>NC_083103.1:12829040-13429040 GCF_949774975.1 Lagenorhynchus albirostris | reverse complement strand
TGAAACCACTGTTATCTTGAACATATTCTGAGCTTTTAAGGTGGGGTTAGCAAAGCTAAGATGCTGGTTTTTAATCCAATGGAAACCTCTAACACTTGCCAGTTCACATTAGCACTATGATTTTATTGGTTCATAATAACTACCCCATGAAGAGAGATTTAATTGTTTTCTCACTGTAAAAATAGAAAATTTTACACTCTTTGATTTACTAGAACACCTCTTCTGGATCCTTTCTTGTATATAATAGTACTCTGTTTTATTAATTGAGAGGCACCTCAATTAATAAATCTCCTTTTTTTTTTTAAACATAGACATACATGTTTATTGGCTTAGTAGGTTTATTAGATGATACTGTCCTACTGATTTTTTCAAAAGAACAAAAGCAGGTCCTTCCCCACTCCACCCACAGCTTATTCTTGGGGGAAGGAAAAGAATCCCTTATAAGAGAAAGCCGGCTAGCATGGAAAGGTTCAGCAAGATAAGAAAAGGTCTTAAGGTGCTGCGCCCAGGTCACTGTCCAGAGAGGCAGGAGCTGGTGAGAAAGGAGAAAATAGCTGCCAACTCCCTGTACTGGAGTACTGAAGAGACAGCATAACATGAAAGTACACAGACTCTGTAGCTAGATACCTGGGTTCAAATCCCAGTTCTGCAACTCTGGTCATTCAACAAATATATGCAGAGCTCCTGCTATATGCCGGAGCCTCTTCTATGCACAAGTGGTCAAGCAGTGACAAGATCTCTATCCTTTAAAGTTTACAATACAGTGTGGGGAGACAGAATAAACAAACAAGTGAATTGTAAGAGCATGTGCAGGACATGTAACCTTGCTGAGCCCCAGTTTCCTTTTCTGGAAAAACAGGGATCACAAAACCCTTATCTCAAGGATTGTTATGATGATTAAATAAGATTATGTAGGTAAAATGCTTCACAAAGTAAAGCTCACTAAATATCAGTTCTCTTCTCCTAACTCCAGGCTGGGGCTCAGGGTGGAAAAGAGAATCAAACTTCTTGCATTTTCAGCAGATAACTTCATGCTTAAGAGAATCCAGTCCAAGAAAAGTGTTCACTGTAAGAATGCCATATTTGCCCTTGGTCATTTCCCCCTCTTCTACACTAGAAAGTGAGACCCTGATGGAACGGAGACTTGGTGCTGCAATTCCAGAGCATTATTAGCAAAATGACCTTATGTTAAGTTAGAAAATGAACTTACATTATTAATGTTATGTACCTTGCCATACTATTTCATTATTATTTTTAATAAATTTATTTTATTTATTTTTGGCTGCGTTGGGTCTGTTGCTGCACGTGGGCTTTCTCTAGTTGCAGCAGGCAGGGGCTACTCTTTGCTGTGGTGTGCAGGCTTCTCTTGTTGCGGAGCACAGGCTCTAGGTGCGCAGGCTTCAGTAGTTGTGGCACGTGGGCTCAGTAGTTATGGCTCGCAGGCTCAGCAGTTGTAGCACACGGGCTTAGTTGCTCTGTGGCAAGTGGGATCTTCCCAGACTAGGAATCGAACTCGTGTCCCCTGCATTGGCAGGTGGATTCTTAACCACTGCGCCACCAGGGAAGTCCCTATTTCATTATTTAATGATACTTTCTGATGCCTTAAAATGTACTCCTGTATCTTCATTACCATTTTTATCTCTATATAGGTTTCAAATAACCAAATGTACTATTGGAATATGCTGTCTTCATTAAAAGATGCTCTGCTGTATTTTGAATGTTGTAATGAGTTCATCTCTCAAATGAAATCATATTGAAGAACAACCCTGAACCTGAGATTCAGACCCTACCTTACTAAATTCTAATTTTTAAACCATATTTTCCAAGTCATCTATTAACCTTAGTAGCAGGTGCCTTTTTTAAGGGTCCTGGTTTGGGTGCTGAAATGTCCTTTGTGTCCTTATCTCCTGTAGCCCCCGAAGCAGCAGCTCTTCCCGGCACAGGCTTGAACTCCTTCTTGTCAGCTGCAAGTCCAGCTTTCTTACCATGTACGAGCTCTACTTTTTCTGAACATTCTTTGATCTGGAGAATGAAATTGAGATAGACGTCACTGAGCCTAACTTTGAAACACAATCATTACATTACTTAATAAGTCACTTCTAAACCACAACTACATGAGAATTCAGAGAGAAAAGTTTCCTTTTCAACAAAGATAAATTATCCATATTTTCTTGGCAGTAGATATACATTAATGACGTCTTACATTATATTTCTATGCAAATGAGAATTTACTAAACTTACAATAACCACATTTTTGTAGAAAATGAACTTACGTTTACCGGGGGGGAAGGGGGGGGAGATAAATAGGGAGATTAGGATTGACATATACACACTACTATATATAAAATAGGTAACTAATAAGGACCTACTGTATAGCAGAGGGAACTCTACTCAATAATCTGTAATGACCTATACGGAAAAAGAATCTAAAAAAGAATGGATATATGTACAACTGAATCACTTTGCTGTACAGCAGAAACTCACACAACACTGTAAATCAACTATACTCCAATGAAAATTAAAAATAAACAATAACCATATTTTTGATGGAAGACATTCATATTTAGAAAGGCAATTTTCCAGATATTAGAAATGAAATTAACTCAAAACATCATTTTTACCTCCTCTACAGATTGGTCATTCAATTTTATTTTATTTTATTTTTTATAATTTGAAAGATATTTCTACTAATCAAGAAATTCTGATCAAAAGGATACCAGTAAACAAACCCATATTGCACAGAGACAGGACCGCTATCCAATTTCATTAAAACCCATTACTAACCTACCTTATCAAGCTTGAGTTTGTCGACATCAGCTAAGAATGGGTTTACTGCTTTCTCACCAACCACCTTCAAAGCAGTACCCAATGCTTCAAATGCAGCATCTCTGACTTCAGGAGCAGAATCATTGATGTGCTATAGTCCGGAAGTAAGCAAGATGATCTTGATACAAGGTTCTTTAGGTATTACTGATTTTAATTCAGACTGATGGTTGTTAGATAAAGAATTTGCTTTTTACAATTCACAGAATCTAAGCTTAGCTTTCTGTTTGCCAATTAAGTTACCCTTCCTCTTACCCTCTATCTAAAATGCTTCATACTCAAATGATCTTTAAATATTCTAAACTGGATGCCTGTGCTTGACCAGATCCAGCTGAATATCAGTTTATGGGCCAAATAAGAAATAAAAGTTTTAGTAGTTAGTGAAATTATAAAGCTAATTTGTGCTTTTCTTCAAGAACAGGAACATAAATAATACAAGAATTTGGATTCAATTTTCAAAGCTACAGAGGGTCTCTCCTCAAAAGACAATAATCTACAGTCTTAAAGCCAAGTAGTCACTGTACCCAATCAGTAGAAAAAACAAAATCTTGCCTAGGTATAAAATATTTCCTCAATTTCAAAGAAAGTCTATACCTTAAGTAGAGCAGCACAAAAGGGCTTTAGTAAGCTCTTTGGCAGGGTAGAAGCAGTGCAGTGGCGGAAGCTTCTTGCAATAAAAAGAGATGTCTGCTGCTTGATGGTTGGATTTTTATTATCCATTACTGCTAAAACATCCTCACTGATGTTCTGTAGTGTGGTCTTTAGAAAGAAAATGTGGTCAATAAGCTTTTCTCAAATGTAAAGAACAATCAAAATATTACATTGACAAACTTTACTTTAGACAAAACCACAAACTCAACTTACAGTAAGAAAGATTGCATCAATTGCCTCCTGCAGGGCTTGTACCACTTGAGGCTTCTTCTCTTTGAATTTCTCCAAAATGGTTGGTACAACCTTTAAAAGTGAATAGTTGGAATGTATTCGGCAAAAAAAAAAAAAGGAATGATGTACTGATATATGCTACAACATGGATGAACTTTGAAAACATTATGCTAAGTGAAAGATGCCAGTCACAAAGGACCACACGTGTATTATTCCATTTGTACAAAACTTCAAATCCACAGAAGCAGAAAAGTATATCAGTTGTTGCCAGGGTCTGGGGGAGGGGAGAATGGGGAGTGACTGCTAATGGATATAGGGTTTCTTTTTGGGGTGGTGAAAATGTTCTGGAATTAGATAGTAGTGATGGTAACACACCCTTATGAATATACTAAAACCACTGAATTATATACTTTAAGACGGTGAATTTTATAGTATGTAAGTTATATCTCAATAAAACTTATTAAAACAATGTTTGCCTCTACCAAAATAAACAAAAAAAATAAACATCTAAGTTGGATTAAGAAGTCATTTCCTTTCTTGAAGGGCATAAGAATCTTATGCTGGAACAATCTTATGCCTATACCACCACAGCAATGTTTCTCAACCTTTTTTTTGCACCTGTACCTTATATGCAACCTTACAATCATTTTTATCAGTAACAACTCTTATTGGACAAAATGATCCTCAACTAGGTGGATTTAGGGTAGGGGAACAGGTATAGTATACAATCCTTCCTCCCCACCCAAGATTCTGATAGCCCTCACTTGGACTGAGATGTCTCCTGCCTCTTCACTACACTAAAGAAAAAAGAAACAGTACCAGAAACTATAGCTTTTTTTTTTTTTTTTTTTTTTGCAGTACACGGGCCTCTCACTGTTGGGGCCTCTCCCGCTGCAGAGCACAGGCTCCAGACGCACAGGCTCAGCGGCCATGGCTCATGGGCCCAGCCGCTCCGCGGCATGTGGGATCTTCCCGGACTGGGGCACGAACCCGTGTCCCCTGCATCGGCAGGCGGACTCTCAACCACTGTGCCACCAGGGAAGCCCAGCAATTTTGATCAGAACTGTGTCTTCTTACTCAAGTACTAAGTTTAGATCAGTAAAGTTAGAATTTTTATAATGTTTATCTTATAAACTATCACTAATTCATTAAATATTTATTGAATACCAAGTATATGTATTGAGTATATGTAGCCAGGCACTGTGCTGGCAGGCAAATTAAAGTTGCTTTTAAGGTCTAAAATATCTAGCAAAGCTCAATGGCACCTCCCCCAACCCAATTTTTTAAAAAAATTTCATAGAAGTGATACAGATCAGAAGGAATACAGTTTCCATGGAGAAATATAAAAGACTTTTTAATACTAAGAGTTAGTAATAAACCTGAAAATCAATATACTTTAAAAAACTGTTTTTATTGATGTAACACTGGTTCATAACATTATCTAAGATTCATGTGTACCACATTATAATTTGATTTCTGTATACACTATAGCGTGCTCACCACCAAAAGTCTAGTTTTCATCCGTCACCATACAATTGACTTCCTTTACCCATTTTGCCCCCTGCCAATCAAAAATCAAGATATTTTAATAGCTATAAAGCTAAAGTTCACTTTTATATATATTGTCAAAAAGACAGTTTATAAGTAGCTAAGGAAAATAAAGCTGAACCACACTAACGTGCTTGATATCAAACACTGTATATGATGTAATTTTAAGGGGAGACAAATACCCCAAACTATAAAGCACTAGAGACATTCTTTAAGCTGCACACCAAAATGTCACAAAGCCAGAATCAGAATTCAAACTAAATGGTCAGGTAATCATCTAACTATAAATTTAGTAAATTAAAATGTACTTTAAAGATTGTTTTCTAGCTTGAAAAATTATAATACAGAAGTATAAAATATTC
This sequence comes from Lagenorhynchus albirostris, assembly GCF_949774975.1. NCBI lineage: Eukaryota > Metazoa > Chordata > Mammalia > Artiodactyla > Delphinidae > Lagenorhynchus > Lagenorhynchus albirostris. The sequence goes on along the minus strand of NC_083103.1, from coordinate 13,423,425 downwards.
TAAGTAACACAAAACTGACCAAAAGCTAATCAATACACTCGATACCATACACACACAGAGATATTATATAATAAGTAATGATTACTATAAACATAATGATTATAATTTTACTCCAATTTGTGATTTACACGTTTAAGGGTTTTAAAGACCCTTATTTTTATTTCCCTGGTAACAAGCTAGTCATGATTTATTTTTATTTGGTAGTGTCTTATTTTTTTCAGTTGAGTTCTCTGAAATTATTTTTAATGCTATGAGTAAGCAAGCTCCAAATACCATAACTAAGTGAGGTTTGATGTTTGCTTCAATATAAAACTGACACATGACTACAGACTATTAGGAGACTCTCAAAAGTCAATCCAGGGAATCAAATGATCAGTGGCTAGCAAGTTAAACCCTAAAGTTCACTACGGTCAATATTCAGGATGCTGAGCCATTTTAAGTAATACAGATGAGATTTAGAGGCCAACTGACAGATGCCAGAATTAAAGAAAACATCGCAATTTGTTAAAACTGTTAGCAAACTTGATTGCTTCCAAATTTATGTTCAACGAATGTCTCTAGTCAGAGTTTCTTATAATAAACTGATATATCACCAACAGTGTAACCTATATAAGATGTCCCAAGTATATAAGTAAACTACTTTTTAAAATAGAAAAACACCATAAAATACATTTTATATATTAATCTCACTTCCAGTTTTATATTGTCTTTCCTGCTCTCATTTTTACTCTGTTCTGGTTATCACAAGTTATACTTCATACTGTTATACTGTATATAATATTTTAAGAGCAAAGCAAGATATAAGTAAATAAGTAATAGGCAAATCAATTGAACTAAGTACTTTAGGTCAAGTGCCTGATTTTCTACATAAAGCTAGTGAATTTAGTTACAACTGACATTTTTATTGAAATGTTGTAAGGAGTTATGCTCAGTATTAACAAAACTTAGTGAGAAATTTACTTTCCCCATATATATAAAGATCTGTGCCAAAAAGCTGTTTTAAAGCATAAAGCAAACTAGCCTGCCATTCTTGATAACGTTGTTGATTTGTATCAAAAAAAGGAGTATTACTTACGTGTCCTGCATATTGTCCGAATTTCTTCCTTAGCCCAACAGCCAGGCCAGTAAGACATTTTGCTGCCAGAGCCACCAACATGACATTGGTGTCCTTTCCAACAACCTACAGAGGGTGGAAAGAAAGGAAAACAAAAGAGTCACAGCCCCATAGAAGGGAACTGAAAATTTATTCTTAAAAGAACTCTGAAAGCTATTATGTAATGAATAGCCAACTTTGTTTCCTACAAAAGAGGAAAGATCCTTCCTTGACAATATCAAATTTGGGAGCTTCCCTTCATTATGTTTAGTCTCCTATCTTAAAGTTCTACCGGTAAAATATACATAAAACCAGGTCAAATCGCTAACGCTCCATTTGTGGTAGTATGGGCTGTCAGCATTGCACAACTGTGCAGGAGGTGACTCTGATAATGGCAGAGAAGCTGGAGGCCTGCTGACTTTGCTTTGGGGCAGGGAAAGCCAAAAGACGGTGTATCTCCAAAAGACACCACAGAGTAGCAGCTCTAAAATTTATACCCAAGAAACACCAGTAGAAACTGTTGTAGGTACCTTCAAGAAGCTGATGGGATGTAAACTATTATATATAGGATGGATAAATAACAAGGTCCTACTGTATAGCACAGGGAACTATACTATATTCAATATCCTGTGATAAACCATAATGGAAAAGAATATTTAAAAAAAGAATGTCTATATGTGTATAACTGAGTCACTTTGCTGTACAGCAGAGATTGGCACAGCACTGTAAATCAACTATACTTCAATAAAAAAATTAAATAAAAAAAAAAAAAGAAGCTGATGTGGACTCTAAATTGCAAATGCCATTGCAACCATTCCTCTGAGGGAGCTTCTGGCCTTACAGCTGCCATTTTAGTTATGTAGTGATCATCAGACTTGTATTCAGAGTCTCTCAGCAGAGTCTCCTCCAGCAATGTTTATACTACCACCCTCTGATAGCATACCCTACAAGGCCCAGAACTTATCAAAAGTCATAGGTAGTAGCTGCATTTGTGTCAATCTAGCAAGACAGTGACTATGCCTCAGTTCCTTCCTAATGAGATTTTACTTTGGTATACTGCTCAAGTCAGCTGGTGTTAAAAAGCTGCTTTACTTTTAAGCGCTCCCAAACCCTTGTTTTTTCACTCTTTTCCCAGGTAGAAGTAATGCTTCCATTCTATTTTGGACTTTATCCCTAAGATGTGGTATTTCATAAGCAGAACACTTCATTCCAGATTCCCTGAATTAAAGAACCCCTAATGCATAGCATTCAACGAAGTTCTATTTGGCACCTACATATATTCCCTAAGTGCTGAGGCATAAGGGTTAAAAGACTAACATTTATTAAAAACAACTTCAAAAACTAAAAACAGAACTACCATATGACCCAGCAATCCCATTACTGGGTATATACCCAAAGAAAACCATAATTCAAAAAGACACATGCACCCCAATGTTCACAGCAGCACTAATTACAATAGCCAGGACATGGAAACAACCTAAATGTCCATCAGCAGAGGAATGGATAAAGAAAATGTGGTATATATATATATATATATATATATATACATATATATATATATACACACACATACACACACACACACACACACACTGGAATATGACTCAGCCATAAAAAGGAACAAAATTGAATCATTTGTAGAGACATGGATGGACACAGAGAGAGTCATACAGAGTAAAGTAAGCCAGAAAGAGAAAAACAAATATTGTATATTAACGCATACATGTGGAATCTAGAAAAATGGTACAGATGATCTTATCTGCAAAGCAGAAATAGGGACACAGATGTAGAAAACAAATGTTTGAAGGTGGGGTGGGAGGAACTGGGAGATTGGGATTGACACATATACACTATTGATACTATGTATAAAATAGATAACTAATGAGAATATACTGTATAGCACACGGAACTCTACTTAATGCACTGCGGTGAACTAAATGGGAAGGAAATCCAAAAAAGAGGGGATATATGTATATGTATAGCTGATTCATTTTGCTGTACAGTAGAAACTAACATAACATTGTAAGGCAACTATACCCCAATAAAAATTTTAAAACATTAGATGCCATAATTTTATAGGTGCTTTATAATCCTTATTTTAATTTTCACTCAAACCCTATAAAGCAGGTACTATTACTATCTCAATTTTGTGGATTTCAAGAATTAAATAGAGGACTTCCCTGGTGACGCAGTGGTTAAGAATCCGCCTGCCAATGCAGGGGACATGAGTTCAAGCCCTGGTCCAGGAGGATCCCACATGCCACGGAGCAACTAAGCCCGTGAGCCACACCTACTGAGCCTGTGCGCCACAACTACTGAAACCTACGTGCCTAAAGCCTGTGCTCCATAGCAAGAGAAGCCTGAGAAGACTGCACTGCAACGAACGGTAGCCCCAGCTCCCCGCGACTAGAGAAAGCCTGCGTGCAGCAACGAAGACCCAACAAAGGCAAAAATAAATAAATTTATTTAAAAAAAAATAAATAGAGATTAACATGCTCAAGGTCACAGAGCTAGCCAACGGCAGTGCTGTGATTCAAACCTAGGTCTGCTTTGACTCCAAAGCTTTTGCTCTCTTTACTAAAGCATATTCTCCCTGTAAACTCATGGCAAATTCATTTTCCTTATGAGAAGATGAGATCAGGGTCCTAATAAACATTTTGTTAAATCTGTAATTACTATAAATCTATGGAGTAAAAATTCTATTCAGTTTTGTATTGAACACATTATTGGTATTTGTAAACGTCTGGATTATTTTTCCTTACCAAAGCATCTCAGGTATTATTTACATGCTAGACTTTATATTTAACATCTAAATGTATATTCTAGGAATGGTCATCAAAAACATGCCAGGCCCCATTCCAAGAGGTCCTAGTTCAATGAATTTGTGATGGGATTTGGATATCAGTATTTTAATATAGCTCAAAAGGTGATTTTGTTATACTGCCCCAATTAAAGGCCATCATTCAATCCCATCCTTAAGAGACTACCTCTAGGGCTTCCCTGGTGGTGCAGTGGTTGAGAGTCCGCCTGCCGATGCAGGGGACACGGGTTTGTACCCCGGTCTGGGAAGATCCCACATGCTGCGGAGCGGCTGGGCCCGTGAGCCGTGGCTGCTGAGCCTGCGCGTCCAGAGCCTGTGCTCCGCAACGGGAGAGGCCACAACAGTGAGAGGCCCGCGTACCGCAAAAAAAAAAAAAAAAGACTACCTCTAGAGACTTCCCTGGTGGCGCAGTGGTTAAGCATCTGCCTGCCAATATAGGGGACATGGGTTTGAGCCCTGGTCTGGGAAGATCCCACATGCCGTGGAGCAACTATGCTTGTGCACCGCAACTACTGAGCTTGCGCTCTAGAGCCCGAGAGCCACAACTACTGAGCCCGCGTGCTGCAACTACTGAAGCCCGCTAGAGCCTGTGCTCTGCAAAAAGAGAAGCCACGGCAATGAGAAGCCCACGCACCGCAAGGAAGAGTCGCCCGACTGCCACAACTAGAGAAAGGCTGTGCACAGCAACGACGACCCAACGCAGCCAAAAATAAATTTAAAAATTTTTTAAAAAGACGTTCTTAATTAAAAAAAAAAGAGAGACTACCTCTAAAGTTACCATTAGATCAATAACCAGTGGAAGTTGAATATCAGACACTGATGATCCTAATGTAAAGTTTTGAAGAGGATCTTGTGAACCTATTATAGTTCAGGATATAATAGAAGATTGAATGAATTTATTGATGAGCGATGAACCAGGCATCTATTACAATATCTGCATATTAACACTCACTGTCACACATCTCAGTTTGATTAAACAAGTTGTTCTTAACTGAGAAATGGGAGTGGTGGGGGGACTTCCCTGGTGGTCCAATGGTTAAGACTCTGCACTCCCAATGCAGGGGGCACGGGTTCCTAAGATCCCGCACGCCGTGCCGTGTGGCCAAAACAAGCAAACAAACAAACAAAAAACAAAACGGGAGTGGGGAATATGGAAAAGTGTTTATTTTTAAGAAAAACAGTGTATGTGGGAGGACTCTATTCCAGCGTTGAGGAAAAACTCAGCAACTCTGTTCTAGAGCTGGGAATGAAAGCTTTAGCTCACAATGTTAATTTAACCTAAATAATGGGAAATATTCTGTAATTAAAAGTGCTGTCACTTCTCCCATAAATCTAGGCCTACAATGTGATTTTAAGTAATAATTAGTATTTACCTTTAACTAGTAGTGTAAGCCACTAAACAGTAATCAAAACAAAAACACTGTTAACCAAACAAACCAAAAACCCCCCAAAACCCATCGTGATTGTGTTTAGAAAACTATAATGAATACAAGAAAAAGAAAGACCAAGAAAGACCAAGTGAAAAAGTATTAATAACACAGAGAAAGTCAATGGAGATTATATAATAAAACACCTTGAAAACCCACATCTTAAAGATGAAAAAATATATATATACCAACCAATATCCATAGGTAATTGACAAAGTCAAAGAAGCTATCTGAGGGGTGGGAGGGAGGGAGAAAAGGAATCCTTTTATAAAGAACTATAACCCGTGAGAACAAGAAAGCCATCAAAATATGCTAGGTCAGGTGACAACTTAGAAGAAGACAGTTTATGAAATAACTTCAGGAATATCATAAGGAATTTCAAAATGAATAGTTTTTTACTGTTTGCATTAAAGTAAAATTGGGAAATTAGTAAGATTACTTCATAGACACTAGAGAGAAGAAACTATTTACGGAAGGAAGAGGGATGGGTCTACAAAGACCAACACAGGTGAATATAATATGAATATGGCGTGGAGAGCGGGTGGGGGAAGGAAGGATTGGGAGTTTGGGATTAGTAGATACAAATTAGTATATATAGGATGGATAAACAACAAGGTCCTACTGCATAGCACGGGAAACTATATTCCATTTCCTGGGATAAACCATAATGGAAAAGAATATGAAAAAGAACATATATAGGGCTTCCCTGGTGGCACAGTAGTTAAAGAACCCACCTGCCAATGCAGGGGACACAAGTTCGAAACCTGGTCCGGGAAGATCCCATATGCCTTGGAGCAACTAAGCCCGTGCGCCACAACTACTGAGCCCTCGTGCTACAACTACTGAAGCCCGAGCACCTAGAGCCCGTGCTCCACAACAAGAGAAGCCATCGCAATGAGAAGCATATGCATCGCAACGAAGAGTAGCCCCCGCTCACCACAACTAGAGAAAGCCCACGCACAGCAACGAAGACTCAACACAGCCAATAAATAAATAAATAAAAATAAAAAAAACAGGGCTTCCCTGGTGGCGCAGTGGTTGAGAGTCCGCCTGCCGATGCGGGGGACACGGGTTTGTGCCCTGGTCCGGGAAGATCCCACATGCCGTGGAGCAGCTGGGCCCGTGAGCCATGGCCGCTGAGCCTGCGTGTCCGGAGCCTGTGCTCCGCAACGGGAGAGGCCACAACAGTGAGAGGCCCGCGTACCGCAATAGATAAATAAATAATTAAAAAACATAAAAACAGTAAACTGATTTAAAAAACCAAAACAAAATGTTGGACTTCCCTGGAGGCACAGTGGTTAAGAATCCGCCTGCCAATGCAGGGGACATGGCTTCGATCCCTGGTCCTGGAAGCTCCCACATGCCGCAGAGCAACTAAGCCCATGCACCACAACAACTGAGCCTGCGCTTTAGAGCCCACGAGCCACAACTACTGAAGCCCGTGTGCCACAACTACTGAAGCCCATGCTCCTAGAGCTCGTGCTCTGCAACAAGAGAAGCCACCTCCATGGGAAGCACATGCACTGCAACGAAGAGTAGCCCCTACTCGTTGCAACTAGAGAAAGCCAGCACGCAGCAATGAAGACCCAACACAGCCAAAAATAAAAAAACAAACAAAAAACCAAAAAAACCCCACAAAATGTCATGTTAATTTACATTGACATTAACTTTTCATTGTTTTAAATATTTTAGCCACAAAATTAAGTTTCTTTTTACTTGTTTGTTGCCTTTGATTGGTTGCCCCCACTCCACCATGTAAAGAGGGAAAGTGCCTCCTGCTACCCTAAGATCTCACAGAAACCCACTGTCTATGTCTACCCAAATATAAAGACCCATAATCTTCTCTGTATAGAATACAGACAGAGCTTATATTCATAGTCACAATGCCAATGGAAATCACAGAACAGTCTTCATTTGAAAATATAATATCCTAAGAAAATGCATGTAGAGAACATCAACTATTAACATTCCTGATTCCAATTAACATTCCTGATCATTACATAGGGAAAAATAAAAGCTTTTATTTGAGCCATTGAGAATTCAGTGCAATATATGTTTCCATAAGATTCCTGATAAAAATTATATGCTAGAACTTACAGAAAATCTGAAGCTCTCTTCAAGGCCACTAGAATCTCATTTCCCTTACCACCTTCTACCCTTCCTTTTTCCTCCCAGGCTCCAGGTTGGCGAAATGTTTTCCCTAGGGCAATTCCCTTTTAATTACAGTCAGTCCTCCATAACTGCAGATATGGAGGGCCAACAGTATTCATTGTACTATGCCTTTTTATACAAGGAACTTGAACAGATTTAGTATAGGTGGGAGCTCCTGGAACACCCCCCCTCCCCCCACCGGGGATACCAAGAGACGACTGTAGTCTTGCCTGGGTCTTTGGCTCTTCAAGATGGAAGACTGATGAACAACGATTTTGACAAATAATATCCCTGTCTCCAAATCCTACTTAGAGGAAAGCAAAGGAAGGGTGACTGTGAGAAGATATGGTCCATCCTCATTATTTATGGATTTCATATTTGTGAATTCATCCACACATAAAATTAACTTATAAGCCCCAAATCAATAACTGAGGCACTTTCCTGGTCACTCACAGACAAGCACAGAGCTAGGAAAAATCTATGTTGCCGGATGTGCACATTCCCAGCTGAGGTGAACAATGCAATACTCTGCCTTCTTCTTTCAGCTCTCATACTGTACCCAAGTATCTTTTTCGTAGTCTATTTACTGCCTTGGTTTTTTGCATTTTTGTGCTTTTGATTGGGGCTTTCACTGTTTAAAATGGCCCCCAAGTGTACTGCTGAAGTGTTGTCTGGTGTTCCTATGTGCAAAAGTGCTGTGATGTCCCTTTCGGAGAAAATAAATGTGTTAGGTAGGCTTTGTTCAGGCACGAGTTATATTTCTGTTGGCTGTGAGTTCAATGTTAATGGATCAATAATACATACTGAATAAGATGTCTTCAAATAGAATAAAACAAGGTTATGCATTGATCGGTTGATGAAAATGTGACCAGAGGGTTGCAGGACCTTAACGCTGTATCTTCCCTTGGAGCAATGGTTTAGCATTTGCTAATTCAGTGTCTGTGGTGACTTTACAGAACATAAGTACTATGAATAATGAGAATTACTCTTATATACACATATAATTAAAGAGTAACCTCCTCCCCCCACCATGCTAATCCTCTGCAATTTCAGGCTGAAGAAGCAAACAAAACATTTTCATCCTTGCTATATTCAAGAAAATGTCTTCAGGGACTTCCCTGGTGGTGCAGTGGTTAAGAATCTGCCTGCCAAGGCAGGGGACATGGGTTCGAGCCCTGTTCTGGGAAGATCCCACATGCTGCGGAGCAACTAAGCCTGTGTGCCACAACTACTGAGCCTGCACTCTAAAGCCCATGAGCCACAACTACTGAGCCTGTGTGCCACAACTACTGAAGCCCGTGTGCCTAGAGCCTGCGCTCTATACAACAAGAGAAGCCACTGCAATGAGAATCCTGTGCACTGCAACGAAGAGTAGCCCCCGCTGGCCACAAACTAGAGAAAGTCCACACGCAGCAACGAAGACTCAACGCAGCCACAAATAAATTAATTAAATGAGTAAATTAAAAAAAAAGTTTGTTATTAAGCTCTATAACTACATCCACAATTGTCTGATCTATACTTTCAGACTTTATGAAAAGTCAGTACATACAAAAATATACACCCCAGCATTCAATTTGTTTGGACCTAAGCAATAACAAAGGAGTATTTCCTAAAATATTTCTTTCTTATTTAGTACTTACCGGCTTTATAATTGACCACATATCCCCAGATCCTGTACTTTACATGCTGATATAATACAAGGTGGTATCCCTCGCTATCTAATGAAAAACACTCTTCATATTTAATATTTGTCCCATTAAATAGAGCCAATTTAAAAAGTTCATTCTGTAGAATTATAAAACTAGAATATCTGGTTCTAGATCAGCAAGATTCTCTATTTCTTGACATTTGTACAAGCTACCAAACAGCATATTTAAAGTCAAAGTGATAATAAAGATTGAAAACCAATCCCTCTAAACTAGCCTAGGACAGTCATTTTAAATAACCCTTAAAAAAATGTATGCCTATAATTCAAAACCATCAATAGTGTTCCCTAAATGGCAATGCAACTGTGGTAAAAAAAGATTGACTGATGAAGAAAAACTCAATGGCCTGGTCTGCTGTTGGGATACCAATGCTGAAACTCCTCACATTTACCTTCTTCAAAGCTTTTACTAAATCTGCATAATCGCCTGCTTCCAGTTTGGGGTTTTTCACTAGTACTTCTACAGCTTCCAGGGCTTCTTTTCTTTCTTGCCATTTTTTTGCCTCCTACAAGACACAATATGAGTCACTTGTAGAACAGAAAATAAGAGCGCAAAATAAAAGTCTATTTCTTGCATGCTACTAATTCAAAGATATATATTTTTTGTTTTCAGAAACTTTCTAAAGCTAGTCAGAAATCAAAATTACAAAACTGTGTAGCCAATCAGAATGTTTTGCTCATATACATAAAATTTTGTTCATATATTAAAAGTATTTTTGTAACATTTCATAACCCTAATGTTCTACAATAAGTAAACAGAATGAAATGCCATAGACTTTTCCTTCTCATTTTCTGGGTAAACTTTAAGCAAGTGTTAAACAGAAAACATTAATAGAAAGCATTTCTAGCATATCTCACAGCGGCACATCTACAGGAGAGAGGAATTTCCATATTGATAACATTAGAAAGACCAGAAAAGAACAAACATATAACCAACAACCAATACTGTTCTAATCCTGGATATTAGTTTTCCAGATTGTAGGTATAATGCTAATTTTTTGTTTTGTGTATATAAAGTACAATATGCTTCACTAGAATTCGAATACCCACTGTTGGAGAGAACTGGGGATAAAAACAAGATGACAAACCCATCACCCTGAAGGAATTACAATTCAATTCAATTTATCAAATATTTATTTGTTAATCAGAAGATAACAGGATACTCAAGGAGCTGATAGCAGAGGTAGGATGATCTTCAATAAATAACTATCAGGTCATGACGACTGTGACAGGAGAAGTACAAGCTGCTTTGGTAATACAACAAGAGGACTTAGCCCAGTTTAGGCTTTCAGGTACAATCTCCCCCAAGAAGTGATACTTAAGGTGGGATCTAGACGATGAAGAGTTATTATGAGGTAAATGGGGGGAGAAGAATGTTATAGGCAGAAAGAACAGCATATTAAGGCCTAGAGTTTAGGGGGGGAAAAAAAGTTTGGCACATTTGATGCCAGGAGAAATTCAGTATGACTGGAGCATGGAGAGTGAGAGGAATTGGAGATGTGGCTGGAAGGTAAGTGGGGACCTCAAAGGTACCATAAATCACACCTCAATGGCTACAGTATGATTTCAGACATCATCTTAAAATCCATGGAAGCCATTGAAGGATTTTAATGAGGCAATACTATGGGAAGATTTCCATTTTCAAAAATGACACCTCTAATTATATTGTGAAATATGATGGGAAGGAGGCAAGAGCAGACAGGGTATCTTGTAAGAAGATTATAGCAGCATACAAGGCAAGAGCTGATGGTAGTGGCTGGGATAAAACTTTCTCAATTGGGGATAATTTTGTCTCTTGGGGTACATTTGGCAAAGTCTGGAGACATTTTTGACTGTCATGACTTGGAGGAATGGTATTACTAATATCTGATCGGTAAAGGCCAGTGATGCTGCTAAACATACAACAACGCCCATGCAATTCCCCAAGCAAAGAAATATCTGGCAAAAAAATGTCAACAGTGCCAAGGTCAAGAAAGCCTGGGGTAGGGGGAAGAAAAAAAAAGAAGTAACCCCGGGGTAGAGAAAGAAATCCTGGGGATGGAGAAAGGGGGATGAATTTGAGAGATATTTAAAGGTAAAAACCAGACAGACAATGAGGAAAAGATATAAGTCAAGAATAATGTTCAGGTTTCTGGCAAGAAGTAAAAAGAAGGACTAAAGTAGGTACATATACAAAGTAGTATGGGAACAAAGAAGAAACAACTGACTCACTTTATTAGGGAAGATACGGGGTGGAAGAGGGTGCACCAGGAAAAGGGCTCAGAAGAGCACTCTAATTATATTCAAGTAATTATTTAAAATGAAATAAACGAAAGAAGTCTACCATTACTTACAATTTTGTCATAAAAGTCTTTGGGAAGTTTGGAAAGAATTTCTACTGCTTCCAAAAGCTCATAAGCATCTATCTGTGGTACCTCATCACCATCGTCACCACCTTCCAGGAGGAAAACAAAACAAAACAACCCTTAAAAATGGATGAAATGGGGACTTCCCTGGAAGTCCAGTGGTTAAGACTCGGCCTTCCAATGCAGGGGGTGGGCATGGGTTCAATCCCTGGTCGGGGAGCTAATATCCTGCATGCCACGCAGTGTGGCCAAAAAAAAAAAAAAAAGAAATAGTTTACTTATTAAACAGTTATCAGCTGTCCTTTCACACCCCTGATGAAATCTTGATACAGGAGGGATCAGAATTATTAATCCTATAAACCATAGGATTGTATGTATTTTATTAAACAGCAATCCTATAAAATGCACCTTGTGAACACAGGTTACTGTGACAGGGCCAGTTCTTGCTAATTTTTATAGAAACCAGCGTTGAAAAGTGGCTTACCTCCCTCAGCATCTCCACCAGCAGACTGCTGCTGTTCCAATTTAGCTTCTAGTTCTTGCTGGGAACGCAAAAACCTACTTGGTTTAGGAGCACCTGTTGGCAGTTTGACCCATTCTTCTTCTAGTTCTTTCAACTGCAAATATCATAAAATATTTTAAAAACATATCTATATCTCTGCCATTAGAGAATATATTTATATATACTAATAGATCAGAACCCAATTTCTTATTTATGTGGCTCTAATAAGGCAAACAAGAAAAGATAAATTTAAATTGTGCACATTTTGTAGTATGAGTCAAATTGATGTATATCTACTATACTGAAGATATATGACTAAGCACTTAGAAGAATAAAATCCACTTTTTAAGACACTCTCATTACTTCATGAATTCACATATATTTGCAACAAATAATGTCTCTAAAACCAACTGAAATGTAAAAAATAGAATGCATTTTGTCTAAACACATATTAAGTCCTGCCACCCAAAAGTATTATAAAAGGATCTTATAGGACTTCCCTGGTGGCATAGTGGTTAAGAATCTGCCTGCCAACGCAGGTGACACAGGTTCCAGCCCTGGTCCAGGAAGATCCCACACGCCGCGGAGCCACAACTACTGAGCCTGCACTCTAGAGCCCGTGAGCCACAACTAATGAGCCTGCACTCTAGAGCCTGTGAGCCACAACTACTGAGCCTGCATGCCACAACTACTGAAGCCCACGTGCCTAGAGCCCGTGCTCTGTAATAAGAGAAACCACCGCAAAAAGAAGCCTGTGCACCGCAACAAAGACCCAACACAGCCAAAGATAAATAAATAAAGTAATTAATAATTAAAAAAAGGATCTTATAAACTGCTATAGATTCAACAGTAACCTACTGGCATCGGTGAATGCATAGTATTTAATTTGAGAGGACATAGTAACCGTAGAAACAGGTATGCTCAGAAAAAAATGATTTCAAAATTAAGAATGAAAAATAATTATTTGTAAGGACAGAATATCAACAACAATGACAGGAAGGAAATATCTTCATATTAACCTTATACAAAGACAACCAAAAAACTTTGTGCCTCACCTGGACAGAGTTTATACTTTGTAATGGGGGTCTCAGAGCATCTCGAATCCATCTATAAATCTCCACAGCAATTAGTTTGGCTTCATCTCGAACAGCCTTCTCTCGAGACTCAAAGAGTTTTGGCAACACTTTGATAATTGGCTTCAGTAAGATGATTTTGGAACCAAATTCACTAGAAGTAAAAATTGGAAAAAAAACTGTCACCATGCAATATGCTTTGGTAAAGTGTTAGCCTGAATTCACGCAAACATAGTTCTATATCTATATATAATAGAGACATATAGGTTGAGTTTTTTTAGGGAAGAAGAAAAAAAAAACTTATAACAACATCTGTATTTAGATGCCATTCTTCCAAGAATATTATTTAATGTCCAGAGCCCAAAATAATATTACCATTTAAAAACTTTCTAGGTAACCAGTCTAGGAATTACTCAAATCTAAAATGGATCAACACTTGTGTAACATCTTAAATACATATGTATGTACATTAAGTTTAAAATAGAAACAAATCAATTTATAAATAGATGAGTGAAATTGACTTTTAATAAGCTTGCTTATTTATTTATTTATTTAGCTTGCGCCGGGTCTTAGTTGCAGCACACGGGATCTTCGGTGCCACATGCGGGATCTTTAGTTGCAGCATGTGGACTTCGTAGTTGCGATATGCGGACTCAGTTGTGGCATGCATGCGGGATCTAGTTCCCCAACCAGAGTTCGAACCTAGGCTCCCTACATTGGAAGCATGGAGTCTTACCCATTGGATCACCAGGGAAGTCCCTTAATAAGCTTTTATTAGCTCTTCTATGTAATTACGGGGATTCACTCCACTTGATAGATCTCCAATCCTGGCAGTGTGTCTTTCATTCCTGACTCGAAGCTATCACACTATAACTTCAGGCAACTGAAATCTCTCTTTGCTTCAGTTTTCCATGGGTAAAACAGTTGCATTCTGACTTCTTAAAAAGGCAGTATAGGGCTTCCCTGGTGGCACAGTGGTTGAGAGTCCACCTGCCGATGCAGGGGACGCGGGTTCGTGCCCCGATCCGGGAAGATCCCACATGCCGCGGAGCGGCTGGGCCCGTGAGCCATGGCCACTGAGCCTGCATGTCCGGAGCCTGTGCTCCGCAACGGGAGAGGCCACAACAGTGAAAGGCCCCCGTACCGCAAAAAAAAAAAAAAAAAGGCAGTATAGGGACTTCCCTGGTGGCACAATGGTTAAGAATCTGCTTGCCAATGCAGGGGACGCAGGTCTGAGCCCTGGTCCAGGAAGATCTCACATGCCGCAGAGCAACTAAGCCCGTGCACCACAACTACTGAGCCCGCATGCCACAACTACTGAAGCCCGCGAGCCTAGAGCCCGTGCTCCGCAACAAGAGAAGCCACCAAAATGAGAAGCCCTCGCACCAACGAAGAGTAGCCCGTTTACTGCAACTAAAGCCCGTACGCAGCAACAAAGACCCAACGCAGCCAAAAATAAAATAAAAATAAATACATTTATAAAAAACTAAAATAAAAAGGCAGTATATTTAACATTATATATCTGTCACATATCATATTTTTAAGTTCCCAACTTAAAAATATAGCTTTCTGATTCACTGCTAACATTTCTGAATAACAAATTCTGGAGCAAGAGAGATTCAGTTATGAAAGAAGATTGACATTCTGTAGTAGGATCCATATATACTATTTATCTATTATCTAATGTACACAAATGCAACAAAATGTTTCAGTAATAGCTACTGACACACTCTAACAGGTTAAAGAAGGAGACTGAAAATACTTTCCCTAGAAAGTGATATTTAACAAGACACCAGTTTGTGTAAATGGTGCAAATATAGCCATCATAGCATGAAAATAAACCAGATGATCTTCAATATTTCCTTTAAAATCTTCTATTTTAATAGAAAAAAAATTCTTATTTGGTTCAGCAGACCTTTAAGACTAAAGGAAAAATAAGAACTTATAGCGACGATAAACCATTCTGTTTAGGAATACTCATCACAGTGTCTGAAGAACCTAACATTTGGGATCTCTTAAACTTCCTTTACATTACTACTGTTTCATCTGATTTTTGTTTATTTGTTTCACTATCCTGGCCTAGTTCTGAAAGATATTTTTAAAAAAAACAGATGGAGCAGGTCCAAATGGAAAATAGATACCTTAACAATACAAAACCTAATCTTGATATTACACATATTACTATAGAGGGGAAAAAGTTCTAAAAGCTTGTTTTAGGGGCCACAGATTATTTTTGGTCTCCTGAAGCTACCACTAACATAGATAGCTTGAGGAAGCTCTGGAACCAAGGACTGAACAGTTCCTGAAGGTCCCAGAGAGCTATCTAGTAGTTCTACTATAGATTCTGAGATGCCTTAGGACAAATAAAGAACCATACAAGGATGGGACTAAACAACAACATCTATAAGGAAGACATAAAAGACAATATACCTAACTTGTCCTTTTTCTACCCTTATTCTCCCAGTCAGCTTAAAAATGAAATAGCCAGAGTTCACAGAACTCCAGATTAGAAACTTCTAATTTTAAGGTAGAATATAGTATAATATATATTTTTATTAAGAAACTCATTACTAAGGACAGATCTATTAAGACAAGCACCGATTTGACAATGCAGTCAATTCACTAAATTTCTAAGACAACAGAATGAACACACTATTTACTACTAATAAAAATACATGCCTTCTACACTAGAATAGGCTAGGGATGAGGAAAATTTTATCACAAAAGAATCTAAGTGAAAGTCAAATTTTATATAAGAACATTATGAACCAAGCAAAAGACAAAGTTTACTGACATAAATTGAAGACAGTTTAACAAAATTTAAGAATTTTGATACTTTCATGTAAGATAAACACCAAAGGAAGCGTATTCTCCAAGAAGTAGGTCATATACAAAATCACAAGAGAGGTGAGTTGGGATGATCTTCACACCCACAGGTCACACATTCAGGATTTCACTAGAGCTGCTTTCTAAAGTATCTCATGTGGAAGTATTGGGGACAGGATATCAGATTAGAAGGACTGCCAAATCAGAACAAACCAGTGTTTTGTCTAATTGAGATTTCCATAGAAAATTACAGCCACTTGTTCCTGAAAGAGATCCCATTCATGAAAAACTTCACTGCCAAACAACACTTAATTCTAGGGTTGAAAATAACTTATTACATAAGAGTAAAAGTTATTTTCTATTTCTGTTGCTATGCTTCTATTTAAAGGCATATAGCATTTGCTTCTATTTTATTTTAAAAAGCACCTAAACAAAGGTTTACTTCAGCCAATGTTTCAAGGTACATAAATTTATGCCTGAGGATAACAAGAGAAACAGAGCTCCTTACCCTGAGGAGTGCTTTTCCATGAAAAAGTTAATTCATAATCTGAGAAAAGGTCAGAAATATCCCCCGCTCATCTTTATTAAAAAGAGATTTAGGGACTTCCCTGGTGGCGCAGTGGTTAAGAATTCACCTGCCAGTGCAGGGGACATGGGTTCAATCCCTGGTCTGGGAAGATCCCACGTGCCGCGGAGCAACTAAGCCCGTGCACCACAACTACCGAGCCTGCACTCTAGAGCCCATGAGCCACAACTACTGAGTCTATGTGCCACAACTACTGAAGCCCACGCACCTAGAGCCCGTGCTCCACAGCAAGAGAAGCCACCAAAATGAGAAGTCCACACACCACAATGAAGAGTAGCCCCCACTTGCCGCAACTAGAGAAAGCCCGCACGCAGCAATGAAGACCCAACACAGCCAAAAATAAATAAATAAATAAATTTATAAAAAAAAAAAAAGAAAGAGATTTAGATCAAATAACTATGCAACACACTTAAAGGCTAAAATTACTGAATACAAAGTGTCACACTTGAGGAATGGCTTTAGCTTTTCCAGGTCACTTTTCTGGTTGGTATGGTCTGCCAAGTCAAGCCCAACAGCTTTCATTTCTGTTTAAACCAGGAACCCAAACTCAATTGAGATATTCTAGTTAACAGAACTAAAACAAAAAGAAAAGGTTTTACCTTAAGGCTTTCCTCAGTGTCTCTATACAGGCCACTATGATCTTGGGGTTCTTATTGTCCAGGCCTTTCAGGAGCTCTTCTTGCACAGCTTCTCCTTTCTCAATCTCTATGTACATTAGACAAATCTCAATGCCTAGCTCCTTGGCTTTGGCCTTGGGTTGGTTGAACACTTTACTCACAACACCTGATACAACTTCCGCTGTGGTTCTGTAATATAGATTATAAACAACAACAACCATACACATAAAAACACACTTTAGTAGAAAGAGCCGGAAAAGGTCATGGAAAGTGGGGGAAACAAATACTTTTTTAAAAATGCTGAGAAATAAAGTAAATGAGACTCTAAAAACTTTATGTTCAAGTAAAACAGAAACAAACTCACACACTTAGAGAATGAACTTAGGGTTACTGCAGGGAAGGGATAGCCAGGGAGGTTGGGGTCGACATGTACACACTGCTGTATTTAAATAACCAACAAGGACCTACTGTATAGCACAGGGAACTCTGCTCAATGTTATATGGCAGCCTGGATGGGAGGTGAGTTTGGGGGAGAATGGATATATGTATATCAATGGCTGAGTCCCTCCGCTGTTCACCTGAAACTACCACAACATTGTTAATCGGCTATATTCCAGTATAAAATAAAAAGTTAAAAAAAATTATGTTCAAGAACATGAAAAAAAAAACTTATGCAAACCATAAGAGGTTAAGACATGTCACAACAGACAATGACACAGAACCATAGTTTCTATTTACACATATAGGAAATTTAAACAAGAAAGCAAAAATCCCTTGAAATCTCACTACCCAGAGAAAACTACTTTCAACTTTATGGTATCCATCCTTCTAGACTTTTCTATATGCAGAGATAGATAGACAGATACAGATACATTTTATAAAAATCAGATTACAGAGTTCTTGCTTTTTTGGAAAATTTTTGAAAGTCATTTTAAACACTTTTTAGGACAAGAGAATTTCTTCACAGAGGGAATGGATATGTACCTTTAATAACAAAAGGCTGTTCCTGACTCCTTGGCAAGACTTTACAGTAGCTTTATTGCTTTGAGTTTCTTCTAAATTAAATAAAACCTGTACTACTGGAAAGGAGAGAAACTGAGTGGGTTGGAATTACATGCAGCATTTGTCAAAAAAGTTTCTAGTATCAGAAGAAAAATGAAATTAAAAAAGCAATGGTCTCACTGATGGCAAGGGGAACTCATTGATGCTGGTTAACAAAACTGTCAAATTAATGACTGTCCTTCTTGGTATAATTTTTGAGGTGAGTCAAGTACAGTCTGCCCTCCATATTGGTGGGTTCCTTATCCATGGGTTCCTCATCTGCAGATTCAACCAAACTTGTATCAAAAATATTTGGGAAGGGCTTCCCTGGTGGCGCAGTGGTTGAGAGTCTGCCTGCCAATGCAGGGGACACGGGTTCGTGCCCCAGTCCGGGAAGATCCCACATGCCGCGGAGCGGCTGGGCCCGTGAGCCATGGCTGCTAAGCCTGCGCGTCTGGAGCCCATGCTCTGCAATGGGAGAGGCCACAACGGTGAGAAGCCCGCATAACGCAAAAAAAAAAAAAAAAATTTTGGGAAAAAAAATTCCAGAAAGTTCCAAAAAGCAAAACTTGAATTTGCCATGCAGCCAACAACTATTTACGCATTATTTATATTGTAGTTACAATTATTTACACAACATTTACATTGTGTTAGGTATTGAGAGTAACCTAGAAATGAGTTACAGTATACAGGAGAGTATATGTAGGTTATATGCAAATACTAGGCCATTTTACGTGAGGGACTTGAGCTTCTGTAGATTTTGCTATCCTAGGGTGTAGGGGTGGGGACTTTTGTCCTGGAACCAATTCCCATGCAGATACCTAGGGATGTGTATATATATTTCTTGTGCAATTAGGTCAAGGGTTCCCATTGTTTTTTTGTTTTTTGTATGGAGGGCTCCTTTCAATGACATAAAGACTAGTATTAGAAAAGTCAGGTTTATCAGGTATGGGAGACTGGGGTGACTGGAAACCTCTATCATCCAATAAGCTGGGAGTTATAGAGGTTATTTAGTTCGCATTACCTCTCCTAAGAGATAAAAATGCCTAATGACCATAGGGAGAAAGATGTGATTCTAAGATCACCTAGCCTGGAACCATTGTAGAAAAAGATTTAAGTAATGCCCAAATGTTTTCAGTGAAATTTTGACGTCTTTGCTAACCACCCCTCAGTTTCTTCTAAAAGTTACAAAAGATTTTCCCCCTTGGAGTAATTCTCATACAAAAGCCTCAAAAGGAAAAGCACTTGCCCATCAAACTTTAAGGTAAAAACTCAAGATCTGATTTCCAATTTGCTCCTCTCTAAAGATCTCTTGTACCATTTAGACTTCTGAGAGCAGATAAAGACTGAAATGAAAAACAAGTGTCAAGGAGCTACGAAAGTTAAGAAATGAATATCCTCTAAAAGTGCTAATAACTAAGCACAGTGATCCATAAATATACATAAATTAATCCATGTAGCACGAGACAGGGGTTTTTACCAGAATAGTTGGAAAGAAACTACTTACTTTCCTGCTACATGGGCATTTTCAACATAAACAAGTGCAGCTTCTAATCCTTTCAACTGAACCACTGCATTGGAATCAGTCACAAATTTTTTGATCAATCCTAAAAATTTGGACCATTCTGGGCTCTTTTCATCCTTTATTTTCTGGAAGATCTTCAGGGCCTCTTCATACCCACTTAACCTTGCTTTCCACAGCTAAAAGAAAAGTATTTTGAAACAAAACAAAATTTAATGACATTATTATCTACCATTGGGGTTGGGGGGTGGAATGACTACCTTATACTAGGTAATTTGAACAAAGGACCCCAGACTAGAAACAAAAATGGAGTTTAAGAAATCCAGATAGCTTTTTTATTTTTAAAGATTAGCTAACAAACTTTTTCTTATAAGTGTTTAATATTTATGATATTCTGTCAAGGCCTTCTAGAATTCATAAACAGGCCACTATAACGTACCCCACTTTGTATCCAAGTATTAGTCATTACTTCTTTGTAACATGACATTAAAGATGTAACAATTCAAACATGAGAAATTTTCCTGCTGAAACTGCCCAATCTCCAAAGTAGGCTGTTTCTCCAGTTGTATTGTGTAATCATCAGGCAGCTTTATACTACACTATACAGTATAACTGCTGACAAAACAAGCCAATGACACTGAAATTTGAGTTCCAGAAAAGTCTTACCTTGTGTTCACATTTCTGATCAACTGGCAGTTTCACCCACTCACTGTCATCTCCCATTGTGCTTCCAGTTTCTTCTTAGAATTAAGAGTAATTCCTGGTCAGACAAAAATCGGTATCTATTAACTCTAGCAACCAAGCTGTCTCTTAAAGACAAAAAGATTTTTCTGAGACTATTATTTTAGCATGTGTAAACCAACAAAAGTAAAAAATCTCATTCTTTGGTCAAATGCCCATTTAATTCCATTAATAGAACATTTAAAAAGTAAACGAAAAAAGTTAATAAAAATTCTAAATGAGGGATTCCCTGGTGGCGCAGTGGTTAAGAATCCGCCTGCCAATGCAGGGGACACAGGTTCAAGCCCTGGTCCGGGAAGATCCCACATGCTGTGGAGCAACTAAGCCCGTGCGCCACAACTACTGAGCCTGCGCTCTAGAGCCCATAAGCCACAAATACTGAAGCCCGTGTGCCTAGAGCCTGTGCTCCGCAACAAGAGAAGCCACCGCAATGAGAAGCCCGCACACCGCAACAAAGACCCAACGTAGCCAAAAATAAATAAATTTATTTTTTTAAAAAATGTAATCTATGTTAGCTGTAGAAAATCTGGAAAGTATAGAAAATATATAAGGAAGGAAAGCATTAAAATACAATTTCACTATCAATTAGTAACCAAAATGAACACTGCAGTGTATCCACTTGAACCCTTCCAGATTTTTTTCAATGCACATGCAGTGTATAAATTATATGAAAAAGGGCTAATCCTCTTGTAATTTCTTTCTTACATCGTCACAAACATTTCCTCATATTTGAGAACATGATGTTTAAAGGCTGCACTACACTCCATTTTATGAATGTACCATAATTACCAAGCCTAACACTGGACATTTAAATTGTTAAGTTTTCCAATATTATAAATAACATAAAAGGGATCTTGCTTAATCTTTCCATCCCCAGTCCTGGTGTGACATAAAATATGTCTTCAATAAATATTTATCTAATGAATATATGCCTTGATAGTATCTGCTATGAGTCAGGCACTGTGCAAACTACTTTTTAAACATATTGATTCATTATACTAACAACAACTACACGAAAGAAAGACATTCTCCCCACTTTACACACTAGGCTCACAAAGATTCAGTAACTTGCCCAAAACAACAAAGCTAACAGGCCGTGAGATCACACTAAGATTCCAAGTCTATGCCTCTTCTTTACAACTTGTTGCCTCCCATTAAAATGTAGGAAATATCCCAGGGAAAGTTACTAGAGACTGAATTGTAAAAGTTTATTAGAGTAAAAGGAACTTTCATTAAGACTTCTCTTCAAAATCCCCAAGAGTCTGTGAAACAACAGCAGTGTGTTTTAGAGCAGGAGTCAAACCTTAATAGCAAATCTACAGGAACTCTAATACAGCAATAGTGAGAGAGAAAATAGTACAACAGTTTGGAAAACAGTATGGCATTATTTAAATTGAAAATGCACATACTCCACTATCCAGCAACTCCATTCCTAGGTATATACCCTAGAAATTGATGCCAACTGCACCAGAAGACCTGTATGAGAGTATTCATAGCAATGTTGTTCATAGAAAAGTCAAAAGTTGGAAACACTTTTTACAAGTTCATCAAAAAGAGAATGAATAAATAGTGGTATATTCACTGTGTAATATTATACAGCAACTAAAAGAACTGAAAGCATTGAAAGCAAGTACTCCAACAAGTACATGTACATGCATATTGATAGCAGCACTATTCACAATGGCCAAAAATCAGCCCAAATGTCTATCCATGGATGAATAAACAAACTGTGAAACATACATACGATGGACTATTACTCAGCTATAAATGGGAATGAAGTACTTACTGATACATGCTACAGCATGGATGAATTTCACAAACATGATGCTAAGTGAAGGAAGCCAAACACAAAAGGTTCTATATTATATGATTCCATTCATAGGAAATATCCAGAACAGATCAATCCATAGAGACAGATGGAGACTGGTGGTTGCCAGGGGTTGAGGAGAGAGGGGGAGAGAGTGGGAGTGGGGAGAAATTGCTTAATGGGTAAGGAGTCTTACTGTGATGTGATGGAAATGTTACTGTTTTGGAACTAGACAGAGATGGTGGTTGCACAACATTGTGAATGTACAAAATGCCATTGAATTGTTCACTTTAAAATGGTTAATTTTATGTTATATGAATTTCACCTCAATAAAAAAATTTTTTTTTTCAGTTCCTAGGTGACTGTAATATGCAACCTGGGTTAAAAACCTCTAATGTTACTTTCTTGGCACAAGTTTGAGCTGCAAAAGCAATCTTTCCTATCTGAGTTTCAAAGAGAAACAGTCAATGTAAGTTTTAAAAACATTTTCCAGCCAAGAGAATGTGAACAATAATATTCGATTGTTGGTATTCTGTGAATTCTCTGCAATACTTTTTTTTTCTTGTTGGTTGCTTTTCGAAACATGAAGAAAAAGGTTACCTAACCTAAACTGCCTCATATAAAATATTGATGTCAGCCTTTCTCAACTTCTGAGGTGGCCCACACTCTGTCTGTGGCATGTGTTTCTCCCAAGGCCACTCTCGCCTTCTGAGATGGCCCACACTCTGTCTGTGGAGTGTGCTTCTCTCTAAATAAATCCACTTCTTACCTATCACTTTGTCTCTCACTGAATTCTTTCTGTAATGGGACATCAAGAATCTGAGCTTCATTAAGTCCTGAAACCAGGTATACAGCAAAGTGAGAGACTGGTTCAAGATGGTGGAGAAGGACGTGCTCTCACTCCCTCTTGCGAGAGCACCGGCATCACAACTAACTGCTGAACAATCATCGACAGGAATACACTGGAACTCACCAAAAAGATACCCCACATCCAAAGACAAAGGAGACGCTGCAATGAGACGGTAGGAGGGGCGCAATCACAATAAAATCAAATCCCACAACTGCTGGGTGGGTGACTCACAAACTGCAGAACACTTATACCACAGAAGTCCACCCACTGGAGTGAAGGTTCTGAGCCCCAGGTCAGGCTTCCCAAACTGGGGGTCCGGCAATGGAAGGAGGAATTCCTAGAGAATCAGACTTTGAAGACTAGCGGGATTTGACTGCAGGACTTCAACAGGACTGGGGGAAACAGAGACTCCACTCTTGGAGGGCACACACAAAGTAGTGTGTGCATCAGGACCCAGGGGAAGGAGCAGTGACCCCACCGAAGATTGAACCAGACGTACCTGCTAGTGTTAGAGGGTCTCCTGCAGAGGCTGGGGGTGGCTGTGGCTCACCGTGGGGACAAGGACACTGGCAGCAGAAGTTCTGGGAGGTACTCTTTGGCGTGAGCCCTCCCAGAGTCTGCCATTAGCCCCACTAAAGAGCTGGGTAGGCTCCAGAGCTGGGTCACCTCAGTCCAAACAACCAACAGGGAGGGAACCCAGCCCCATGCATCAGCAGACAAGCGGATTAAAGTTTTATTGAGCTCTGCCCACCAGAGCAACACCCAGCTCAATCCACCACCAGTCCCTCCCATCAGGAAACTTGCACAAGCCTCTCAGATAGCCTCATCCACCAGAGGGCAGACAGCAGAAGCAAGAAGAACTACACTTCTGCAGCCTGTGGAAGGAAAACCACATTCACAGCAAGACAGACAAAATAAAAAGAGAACTTTGTACCAGATGAAGGAACAAGATAAAACCCCAGAAAAACAACTAAATGAAGTGGAGATAAGCAACCTTTCAGAAAAAGAATTCAGAATAATGATAGTGAAGATGATCCAGGACCTCAGAAAAAGAATGGAGGCAAAGATCGAGAAGATGCAAGAAATGTTTAACAAAGACCTAATTAAAGAACAAACAAACAGAGATGAACAATACAATAACTGAAATGAAAACTACACTAGAAGGAATCAATAGCAGAATAACTGAGGCAGAAGAACGGATAAGTGACCTGGAAGACAGAATGGTGGAATTCACTGCTGTGGAAGAGAATAAAGAAAAAAGAATGAAAAGAAATGAAGACAGCCTAGGAGACCTCTGTGACAACATTAAACGCAACAACATTCACATTATAGGGGTTCCAAAAGGAGAAGAGAGAGAGAAAGGACCAGAGAAAATATTTGAAGAGATTATAGTCGAAAACTTCCCTAACATGGGAAAGGAAATAGCCACCCAAGTCCAGGAAGCACAGAGAGTCCCATACAGGATAAACCCAAGGAGAAACAAGCCAAGACCCACAGTAATCAAATTGACAAAAATTAAAGACAAAGAAAAATTATTGAAAGCAACAAGGGAAAAACGACAAATAACATACAAGGGAGCTCCCATAAGGTTAACAGCTGATTTCTCAGTAGAAACTCTACAAGCCAGAAGGCAGTGGCACGATATATTTTAAATGATGAAAGGGAAGAACCTACAACCAACATTACTCTAACTGGCCAGGATCTCATTCAGATTCGATGGAGAAATCAAAAGCTTTACAGACAAGCAAAAGCTAAGAGAATTCAGCATCACCAAACCAGCTCTACAACAAATGCTAAAGGAACTTCTCTACGTGGGAAACACAAGAGAAGAAAAGGACCTACAAAACCAAACCCATAACAATTAAGAAAATGGTAACAGGAACATACATATCAATAATTACCTTAATCGTGAATGGATTAAATGCTCCAACCAAAAGACACAGGCTTGCTGAATAGATACAAAAACAAGATCCATATATATGCTGTCTACAAGAGACTCACTTCAGACCTAGGGACACAAACAGACTGAAAGTGAGGGGATGGAAAAAGATATTCCATGCAAATGGAAATCAAAAGAAACCTGGAGTAGCAATACTCATATAAGATAAAAGACTTTAAAATAAAGAATGTCACAAGAGACAAGGAAGGACACTACATAATGATCAAGGGATCAATCCAAGAAAAAGATATAACAATTATAAATATATATGCACCCAACATAGGAGCACCTCAATACATAAAGCAACTGCTAAGAGCTCTAAAAGAGGAAATTGACAGTAACAATCATAGTGGGGGACTTAAACACCTCACTTAGTTACACCAGTGGACAGATCATCCAGACAGAATATTAATAAGGAAACACAAGCTTTAAATGACACAATAGACCAGATAGATTTAATTGATATTTATACAACATTCCGTCCAAAAACAGCAGATTACACTTTCTTCTCAAGTGCACACAGAACATTCTCCACGATAGATCACATCTTGGGTCACAAATCGAGCCTTAGTAAATTTAAGAAAACTGAAATCATATCAAGCATCTTTTCTGACCACAACGCTATGAGATTAGAAATCAATTACAGGGAAAAAAATGTAAAAAACCCAAACACATGGAGGCTAAACAATACGTTACTAAATAACCAAGAGATCACTGAAGAAATCAAAGAGGAAATCAAAAAATACCTAGAGACAAATGACAATGAAAACACGAGATCCAAAACCTATGGGATGCAGCAAAAGCAGTTCTAAGAGGGAAGTTTATAGCAATACAAGCCTACCTCAAGAAACAAGAAAAATCTCAAATAAACAATCTAAGCTTACACCTAAATGAACTAGAGAAAGAACAACAAACAAAACCCAAAGTTAGTAGAAGGAAGGAAATCATAAAGAGCAGAAATTGATGAAATAAAACAAAGAAAATAGCAAAGATCAATAAAATTAAAAGCTGGTTCTTTGAAAAGATAAACAAAATTGATAAACCTTTAGCCAGGCTCATCAAGAAAAAGAGGGAGAGGACTAAAATCAATAAAATTAGAAATGAAAAAGAAGTTACAACAGACACCACAGAAATACAAAGCATCCTAAGAGACTACTACAAGCAACTCTATGCCAATAAAATGGACAACCTGGAAGAAATGGACAAATTCTTTTTTTTTCTGATGTGTATTTTTTTTTTTACATCTTTATTGGAGTATAACTGCTTTACAATGGTGTGTTAGTTTCTGCTTCATAACAAAGTGAATCAGTTATACATATACATATGTTCCCATATCTCTTCCCTCTTGTGTCTCCCTCCCTCCCACCCTCCCTATCCCACCCCTCCAGGCGGTCACAAAGCACAGAGTTGATCTCCCTGTGCTATGCGGCTGCTTCCCACTAGCTATCTACCTTACGTTTGGTAGTGTATATATGTCCATGCCTCTCTCTCGCTTTGTCACAGCTTACCCTTCCCACTCCTCATATCCTCAAGTCCATTCTCTAGTAGGTCTGTGTCTTTATTCCTGTCTTACCTCTAGGTTCTTCATGACATTTTTTTCTCTTAAATTCCATATATATGTTAGCATACGGTATTTGTCTTTCTCTTTCTGACTTACTTCACTCTGTATGACAGACTCTAGGTCTATCCACCTCATTACAAATAGCTCAATTTTGTTTCTTTTTACGGCTGAGTAATATTCCATTGTATATATGTGCCACATCTTCTTTATCCATTCCTCCAATGATGGACACTTAGGTTGTTTCCATCTCCTAAATAGAGATAAATAGAGCTGCAATGAACATTTTGGTACATGACTCTTTTTGTGGACAAATTCTTAGAAAGGTATAACCTTCCTGAACCAGGAAGAAATAGAAAATATGAACAGACCAATCACAAGTGACGAAATTGAAACTGTGATTAAAAATCTTCAAAAAAAATTAAAATATTGATGTCACTGTGCTACATTTTCTGAAATGGCTTCTACTACTTCATAGCTTCAGTTTTTAAAAAAAATTAGTGTTTAAGATTTTGCTGCTTTCCATTCAAAGGAAAGGCTTGCTTCATACCAAAACTTTCCCAGGGCTTCCCTGGTGGCGCAGTGGTTAAGAATCTGCCTGTCAATGCAAGGAACATGGGTTCGAGCCCTGGCCTGGGAAGCTCTCACATGTTGCAGAGCAACTAAGCCCATGCGCCACCACTACTGAGCCTGCTCTAGAGCCAGCAAGCCACAACTACTGAAGCCTGCGCGACTAGAGCCTGTGCTCCGCAACAAGAGAAGCCACAACAATGAGAAGCCTGTGCACTGCAACGAAGAGTAGCCCCCGCTCATTGCAAGTAGAGAAAGCCTGCGTACAGCAACAAAGACCCAACACAGCCAAAAATTTTAAAATAAATAAATAAATTTATTAAAAAAACACAAAACTTTCCCAGCCACTGAAATAATGGATAGTGTTTTGTGTATACGTGTGACACTGAGGACTACTGCTCTGTATTTATCGTTTTCCAGGATCAATATACTAAGAAAAAAAGCACTTCACTAATTTTTCCCCATAATTATTTTAATTTTAAAATAATTTTACAATTTAATTTTTTACATATATAAGAAAATATATACAATATATGTGTTAGGAAGCATTACAATAAAATTGATATATTGACCTACCACCCAAACTGAAAATTAGGACACTACTAATATTATTACTGCACCTGTGCATTTCTTTCCTACCCCATCCTTCTTACCACAGAAGCACTTTCCTAAAGTTCACCTGGTTCTATGCTGTAGTCAGTCACATATTCCTAAATAAAATTAACTGTGCTTGTTTGTGAGCCTTAGAAAAATGTTGTAGTCTTCCATAAGTTGCTTTTTTCATTCAATGTTTCATTTGTAAAATTCATCCATGTGGTATACTGTAGTTTAAATCTACTAAAAGTGTGGTCCAAAGACTTGTGCTGTTTCACAAACTTATCATTCAGAGATAAGTACAGAAATAGAGGTAAGTGTTTAGAAACTGCCATAACATCTATTCTATCTTCTTTTATTATAGTGATTTGAGGAACTGAAAAAAGTTCAGCAAGGCTAAAGTATAAAATGCAACAAGAAAAGTGAAAGGGTATAAAGAGTAAGGCTAGAAAGTAGTCCAAATCAGACCTTGGAAGGTCTTGTAAGCAATGTTAAGGAATTTAGACTTTATCCCAAAGGTAGAAGGAGACTTTGAAGGACTGTAGACAGGAAAATTTCATATGCTACCAAACTTGCATTTTTCAAAGACTATATAATGTAAATATAAAAGCAATGTAAAGAATGTCTTGGAAGGCAGTTAACAATGGAGGGAAATCAGTTAGAAGGCTGTAATCTAAATGAAGGATGATGATGGCCTGGAACTTAGAGTAGTAGCAATGCAGGTGGAAAAAACGGGATGGATTTTAGAGCTACAAGGAATGTCAAGGACTGTCTTTATTGAGTGACTGTAGAAGGAGTATAAGACACAGATGAAAATGAAGTTTTGGGCAAGCTGAGTTTGACATGTACACTAGACGAGGGTAGATGCGGGAAGCAGCTGGAGATTCAAGCCTGGTATTCAAGACAGAGATAAAAATTTAGGAGTTATCAGTAGATAAATGTAATTAAAACCAAGGGGGTGGATGATAGTACTGAGGGAGAGTACATAGTGAGAAGAGCCCCACGTTAGAGTTTAGATGAAACCAGCATCTACAGGACAGGTAGATGAGCCCCTTAGACCACCATGTACAGTGTCTGACACATATAAAATGATCAATTAATGTATGCTGGGGAAAGAAAAAAAACCCACAATAACTCAAAATGCAGTAACAGTCTTATCAAATTTGAGTTTTTGCTACTTGAGGGAAACTTTATTACTTTCTATGTCTGGCTGCAAATCTACACTTAAAAAAAATTAAAAGAATTCTGTATCTTCAAAACCACCACTAACTTGAGGTTGAGGCCTTGGGTAAGTTACTTAGCCAAATATATATTGCCTCAGCATGCTTGTGTGTAAAGTGGGAATAATAATACATACCTCAGAGAATTGTTGTGTGGATTAAATGAGTCAGTACATGTAAAGCTCTTAGACTAGGTACTTGGCATCTAGCAAGGGCTCAAAAAATGTTAGCAACTTACTATCATTATTTGGCATCCCAAATTTGAATTTATTTCATTTCTAAATTACAGTTGACTTTATTTTGGAATTTTATAGGATTAAAAGAGCAAGTCTATAGGCACCTCAGAATATTGTTTAATGCATAAAATATATGATCATATTAAATCAGTTATGTTGAAATAGTTATATATGTTGAATATAATATAGTTATGTTGAAATATAGTTATCAAAATATTTTGAAATGTGAATATATGGGCTTCTCCATTAATAAATAAAATCCAGCAGCAGATTTAATAACTACTGTAACTCTTGTTATGAATAAAAAAATATATATATATGTATATATATTTTTTTTACCTTACGCGGGCCTCTCACTGTTGTGGCCTTTCCCGTTGCGGACCACAGGCTCCGGACGCGCAGGCTCAGCGGCCATGGCTCACGGGCCCAGGCGCTCCACGGCATGTGGGATCTTCCCAGACTGGGGCACGAACCCGTGTCCCCTGCATCGGCAGGCGGACTCTCAACCACTGCGCCACCAGGGAAGCCCTAAAAATATTTTTATATACTACATAACATGATTATGAAAATGATTTCTATTGGTGACAAAGGCATAGGTTCTTATAATATTATTGTAGTTTATTGCCTACATTATTAACTGAAGAAAATGTCAAAATTTCAGTTAGGACTTCCCTGGTGGCACAGTGGTTAAGAATCCACCTGCCAATGCAGGGGACACGGGGTTCGATCCCTGGTCCGGGAAGATCCCACATGCCGTGGAGCAAATAAGCCCGTGTGCCACAATTACTGAGCCCAGGTGCCATGACTACTGAAGCTCGCACACCTAGAGCCCATGCTCCACAACAAGCAAGCCACTGCAATGAGAAGCCCGCACGCTGCGATGAAGAGTAGCCCCCGCTCTCTGCAACCAGAAAGCCCGCACGCAGCAACAAAGACCCAACGCAGACCAAAAAAAAAAAAAAAGAAAGAAAGAAAAAGAAATTTCAGTTATAAGATTAGTGCAAATAAAGATGTAATTATTTTTCCATACAAATTTACAGAGTCCCTGAATTCTAACCCAGCTTAAAATCTCTTGATCTACAACCTTTCAAATTCTATGATCAAAAACTTTAGGGCATTCCCTGAGGATATGTAACTCTGCCATCAGTTTTGATGTGGAAACACTATGATATACAAATGTTGTTGGACAACAGTAGTTTTAAGAGTAAAATATGAAAGGTTTAAAAAAGCTAGCTCTGTCCTTTATTTATTGAGACTTTATTTTCTCCTTTGTATTTCCATTGTATTAGATAAATAAATGTGAATGTAGAATTGTAAAAAAAAAAAAAAAAAGACTTTAGGGCACTGCTTACAATCATCTCAAAGTCCCTAGTTAAAATAATGGTTAACATCCATCCTGTATTTCAGTAGCACTTTATATTTTACATGTATTTTTACAGTCATTCATTTTCTATGTATTTCATAATGTAAATGCAAGCACGCTGTTATATTATCTCATTCAGGTTTAGTTTCTTTCTTTTTCATATTATTCTTAGTTATGTGACTCTTACTAAACTATAAGATTCTCTTGAGCAAAAGCCTTTTGTCTTATTAATCTCTATCTTCAAAAGGGTCAAATAAATAAATAAAGTATCATTATCCTCTTTTTACATATGGGGAAAAAGAGGTTCAGCGTCCTGCCCAATGTCACTTAAGTAGGGGAGAATGGTCTAAAAGAGATTTCTTTTTTTTAATTTATTTTTGGCTGCGTTGGGTCTTCATTGCTGCACACGGGTTTTCTCTACTTGCGGTGAGCGGGGGCTACTCTATGCTGTGGTTCATTGCGGTGGCTTCTCTTGTTGCGGAGCACAGGCTCTAGGCACGCAGGCTTCGGTAGTTGTGGCACACACACTCAGTATTTGTGGCTCGTGGGTTCTAGAGCACAGGCTCAGTAGTTGTGGTGCACAGGCTTAGTTGCTCCGCAGCATGTGGGATCTTCACGGACCAGGGATCGAACCCGTGGCCCCTGAATTGGCAGACGGATTCTTAACCACTGTGCTACCAGGGAAATCCCTGAAAGAGATTTCTTGATACCTAGTTTGGTGAAATTCCTACAACTGACCTACATATGGTTTCTACATTATCTATAGTGAAATCTATTCACACTCTACAGTATAAATAGTAAGAATTATTTTGGTGATTACTTAACTCAATAAAAATATAAAGGGCAAATGAGAGTATATATGAAAGACAAGTTTATTTGCCTCCAAAGGACTTAGGTAATTTAGGGAAATTTAAAATACAGTTAGTTGGTAAGGGGGAATCATCCCTAATCAGCAGCTGCCGAATAATCAAGCCTAACTACCCAGTTGGGCCTCAGAACACTGTTAACCTGTCTTTGCGTAAGAAAGAAATGACTACAGTTTTAATTATAATTTGGGGTTATCCACGTAGTCCGACCCTTCTCCCTCACAACCCTTATTCCATTGAATACTGACTCTACCAGTTGAAAAGGAAAATCTTTCATTGAGATTAATAAAAAAACTAAAGGGTGGTAGACTATAATTTCTATAGCTCATACTAGTTTTAAATTTATAACTATAATTCTAGAATATTTGCAGGGGGGACAGTAGGGGAAAGTCATTAAAGTGGCTACCTGTTTGTAAGTTAAACTTTGCCTCTATCTGCAAATTTTAACTAGCCATTATCACAAAGGAAAGTAAAGGCCTTAGGAACATTTAGAACATATTCAGGAAGTAATGAAGAGGACCCTCAGAGTTCATAAAACGGAATACATGTAGAATAAACCAACAATTTCATGAAAAGTCACACCAGTTAAAGGCCTGAGTGATCTCTTTAGAGAAATGTAGTGCTGTTTTCAATATACACAGCAAATTAAAACCAAACTAACATTCATAATAGCCAAAGAGTGGAAACAACCCAAACCTCTATCCACTGATAAATAGATAAAACGTGGTAAATCCACAGAATGGAGTATGATTCAGTAATAAAAATTAAGTACTATAAAGAATTCCTAAAACTCAACAACAAAAAAAGCAAACAACTTGATTAAAAAATGGGCAAAGAACTTGATTAGACATTCATCCAAAGACAGACAAATGGCCAATAAGCACATGAAAAGATGCTCAAGATTACAAACATTAGGGAAATGCAAATCAAAACTACAAGTATTACCTCACACCTATTAGGATGGCTACTATCAAAAACCCAGGAAACAACAAATGTTGGCAAGGATATGGAGAAATTGGAACCCTTGTACACTGTTGGTGACAATGTAAAATGGTACAGTTACTGTGGAGAACAGTATGGCCGTTCCTCAAAAAATTAAAACAGAATGACAATATGATCCAGCAATTCCACTTCTGGGTATATGCCCAAAATAATCGAAAGCAGGATCTTGAAGAGATATCTGTACACCCATGTTCATAGCAGCATTACTCACAACAGCTAAAATATGGAAGCAACCCAAGTGACCACTGATGGATGAATGGATAAGCAAAATGTGGTATACACATACAAAAGAATATCATTCAGCTTAAAAAGGACAGAAATTCGGACATGCTATAACCTGAGTGAACCTTGAAGACGTTATGTTAAGTGAAATTAAGCCAGCCACAAAGAGACAAACAGTGTATGATTCCACTTATATCAAGTACTTAGAGTAGTCAAAATCATAGAGATAGAAGGTAGAATGATTGTTGCCAGCAGATGGATGGAGAAGGGTAATGACGGGTTACTGTTGAATGGGTGTAAAATTTCAGTTCTACAAGATGAAAAGAATTATGGAGATGGATGGTGGTAGCTACACAACATTACAAATGCATTTAATGCCACTGAGTTGTATATTTAAAAATGCTTAAGATGGTGAATTTTACGTTATGTGTACACACACAAAAGAAGTGAAGTACTGATACATGCTGCAACATGGATGAACCTTGAAAACATTATATTAAGTGAAAGAAGTCAGTTGCAAAGGACCACTTATTATATAATTCCATTTATATAAAATGTCCAGAATAGGCAAATCTATAGAGACAGAAAGTAGATGAGAGGTTGCCTATGACTGGGGTGTTTGGGGATATTAGAAGGGTGTTAAGGAGTGCGGGGTTTCTTTTTGGGGTAATGAAAGTGTTCTAAAATTGACTGTTAGTGATGGCTGCACAAATCTATGAATATACTGAAAGTCAGTGAATTGTACACTTTAAATGGGTGAATGGTACGTAAATTATGTATCTCATTAAAACTGTTAAAAAAACAAACTAACAAAGTTTACTAACAGAAGTCCTTAGGAGATAAGAGTGATTTGTTAAAGTTGCCAATCATTTTACATGTGAATGGGCTGGGTGTAAAATAATAGGATCTAACACTAAGGAGTTACTCCATTCCAATTTTACCTAAAGCATTCATTTGATGAATTTCCCTATGGGTAAACCATGACTCAAGGAGTTCACAGGAGTAAAAGTAGATGTCTAAACAAATAACCATAATACAAAATGTATTATATGTGGAAAGTGCCCTAAGCAAGAGACAAATAAGGGTTAAGGGAGTTCAAAGACAGGATCAACCGCCAGTGAGCAAGGGATGGTCAGTGAAAAATCTCATAGAAAGGATGACATCTGAGCTCAGTGATAAATGATAGGTAGATTTAAAAAAATAAAAACAAAAACAAAAACAAAACCAGGAGTGGAGAAGAGATATTTTAGGCTGAGAAAACAAGAAAGGCAAAGTCTTGG
Organism: Lagenorhynchus albirostris; assembly: GCF_949774975.1. Classification (NCBI taxonomy): domain Eukaryota; kingdom Metazoa; phylum Chordata; class Mammalia; order Artiodactyla; family Delphinidae; genus Lagenorhynchus; species Lagenorhynchus albirostris. Next base: position 13,389,468 of record NC_083103.1, on the reverse strand, counting down.
AAGTAGAAAAGTACTAAGCATGTTTAGGGAACACTAAATGGCTCCATTTATTAAGTATAAGACCAGAAAGACAGACTAGGGTCAAATCATGTATAATCTTGAATATTAAGCTAAACAGCAGAGGATGCTGATGACCTGAAGCAGGGCAATGACATGATCCTAATTACTTTAGAAAGATAAATCTATGCAGAATGAATTGGAAGGGAGAGAAAGTAGAGTCCTGATAGGAAATTACTGCAGTACTCGAGGACAAAGATAAATAGAAGTCAGACTCCTAGGAATGGAAAGGATGAGCAGAGGAGACTGAAGGGAATTACATTAAAGAAGGAGAATCAATAAGCCTTAGCAACTAAGGATGTAGGAGACCTAGTAGGAGGCTCCAGTCTACATGACTTGGAGAACAGTGGTGCTAATGACAGAAAAATCTCAGAAGAAAGTTCTGAGTTGTTTGTTTTGGGGGAGTGGAGGAGAGGTTAAGAATATGATGAGTTTGGTTTTAGACTTGAGAAATATGATCTTCAAGTGGCTGGAAATGTGGGACCAGGAATGAACAGAGGGTTCTGGATTTTATAAACATATAAACATTCTATAAACATAGATGTATGAAACCAAGTCTTCATTACATAGCAAGGTTTGATGCTTTAAGAGTAAATAAAATTGCCAACAAAGAGAAGCATTAATAAAATTAATTTGACCTATATATGATGCTTGCTATGGTTCAGTCTAGTCAATACTACAAATACTCAGAAATTTCAAATTATTCGGCAATCTCAGGATTGCCTGAGATTGCCTAGCCTAAAACAGAGGAAAAGGCAAGGGAGTCAGCTAAAATATATCTGTTCCACGGAAATATTATCATTTTATACCACGGCTGTATCTAAAATGTCTTCCAAAGAGCTCAAGTACCATAAAGTCCACACTACTGCTGAAGAAGGTTTAGATGTAATTATTTATTTTTAGACCAAAGGTTAAGAAATGTTTCCAAAGACATACATAAAGACACAACTTGGAGTAAACTCTGAACTCAGAATAAATTTCAGTTTAGTGTTCAATATTTAAGTGTGCATAATGTACTATCATTAACATATAGACCCCTGCAATCTATGCATTTTCTCATTCATCAACCAGCTAAAAGTAAGGCACAGGGAGATTAAGTCATCAGTAATGTTAGAGTTGGGCTAGAACCTTTGTCTCCTATCTCTCAGTCCACCCACCACTCTTCCCCATCACTCAAGGGTCCATGTGTAGTGTCCTTTTACTTTAAATTCCTGTACCACGACATCTTATAAAAATAGTTATACAGCTACTAAACATACTGTTTTAGCTTTCTAAAGCTAAAAGAAGAAGAAGCTATGACAGTAAAACTATTTTATGGCTAATTCTCAAGCTCTTGACCTTCAAAAGCTCTTCACTATCACAACACAAGAGATCTAGATCTGATTACCATTCCTGGACTCTCACTTCTGGCTAAGGAAATGCTACTGCAGAAGCACAGAATGAGTCTGAGGGAAGTTTGAGGAAAAATTCTGCCCACTCAAAAAGCAAACCCTGGGCTTCCCTGGTGGCGCAGTGGTTTAGAGTCCGCCTGCCGATGCAGGGGACACGGGTTCGTGCTCCGGTCCGGGAGGATCCCGCATGCCGCGGAGAGGCTGGGCCCGTGAGCCATGGCCGCTGGGCCTGTGCATCCGGAGCCTGTGCTCCGCGGCGGGAGAGGCCACAGCAGTGACAGGCCCGCGTACCGCAAAAAAAAAAAAAAGAAAAAAGAAAAAGCAAACCCTTTGAACGACCAATAAAGAATGATGTAAATTTGCTCAAAAAAGGAAATAATTAGAAAACAAGGATAAGACAAAATACACATACATGCCCAGAAATCTTTACTCAATCTATGTCTAAGAAGGCCAACTGGATTAAAGAAGCATAGCAATTATGTAACTGTCACAGAAAACTTTAAATTTTATTACTTGGCTAAGCGAGACAAAATCTCATCACTTAAGTAGCCAGTAACAAAAATGACAAGCCTTTCCCTCTAATTTAAAAAAATCTCACTACCTCCAGGTAATTCTCATTAACAACGACAAGTGTTATCCTCTTGTAGTATTCTGCATTATCAGGGGGCCAGAAATGCGAACTGCTCCTCTAGTAGGTTATCTCAACAAACTTGGGTGGGCTTACTGTACTAGTCCTGGGATGGTGGCCTCCCACCAGTTCCTTCAGAGAGGGGTAAAGAGCTGACTCTTTCACACGGTGCTATTCTTATCAGTGGGAAAGAGGGTTAACTGACTCTCCCTAATAGATGATCACCGTCAGTGTCTTCAAAAGGGGGACTCTAGTAACACAGGCCTCTGGGGAGACACAGAGCTAAACCCGGCTGTGAATTAGGTCAACTTTCAGAGTTACTGCTCAATTGTACCAAGGTAGCTGAAAATCTAATGCTTACTCATCCCAAAGCTACCCAGGTCTCCAAATGCCAGGCTAAGGACCCAAGGCCCAGGGCACTAGATCCAGCTCCACCCATCTAGCTTAGTTGGATTATACAGGGTAAAAGCAATCCTCGCCTCACTCCAAGTAGGAACCAGGCTGGGGCAAAGCTAGGTTCTGGGCACCGCTCAACCACTGCATATCCAGACCAGCACCCTAGGGCCGCTGTCACCACCCAGAAGTAGAGCAGATGCCCCAGGCTTTAGCTCATTGCAGCCGGCATTGTTTACGCTCTTTCGCCGCCTTAGCCTCTGATAGGCCAGGAAAGTCCCCTGTACAGTCCACCAGGACTTCCGGCATGGGCACGGGATGCTTGACCCTAGCCCGCAGTTTGACACTTACGCTCCCCAGGCAGGGAGAGGTCGGGGCCCTACGGTCCGAGGCAGAATCTGCAGGAATACCGGACGGGCGGGGGCGGTGGTGGCATTGGTGCCGAGGCCGCTGAGAAACGCCTCCTCGGGGGCGGGGCCCAGAGCTCACTGTCAGAGTGCCCGCCCCACCTCGCCCCCGCCCCAGCACACACTGACGGCTTAAAGGGGCCGCAGCGTGCCTTTGCTCAGAGGTCTGCAGGACCCAGGGCGCTCCTTCCAGCCCAGAGGGCTTCCAAGGCAAGAGGTGAATGGAGGCCCAGCTAGGGAAACTCCACCGCAGCTGGGTGGGGACCTCTTTTTTTGTGGCAACACAGATAATGTTCCAGAAACAAAGGAGGTGACCTGTTCTTACTATCACAATCCTAATTCCTCCTCCAGGGGCGAAAAAAAGTTGCTGCAGGAAACAGTCAAAGCATCAGGGTAAACATATAGCCCCCATTATGTAAGTGGCTTCTTCCATTAACTTCAGCGGTTAGTGTTTTTCAAATGGCAACTCAAAGGCACAGAAAAGAATTCTGACAGCCTGCACTGCTTCACCTCACCCTCTCAGTGACTTCTTTCTCTTCTGTACAACATGAGGAATCCTAGACAACGATAGAAGACGGAAGTAGGGGGCAAAATAGAAAAATAACATTCTCCTTCTTGTGAGTAAAATGTGATCTTTGAAACATTGGCCAAGAATTCACTACAAGTCTATGTAGATAAAGAAATCTTGCGTGCAAATACAATTGTGATGTGCAGCCATCTAATGTAATATGAAGAGTTCTTGTGAAAAATTGTAGGAGAAACTGGATTAATATCTCAGGGAGTTAAGTAATGGTCTCTGAGGTCTCCACAGGTCATTAATGAATTTTAAGTTTCTTTTCATAGGAGGAATTTTTCCTCAATCTCAGATTATAAGGTTTGTATGCATTCTGTGTCTCCTTTATAACTGTCAGGAAAGAAATTTATGTGGTTATTAAGCTGGTGTTACCTTCATCTAATCTTGATGAATAAACATACCTTATTAAAACCGTAAGCCACCACCAAACCTCTATGGGAATCAATTTAGTAAAGCTAAAGACCATTTACAAGTGCCCTAACATCTTCTATCCCAAAAAGGGGTTCAAGAGGAAATTTAGATTCCAAAGAACAGGCCCAAAGACTACTCTAATATGGAGCAGACCCAGATTACCCTTATTCTGAAGGTCTTAGAAAATTCTAGGCTAAGGTTATCATGAAGAGATACTGATTCAGATTAGAATAGTCTGATTTTGAACTGCCAAAAAAATCTCATTTTAAAGTGCATTTAACTGTGAATGATACTTTTGAATTAAGTAATTAAGACCTTCTTTCATTCTGTCTGTATCAAGCTTATCACACTGCTCTGAGAGTAACAGTTTGTAGATCAGCCTTCCCATTAGATTGTGAGCACCTCAAGGGCAAGGGTTGGAATGTAGCTCACTCATCTTTTTTCTGTGTGATACCAAATGAATACTCGATAAATAATTAACACAAAAGGTATGACCAACACTTATTTTGACACAGGAGTCCAGATAACTTCAATAAGCATACTGCAGTGAGTATATGTGCGCATGCACACACACAAATGGATAATACCCAGTGCTGTGTTTATTAGTGAATTAAGAATTTAGAGAGAAAAAAATCCATTTACTGTACAGCTCAGTACAATCAGATTTATATCTTTTGCCCCAAAGCAAAGACATTTTATATAAATATTCCTAAGTAATACTTAGATATCTTACCAAATATCACAGCCCAAACACAGCCCATCTTATTTTGGTTACTGTATCCTTTTCTTTACTATACCATGAAGAGACTCAACTGGACATGTAAAACCTTCATAATTCAACAAATTACCAGATAGAAGTATTCTCCTTAACAGGGCAAAGTTGAAACTGTTTAGGAAATGATTTAGCAAATATTATATATGGAAGAAAACATGGGAAAATGATAATTCATATATTAGAAAGGTGGCATTTCTTGTGCTTTTAAAAAATCCTTCTTCATTGTAATGTTTTTCCTGCAACAAATCAAGCAGAGATAAGAAAAATATTTATTGTACACATAGCCAGAGCAAGGGGGAAAGAAGTTTTAAGCATTAACTGGAATTCCTTATTAGATCATATTCAGTGAAGGAAAGAGGCCAAGTTAGAGATTAAGAGCATGGACTCTGGGGCCAGAATGCTTAGTTCAAATCTGGTTGTGCCGTTTATTAGCTGTGTGGTTTTAGACAACTCCTACCTCTCTGTGCTTCTGTTTTCTATTTGTAAAATGAGGAATTTTTTCACCTTATTGGGTTATTAGGAGAATTAAATGAGTTAAGTTTATTATATTTGTAAAGTGCCTAGAATTAATTGCTATACATTAAGTATTTGGTAAATAAAATACATAACGCTCAACAAATACTGTCTGCCTTTTCTGTTACATTCCTTTTAAAACTAAAATGAAAACGTATAGCAGCGTCCCCCCCTCCCCCAACTGCTCCTAGTTACCTGTGTTCTCATCTGTCAGAAGTAGTGTTAACTGAGGATCAGAGGGAGAAGAGGTCCCCCAATCTAAGAACTTTTAAGTCAGGTTTACTGAGGTATAACTTACATATACTAAAATAAACTTAAAAATTTTTTTTATTGGAGTATAGTTCATTTACAAAGTTGTGTTAGTTTAAACAACTCCACTTACAATAGCATTGAAAAGAACAAAATATTTGGGAATAAATCTAACCAAGGAGATGAAAGACTTGTACACTGAAAACTACAGAACAATGCTGAAAGAAATTAAAGAAGACACAAATAAATGAAAAGACATCCCATACCCATGGATTGGAAGACTTAGTATTATTAAGATTCCATATATCAGAAAATAATCTATAGATTCAACACAATCTCTCTCAAAATTCCAACAGCATTTTTTTTGTAGAAATAGAAAAATTAATCCTAAAATTCATATGGAATCTCAAAGGACCCTGAATAGTCAAAACACTTTTGAAAAAAAAATGTTGCAGGGCTCTCTTCTTGATTCCAAAACACATTAAAAAGCCACAATGATCAAAACAGTGTGGTAGTGGCATAAAGACAAACAGACCAATGGAACAGAATAGAGAACCCAAAAATAATCCCTTGCGTTTAGGGTAAAATGATCTATGACAAGGGTGCCAAGACCATTCAAAGGGGAAAGGATGGTCTCTTCAACAAATGGTGACTGGAAAAACTGGATAGCTACATGCAAAAGAATGAAGTTGGACGTTTACCTTACACCATACATAAAAATTAATAGGACAATGGGGACTATATCAAACTTAAAAACTTTTGTGTATCAAAGGACACAATAAACAGAGTGAAAAGATAACCTACAGAAGGGAAGAAAATATTTATAAATCATTTATCTGATAAGGGGTTAATATCCAGAGAATATCAAGAACTCCCACAACAGAACCCTCCCGCACTGTTGGTGGGAATGTAAATTGATACAGCCACTACAGAGGACAGTATGGAGGTTCCTTAAAAAACTAAAAATAGAACTACCATATGACCCAGCAAACCCACTACTGGGCAAATACCCTGAGAAACCCATAATTCAAAAAGAGTCATGTACCACAATGTTCACTGCAGCAGTATTTACAATAGCCAGAACATGGAAGCAACCTAAGTGTCCATCGACAGATGAATGGATAAAGAAGACGTGGCAGGGCTTCCCTGGTGGCGCAGTGGTTAAGAATCTGCCTGCCAATGCAGGGGACACGGGTTCGAGCCCTGGTCTGGGAAGATCCCACATGCCGTGGAGCAACTAAGCCCGTGAGCCACAACTACTGAGCCTCCGCGTCTGGAGCCTGTGCTCCACAATGGGAGAGGCTGACAGTGAAAGGCCCGCGCACCATGATGAAGATTGGCCCGCGCACTGCGATGAAGAGCGGCCCCCGCTCACCGCAACTGGAGAAAGCCCACACACAGAAACGAAGACCCAACACAGCCAAAAATAAATAAATAAATTGAGGGGGGGAGACGTGGCACATATATACAATGGAATATTACTCAGCCATAAAAAGAAACGAACTTGTTATTTGTAGTGAGGTGGATGGACCTAGAGTCCATCATACAGAGTGAAGTTAAGTCAGAAAGAGAAAAACAAATACCGTATGCTAACACATATATATAGAATCGTAAAAGAAAAATGGTCTGATGAACCTAGGGGCAGGACAGGAATAAAGACACAAACGTAGAGAACGGACTTGAGGACATGGGGAGGGGGAAGGGTAAGCTGGGACAAAGTGAGAGCGTAGCACTGACATATACACACTACCAAATGTAAAATAGATAGCTAGAGGGAAGCAGCTGCATGGCACAGGGAGATCAGCTCGGTGCTTTGCGACCACCTAGAGGGGTGGGATAAGGAGGGTGGGAGGGAGACACAAGAGGGAGGGGATATGGGGATATACGTATGCATATAGTTGATTCACTGTGTTATATAGCAGAAACTAACACAACATGTAAAACAATTATACTCCAATAAAGATGTTAAAAAAAAGAACTCCCAAAACAACAAAACTCCAAATAACCCAATTAAAAATGGGCAAAAGACTTGAATAGACGTGTCTACAAAGATGATATACAAATGGCCAACGATCATAGGAAAAGATGCTCAACATCACTAATCATCAGAGAAACACAAGTCAAAACCACAATGAGATATCCCTCACACCCATTAGAATGGTTACTATCAAATAAACAAACCAATTTAAAAAAAAAAAACAGAAAATAACAAACGTTGGCAAGAATGTAGAGAAACTGCAACACTTGTACACTGTTGGTGGGATTGTAAAATGGTGCAACTGCTATGGAAAACAGTATGGAGTAACCTCAAAAACAGTATGGAGTAACCTCAAAAAAAGTAAAAATAGAATACCATATTACCATATGATCCAGCAATTCCACTTCTAAGTGTATGTATGAGTGTGTGTATATATATATCCAAAAGAATTGAAAGCTGGGGCTCAGATTTGTACATCCATGTTCAAAGTAGTAGAAGCAACCCAAATGTCCACAGAAAAATGAATGAATGGATAAGCAAAATGTGGTAAATACATACAATGGAATAGTAGTCTTAAAAAGGAAGGAAATCCGGTTACACGCTACAATATGGATAAACTTTGAGGATATCATGCTAAGTGAAATAAGCAAGTCACAAAAAGACAAATATTATATGATTCCACTTACATGAGGTATCCAAACTATTAAATTAGCAACAGAAAGTAGAATGGTGGTTATTAGGGGCTGGGGGAAGGAGGAAAAGGAAAGTTGTTTAATGGGTACAGTGTATCAGATTTGCAAGATGAAAAAGGTTTTGAGATGTGTTTCACCACAATGTGAATGTAGTTAATTTAAAATGATTACGATGGTAATTATTTTGTTACATGCTTTTTTTTTAAGCTGCAATTAAAAAAAAGTGAGATATTTGTCTATTCAATAAAATGCTCTATAGGTATTTAAAGAAAAAAAAAGACAAAGAAGACTAAAGAAGATATTTAAATACTGATGCGGAAGAAATCTATTATTAAGTTTTAAAAAGAAATTTGGAGATAGCCTATGAAGTCTAATTCCTTTTTTTGTGTTTAGTAAAAATAAAAAAGAGGGTCATACACACTGGTGGTAGGCTGATAATGACCCCCAAAGATATTGGGCTGTAATCCCTGAAAACTTTAAATGTTTTATGTGGAAAAAGGGTCTTTGCAGATGTGATTAAATTAAGGATATTGAGATGGGGAGATCATCCTGGATTATCTGGGTGAGCCTGAATGCAATCACATGTACCCTTATGAGAGGGTAACAGAGGGAAATCTGACACACACAGACAAGAAGGCGATGTGAAGATGGAGAAGAGCAAGATCAGAAGAGGCTGGAGTGATGCAACACAAGCCAAGGGATACCAAGAGACGCCAGAAGCTGAAGAGGCAAGGAAGCAGTGCTTCCCCAGGGCCTCTGGAGAAGTATGGCTTTGCCTCAATATTAGCCTCCAGTAAGACTCACCCTAAATTTTTTAAAAAATTCTTATTGAAATATTGTTGATTTACAATGTTGTGGTAGTTTCAGGCGTGCAGCAAAGTGATTCAGATATACATACATACACACACACACACACACACACACACATATGTATTTTAAGATTCTTTTCCATTATAGGTTATTACAAGATACTGAGTGTAGTTCCCTGTGCAGTAGGTCCTTGTTGGTTATCTCTTTTATATATACAGTAGTGTGTATATTTTAATCCTAAACTCCTACTCACCCTAAATTTTGGGCTCTGGACTCCAGAAATGTGAGAGAATAAATTACTGTTGTTTTAAGCCACCAAATTTGTGGTCATTTGTTTCAGCAGTCATAGAAAACTAATACAACATTGTACATGTTTGAAAGCACATAAAACTTTTCTGGATGGATCCATAGAAAACTTAAGTATGACCACTTTAAAAGAGTAGCTAAAGGGACTAGCTAAAGAATTTTTACTTCTCACTTTAATACCCAGCCATGTCTTTTTTCTTTTTTTTTTTTTGCGGTACGCGGGCCTCTCACTGTTGTGGCCTCTCCCGTTGCAGGGCACAGACTCCGGACATGCAGGCTCAGCGGCCATGGCTCACGGGCCTAGCCACGAACCTGTGTCCCCTGCATCGGCAGGCGGACTCTCAACCACTGCGCCACCAGGGAAGCCCTCTTTTTTCTTTTTTAAACAACAAGTTTCAATATTTTCTATCATAATGCTTTTAAAAGCTCTAAAATTTTATAATTCCAGCCTGGCACCTTGAGGATGGATCTGTCTATACTCATCCCATAAGCCTCAATTCTTCCCCTTAACATTTTTTGGACACCATATCTCCTTTGAAAGAAAGATGTGAATCTTTTTTTTTTAAAAATAAATTTATTTTTTTATTTTTGGCTGCATTTTGTCTTCGTCACTACACACGGACTTTCCCTAGTTGTGGCGAGCAGGGGCCTACTCTTCATTGTGGAGCATGGGCTCTAGGCACACGGGCTTCAGTAGTTGTGGCATGTGGGCTCAGCAGCTGTGGCTCGTGGGCTCTAGAGCGCAAGCTCAGTAGTTGTGGCGCATGGGCTTAGTTGCTCCATGGCATGTGAGATCTTCCCAGACCAGGGCTCGAACCCGTGTCCCCTGCATTGGCAGGAGGCTTCTTCACCACTGAACCACCAGGGAAGCCCCCTGAATCTTATTTATTACCCCAGCATCCAGCAGAGTGCTTCGTCCTCTAACACATAATTCCTAAAATAGCACAATTTCATCAAATCATAGAAGTCTTAAATATACAATAAATGTGTTCTTTGAGTTTATAAATAAAATATTGTATGTTGAATGCGTATTTCAAATGTGAAAGGGAAACATGATATATTTAATGGAATTCTAAAGTAAACCCACTTTCAAAGTGAAAAATTAAGTAATAGATTTCAAAAAATTTATAAGATTTTTGTCACTTTTTTTAGTACCTATTTTTTGATTATAAAATCCATTAAAAGAGGGAAATTTTAATTTTAGAATCATTTGGTAAAGTCATGGCAGAACAGTTGCTTGTAATAAATCTTATTACAGAGCACTCTAGTCAAAATTAAATTCAATCTAAATTGTTGTGTTGGGCGCTGGAGTTAGATCTGAGTTCTAAAGCTTGCTTTGTCACACACTAGCTGAGCCTCAGTTTCATTATCCGTCGTAACAGTACCATCTTCATGTGGTTCCTTATTTAATACACACTTCTGGAGCATTCATTATGTGCCAGGCACTATTCTAAGCACTTCACATATACTAACTCATTTAATTCTCATAACTCTGAGATTGATATTAGCCCCATTTTACAGACAAGAAAACTGAGGCATAGAGGTTAACTAACTTGCCTAAGGTGATTCAACTAACTGTAATGGTGAACTGTTGAAGTGAAAATGAGATTTCTGCTTTATACCTGTTAAGAATCCCCGCAAATACCCATATTATCCCCCTGTCCCACAGGTACACTTAGTATGTAGCTAAGTACCTAATACAGAGTAGCATCTCATGATCTGACACTATTCTGTATTAGGCACTTATCTACTTACTGAGTATGGGAAGTGAAATACAGTAGCCCAGGGGCAATACTATGAGGGTGTAACAGAGGTACTTAACCTGGACTGGAGGGTCAGGGAAGGTCTCCTTGAGAAAGTGATATTTAGGCTGAGAACTAAAGGAAATTAATATGGATTAGCCAGGCATAGGCATAATGACTAGATTTAATAAGAGATTGTTTCAGGCATGTGTGTGAAAAGCTTGAAAGAGCTAGGCAAGATAAAGAACAGAACTGCAACTCATGTGGCCAAAACAGGAGTTGAGAGAAAGGGCAGACTGAAAAGGGCCAGATCATACAAAGCCAGTGACTTTATGCAAGGAAGTAGTACTAACAGATGGCACGGAAACATCAAGCACTCAAGAAACAGTGGCTATCCTTGTGTTATTTTTATAAGCATCATCCCAGAGTTATCTAGAGATTTTAGAAAGACTTCAGACTTAACCAAACCCACATTTCAGTCCTCTGGTTCAAGAAAGGCCTAAGTTAGCTTAGAGCTCTTGGGACCAAGTAAGGCAAGTCTCCTCTGATCTAAAACAAACCATTTCATTGGGTGTATAAGCAATCTATTCCTTTTTATCCTATAGAAAGCAAATTTACTACTAGTTAAACAAGTAAATGTCATTTTATAATACTCAAGGGGACTGTCCATATTTTGTTTGGAGGAATCCCCCATATTAAACATAGCTCAAAATAAGTGGGCAGTCCTCTAAAGCATAAAAAAACTGTTTTCCCTTACTGCCCAGAGATTTCTGATATGGGATCTGGTCTTTACTCCCAAATGAAGAACTCATGCTAGTTCTAGACTAGGCGTTTTTCATGAGACTTTCTTTTTTAAAAGGAATGTATCACATAAGAAAAAGGACCAGAAGAAAAGTGTGTAATTAGAGTACTGAAAAAAATTCCTAAAATCTAAAAATGAGAGACTTCATATTTTAAGTGAATAAGGACATGAAATGATTTAAAAAAAGACACTGCAAAAAAATACATAAAAGAAGTAAAACAGCAAAACAAATTAAGAGAAAGAGATGTTCTAGACAGCCAAGTTTGCCAGGTATCAGAGGTTTACCCCTGAAACACCAATTATTATTATTATTTTTTTTTTTTGCGATATGCAGGCCTCTCACTGTTGTGGCCTCTCCCGTTGCGGAGCACAGGCTCCGGATGCGCAGGCTCAGCGGCCATGGCTCACGGGCCCAGCCGCTCCACGCCATATGGGATCTTCCCAGACCGGGGCACGAAACTGCGTTCCCTGCATCGACAGGCAGGCTCTAAACCACTGCGCCACCAGGGAAGTCCCAACATCAATTATTTTATGTAACTTTTTTCCATGTAAAATAAATCTAAGAAAATACATAAGCCTCCCAGTCTTCTTAAACAAAGTAGACTGATAATTATTTAAACTTTTCAGGATAATCCATTTGAGCAATCAATGTAGCAAAACCCTCAAGATGTACTGCCAAAGAGGTATGAGGGACTCTTGCATCAAAACCAAATGGTTCCAATATGGCTTTTTTGAATTTTAATGTTTTACGTTCTGTAGCTTTCCTTCCTCAAACTTTGTGATCAAACTAACACTTTAGCTTAGAGCAGTGCTGCCTAATTTTAGCTCTTGATTTAAAGACCCAAGCAGGGGGACTTCCCTGGTTGCACAGTGGTTAAGAATCCGCCTGCCAATGCAGGGGACATGGGTTCGAGCCCTGGTCCGGGAAGATCCCACATGCTGCGGAGCAACTAAGCCCATGCGCCACAACTAATGAGCCTGCGTGCTGCAACTACTGAAGCCCGCGAGCCTAGAGCCTGTGCTCCGCAACAAGAGAAGCCACCGCAATGAGAATTCCACATGCCGCAACCAGAGAAAGCCTGCGCACAGCAACGAAGACCCAATGCAGCCAAAAATGAAAGGAAGGAAGGAAGGAAGGAAGGAGGAAGGAAGGAAGGAAGGAAGGAAGGAAGGAAGGAAAGAAGGAAGGAAGGAAAGAGAAAGAAAGAGAGAAAGAGACAGAGAGAGAGAGGGAAAGAAAGAAAGAAAGAAAGAAAGAGAAAGAAAGAAAACCAAGCAGAGTGAAACTGTGCATAAAGAGGGAGTAGGATCTACTTGAAGGAAGTCAATAAAATTTAGACTGCAGAAAATACTTTTTTGGTTTATTTCCTGGTATTTAACTTGCAGATAAATAAAACACTACTTTTAAGCCTTATGCTTGAAAAAAGAAAAAAGACAACTGCATTAAATGAATGAATTTTATTTCAAGAAATACTTGAGACTACTCAACTTTTTTCTCATCTTTATAGAAAGAATTTAAGTCGCTTTAATTAATAACCTCTAAGGGACTTCCCTGGTGGCACAGTGGTTAAGAATTGCCTGCCAGGGGCTTCCCTGGTGGCGCAGTGGTTGAGAGTCTGCCTGCTGATGCAGGGGAGGTGGGTTCGTGCCCTGGTCCGGGAAGATCCCACATGCCGCGGAGCGGCTGGGCCCGTGAGCCAATGCAGGGGACACGGGTTCAATTCCTGGTCCGGGAAGACCCCCACATGCCACAGAGCAATTAAGCCTGTGTGCCACAACTATTGAGCCTGAGCTCTAGAGCCCGCGAGCCACAACTACTGAGCCCATGTGTCACAACTACTGAAGCCCATGCACCTAGAGCCCGTGCTCTGCAACAAGAGAAGCCATCACAATGAGAAGCCTGCGTACCGCAAGGAGGAGCCCCCGCTTGCCGCAACTAGAGAAAACCTGCGTGCAGCAACGAAGACCCAGTGCAGCCAAAAATAAATAAATAAATAAATTTATTTTTAAAAAATTTAAAAATAACCTCTAAGAAATATAATCAAGATATCAAAGAATTAAGTTTCTAATCTCTTCATAAAATAATAAAAATTATGTCTGAAGAGACAGGAGGTCACCAAGGCATATCTGACATCGTATCTATGCCAAAAATGTCTGGCCATTCCAACTGAGTCAGAATTTACTTTGAATGCATCTCTGAACAAAGATCATATTCTAGGAATAAACAATTGCTGTTACCAAGTAAGGGAAAACAATGTTTTCTGTGGTACTTAAAAAGAGTTATGGGGGACTTCACTGGTGGCGCAGTGGTTAAGAATCCGCCTGCCAGTGAAGGGGACACGGGTTCAAGCCCTGATCCAGGAAGACCCCACATGCTGCGGAGCAACTGAGCCCGTGTGCCACAACTACTAAGTCTGCGCTCTAGAGCCCGCGAGCCACAACTACTGAAGCCCGTATGCCTAGAGCCCGTGCTCCACAACAAGAGAAGCCACCGCAGTGAGAAGCCCACACACCGCAACGAAGAGTAGCCCCTGCTTGCTGCAACTAGAGAAAGCCCACACGCAGCAATAAAGATCCAACGCAGCCAAAAATAAATAAATTTATTAAAAATTAAACAAAAAGAGTTCTTGGGAGAGAAGTTAGACCTCAGTAAAAAGCATACCACAAAGAGGACATGTGTTTGGGACATAAGTTTCCTCTGAAAGTTGGTGAGACCTGTATGAATTCATGTTTAGCTTAATGTAAATACAGATGGAAATATATAAAACAACTGTATGTATATGCATATAAATGACTTAGTATACATACATACCTACCTCTGTTTCCTGAGAGGGCCTACGAACAATGACACCCTAGCAATAAGCACACCTAATATCCAGATCTCGGCTTCTAAATACCACTGTCCCATAAAAGGAACCACAGCTGATTCTAGGGCTGGGACAGGGAAAATATAAGATGGGTCTGGAGCATCTTGTTGTACAGAAAGGAAATGCTCAAAAAGAAAAAATGGATAGGAGCATGTCAAAGGAACACAGGAGGAGCCAACCTGAAAGCTGCAACAATTTGAGCAAAAATAAATAACAAAGAATCAGTTTTTAAAACAGATATTCATACTGATATAGATAAATGGTTAAACAGAAAAATAAATGGGAGAAAACAGACAAATCTTCATTACAAATTTCCAAATAATCTATGTAGATACTCTTCCTTTCAGGAAGTAGAATTTAAGCCCCCCACCCACTTTGAGGATGGGCTAGACTCAGTCACTCACCTCCAAAGAACAGGCATAGGGACTTCCCTGGTGGTCCAGCGGTTAAGACTCTGTGCTTCCACTGAAGGGGGCACAGGTTTGATTCCTGGTTGGGGAACTAAGATCCTGCATGCTGCATGGTGTGACCAAAAATAAATAAGTAAACAACAACAAAACTTAAAAAAAAAAAGAATAAGTATAGAAAGGGAACAGTACTACTACTTAACCTGGCAAACACTACCATAACCAAGTGTTCAAGGTTAACATCATCAGTGATGTCATGTGGATATCGCATATTTCCTGATAGGAAATGATAGTATTCTGTAACATTCTTTCCAAAAACACATAACCCTTGTCTAATAATGAAAAAAAATCAGACACACCCTAAGGAAGAACATTCCAGAAAATAACTGACTAGTACTCAAAATTGTCAAGACCATGAAGACAAGGAAAGACTGAGAAACTGTCAAAGACCAGAGGAGACTCAGAGGGATGACAAGTAAAGGCAACAGGCTACCCTGGACTGGATCCTGAAACAGAAAGGTGATATAAATAGAAAACTACAGCTATCCCAACAAAATCTGGAGTTCAGTTAAAACTAATGCATCAATGTTGGTTTCTTCATTTTGACAAATGTATCATGTAAGATGTTAACAACAGAGGACACTGGGTGAGAGGTATATAGAATTCTATATCTTTGCAACTTTTCTGTAAATTGAAAATTATTACAAAATAAAAAGGTTATTTTTTAAGTTTCCTCTCAAAAAAAAAAACAAACCCCTATTATTTATCTTCAAAAAAGTCATGTCTTGAAAAACAAAATTTAAAAAAAGTGGGAGGGCTTCCCTGGTGGCACAGTGGTTAAGAATCTGCCTGCCAATGCAGGGGACACGGGTTCGAGCCCTGGTCTGGGAAGATCTCACATGCCACAGAGCAACTAAGCCCGTGCACCACAACTACTGAGCCAGCACTCTAGAGCCCATGAGCCACAACTACTGAGACCGCATGCCACAACTACTAAAGCCCGCGTGCCTAGAGCCTGTGCTACGCGACAAGAGAATCCACGGCGATGAGAAGCCTGCGCGCTGCAACGAAGAGGAGCCCCCGCTCGCCGCCACTAGAGAAAGCCCGCGTGTAGCAATGAAGACCCAACACAGCCAAAAATAAATAATAAATAAATTCTTAAAAAAAAAAAAACCCTAAGTCTCAGAAGCTTTCTAAATAACCTAGCTGAAAAAAAGTCAGATTTCTGAAAAAGATTCAGGAAATCTCTCTTAAAAAAAACGAAAAGTGGGATACCTCACACCTACTAGAATGGCTAAAATCCAAAAAAAACTGATGAAACTAAATGCTGACAAGATGTGAAGCAAAAAGAACCCTCATTCACTGCTGGTGGAAATACAAAATGGTACAGCCACTTTTGAAGAGAGTTTGGCAGTTCCTTACAAAGCTGAACATTGTCTCACCATATGATCCAGCAATCACACTTGTAGGTATTTACCCAGTAGAACTAAAAATTTATGTCCACACACACAAAAATGTTTATAGCAGCTTTGTTCGTAATTGTCAAAAACTAGAAATGACCTACATATCCTTCAATTAGGTGAATGGATAAACAAACTGTGGTACATCCATACAATGAAATCTTATTCAGCAATAAAAAAGAAATGAGCTATCAAGCCAAGAAAAGACATGGAAGAACCTTACATAGATACTCCTAAGTGAAAGAAGCCAGTCTGAAAAGGGTACATAGTGTATGATCCAATTATATTACATTCTGGAAGAGGAAAAAACTATGGAGACAGTAAAAAGATCAGTGGTTGCAAGGGGGTGGGCAAGGGAGAAAAGAATGAATAGGTGAATTACAGGAGATTTTTAGGGCAGTGAAACTATTCTTTACGATACTGTAATGGTGGATAAATAACATGAATGTCAAAACCTACAGAAGTTTACAACATAAAGAGTAAACTTTAATGCATGCTAATTTAAAAAAGTCATTTAGGAGACTGGGGATCCCATAAAAGAATGCAGACTTGTGACAAGAGAATCTAACTATCTTACAAATGTGTGAAACCACCTCACTGAAGTGGGTGGGGAAAAAGAACTGACCTAGGTAACTTCAGAAATGAATGGAGTCTGAAAACTAAAGGCAAAAGGAACTGCATATAAGCACTGTACTTCTAGTTAATAAAGTTTCCTATGGGAGTGTGAATTAACGATTCAGATATTGCTATACATGCATACTGGAACTGAACAATTAAGTAAATGGATGATGGAAGCCAAGTTTCTCACTGCTGAAGTGGAAATTCAGATCAACAAGGGGGAGGAGGCTAGAATGATCTGTATGGTAATGGATTAGACTTGGAGATATCAGTAAGAACTCATATTTAACTTAACATAGATACAGATGGTGACATATAGAAATATCTATAGATATGTCTATATACACCAGGTTAGCACATACATCTATATTTCTTTGTTCTGTTAGCTGAGAGGGCCCCCAAAAAATGACACCCCAGTAGCAATGAGAACACTTACTGCCCAGATCTTGGTTTTTATTACCATTCTCCAGTAAAAGGTGCCAGGGCTTCTTGGAGAAATGGCTAATTCTAGAACTGTGACACAAAATATACAAGATGAGCCTAGAGCACCTTATAGTGCCAGAAAGTAGGGAAGTGCTCAAATATAACTAAATAAAAACAGCACGCGCACACACACACACACACACACGCACACAGATGTGGGAATGTTAAAGGGGCACAGGAGTCAACAGAAAGAACTCTCAATGGATAAAGGTGTAACAATTTCAGCAACAAAATAAAGTAGTACTGGACTATAACTCAAAGTATAATATATCCTTCAGTTCATACTGATATAAATGTTTGACTAATTAAATTAATAAATGGGGAGAGAGAGACAAATGTCCCATGCAGAAGAAATTCAAATAAATTATATAGATATTCCACCCCAAGTACAGGGAGCACAACTCCTCTCTCCGTAAGTGAGCTGTACATAATTACTTCCTTCCAAAGAGCACAGTATGAAAAGAGTAAAGAAACCTGACAAACACTACTTCAGCCATATGATCAAATCAATATCAACAGTCACAAATCATGTTGATGTGATAAATATGGCATTCTCTCTGTGATCTTCCACCCGAAAACTCATAACCCCAGTCTAATCATGAGAAAAACATCAGATAAATTCCAATACAGGAACATTCCACTATACCTGACCAGTACCCCTAAAAACTTCTACAGATTTGAAAGTTTTTAAAAATAGGGGGAAAAAAAGTGGGAGGAGGAAGCCAGATCTGCCTTCTCTGCCAGTCAACACAAACAAAAAGCTATCGTTTTTCCATGATTCTTAGTTGAAGACTTTCCAAATCAATCTGCTAAGATATTGCTCACATCCAAAGACACTGTAACACAGCCAACTGGTTAGTTATATATTGTCTTTATCACTTCATTACATGGAGAAAACTATGCCAGTTTTGGCCAACTTTGTTCAGCAAATATTTTCTGACCACCTTATTTGACCCAGCACTGCTTGAGTCATTGAGGTAACCTCACAGATGAAAAAAAAAAAACCCCAAAACCTATGCTCCCCTGCTCTGCTTTCATTTCTGTGAGGAAATCAGACAATATACAAGCAAACAATAAATGGCCTATCATATAGCAATAAACGCTATGAAGTTTAAAAAGAAAAGAAAAAAAAGAAAGTGAGGTAAACATGACCAAGAGGGCTACTCTAATTGGAGCTTAGAAAACGCCTCTTTAAGGAGATGACCTTTGAGTTGCAAACTGAGTGAAGCCTATATACAAAGACAGGCTTGAGGTAGGGGTAGAGCAGGTGGGAAGTCCCAGGCAGAGAGAACAAACACAAAGGCCAAAACGAAATTAAGTTTAGGACTTCCCTGGTGGCGCAGTGGTTGGGAGTCTGCCTGCCAATGCACAGTACACAGCTTCGAGCCCTACTCCGGGAAGATCCCACATGCTACGGAGCAACTAAGCCTGTGCGCCACAACTACTGAGCCTGCAAGCCACAACTACTGAGCCCACGTGCCACAACTACTGAAGCCTGCATGCCTAGAGCCGGTACTCCACAACAAGAGAAGCCACCGCCATGAGAAGCCCGCACACCGCAACGAAGAGTAGCCCCCCATTCACCACAAATAGAGAAAGCCCACGCGCAGCAACGAAGACCTAACACAGCCAAAAATAAATAAAATTAATTAATTTTAAAAAAGAATAAGTTTAATGTGTTTGAGATAAACAAGCAGTCAAGGCAACTGCCCTAACAGAAAAAAGCTAAGTAACATATTCTGAACTCTACAGGTAATATGCATTTAAAATTAATTAAAATTAAAAAAAAATCTCAAACCTCTCCAACATTGATCACCAGGAATCCATCAATCATAATGAGATCCAGATCTCAATTTTATGCCCCCACTTAGTCCCCCTCCCACTGTCACAGCTGTCCATCTCCCATATGGTAAATACTGTATTTTGAACTGCTCCACCTTCCCTCTAAAACCCACCATGCCTATGGTTCATATTTCATTATGTCTGTGACAGAAGTTTAAAAAAGGAGGGGGTGAGGGGAGATTCTACCCAGAAAATGATCCTGGATTCTCCCTAACAGATCTCATTACTTCACATAGAACAACCAGAGGTTACGAGCAAAGGCCCTGAAGACACACTAACTTGGGTTCAAACTGAGGTTCTATCAGTTGTATGATTTTGAGCAAGCTGCGTAACCTTTCTAAGACTCAGTTTCCTCATTTGTAAAAAGTTGTGAGAATAAAAAAAGATAAAACGTGGCACCTAGTGAATATTCAATAAATGTTAACTAATGCTGGTAAAAGTATTTGAGCATTTATTTTGTTCAAGGACTAGAGCTAGCCAGAGGGATTATATAGAAACTACAATTTGCTACAGCAAATTGTTTGAGAGATAAAACTGTCAAACTCCCTTAGGTCAGGGGCTTTGTCTTTTTCTGGTTCACTAGTGTATTCCCAGAATCTAGAACAATGTTTAACACACGGTAGGCATCAATCTCAGTATTTGTTGAATGAATGAATGAGACTCTATTAAGTCAAAGGAGCATAAAAGAGTATGGCTTTGCTCCAATATGAAGAAAAGTTTTCGTTCCTCATCAAGATTTTTAACAATAACCTAAGACACTGTTAAATGTTTATTATTTTTAATTGCCTCCCCAAAACCTAGGACAGTGTTCAAAATACTAAGGTACTCAAATTTATTGCAGTTAAAACTCTGCTGCTAAAATTAAGCTGTCTGTTAAAATTTTTAAAGTAACACGTTATATAGTATATTGTTAAGGAGTATCTTTGCTTGCCATTGCCTGAGTGAACAAACTTTAAAAACTTGTGTAAAATTTTTTTCTCATGAGTTTACCAACTAGGTTTAATTTATCCTGGCAAAATATATTGATTTCACCTTTCTCTATATCATTTTATAAAAACAACATTACATTTTATCCAGTCACTTAAGTCCAAATCTTTTATGATTTCTTAAAAGTTTAAAAAGATTGTTAGCTTAATTTATCAGCTCTTTAGGTCAAAGAAGGACTTTTCAGGGTGATAAAAATGGAGATAGGAGGAGTTCACCTCTCTCAAAATGAGTTTTCAATTACTATAATTATGCATAAAATAAGACAGGGAGCATTTCTGGGCCACGATTTGAAGCCTTAATTCCCCTAAGAATTAAACTGGAGCCATGCATAAATTTGGGGCAAGTTCTGCAAAAACCTCTTCATCCTCTATTGATGCTGAATGAAAAACTCATTGTTAAGATTCATCAACACGAATATATTTTCTAACACACAGCAGCCACTCTGGCAACACGACTTTCACCGTTTTCTCTCCCAGAAACAAAACGCCTGCATTTAAATCCAGCCCGACAATTACCACCATTGCAGGGTAGCTATCTCAACCGCCGGAGTGGTAAGAGCTAAAAAGCAAGAATCTAGTTTACCAAGCCCTCACCCTAAAGTAGCAAGGCCTGCTTCACCTACACTGCTGGCTATTGTATTGGTCCCCCAAATCTTCAGAGCTGGAAAGATACCTTAACTCTACTGACACCTTCTGAGAGAGAAAACCAGGCGGAAGGGCGGAGCGGTATGATCCGAATCGTTTAAATCGCAGCAAGCCGGTGGGGAGCCAGGTGCGCGGGCAGGCCGCGGTACCACTGTCCTTGTCACGCTCTGAGGCGACCAGGCCCTTCACGACCACCACAGCCCTCGGAGGCTCTTACTCATTCATTCATTTGACAATTACGCGAGGGGCGCCGTAGCCGGGCCGGCTCGCAGGCCCCCGCCCCAGTACCCAAACACCCTGAGCCGCCAGGCACGGCCCTGCGCCGCACGCGTCCCCAGGACGCTACCGCCCGAACCCCGTCGCGGCACGCTCTGGTCACCCAGATCCCAGCCCCGGCCTCCGCCTCACACAAGCGCCCACGCCCCTCGTCCTCCCAGCCGCGAGTCCCACGGCCTCCGCCCCGCTTCGCCGCCTCAGACCCGCCGGGTTCGTGGGGCGAGGGAGGCGCGCGTCCGCGGAGGCTCCCCGCCCGGGGTTCAGGGCCGCTACGCGCGTGCGACTCGTGAACTCAAGGGCCTAGGCGGGTGGGCCACTCACCTCCGCTGGGTCAGAACCGAGGGTCTGCTCTAAGCCGTTTGAAACCGCTTGGGCCGCCGCACACCCCGCAGTGTCCTCGTTGTTTATTGGTCCTCGGCGGACCGCCCATCGCCCTTCTTATTGGTCCATTTGAAAGAACTATGGGCACGCGCCGCCCTCAGCCTTAAAGGGGCCACGCGCAGCCGTGTTTCCCTTGGAACCCGGCGCTGCTTGGTCCGGTGGGGAGAGGGTCGCCGGAGCGAAAGATGCAGAAAACCCCGAAAAGAAGCGCGAAAGGTCTGTGGAGAGTTGGGCATCTCCGGCTGTCAGCAGGTTTGCTTTATTTAATTACAGATATTTAAACTACTGTCAACACTTGGCAATTTTTTATGAGTCATTTCATTCACCAAATATTGATTGCGCAGCTAAGTGCGTGAGGAAAACCAGAGAGGCTGCTGGATTATAGTGGAAGGAGGGTGAATGGAGCCGGGACGCTGGATTCTGGTCTTAGACCTGCTCTGAGTAAAGCACTCTTCTTAGTAAATAATCTGGAGCTTAGTTTCCTCATCTGTAAGACGGGATAATGATGTTTCCCTTATAAACTTAGTGTGAGGATTTAATATAACTAATTGAATTTCTAGGAATGGGCTTTGAACAGTAATGCATTCTTCAAAGGCTTGATAAATCTTGTTGTTTATAAAAATGAGGGGCTTGGTTAATTTGGTCCGAAAATTCTTGTTTAGCTCTACATCCAATGTTTCTATGAAACATTGGTCCTAATTTCCAAGGAATCTGCAAACTACAGTGGTCAGAAGAATAAAACATATAGACTAGTCACTAAAATTCAAAGCAATATGAGAACAATATAAAAGAAAAGCTGTAGATGTTTAACTGAAGGGAGAAATTAGATGGGGGAGGATCTGGGAAGGGGATTTTTTTTTTTTTTAGGGGGATGGATTTTTAATCTGGGATTTAAATCATATGTAGCCAAGAGACTAAGAAATGGAGAGGGGATGGGTGAAAGTAATAAAACAATTTTTTTTTAATCCATCAAACTGGCAAAGATGAAACAGTTTAACAACTTTTGGTTAGCCAAGAGTTAGAGAAATACACACCCAAACTCACTTCTTGGTAAAAGTATAATTGATACAAACTTTTAGGAGGCCAATTTAGCAGTTATTAAAATGTAAAATGTACATAATCTCTGGCCAAGTAATGCTACTGATGGGAATTTGTCATACAGACCTATGCATGTATGGAAAGAAAAATGTACAAAGACATTCACTGCAGCACTGATTTAGAAAACAAACAAACAACAACAACAACAAACCCTGAAATTTATATGTTCATCTATAGGGAACTTATTATATAAATTATGGTATAATACATTCAATAGAACACTGTGCAACTGTTAAAAAGAATGTGGTTAATCTATACATGCTGGTTAGAAAAAGGCACCAACTTTCACTGAAAAGAAGGCAAATTGCAGAAAAGCATACATATATGGAATGATTTTATTATATATGGTTATAAATGTATGTATATTTGTGTGCATGCCTGAAAATGGTTAACATTACTGGAATTTCAAAAAACTTAATAGGGATGGGACTTGCCAGGGAGGGAAATGAATTTTTTACCACTGACATATTAAAACAAATTTTTTTTAATAGAAGGAGCAGGGAGAATGTCTAGTATTTGGAAAAGTACAGGCAAAGGCACAGAGACAAGAAAGTACATAGTATGTTGGGAGTTGAACATGTGGGTTGATTTTAGAACAGGGTTCATGTTAGGAAGTAGTGGGACACAGATTAACAGAGAAAGTTAGGAACCGTTTTTGGAGGGTCTTGAATACTAGGGTAAGGAATTTGTACTTTATTAAAGTAGGCAGTGGGGAACTATTGAAGGTTTCTGAGCAAGGGAGTGACAAAATCAGGATTGCACTTTAGGAAAACTAGCTTGATTGTCTAATTCTAAAATGGGTTAGAGTTGAGAGCAAAGTTAGGAGTCTGATATGAGCGGTGGAAATGATGAGAACAGATTCAAGAAAGAGGGAAGGATTTGGCAACAGACTAGCTTAGGTATAAAGGTGAGGGTGGGGCCCATTTAGGGAGATGAGTCAGAGTGTGCCAGGATTTGAGCCTAGGGACTGGGAGGCATTGATTGACCAAATGGAAGTAGAAAGTCAGGAGAAGCCAGTCTCAAAGGGAAGACAAGGTATTTGGTTTCAGACCTGTTTACTTTTACATACCAATGAGACATGCAAATGGAATCATGTAAGTAGGCCCAGGAAATACAGAGTGAGAGCTGTGAAAAGAGGTTAGGACTCAAGTGATATAAATTTGGGAATCACCTTTATAAAGTGAAAAGATGAAATTGTGGATGAGACCACAGAGTGGAGAGAGTGAAAAGATAAGAGATGAGGACAGATCCACAGGTGGAGGTAGGAGAGAGGAGCCAATTGAAGCAAAAAGCTCACGATAACCTTTTTTTAAAATTAATTAATTAGTTTATTTATTTTTGGCTGTGTTGGGTCTTCGTTGCTGCGCGTGGGCTTTCTCTAGTTGTGGTGAGTGGGGGCTACTCTTCGTTGCAGTGCGCGGGCTTCTCATTGCGGTGGCTTCTCTTGTTGCAGAGCACAGGCTACAGGCGTGCGGGCTTCAGTATCTGAGGCATGCGGGCTTGGTAGTTGTGGCTCGCAGGCTCTAGAGCGCAGGCTCAGTAGTCGTGGTGCACAGACTTAGTTGCTCCACGGCATGTGGGATCTTCCCAGACCAGGGCTTGAACCTGTGTCCCCTGTATTGGCAGATGGATTCTTAACTACTGCACCACCAGGGAAGTCCACAATAACTTTTGAGAAACAGGCTAGAAATATATAGAAATAGTCTTCTTCAGTCATTGATCATTGGCATGTTTACTTTATTTAAATATTACCAGAGGGCTTCCCTGGTGGCGCAGTGGTTGGGAGTCCGCCTTCCGATGCGGGGGACACGGGTTCGTGCCCCGGTCCGGGAGGGTACCACGTGCCGTGGGGCCGCTGGGCCTGCGTGTCCGGAGCCTGTGCTTGGCGGCGGGAGGGGCCGTGGCGGTGAGTGGCCCGTGTACCGCAAAAAAATAAAAAATAAAAAAATAAATATTACCAGAAATAAACTGAAGATTACATTTAAGTAGAGAGTGATGGTAACCTGGAATCTGATCATTAAGTAACGTGCAGAGTCTAGACCCTGGAGAGTTTTAGAACAAGATGGCAAAATCCCTTTTTGTCTTATATGGTTTAAGTGCAGCCCCACTAGAAGGTGGGCATTAGATGTCTGATTCCATTAATGTATTCATTCATTCAACAAATATTTATTGAGCATCTAGTATGTGCAGGGACTGTACTAGGCATTTGGGATTATCAGTGAACAAAATAGACCCCCTCCTCTCAAAAAATCCTTCTCCTCGTGGTGCTCACATTATAGTGAGGAAACAAACAAAAAATCATATGGTATATTATTAGACAATATGTGCAATGGGAAAATAGAAAAGAATAAAACAAGGTAAAAGGGATTGGGAAGTGGAGTTGGAAGGACTGTAATTTTATAAAGGGTGGTCAGAGTTTCACTGAGATCACATTTGAGCAAAAACTTGAGTAAGGCAAAGCAGTTCACTGTGAGTATATCTAGAGGAAGAAAGTGCCAGCCATAGGGAACAGCTATGCAAAGACCCTAAGTTGGGAGCATATCTGGCAGGTTTGAGAAACAGGGTGGCCAGTATAGCTGGAGCAGAGTAGTTGGCAGCAGGAAGGTAGTAGGAGCTGAGGTCTGATAATGGAGAGAAGGGAATGGCAGATTCTGTAGAGCCTTGTAGAAACCTAATACAGTACCTTGCCCATAGTAGATGCTCAATAAATGTTTGGCCAGTCTAGGATTATCATCAAATGGCATTTATCTATGTATGTATTAGAGTTATGTGTACCTACTTTATTCCTGGGGTCTCTCAGTTCCACATATGGAGGTTAATAATAGGACAGTGAAACCCTTGTGGGCATTAGATATCTAAGTGAACACTATATTATTGCAACTGCAAGTAGGAAACAAATGCCAAACGTTGTGGCTGCTGAGTAACTGTGCTGAGCCTTTCTGAGAAGTCTACTAGTGTTGGGACAGTGCTCATTCCATCATAATCACAAGCTACATTTTGGTGGAAACATCCCTAGCATGGGACATGGATCCATACTTCCAGCCTAAAAGGAGCAGCTTCAACGATTAACTTCAACTTTCAGTCCGGGTGCACCCTGCATTATTCCCTGGAGACAGCAGTGGTGGCATTAACACAGATGTCAAGTGTCTATGGGTTCAGTTCCTTGACTGGCCTCCAAGACTGCAAAGCCTATCCCATCTTGCACTTGGTTGCATTTAAAGGTGCCAGTTGATTGAAGGAATGGACAGCTTTTTTTTCTCTTTTCTCATAGCCCATTTTTCCCATAGGCCCCAAAATGTAGGCTGCCCAAGAACTTTGACCACAGAAGGATCAGCTCCACCAAAAAGGAAGTAGGCAGGAGGGAAAGATAGGGACCTCGTTAGCAAGCTGTCAACAGGCTTTTAGGGGCTGGAGGAAAAACCACTGAGAAGGGCAGGATAAGTGGGAGTTCTTGGCTCTTTGTGTCTTGTAAAATGAAATAAGCAAATTGTATAGCCTGGGGCTAACCTCAGCCTTGAATTTAAACTCAGACCCTTAATTAGGCTGTCTGGATCTGTTTTAAAGGCACCTGGTGAAGGAATCCAAAGTTGTGAGGTGGAGCCTTGACTGGAAATAAAACTCTGTTCCCTGTGCTGAGCTCTGCTTAGCCTCTGTCAGCTGGTTAATGGAAGAATGATCTGGAGAGAAAATAATGGGCAAGTGAGGGAATGTTTCAAAACAAAGGCTGCCTGAAACATTCCCCAAACACACATCCTATTAACCGGATCAGTTGAGTCATCTTCAAATACGAAGAAAAGACATAGACTGTTTCTTAGCCACAAAAAAAGGCTCAACCACATTTCTTTTATCATTTCCATTAGTAGAAATGACTAAAGATGCCCTTGAGTGTCAGTGCATTACACTTAGAACATCATGCACCCTTAGCTCTTGTAGATGCTTTTTCCAGCTTCCTATGCAGCACTGACTTTGTTTTCTTCAGGCCTAGGTTTGGTGAAAGCTTCAGTTCATGCCATGGAGACCTCTTTACAGGCTACAGAGATCTTTTCATTTTAGGTTGCACAGTTCAAATAATATAGAAAGAAAGGCAGTGACTATATTTTGAACATAATTAGTTTGCAAAAATATGCCCCGTTTGTTAGAATTTGACTCAAAATCTCCCTACTTATCATTTTTAGGTTTTATATCCAGAAAACCAGACAGGGAATTCTCAACTCTTGTTTCAGCCCCAAGATTTCCTGGAAGGAACATAAATAGAAGTCTCAGGCCAGAAATGACCTTAGCAATCATCTGGTTCAGCCTTTCCATTTTACTGATTAGGAAACTAAGAGCCAGCATAACCTGAAAACAGGGTGCTAGTCCTTGACGCTGTTACAAAATTCTCATTTGCCAGTGGTCAAATTCTCGTCAAGACCTGGGCCATCAGGTCCTCTCCCATCCCCTTCTGAAGCAGCAGGATTGTCACAGTTTAGCAAAACGCACTCAACATATTTTGTTCTTCCAGAAACACTTGCAGTTTTGCAAGCAAATGGTGTGTGTTCAATGCATTCATTTTTTCTTCCCATTTGAAAAGTTCTTCCTGAGTTCCCAGCTCTAGTGGTCACTGTTCATAGCTTGAGGCTATGGAAAAGGGCACTTATTCTGAGGCTCTGGAAAGGGGTACTTCCTACAGGTATACAGGCTTGTGCATTAGGCTAGATTTCATTGCTTCAAATGTCCTCTTTTTCTCTCTGTTGTGCTTTTTGGGGTTTTTTTTCCCAAAAAAGAATGGTGGATGGTTGTCCTTGAGCTATTCCACTTA
The DNA here is from genome assembly GCF_949774975.1 of Lagenorhynchus albirostris. NCBI lineage: Eukaryota > Metazoa > Chordata > Mammalia > Artiodactyla > Delphinidae > Lagenorhynchus > Lagenorhynchus albirostris. The sequence continues at coordinate 13,361,879 of NC_083103.1, read as the reverse complement.
TTTTTGTTCTAGCACATCTGTCCCTCACCAAAGTTGGAAGAATTATACACTGCAGTTTATACTCAGATCTCTTGTCACTTACATTCAAAAGGATTCCGTCCTTCTTGCTTTCTTTTTCTTTTTTTTTGGGGGGGTGGGGTTGTTGGTAGACTCTAAGCTCTGTGATAATCTTTCTTGGTCATGCTTGGGTAGTGTCCAGCCCCTAGCAGATGAATGAATGAATGGGAGCAATGTTCTATAAATGGTTTATGGCTTAGAAAATCAACTATTGACCCTTGACATCAAATTCTATAACTGGCATTAAGACTTGCATGATTCCCCATCTTCACTGAGAGGTATTATTTGTCCAGATACCTGAAAAGAGATCCCCAATGCCTTGTTCTAGGCTTGAGATGTAGTGGATGAGCTATGAGTAGACAGCTTTTTAAAAATAAAAGGAATCTTAGTGTTGATTGACCCATTCTCAGAGTAACTGTGAAACATGACTAAGATCAAACAGAGCTAGAGGCAGATCTAGGACTGGAATTAGCCCTTCTTGTCCCCATCCCAGTACTTTTATTTCAAGACATCAGACAGTCTTGCCAGTGACCATCACTGAAAGGCAAAGTCAAGTTCTGTGACACTGAAGTCCTCGTAGACCTAGAACAGAAATAGAAGATACATGGTATACATGCCATGACACTTCCTTTTGGTGCCCAAAGGAGACACCACTAACCATCATGACACTTTTCCCATTGGGTCTGGACAGAACCTCAGGCAGCCATGACCAACCAGAGTTGGCACTCAAGATGAAACCTATCAGCCACCCTCCTCTAGAGGAAATAAGGATTTCAGAAGCCAATGAACTCTGGTCTTAACCTGTCTTTTCAAGATGAGCTGAACCTCCAGCCAGGAACCTCCCACCCTTTATTGCTCTTCAGTGTCCTCACATCCCCAAGGGACTTAGAGGTGATGTTTGCAAGCAGGTCTTCCACAGCATGTTTCTGCCAGACAGAGCAGGTGCAGTTATTAGTCATGACTCCAAGCCAGGCAAGGTGATTAAGAAAAGCTAAATTTATATTAAATTATCATAAAGTCCTAAAATACTGAACATAGTGGTTAAATAACTCCACAAAGTCCAATCTCTCCAGTGAGTAACGTTAAAACCATTACACATGAGCGTGGGAGAGTCACTTCCATTAGTTTAGGACAGAGAGATTTTGCTTTTTACATAGTAAATCAGTGCTCAAATAGATATTTCTTCAAATATGTCCTTTCTACATTCTGAACAGCCCAAGTGCAATAAGATCCTTCCCCCTTTCCGTTCAAGAAAATGCCACTTTGCTACTTTCTCCCCATGCCCAACCGTGAGTCTGAGGACCCAAAGGGCTCCTTCTTTTACTGCCCCATCAAGTGTGAAATGTCCCCCTTTCCTCCCAGGAGGAGGACCTTTCCTTTCCCACTCTGTGTACTGGAAAAGCCTGCTTGGCCTGGCCTGGCTGTCCTATGAGGGTCTAGACCTGGGGCTGGCTACTGCGAGCAGGGCTGAGAGCCTGGCACCTGTCTCTAGCGGTCTTAGACCTGACCAGAAAAGGTTTGCTCTGATCTTCCCTTTTCACTCACATGTTTGGCAGCTGATTTCTCAATACCAAGAACCCCTGGACGTGTTTCAAATCTGGAAAATTCCCCTTGAAGCACCCCCACTCCATTCTCAGTTCCTGTTGTTGCTTTTGATCCCTGGGTGAAAGAGGTCTGGATCTGCCCTGGGCTGAAAGGGCTTCCTCAGTGGTTCTCTCTACCTTCCTACTCCTTGCCCCCCACTCTGCATCTTTATTTAGGCCTCTTCACCATACGTGCCTACAAGGCTAGGTCAGAAAAAGTAAATTAGGCACCTCCCCTCCTCCCCAAAAAAGAAGAGCTAGGTAGAAGTTTTAGGACAGTAAAAAGTCTCAACTCCCTTGACACTAGTGTGACACACATGCCTTTTGTGTGAATAAGCATGAACCAAGTGATGGCACCTCAGCATGAAAAGGGAGTCACTTAGCTGGGAAGAGTCGGAATGGGAACTTCACCACCCACAGCCACAGGCTCTGTCTACTCACTTAGATCCCTGAGCACCTGAGAGAGAACACAGGAGGCTCAGCTTCATGGATACTTCCCTTTAAGCCCTGGGTGCCTCAAGTCTCTAAACCAATCACTCTTCCTGACCATGTGTGAAAACTTCTGGCCCTGCTTTGGAGAGTTGCTTCAGGATCTCTGTGCTCAGAATCCCAGAGAATGAGGAAGGAGAAAGTGGCAGAACATTATAGTTCAGAAGATGTGCTAAGACTGGTCTAAGCAGTGCTTCTCAGACACTGCAGAGACCCACCCCTGAGGGTCCCACACGCATTCAAGACACCGGCTCACAAGCTGGAGGCAGCAGGAGGGAATTCGTATTAGCCAGCGGCCATGTGGTAGAGACCCCCCCAGTCATCTGAAGGTAGAAAAGGCTCCAGACATTCTAGCAGGAGGAAGAACAGCTTGAGCCATACCCAGACCTCATCAGTATCTGCAGCTGAAGAAACAACAACTGTCAGGGCAAGAATAATAGCCACGGCCGGCAGTGGAGAGGACACCCAGGCCCAATCACCCTTAAAAGCTTTTTCATGTTGCCAATGCACTCGAGGCTGGAGGTTTTCCAGATGCCCATGCCAGCTGGGCTGACTCCTCCTTCTCTCAGCCTCTATCCTTCATCTCTCTCTTTACCCATGACCCCCCACCCCCCCGCCCCAGCCCCCCGGTCAGCAAGTTCCCTCAGAGATGCGGTCAGGCCAGCTCTGATGGAGCGAGTGCAGTCCTGGATCATCAGCTCTTGGGGGGCAGGCACTGAGGGTGCCAGGGGAAGGGGAGGTGGAGCTCTGTACTGACGAGGAATCATTACTGAGCCTGGTTTCAAGGGGGCTCAGGATGGCGTGCATGAGGTGAGGTTCGTGGTAAAATCCAGGTCTAAATTCTCAGGATGCCCCATCATTTCTTGTGCACAGGTAGTTACGAACCCAGGTGGAAACAGCTCCAGTGGAGGGCTTGGGAGCAGTTACGAGGCGGGAGGAGGCGGCGCAGGACGAGCACACAGGAAAGGGGCCTGCTGTATAAGCGAGCTCAGGGACTGAAGCCCACCAAGGAGAAGGAGCAGGTAGGAAGGGAAGGGAACATGGGCGTTTAGACTTGGCTCTCTGAGGAGAGCTTGCGTTCGTGTCTCCAGCCTGTGTCTGGCAGGGAGCCCCGTCTTTCAGGAGTGGCTGCGGTATGGACGCTGCTGCACTCAGACTGCTCTTCCTGCAACAGCTGCTCCGTCTCCATGTCATCCAGGGAGCCAGAGCTGGCCTGGATGGACACGGTGTCTGTCTTCATGCATACATGATCCCGAAGGAGGCCCCCTCGGGAGCTGCGCAGTTGCTTGAGGTCATCCCACTCAGCATCGTCCCCAGACAGGAGGCAGATCCCCTCTACAATCTTGACCTTCTCCTTGGTGTAGTTATGGTCAGGTCCACCCTAGGGTGGGGAGTGGAGAGACACGGTCAGTTGGTTGGCTCTCTGTAAAGGATCTCATGACGAACTTAGAAAGGAAGTGGATGGGCTAAGAGTGGGCATGAAGAGCGCAAAAATCCCACAAACAAATGGGGAAATTTAATCAGAGCAAATGTATGAGGCTGAGCCTAAAAGGAAAGGAGCAGCTGTGATGATTATTACCATTATCATACAGGGAGGAGGGAGAACCGTGACTTCCGTGAGCCACTCACTGGCTACATCACCTCGGGCAAATTACTGAACATCTCCCAAACTCAGGCTCACCTCTTTAGAGTAACAATGTCCGTACCTCATAACCAATGGCTGTGAGAGTTAAATGAGGCAATCCACGCAATGCAATTAGTAGGTGCCTGACGCATAACATGCACTAGATCATGTTAGCTATTATTACATTGCTAATGGGGTTTATTAATGGGACAGCATGCTAATATACATGATCAGAAGCAATTGACAAAAGCAACTAAATGTGCATTTATTCAAGATTTTAAACTACTTTGGTGCTATTCCTTTTTTTTTTGAAGTATAGTTGATTTACAATGTTAGTTTCTGGTGTACAGCAAAGTGATTCAGTTATATATATATATATATATATATATATATATATATATATATACACATATATGGTCAGATTCTTTTCCATTATAGCTTATTATAAGATACTGAATACAGTTTCATGTGCTATTTTATTCTTAATTCTCTTCTTTCTAACTTTCTTAAGAAGAAAAGTTTTAGAAGGTAAGACAGGAGGGCTCTAGAAAACCCTCTTACTTGAGTTCTGTCAATCCACTGGGGGTACTGTAACCTATAAGCTTTTGTGGGAGGTTATTCTGGCTCTACTCCCAGGAGCCTCAGGGCCATTTCCAAGCAACCTGCGATCGTTCCAAGGACAGCCTTAAGTTCCACTCAGGCTTCTCCCTTTATGGATTCCTCAAGGGGTAGCCGTACTCCTGGTTTCTGGGGGATACCAACCAACATGCCGCCACTGCCAAGAGAAAATGGGCCATGGCTTGGGCTCTGTCCCTGGGATAGTGTTCCTGCCAAGAGCCCTGCGACTGCTGCTCTACTTTAGTAACAGTTCAGTTCCACAGATATTTATTGAGCCCCTTCCCTTCAATAAGCAGGATACTTTGATGATTAAACAATATAAAATATGGTCCCTGCCCTCTGGGAGGGACAGCTCCCTTGATCAAGGCACGCACACACATGCCCAGTCAGCCAGCACACCCTCCAAGCTGAATTAGTGTCAGACAAGATGCAGACCACTCAGTGTCTTCATCACAGAGACACGTGGGGTAAGTCAGGGAGATGTGGGTGACGTGGCACTAGCAATTTGGGTGATACCACGCCCTCTACAAACACACAGCAACAGGTACCTGAAATCAAGAGGAAATCAGAAGAGAAAGGGTGAAAGACTATCAGAGGGGTGAAAGAGCTGCTGAGGAAAAAGCATACAACAGGAGAAAGAGTCACATGATTTTAATTTCTAACCTAGGGCCCTCATTGGGGTTCTTTTCCGGGGCATCAGACACTCCAGGAACCCAAGAAGCTTCAAGAGTCTTTCTCTCAAAGATATTCACAGAGAAGGGGTCTACCATCCCTAAATCTGCAAGCTATCCCTGCAGCTTCTGTGTTGGCTTGTAGTGGATGCTTTGTTTTAATAGGGAAATTCATGGATCCTGAAATCACATGATTATTGTATGAAGTGTATTCATTATGCCCTATAGGTGTGAGGGCTGGCTTTGACTGTGCTAGACAGGCCAAGAGAGTAGATGGGTTAGGTCTCATAAGGGATAATTTCTAATGAAGGGTTACAGGATTTTAGAAAAAAACAAGGGTCATATCAGACTAGGAAAATCTAAGTCCCAGGCTATATTCCCTAGTCAAAACGGGACTATTCTTCATGCCTAAACATTTAGCAAATACATTTTCACTGCAGCAACAAAGGAGTTAAAAGAACAAAAGCATATAAACTTTAAGAATTCTAGAGAAATCCCTCTAGATTATGTGATAAGAGGAAGAATAGCAGAACTCCAGCCATTCCCAACCACAGGTGCCAAAAGCTTGGATCAGAGGTTAGAAAGGGAGAGTCCAGGAGCTCTTGGGTTTTTTGGTGTTTCCTAGGAGTTTGGGGTTATTTCAGAGGGGCACAGCCTCACTGCTGGGGAATGACAGCTCCAGGAGGGAAGGAACCCCTGAGCCTGGGAAAATATCTCCTGGCAGGGAGGTGCACACTCACATGCTTTCAGACCTAAACCTTCTGGGATCTGCTTTCTAACCTTACTCTCACTAGGGCCCCTCAAGCTGGTCCCTCAGAAGTTATAGACCTCTCCAGAAACCCGAATCACATCCCATTCTTCTGTTCACTATAACTTCCAAAATGGCAGATGGACTACCCAGCATCCCTTACTGATCTACTCAGGCAACTGGAGTATAATCCACCCCTGCCCTCCAAAAACAAACTCTTGGACATAAATTTTAATTTTTACCTCTTTCTTATAGCACAGTTGATTGTACATGGCTGGTTTGGGGATTGCTTCAATTTTCACTTCCTGAGTGGAAGTTCGGTAGGAAGGGTTGCTGTAGGTCAGGTTCCCCATTGCAGGATCAGTTAACTTGGATTTTTTGTGTCTTTAGGAGAAAAAGTGATGAGAAATTAGTTCAGATCTGTATGGGGATAATATCTGGGGAAGCTGTAACCCAAGTTGTGGCAGGCAGCCTCTAAGAGGGCCCAGTGGTCCCTGCCTCCTGGTACTCACACCTTCTGAATTCCTGACCCGTGAGTGTGGGCTGGATCTGGTGGCTCGCTTCTAATGAACAGAACATGCAAAAGTGAGGGATACTAGATTAGGTTACAAGGAAACTCCTAACAAGGAAACTGGTTTCTATCTTAGTTTGCCCTCTCTCCCTCCCTCCCTCCGCTCTCTCTTACTCTTGCTCTGGGGGAAGCAAGCTGCCATGTTGAAAGCTGTCCTATGGAAAGGCCCACAAGGCAACAAACTGCTGAGGGAGGCCTCTAGCCAACAGCCTGCGAGGAACTGAATCCTGTGCTTGGAAGGGAATCCTTCCCCAGTCAAGCCTCGAGATAAGACCACAACTCTGGCTGATACCTGGATTGCTGCCTTGTAAGACACCTTGAGGCAGAGGCACCCAGCTAATCTGCATCTAGATTTCTTTTTTTTTTTTTAAATTTTATTTGTTTATTATTTTTGGCTGCATTGGGTCTTCGTTGCTGTATGTGGGCTTTCTCTAGTTGTGGTGAGTGGGGGCTACTCTTCATTGTGGTGCATGGGCTTCTTATTGGCGGTGGCTTCTCTTGTTGTGGAGCACGGGCTCTAGGCGCGCGGGCTTCAGTAGTTGTGGCGCGTGGGCTTCAGTAGTTGTGGCTCGCAGGCTCAGCAGTTGTGGCACACGGGCTTAGTTGCTCCGCGGCATGTGGCATCTTCCCGGACCAGGGCTTGAACCTGTGTTCCCTGCATTGGCAGGCGGATTCTTAACCACTGCGCCACCAGGGAAGTCCCTGCATCTAGATTTCTGATCCACAGAAACTGTGAGATAATCAGTGGTTGTCATTTTAAGTTGCTAAGTTTCAGGGTAATTTGTTATACAGCAATAGATAACAAATACACTGAGCTTTAGAGTCAAAACAGACCTACGTTTCAATGCCACTTCTGTTACTTACTGACTGGGGTATTGGTGGACATAATCTAAACTTTCTGAACCTTAGATCCCCATCTGTAAAGTGAGGAATAATAACACCTGTATTACAAGGGTTGTGATATTGATACATATTCATTAAGTGGTAGGTGTTACTATTATTGTTGTTGTTGTTAGTAGAAGCTGCTGCAGTAGCAGCAAAATCCTGACATTTTTGCTGCAAGCTGCATATAAAGCATTTAGGAGAAAATATATACAGAGAGGGTCATAAAAGGAAGATTCTAAATTGAATACTACACATTCTACCTTCCCAGGATGATCCCTACCGAGCAATGATGTATCTATCACCCCACATTGTAGTAAAGAGTTGTGTTTGTGTGAAGAGAAGATCATTTCCAGCTTCAGTGGTTTGAGGTAGTGTAGAGTGGTGGTAAAAGCAAAGATGCTAGAGTCAGTACCAGCTTTGCCTCTTGCTGTGTGAACTTGGGTAACACCCTCTGTGTCCTTAGTATCCTAGTCTATAAGGAAAATACCAAGCGTTTCTGTGGTCATGAAATGAGGAAACTGCTTGGGCTGTGACTGGGGAAGAAGGGTACACATTCAGGTTTCTGCCCTTTCCTTCTGCTGCTCTGACCAGGGACCCAACCTTGAAATGAGGCTGGTCATAGGTGGAATCAGTGAGCTGTCAACTTCAGGAGGTCCCAAACATGCTAATGGGACATACAGCAAACATACAGCCACTGCAGTGCGGCTGAGGTTACCTGTACAGCATCAAAGCCGCGATCACCACCAGAATAAGCAGAATGCTGAGGAGTCCACCGATGACATAGCTGACATGAAGTCCTTCCCCTAGGAAGAGCAGAGGGACGCTAGGTGGGGACCCCCGACAATCTTCTAGCTGGTGTGAGGGGTGGGAAGATGGAGGGCTCCTTTTGTAGCTGTTGCATCCCATACCATCTGAGGATGGCTAGGGGCCTCGTTCTCAGAGAAGAGGCCACAGCGGGAGGGGGGAGGGGGCTGAGAAGAAACCTATCACTATGTCAGCATCTCTAATCCCACTTCCACTACTTACTAGCTGTGTGACTTAAAGCAAGATGCTTAACTTCTAAGCCTGTGTTTTCTCATCAGTTAAATGTAAATAATAAATTGCTCATAGGGCTGGTGGAGATTGAAGGTGAGTGTGTACATACAAATACATATACATACACGCATGCGCACATAAATATGGCTTAACAAGTGCCTAGCACACAGAAAGCACTCCATAAGTGGCAGCTATTATGGTTATTCTTTCTATGGATTTAGTCTAAGAAAAGGGTTCATCAACCCCAAAGAGTCCCCATGAAGGTTCTGCAAGGTATCAATGGAGACTTAGATGCCTTACATCTTGTTTTTCAAAACAGTTGGGCACTGAGGGCTTACCTGAAGCAGCAGGTACGGCCTCATTGGAATACGTGCAGAGGCCCAGCCGGGCATCCTTTTCAGAGCATCTGTGGGGCAGAGAAAACTGAATGTGAAGGCTACTTATATTCAACAAAGATCTTGCCTTCTGCCAGGAAATGGGGACAGTCCTGTGAAGGACAGGGCTAAAGGCCTGGGAGTGGGGCTTTCAGATATGAGACTATACCAGACAGGAGATAGCAGAAGCAAGGAGAGGGCAGGACAAGAAAATACAGAGAAATCAGCATGAGCCACTGTCTTCAAGATGCTATATCATGTTTAAATGTGTTTTAAAATGTGTACTCTTTTGTTGTTGTTTTTGGCCGTGCAGCTTGTGGGATCCCAGCTCCCTGACCAGGGATTGAACCCAGGCCCTCGGCAGTGAAAGCGTGGAGTCCCAACCACTAGACCACCAGGGAATTCCCTAAAATATGTACTCTTTAAAGAGGATTCTTTAAAAAGGAGAAGCAGGTTTGGGAGTGAGCTGAAAGAATACTAAGGACATCAATAGCAGACTTTATTAAGCTACCAGCCAAGCAAACCTTGGATTGGATCAAGATTATCACAAGGACTAGAGAGACTTAAAAAAATATATTGTTTTTCTTTCCTTCATTCTTTCACAAGGGAATATGCAAGACATCCAGAGGGAGGGCTTGGATAACTAACTTGAAATGCTGAGACGGTAACTCCTTTGTGGCACGTTATGAGCTGGCAAGTAAAGACATGTCCTAAAAGTTTAGAGAAGAGCTACCTGCAGGAGCATCTGAAACCAAGATGTACTGAGTCTTCAGAAAATATCTGAGTAGGGTTCAAAAGTTTTCTAAATAAACCTGAATAAAATCAGATTAATAATGATTGTGCTTAAAATTTAGTGAGAAAGGTACACGTTTATGTCTGTTTGCTTTTCTATATAAACTCTTCTAACAAGAGAAAATGGGGCATATAGAATAAGTTTGATCATGTACAAATCTTATCATTTTAGGCACATGAGTCTAGTGGTCTTATTTGGAATTATTACTATGTTTCTGCCTTCAGAATTGAAATCACGTGTTAATTATCTTTTAAGCTACTGTTGATATTAAAAATAATGCTACAATGAAAAATGTTCTAATAGAAAAATGCCTGGGAAGATAGACATCAGTATAGTAAGAGTAGGAAATGAAATCACTGTCTCAAAAAGATATCTGCACCCCCATGTTCAATGTAGAATTATTTACAAGAGCCAAAACATGGAAACCACCTAAGCGTCCATCAGTGGATGAATGGATAAAGAAAATGTGGTATAGGTATACAGTGGAACATTATTCAGCCATGAAAAAGGACATTCTGCTAAGTAAAATAAGTCAGACAGAGAAAGACAAATACTATATGATATCACTTATATGTGGAATCTGAAAAAGAAAAAAAAAACCAACTCATAGATAAATTGATAACCATACAGATTGGCAGTTGCCAGAGGTTGGGGGTGGACAAAATGAGTGAAGATGGTCAAAAGGCTCAAACTTCCAGTTATAAGATAAGTTAAGTCCTGGGGATGTAATGTACATCATAGTGACTATAGTTAACAATATTGTATGTCTGAAAGTTGCTAAGAGAGTAGATTTTAAAAGTTTTCATTATAAGAAAAAAAAAGTATATATGTGTGGTGATGGATGTTAACTGGACTTACTGTGGTAACCATTTCACAATATACACATATATCAAATCAGAAAAAACACTAAAGGTAATTACACATGAGTACTTATTTCTTTTTTACTCCTATCTGTATTTTCAGATGATTTTTTTGCAAAGTGTAAATAAAAAACATATTTATAAGACTTTCTCTAAATGGAATATAACATGATATTTCATCAATTTTAAGATGTGCATTTTTTCTATATTCTAATATCTCTGAGATAGGACTGTGTCTTACAATTAATGGCATCTCACAGTTGCTGTTGGTCATTTTTTCAGTTTAATCTCTCAAATCAGGATGCATTTTAAATTGACAGCACCTTCAGTCTAATGAAATATAATGTTTTACACTTAATTTGAGAGCCGTTCATGGTTATGCTTGCTTATTTAATAACGGGGTGTGTGTGTGTGTGTGTCTGTGTGTGTACACATGCACATACATGCATGTGCGTTTGAGTGTTACAGGTCATTATAAACTAAGGCCATCACATCCCTGGGGATGTCCCAAGTTAAAAAGCCACAGCCCAGAGACCACTATGACTTAGTGGCTTCTAAGTAAACTGTAGGACAAGACCACGTGCTAAACTTGTTCTGTGAGAGCAAACGTCACTGAAAGAAAGGAAGAAGGAGGAATGCCCGGCAGAAACGCCTCCTGAGTGATTTCTCCCTAAAGCTCGTCTTAAAGCTTCTTGCCTTCAGAGCTAAAAAAAAGAATTACTTGCAACAACCTGCAAGTCTAAATATCATCTCCAGTTCCAAGTAGCAGGGACAGGTGGCTAATGATGTGATCTACCTCCCATCTGCCAGAATCATCAAGCTGGGCCTACGGTCTTCTGCTGGCAGGGCATGGCGATTTGAATCAAAGAGCCCCCAATTCCATACTGACCCACTTACCTCCCTTCCACCTCCTCCAGAGATGTGCGGGTCCAGCTGGTAGAAGAACGCAAGGTCGTCGGTAGCGTGTTGGGTAGCACGGGGCTCCTTTCACTTACGCTGGTAGCCCTGGGAGCTGGGGGCACCAGGCCAGGTACTGGAGAGAAAACAAGGACTGGAGTGGATCACTGGAGCCACAAATATCTACATATGGTCCAAGAGTAGCATGTGGAGAACTTGATAAAGCAATGTTTTAGCTGCCCTGATCCTAGGCACCCCTGTTAGATGTCCTTCTTAATACTGTACATAAAAAGGATTTGGTTTCCAATATATATATTTTAATAAATTTATTTATTTTATTTATTTATTTGGCTGCGTTGAGTCTTTGTTGCTGCTCACAGGCTTTCTCTAGTCGTGGTGAGTGGGGACTACTCTGCATTGTGGTGCGCGAGCTTCTCATTGCAGTGGCTTCTCTTGTTGCAGAGCATGGGCTCTAGGCACGCGGGCTTCAGTAGTTGTGGCACGTGGGCTCAGTAGTTGTGCCTCACGGGCTCAGTAGTTGTGCTTCACGGGCTCTAGAGCGCAGGCTCAGTAGTTGTGGTGCACGGGCTTAGGTGCTCCACGGCATGTGGCATCTTCCCGGACCAGGGCTTGAACCTGTGTCCCCTGCGTTGGCAGGCAGATTCTTAGCCACCGTGCCACCAGGGAAGTCCCAGTTTCCAATATTAATAGCTCTGGATGGGCTAGCTGGCCCACAAAGGGCAGGAAGAGAGGATAATGCACAGGTCACAGTAGGGATCAGGGAATCAGGAGACCTGATTTCCATCCTAGTAAATGCCAGAAGCCAGACAAACCTGGGTCTGTACCATCCCAAAGCTCAAACCCATTGCTCCCAGTCACTCTGCTGTAAGAACCCCTGAGGGGAAATCTCACCCAGAAGAACAAAGCTGAGGCTGCTGATCCCCTGCCCTTCCAAGGGCTCTGCTGTTCCAGGAGGCCAATTAGTCCAACTCACCAAGGGAGCAGGGCCGGCCATCAGGCTCGTCAGGACAGGCACATACAAAGTCTGAGGCTCTGGCAAAGCAGAGGTGGGTGCAGCCGCCGTTGTTCACACCACAGGCATTGGTCCCTGGGGGCAAAGCAGGTGTGAATGTCTGGCCTGGGGCAGAATCAAGTCTCCTAATTTGACACTTCTCAAAAAGGAGGCGATTTGGGGCTACCTTACTCCCAGGGACCGTGGGGCAGGAGGGGTATAACGACAGGGGGCTGAAAGGTCTAAGAACTTAAGATGTGAACCAAAAGGCTCTCCTGTGGCTCTGTCTTGGTTATTAACAGTCCTCAGGGTGACCAACCAACCCCACCAATGGTAAGGAAGCAGGCTCAGGACCCTGGAGTCCACCTGTCTGCCGCTGAGGGGAAACCACGATGATATCCATGAGTCCCTCCACATTCGCCAACACCGTCTCCTTGTTCCGGCCTGAGTACTTGTCAACACGCTGGATTGACTTGGTCTGCCAGTCTGTCCAGTAGATCCACCTGTCCTGCTACTCAATAGGGAAACCCCAAAAAGAGTAACTATTAATAGGCAGACCCTGGTACAGCTTCCGTGCCTCAGCCCGTGTGTTCCCTCTGTCCAAATGCCCTCTTCTTCCCTTATCCATGTCAGCTCCTGTGCATCCCCAAATATGACATTATCCAGGAAATCTCCCCCAATCCATAGAGCATTCACCATTTTCTCCATGCTGCTCTGAGCTTGTCCTCACTTCCACAGGTGAGTTTCGACGCTCTATGGTCATCTGTTTACATGTCTATCTGTCCTGCCAGATTAAGTTCTTCAAGAACAAGAATGTGGTTCATTCATCTCTCAATTTCCAGCACTAACACTTAGTCCTCAGTCAGTTGACCCAGTGGCTCAGTGAATAAATAAATTCCTGTACCTAGCAAACAGGAGTAAATTGCGGGGGCCGGGGGGGGGGGCAAGTCGTTCTAGGTCCCTGTTCTTCTGGGCCCATCACTCAGAGCCCTGGCCCAAGTCCTCTGGTTACTTCTGCAGGCAGCTGCCCTCTAATGTAGTGATCCTGAGATTCTCTACCAGGCGTGGGGAAGGGCAATGTAGGTGGTTCCCCTCCCATCCCTGCAGTATACATCAGAAACCTCAGGGGAAACTTGTAGATTGAAAAACTAAATTCAATATAATCCTGTAGTTTTACATTTGGAGTACGGGGTGGGGAAAAGCCTATCATTAAGTAAAGCCAGACAAAATCTTACTGGCCGGTAGGATACAATGCAGAATACAGGTAGAGTGCATGTTTGTCAAAAAGGGACAAAGATTTTTTTTTATTGTTTTTTTTTTAATTTACTTATTTTGTTTATTCCTTTCTTTTTTTGGCTGCATTGGGTCTTCGTTGCTGCGCGTGGGCCTTCTCAAGTTGAGGTGAGCAGGGGCTACTCTTCATTGCGGTATGTGGGCTTCTCAGTGCGGTGGATTCTCTTGTGAAGCATGGGCTCTAGGCACGCGGGCTTCAGTAGTTGTGGCACGTGGGCTCAGTTGTTGTGTCTCGCGGGCTCTAGAGCGCAGCCTCAGTAGTTGTGGTGCACCGGCTTAGGTGCTCTGCGGCATGTGGGATCTTCCCGGACCAGGGCTCAAACCTGTGTCCCCTGCATTGGCAGGCAGATTCTTAACCACTGCGCCACCCAGGAAGCCCGAGGGACAAAGATTTTTTTTTTTTAACATCTTTATTGGAGTATAATTGCTTTACAGTGTTGTGTTAGTTTCTGCTGTATAACAAAGTGAATCAGCTGTATGCATATGTATATCCCCATACATATCCCCTCCCTCTTGCATCTCCCTCCCACCCTCCTTATCCCACCCCTCTAGGTGGTCGCAAAGCCCTGAGCTGATCTCCCTGTGCCATGTAGCTGCTTCCCACTAGCTATCTATTTTACATTTGGTAGTGTATGTATGTCAGTGCTACTCTCTTACTTCCTCCCAGTTTACCCTTCCCCATCCCCGTGTCCTCAAGTCCATTCTCTATGTCTGCGTCTTTATTCCTGTCCTGCCCCTAGGTTTATCAGAACCTTTTTTTTTTTTTTAGATTCCATATATATGTGTTAGCATACGATATTTGTTTTTCTCTTTCTGACTTACTTCACTCTGTATGACAGACTCTAGGTCCATCCACCTCACTACAAATAACTCAAGTTCGTTTCTTGTTATGGCTGAGTTAATATTCCATCATGTGTATTTACCACATCTTCTTTATCCATTCATCTGTCGATGGACACTTAGGTTGCTTCCATGTCCTGGCTATTGTAAATAGTGCTGCAAGGAACATTGTGATACATGACTCTTTTTGAATTATGGTTTTCTCAGAGTATATGCCCAGTAGTGGGATTGCAGGGTCATATGGTAGTTCTATTTTTAGTTTTTTAAGGAACTTCCATACTGTTCTCCATGGTTGCTGTATCAATTTACATTCCCACCAACAGTGCAAGACGGTTCCCCTTTCTCCACAACCTCTCCAGCATTTATTGTTTGTAGATTTTCTGATGATGGCCATTCTGACGGGTGTGAGGTGATACCTCATTGTAGTTTTGAATTGAATTTCTCTAATGATTAGTGATGTTGAGCATCTTTTCATGTGTTTGTTGGCAATCTGTATATCTTCTTTGGAGAAATGTCTGTTTAGGTCTTCTACCCATTTTTCGATTGGGTTGTTTGTTTTTTTGATATTGAGCTGCACGAGCTGCTTGTATATTTTGGAGATTAATCCTTTGTTAGTTGCTTTGTTTGCAAATATTTTCTCCCATTCTGAGTGTTGTCTTTTCATCTTGTTTATGGTTTCCTTTGCTGTGCAAAAGCTTTTAAGTTACATTAGGTCCCATTTGTTTATTTTTGTTTTTACTCTAGGAGGTGGGTCAAAAAGGATCTTGCTCTGATTTAAGTCATAGTTTTCTGCCTATGTTTTCCTCTAAGAGTTTTATAGTGTCTGGCCTTACATTTAGGTCTTTAATCCATTTTGAGTTTATTTTTGTGTATGGTGTTAGGAAGTGTTTTTTTTATATTAATTTATTGATTGATTTTTGGCTGCACTAGGTCTTTGTTGCTATGCATGGGCTTTCTCTAGTTGTGCTGAGCAGGGGCTACTCTTCGTTGCGGTGCATGGGCTTCTCATTGCGGTGGCTTCTCTTGTTGCAGAGCATGGGCTCTAGGTGCGTGGGCTTCAGTAGTTGTGGTTCGCAGGCTGTAGAGCACAGGCTCAGTAGTTGTGGCACAGGGGCTTAGCTGCTCCGCGGCATGTGGGATCTTCCCGGACCAGGGATTGAACCCGTGTCCCCTGCGTTGGCAGGTGGAATCTTAACCACTGCGCCACCAGGGAAGTCCAGGAAGTGTTCTAATTTCATTCTTTTACATGTAGCTGTCCAGTTTTCCCAGCACCACTTATTGAAGAGGCTGTCTTTTCTCCATTGTATACTCTTGCCTCCTTTATCAAAGATAAGGTGACCATATGTGCGTGGGTTTATCTCTGGGCTTTCTATCCTGTTCCATTGATCTATATTTCTGTTTTTGTGACAGTACCATACTGTCTTGATTACTGTAGCTTTGTAGTAAAGTCTGAAGCTCAGGAGCCTGATTCCTCCAGCTCCATTTTTCTTTCTCAAGATTGTTTTGGCTATTCGGGGTCTTTTGTGTTTCCATACAAATTGTGAAATTTTTTGTTCTAGTTCTGTGAAAAATGCCATTGGTAGTTTGATAGGGATTGCACTGAATCTGTAGATTGCTTTGGGTAGTACAGTCATTTTCACAATGTTGATTCTTCCAATCCAAGAACATGGTATATCTACATCTGTTTGTATCATCTTTAAGTTCTCTCATCAGTGTCTCATAGTTTTCTGCATACAAGTCTTTTGTCTAGGTAGGTTTATTCCTAGGTATTTTATTCTTTTTGTTGCAGTGGTAAATGGGAGTGTTTCCTTAATTTCTCTTTCAGATTTTTCATCATTAGTGTATAGGAATGCAAGAGATTTCTGCGCATTAATTTTGTACCCTGCAACTCTACCAAGTTCATTGATTAGCTCTAGTAGTTTTCTGGTAGCATCTTTAGGATTCTCTAAGTATAGTATCATGTCATCTGCAAACAGTGACAGTTTTACTTCTTTTCCGATTTGGATTCCTTTTATTTCTTTTTCTTCTCTGATTGCTGTGGCTAAAACTTCCAAAACTATGTTGAATAATAGTGGTGAGAGTGGGCAACCTTGTCTTGTTCCTGATCTTAGAGGAAATGGTTTCAGCTCTTCACCATTGAGAATGACGTTGGCTGTGGGTTTGTCATATATGGCCTTTATTGTGTTGAGGTAGTTTCCCTCTATGCCTACTTTCTGGAGAGTTTTATCATAAATAGGTGTTGAATTTTGTCAAAAGCTTTTTCTGCATCTATTGAGATTATCATATGGTTTGTTTTTTTTGTTTTTTTTTGCGGTACGTGGGCCTCTCACTGTTGTGGCCTCTCCCGTTGCGGAGCACAGGCTCTGGACGCACAGGCTCAGCGGCCATGGCTCACAGGCCCAGCCACTCCGCGGCATGTGGGATCTTCCCAAACCGGGGCACGAACCCGTGTCCCCTGCATCAGCATCGGACTCTCAACCACTGCGCCACCAGGGAAGCCCTATCATATGGTTTTTATCCTTCAGTTTGTTAGTAGCTGTATCCCATTGATTGATTTGCATATATTGAAGAATCCTTGCATTCCTGGGATAAACCCCACTTGATCATGGTGTATGATCCTTTTCATGTGCTGTTGGATTCTGTTTGCTAGTATTTTGTTGAGGATTTTTGCATCTATGTTCATCAGAGATATTGGCCTATAGTTTTCTTTTTTTGTGACATCTTTGGTTTTGGTATCAGGGTGATGGTAGCCTTGTAGAATGAGTTTGGGAGTGTCCCTCCCGAGGGACAAAGATTTTTAAATGATTGAGAATCCCTGTTTTGGCCCCAAGCTTGGTATACCTTTTTTCCTTTCTTGAATTATTATACAGGGTTAGAACTCTAAAATAGTGACAGCTAATACTAAATAAAATGATTAGAAATAACACGCACTGAGTGCCAGATACTCTGCTAATGCTTTGTGTATATTTCAGGAGGATACTATTATTTTTTGTTTTTTGTTTTTTGCGGTACGTGGGCCTCTCACTGTTGTGGCCTCTCCCTTTGCGGAGCACAGGCTCCAGACACGCAGGCTCAGCGGCCATGGCTCATGGGCCCAGCCGCTCCGCAGCGTGTGGGATCTTCCCGGACTGGGGCATGAACCCGTGTCCCCTGCATCGGCAGGCGGACTCTCAACCACTGTGCCACCAGGGAAGCCCGATGCTATTATTAAACTCATTTATTTTATAAGTAAGTGAAGCTTAGAGAAGTTCACTGTCTTGTCAAAGTTGCATAGTTACTTCATGACACAGGCAGAACTTGAACCCACAGAGCTGGCTCATGGGAGGTACTCACTCAGTAAACACTTACCGACCGGATACCTGCCTCAAAACTCTGGCTCTCAGCCACTCCACACCTCTGCCCACTAAAGTAAGCTGCCTGAGCTTGCATGCTGGGACCACAGCACTGGGATCAGCTGGGGAACTTGTTAAAATGAATATTCCTTGCCCAACCTTCAGGAGGCAGATTCTTTATATCCAGTGCCTGGGAATATGCATTTTAACAAATTCCACAGTTGACTCCGTACAGCTGTTTGAGAGCCACTGCTTCGAATGTTAGAACATGGGACAGCAGGAGCAGCAGGGCACATAGTGGCAAGGCTTCAGTGTACAAGAATCACCCCTAAAATGAGCTTCCATAGCAAACCTGTTCAGTAGCACCTGGGGCTGAGGCTGCTGATGCAGAACCCCGAGGAAACACCCCTGTCAAGGAGGTTTAGTTACCTCTCTCCTGAGCCAGTACCTGAGTGAGAGCAAAGGGGTGCGACACGTGGCTGACCAAGACCTGCCGGAGCTTCCCACTGAGGTCAGCGCTCTCAATCCGGTCCAGATGGGCATCCACCCAGTAGATCCTGTAAAGGAAAGGAGAAAAGGCAGCTGCTGAAGACACTTGCCAGGTAGCCCAGCCCTGCCCTCAGGGAGCTAGCTGTCCCCTCCTGAGCTGAACTGGCAGGTGCTGTGAGCAGTCAAGTTGACTTGATGAGAGGTCACTGGGAATCCCCAAGCTGAAGAGCAGAACTTGGTTGGTGACTCATAAGTGGGGAGGCCATGGCTGTTCTGCGGAGGGTAGAAATCTAGTGACCTCGGAGGAGCCAGCCCCCAGTCTCATCTTCAACGACTTGATAACCCTTTGACTCCTACCCAAGAACCAAAGCCCAAATTCCTGTGAACGCCCTTCAAGAAGAGACTCAGTCTACAAAGAGCTCAGTGAAGTTAACGGAAGAAGGCATTCCTCTCCTCCAGTCCAACTCTCCAGGTGACTTTGATTCCCTTCCCTTCTTCTGAGAGCAGAAAGGAGAATTGACTGCTTTGGAGCCTCTTCCTCCCTCTTCTCCTGCCCTCCAGTATTTTTAATCTAGATCAGGAGTTGCAAATTCCAATACCTGATGGGATCAGGAGAGCAACAAATGCAAAGAATCGGTTAACTGGATGGGGGTAGTGGATCTGCTCTGCTAAAGCATTCAAATGAAAAACACGTAAACCAGATAATCCCCGCCTGAGGGTTGAGTGCTGGATTCAGCAACACCTGCTCCAAGAATTTGTGCCCTCATACTTCTCACTGCTTGCTTTTCCCTACCTACCAAGGAGCTTTCTACTTGTTTGTTTTCACTACTTCAATCTCAACCATCCTCTCCTCTGCCCACCTGATTTCCAGGAGGCTGTCTGGGACAGGATTCCCACCTGCGGGTATCATAGTCCAGGGTAAGGCCATTGGGCCAACCCAGGTCTGTGTTGATGAGGACCTTCCGCTCAGAGCCATCCAAGTTCGCCCGTTCAATCTTGGCAATGTGGCCCCAGTCTGTCCAGAAGAGGTACCTGGGACACAAGAGCGCCATCAGCAAGGCATGGGAAGATGGCATCCAGAGGTCGAGAGAATACAGGGACACCCAGATACCATTAATATACAGGTATCTTTCAAGAGCCTCTTCATCAGGCCCTTCTTCCCTGGGTCTCTTTTCCGCTGGCCAAAAAACTTACCCCTTCCTGGGGAAAACGGCAATGGCCCGAGGTTCATCCAGGCTGTTGTTAATCAGCACTTTGCGGCAGGAACCATCTAGCCTCGATGCTTCAATGGTATTTCGGCCTGTATCTGTCCAATACAGATTCCTGGCCACCCAGTCCACTGCCAGCCCATCGGTGGTCTTCAGCCCACGCCCGATCACCGTCTCCATGTTGCTGCCATTCAGATCTGCTCGCCTTGGGGAACAGCCCAGGGTTGGATGACTGACCAGATCAGCAATAGGCTGATACCCCTTTCATCCATGTTCCCATAATTGGATTCCCACTACACTGTAAGCCCCATAGGGGCAGGGACCAGGTATTTATAAGTACATTCCTCAGCATCTAGCACAGTAGGTATTCAAAATATCTGCCAAACTGAATAAATTATTGGGAGGACAGAGTGTTTCCTGCTGTAAGTAGGGGGCATTTGGGCCCATGTCTTGCCAAAAGACAGGTTAATAAACCCCATACACCTTAAGGAGGAGACAAGGATTGCTAGATAGTGATTATGAGAAAGGGCAGATTTTTCCAAAATCTACTGTGCATTTTTATAGCAGTCCTACACCAGGGAATTCAACCTCAGGATGGGGGGCATGTCACAAATACACGGGGGACTTTTGTAAACTACATATGCCCACCAGCTCCCAGATTCTAATACACCCCTCAGGGAGAACAAAAGGGAATGCTCCTGTTCTTCTATGTGAGAATCTCTGCCATGGTAAAACCCTCTAACTGGTGACAGGGTACCACATTCCTCAGCTGTGTTGGGGTAAAAAACTGGAATAATAATAAATAAAACAAAAAATATTAAAAAACAAAACCCAACACAACCTTGTAAATAACCATAAGCCTTGGCATTTGGCCAGCGTTCCTGCATTATAATACAGATACTTGGTTTGGCTACACGGCCAACTGATCAATGAGTCTTAGAGGATCACTGGAGCTCCTGCAGAGCCCAATCGTAGAGGTAGAAAGCTCCGGGTCCCCAGCCTGACTTTATCTGTTTGTTTTACATACTGGGCTTCTATTAATCTTTTTTTGTTTAATATTTATTTATTTATTTGGCTGCGCCGGGTCTTAGTTGCGGCATGCAGGATCTTTTTTAGTTGCGGCATGCGAACTCTTAGTTGCGGCATGTGTGTGGGATCTAGTTCTCCGACCAGAGATCGAACCTGGGCCCCCTGCACTGGGAGTGTGGAGTCTTAGCCACTGGACCACCGGGGAAGTCCCTATTAATCTTTAAATAGATAAATTCCCTGGCGGTCCAGTGGGTAGAACTCCGCACTTCCACCACAGGGGACACAATCCCTGGTTGGGAAATCCCACAAGCCAAGTGGCGTGACCAGAAAAAAAAAAATCTTGAAACACTTCATAATCTTTAAATAAACAAAAGAAAACAAAAGTTTGAAACTCTGCTGTAAGTGATAACACTATAAAGCATACAGTTCAGGGTCAGAACTCACTATCCAAGTTGCGGAATCACTTAGTCCATTTAGAGGTCAACACAGACCATAACCTCACCCATCAAAGGTCAGAAGCAGGTCTGTGTCTTCTGAAGGTTTCGGGGACCCTCATACCTGATAACATCCAGGAACACATCTGTGTAATAGACCTTTCCATCCACACTGTCATAATCCAGGGAGATGACATTGTTGAGCTCGGGAACGGGCACGTGCACGTCTGTGTGGTCGCTGGTGTCCAGTGAGATACGCCGGATGGAGCCGCGGCTGGAGAAGAGCAGGTAGGTCTCAGGAGAGGGGTCACAGGTCTTCCCATCTCCCTTCAGCTGGATGCCAGTGGGGCAGGCACAGGAAAAGCCAGAGGGCCGAGGCAGGCAGAGGTGAGAGCAGCCACCATTTCTCGAGCTGCACTTGTTAAAACCTGAGAAAGAGAAGCACGAGTTTTGACACCCAGCCTGGAATATGGTCTGAATCTTATAAAGGTCCTAGTTTTTTGTGCCTGATTGTCTGCTATTCTACATAACAGGATTCGGTGCCTGGCAGGGAAGAGGCAGAAGGAGCAGGGGTGTCTCCAGGAGTCCTTTGAAGGTGACAGCACCCTGCTGTTGCAGTACCAGCCATACCCAGAGGGAACACAGCCTGATCCTGCAAGGGGGCTTAGGCAGGTCCCTGTCTCTCGGGTTGTAAAGGCATCTCTGTGCTCTGGATATATCTCTGATGTTGAGATACCCCCAGGAAGTCAGAGGCTCTGGCTTACAGCCCTAGGGATCTTCTCACCCAGTGGCTGTGCCCTGTCCACAGCCTGGATGTCCATGAGGCCTGGCAGGTTGGACCTCACCAGGATGACATTGCTGCCAGTACCCTTGTCGGCACGGTGGATGCTACGGGTCTGCCAGTCAGTCCAGTAGATATAGGAGTCGAGCAGGGTGAGGCCATATGGGTGCTGCACAGGTGACACCAGGGTGTGCCGACTGGCACCATTCAGATCAGCAGCCTCAATTCGCTGTAGAGGAAGGAGAGGGTGAGGGGTGGCTATCAGAAGACTGGGAGCCCTCAGCGGAGATTCCAGATAGGCCTCTCCCATATCCCCAGGCTTCTGCAAAGCAGCAGGAGCAGGACCCTCACCTCCGTGTGGGCATCAGCCCAGAGCAGTTGGGAGCTGGCCTTGTCCACAGTCAGTCCATTGGGCCACCCTAGGTTGTTGCTGATGAGCACGGTACGGTCTGAGCCATCCATTCCAGACCGCTCTAACTTGGCATTCTCCCCCCAGTCTGTCCAGTACATGAACCTGGGCAAGAAACAATACTAGCTGGTTATTTCCACAGTTCCTGTCTACTGTGAGTACTTAACAATATGCCAAACACTGTGAAAAGTATTTACATGCACAAAAGGGAGTTGTTGCTTAATGAATACAGAATTTCAGATTTGCAAGATGAAAAAGTTCTGGAGATCTGTTTCACAATAATGTGAATATACTTAACACCACTGAACTGTACACTTCAAAATGGTTAAGATGGTAAATTTAATGTTATGTTTTTTACAGTTAAAAAAAAAGTACTTCCCATGCATTATCCCACTTAATCCTCACAAGGTCCACAGGCATGCATTTCCATTGTCGGCTCCATTTTAAAGGCAAGGAAGCTGAGGACCAGGGAGGTTAAATATTGGACCCAAAGTGACAGACGCAGCTAATAAATGGTGAAGAAATTTGAATCCTGGATTTCTGATTCCGAGGTTCATGCTTTTAACCTCTACACTATACTGCCACCCTGAAAGAAGTCACAAGGAAGTGGAAGTGCCCCAGAGAGGTCAGTCTCAGTGCTCCTTTGAAGCATGCTTGCTCTCCACTGCCCCCCTTCACCCCATCCTTCGCCCCAGCTAAGCCAGCCCATCCCGCAGCCTGGAGCCACAGAGCTGCTCTCACCCCATCTCGTGGTACAGTACAATGGCACGGGGGCTGTCAAGGTTCTGCCACACCAACACCTTCCGCATGGACCCGTCCAGGTTGCCCACTTCAATCCGGTTGGTTCCCGTGTCTGTCCAGTACACTTTCCGGCCAACGGCATCCACTGCGAGCCCATCTGTGGTCTGCAGCCCTGCAGGAAGTCAAGACAGCACACTGGCTCCTGCCTTCAAACAGATGGGATATCTCCCCCAGCTCTGTAGCCGGACAGGTGGTCCCTGGGCTGGGAGCAAGGCCCACCTGTGGTGATGATGTCCTCATGCTGTGAGCCATCCAGATTGGCACGGCTGATCCTGTGCAGCGTGCTGTCTGACCAGTACACTTTTCCTGGAAAGGGAAGCCTTGGCTCAGCCTGGACTTTCACCCCGCCCCCCAAAGGAACACACACAGCTAACATGCCCTGAGACACCAGGGCATGTCAGAGAGCCCTATACCCCTGAGCAGAGGATATCAAGGGAAATATAGAAATATCATAGCAGGATAGCTCTTGGCAGAGATGAAGTGGAAGGCTCCCAAACCTCATGCCCTCATAACCAAAGAGAAAGTGCTACAGAGATGGGGCAGGGGTCATGCCAGAGGGAATGGGGAGCCCCCAGGCTCTTACCAGGAGGCAAAGGTGGTGGGAAAGCAAGGGCAGCAATTGCTGTAAGGCAGGGACAGTGGGCCAGGAGAGAAGGGAGGGCCACACAGACCTTCCTGGGGATCCACTCCAATGGCAATGGTGTTCTTCATGGTAATGTTGATTGGTACCACCACATCGGCAAAATAAGGGATGTCCAAGGAGACCATGCGTATGTCTATCCTCCTGGCGAAGATGAGGAAACTGTTCATGCCTGCCCAGGTGGGGAGAGAAGGAAAGAGGACAGTCATCCTAGCACAGCCATTAAGAACATTTGGAGTAAGGCAAACTGAAGTTCATGCCCTGTCTCCATTAGTTTCTAGTTCTGTGATCCTGGGCACATTATTTAAATTGTTTAAGGCTCACTTTCATCATCTGTAAAATGGGGACAATAACAGGGTGGCTGTAGGAATAAAAGAGATCACGTACAGAAAACCCTTAGCATTGGGTCTGATACATAGTCATCACTCTTTATTAATATCATGAAAATGAATCTCTTTGAAAGACCTTTTACCATGAAGTTTAAGAAACTTCATGTTAGGTGAAGGAGGGCTTTACCCACAACCTGAGAAGCACAATTCAGAGCTCCTTTCTTGCTCTAATTCCCCAGGAAGTTAGGGTTCAAATGCAGCCTACCATGCAGCAGCCCCTAGGGAGAAACATCCAACATCTGGGCAGCCAGGTCCTGCTTCTGAGACCTTTCAATTAAGGCTATACGAAGGTTGTGCTGGTTGTGTGTACTCACAAAAGTGCCATTTCCAAAGGAGGTACCATCAAATTGTAGATATCATATGTTCTAGTATTTACTATACCGATTTTGGGCAGAAGGAACAAAACTGACTTGTTCTAACCGAACAAGTATATTATGACAATTTCCCAACAGATAAAAGTAAAGTGTCTGAGAAAGGAGCATCTTTTTCTAATATGCATGAAGACACCATGAGACCTAGTTGGATCCTACTTCTAATCCTGTCTACCTGCTCCTCTGGACCTCTTCTTTTTTCTAAAAGCTTCATCTCGCCTCTAAGCCTCTAGAAGCTTAGGTTTCTCAGACCACACCAGAGTCCACTTGCAGGGAAGAAAGAGAGCCACTGCTCCTCCCAGAGAGGCTCTATCTCGGTCTGTGATGCTTAGACCTACCTGGTGAACAGGTCTTGCCATCAGGCATCAGGTTGATGCCTGTGGGGCAGGTACAGCTGAAGGCACTTGGATTTGGGGACCGAAGACACAGGTGGCTGCAGCCGCCATTCTCCGTAGCGCATGGTGTGGACACTGGGTGGAGAGGAATGGGTCAGTGGGAAGGACCATTGCAGAGGGAAGCAGAGGAGAAGCAAGTGTGGGCCAAGGGCTGCTTACCTGGGGGTCTCCGGCGGTGGAAGACGTGGATGTCCATGAGGTTTTCCAGGTTCTCCTGCAGGGTCTCCCGGTCCAGTCCCGTCAGCCGGTCGGCACTCTGAATACTCTTGGTCTGCCAGTCAGTCCAATAGATGCGCTCTCCGTAGAGGGTCAGCCCAAATGGGTGGGGCAGCTGGCTTCCAATCAGTACCTGCCAGGGACCCAGCACTTGTGTCATGCCCCAGCAAGTCCTGACAGTACAGAGCAGTGGTCAAGGGCTCAGGTGAGGAGGCAGGTTGCAGCTCTGCCAGTACCACCTGCTGTGTGACCTTGAGCTAGAGCTGGTTATAAAATCTGAGTCTTGGTCAGCCAATCTGTGATATGATCGTGACAGTGCCTGGCTCCAAGGGTTGCGTGATGATTGTAAAAGATCATGTATTATTTACATAATCTCAGAGTGTCTCTGCACAAATTACTTATTAATTACAAAAGGAGAAATAGCAACTTTACAGTGGACACCACCTTAACTGTACCACCAAAGTTGGTATCACAATGATGGGACAAGCTGACATCGGTGGCTACTGATAAGACACATTGAAAACTCAGGACACAACTTTACTTACCGTAGTATTTCTGCCCCAAATGCATAATCTGAACTTAATCATAAGGAAACATCAGACAAACTGAGGGACATTCTACAAAATAACTGGCATTTACTCTTTAAAGATACGAAGATCAGGAAAGACAAAGACAGGCTGAGGAAATGTTCCAGATTAAAGAGACATGATTACTAAAAACAACTGTGATCTGGGATTGGATCCTGGACTAAAAAAGAAAAATGAAAAAAAAAAAAGCTATAAGGGTATTATCGGGGCAATTGGTGGTGAAATTGAATATAGACTGTGATTAGATAGTAATATTGTATCAATGATAAATTTCCTGGTATTGATCATTATATTGGGATTATGCAAGACAGTGTTCTTATTCTTAGGAAATATGCACTGGACTATTATGGGTTCAACGGCAGGATGTCTCCAATTTAATCTCAGATGGTTCAGAAGAATTGTGTGGTGTGTGTGGACAGAGAGAGAATAAGAATGATATAACAATGTGGCAAAGCACTGAGTAGAGTCCCCTGTGCTATACAGTAGGTTCACTTTGCTGTACAGCTGAAACTAACACAACATTGTAAAGCAACTAACTATACTCCAATAAAAATTAATAAAAAATTATCTCCAAAGTTGCTATCAAAAAAAAAAACAATGTGGCAAAATATTAGTTATTGGTTCTTTTTACTATTCTTTTTTTTTTTTTTTTTTTTTTTTTTGCGGTACGCGGGCCTCTCACTGTTGTGGCCTCTCCCATTGAGGAGCACAGGCTCCGGACACGCAGGCTCAGTGGCCATGGCTCACGGGCCTAGCCGCTCCGCGGCATATGGGATCTTTCCGGACCGGGGCACGAACCCGTGTCCCCTGCATCGGCAGGTGGACTCTCAACCATTGCGCCACCAGGGAAGCCCTCTTTTGAATATTCTTACAACTTGTCTGTAGGTTTGAAATTATATCAAAATAAACAATAAAAACAAAGAGAGAGAGGTCATGGGCCCAGTATGCAACTGGTGATTAATTAGCATTAGTGTTGATGGTTATCAGGAAAGCACTTATACCCTCAGCCCACAAGCCACATGATCCCTAGTTTCCTTTCTTCATCAAGGAGCAGGGACCCCAGGCTCTGCAGCACAGCCGCAGTTTCAGAGAAATAGCAAATGCACCATGCTGGATCACCCCTAGGCTTCCCTGGGTCCTGTTAGCTGCCAGCTAGGAAGCGCCACCCTGGAGGCTGTCAGGGCTGGGGGAGGATGCCTTAGCACCACCCTTACCTTCCTTTTGCTGCCATCCAGTCCGGCAAATTCAATCGTCTTCATGCCGGCATCAGCCCAGTATAGCCGCTGGGACCCATAGTCAATGGCTAATCCATTAGGCCACGTCAGATTAGAAGAGATGATGACCTGACGACCTGAGGCATCCATGCCAGCTCGTTCAATCTTGGGGCTTGCACCCCAGTCCGTCCAATACATGTACCTGGGCACAGGCAAGGGAGGTCTTACAAGCCTTCCAGTTAATACCCAGTGGGGATTCAGGGTTCCTAGGGTTTGAGGGTTTCTGCTTGCTATAGCTACCCCAGCCTCTTGCCTCAGTTCCCAGCCCCCTTCTGGGTTCTGGTCTTGTATCTCACATCCCTATCAAAAAGTACCTGAGGATCTTAAATGTTTCCTTGACTGGATGGGTTAAATAATTATGGTATATCAACTTAACAGAATTCTATATAACCACCAAGAAGAAAAAAATAGATCTATATAATCAAATGGAAAGATAGCTAAGATATATAGCCAAGTGAAAACCCAAGTTACAGAAGAGTATGCCATTGTTGTCAAACCAAAACCATCACCTCCACCGCTACATGTATGCGTACACATAGAAGAAAATCTGGAAAAAATACCCTAAACTGTTAACCACAGTTATTTTTGGAGAGTGAGATTATAGGGAATCTTCACTTTCTATAGACTTTTTTTTTTTTTAAAAAAAACAATGGATTACTTTGGTAAGCAGACCAAAAAGCCAACCAACCAAACAAAAAAACAGAAAAAGAAAAAAAATTTTAAATGTAAAAGGTTTCCTTGTCCGTGAAGGAGACAGAGTTGTCACGATGCTCTGTGGTTTCTACAGCTGCTCTTGCTTCCTTGGTGCGCCCGTGAGATCTAGCCACTCTCTCTAACCTCCAGACTCCCCCCTAGTACTCAGATCTGGGGGTGGGGGGAACTTGTTCCAAAGGGGCTGGTGCTCACCCGCCCATGGGTTCCACTACGATGTCCCGGGGACGATCAAGGTTTTCCCAGATGAGTACTGTTCTCATGCTGCCATCCGTGTTGGCCACTTCAATCCGGTCTGTCCCTACCAAGAAGTAAGGGGCAAAGACATAAACTAGTCTTGGTCACTCGCCCTCTTACCTCCCATGCCCAGCACAGAGCAGGGCATGCCGTAGATGCTCAAGCAATACTTTGTGATAAATGCGCAATGGATATTTAGTGAATTGAATATCAAGAAGAAATTCAAGGAAGTGATCAGTTCCATTTCGTGGAAGAGTAAGTCTTCCTCAACCCAAGCAACCCACTCTGTCCTATAATTTAAGGCAATGCTTCTCAAACTTTAGTGTGCACAAAAACCAGAACAGCTCGTGAAAGTAGAGATTCCTGAACCTAACCCCCGAAGATTCCAATTCAGCAGGTATGACGTGGGGCCCAAGAATCTGCATTTCTACCAAGTTCCCAGGTAATGCTGATGCTGATTCTGCTGGGAACCACACTTTGATAGCTCTGGTTTAAGGCATTCCCCTTACCTCCCACATTTAACTGCCTAATAGAAAATGCCTCTTTTACCAAGACAGCGATGGAAGGAAAACCACAGGGCGTAGGTTCCTTATCTGAAATGACGCAAAGCATTCTCAAGCATCAGCTGCACAGCAGAAGTAGCCGCCACTTGAATAGCAAAGGCCCAACCCTCAGATGTGAGCGGCTAACTTCAGCTCTGCAGCAGCCCAACCACTCCTGACCTACCAAGGACTTCAGGTCAAGACAGAAATGGTCTAGGAGGGGCACTGGGCCCTTTGTACCCGAGGCCACGGGTTTAAATAAGAGGATCCCAGAGAGCCAGGCCATAGTTGCCCTCTACATACCTGCATCTGTCCAGTACAGCTTGTTGGTGACCCAATCAATGGCCAGGCCTGCCGGGCTCTCCAAACTGGTATCCACTACCACCTAGGCAGGAAGCAAAGCTGTGTCACCAACTGGACTTACACCCCAGCTCTGGGGCCCAAACTCCACCAATTCACAGGCTGGCAAAGGTAGGGGAAGCCCTTACCCAGGAGAAGGTGAATTCCATCCCTCAATCTCTGCCCTCCCCAAGGGCCTGGGCCCACGCTGGGCCCTACCTCCTGTCCTGTTCCATCCCACTTGGCCCTGCTGATGGTGTCAGTGCTGACATCCGTCCAGTACACGTGGTCATCCCGGGAGTCCCAGTCAAGGGCCACAGCACTGCGCACGTCAGCCAGTGGGATGACATCATCGGACAGGTCCTCTGTGTCGAAGCTGATCCGACGGATGTCCATCCTTCGGGCAAAAAGCAGGAACTTGTCAAGACCTGATCAAAGGCCGAAAGGGGTCTTCTTTTAATGCTCTAAATCCAATAACAATGACAGACACAGACGCTCACCTGTGTGACATCTGGTTCAATCACACTTCCTGGGGTCTGGTGCCCTTTGTCCCCTACTCTTCACACCTCAGGCCCCCTTTGAGCATCGGGCAGCCCGTGCTAGCACAATCAGACTTTAAGATCCAATGGAAGTAGACTCGACCAGGGCCCAGAGGTGCATCCTGTTTAAGCGTCTGTCAGCTTCATCTCAGCTTGCCTCTCCTGTTACTTTGCTCAGGCTCCTCTGGTGTACTGCCTAGGTCACTGTCAATCCCACCCTGCCTCTCTGCCTTCGTGTCCGCTTCAGGACTTCTGCTCCACTCCGTCATCTAGATCCCTTCTTCTTGCTCTTCATGACTTCAGCCAATAATGACTATTTGCAGAGCACTTACTCCTTGCCAGGCACCAAGCTTGGTGCTTTTCTTGCCTCGTCTCCTTTACCCTCATAACAACCCTTTGTGGTTCATGCCATTCTTATTCTCATTCTCTGGATAAGCAATCCTGAGGCTAACAGGGGCCAAGTAACTGGTCCAGGATCCCACAGCTACAAAGCACCGAAGCAGGGACTTGAACTCAGGTCTGACTCCAGAGATGGAGCTCTGGCCACACCTCTATAGAGCTTCTTCCCAGCTGGCTCTTTTCCATCCTCTGCCCCTATTCTGGTCTGTCTGAATATTTCCCCATATACTATTCTGCTTGGAAAGGCACTTCCTGCCTAACTTTATCACCTATCTTCTTTTAAGCTCTGGGAAACCTTTAAGGGGAAGTTCCTTGCATCTCATTAAGACAACGTGGGAATAGCTGGGCACAAAAGAAGGCAAGGAAATGAGGTTCTCAATCAAAGTGTTGAATGACCACTGCCCCTGTTCCTCTGAATAGGTTTCCTAATTTCACTCTCTGGAAAAGACCTAGATCCCAAGAGAAATTTGATTTTAACCAGAGATAAGAGGATCAGTGGGCATACAGCAGTAAATGAGAAGAGCTGTGATGTGTGAGGAATTACCCCAGCCCCTTGCTGGTTGTGCTATACATCTGGATCACGCTTCTCTGGACTATTCTTAGGAAAAAGCACCTGCACCACTGAGCTAGACAAGGCCACCCTCTCAAGGCAATACACCTTCAGGAGCTCAAAGGAAGCCAGAGTAGCGGTTCAGGGAGCCCCCTGGGAATCCCATTATCTTTCACTCACTAGGCACTTATTTATCCAGGGCTTATGTATGCAGAGCACCATTAGAAGTCCTGATCTTACTCTATGGTTTAGGGGCTGAGAGAAAGTCTGTAACAGGGTGAGGCTAAAGGTAAAGAGCTAGGAAGCCATTCCCCTGCTTTGTAGAAGGGCCTGGAACCCTCTTGCTGCCTACAGACAAAGCATCCTGGGTGAAATGATACACAAGCCTGGCTGCAGGAGTTCATATTTGACTGGGTGGTGTCACTGAGCCTTCAGGGACTACTGCTGGGCCCTCAGCCCTCAGCTTTTTTTTTTTTTTTTTTTTTGCGGTACGTGGGCCTCTCACTGTTGTGGCCTCTCCCGCTGCAGAGCACAGGCTCCGGACACGCAGGCTCAGCGGCCATGGCTCACGGGCCCAGCCGCTTCGCGGCATGTGGGATCTTCCCGGACCGGGACACGAACGCGTGTCCCCTGCATCGGCAGGCGGACTCTCAACCACTGCACCACCAGGGAAGCCCAGCCCTCAGCTTTGACATGGGAGCCCTCAGCCTCTTACATTCTTCCTCTCCAGGGGCTACCTGAGGAGCCCGGCTCCTCCCCACAACTGGCAATCCCTGAACTCCTATCCCTTGTTCCTTCCACCCACCCTTACAAGGCATGTCCATTGAGGCAGGTGCCCTAGACCCACTTACTCTGGGCACAGGCATGGCTGCTGATCTTGCGGAAGCCAGTGGGGCAGGCACAGGTGTAGTTCTGTCCACTGGGAAGACACAGGTGGGTGCAGCCTCCGTTGTTGTCCCCACAGCGGTTTTTCCCTGCTCAAAAAGCCCAGAGCAAGAAGGTCGGGTAAGACCAAAGGTTGGGAGAAGCGGTCCCAAGACTAGTGAGTAGTGGTTTAGCAAGGGTATGAGTTCCCTCAAGGGAGGAACTACGCCTTATTAGTTTTTATATCTGCCCCACCTGTAAGCAGAGTGAATACCTGACACACAGGAAATGTCTGCATGAATTAGATGGGGACAGTGAAATTGAAAGTCCTTCATGAGTCTCAACGTTGTGCTACCCTAAATTTCCAGCAGAGGGAGGGATTCGCCCACATCAGTGCTAATCTCAAATTTCCCCGCGAGAAACAACGGCAACTGTGACAGGTGCAAGGAAGGTTCTCAGAAGCACTGGAGGCCCACCAGGTGGGCGGTTTTTTACCTGCAGGCTGGCGCTGGGGGTGCAAGGTGTGGATGTCCATGGGGAAGTGCAGTTTGTTGCGAATGATCTCCTGGTTCTTGCCAGTAAACTTGTTAGCACTATTGATGCTCTTGGTGTGCCAGTCTGTCCAGTACAGGCTATCTTCAAACACGGTGATGGCAAAGGGATGCGGGAGGCCTGGGGGAAAGCCCAGGATGACCTCAGTCTAGACATGGCCTGCCTGGCCCCTGGGCCCAGGCCCAGCAACTGTACAAATCTCACCCTCTGCCACGGCTCCTGGGGGCTGGGACAGTGGAAGTAGGATGAGAGATAAAGGAGAGTGAAGGGAGGGCCTCACCCTGGCTAATGACAGCCTTGCGGTGACTCCCGTCCAGATCGGCCCTCTCGATGACGTGGTGCTTAGCGTCCACCCAGTACATACGACGCCCGGCATAGTCAATGGTGAGGCCGTTGGGCCAGAAGAGATGGGTATCGGCGATGATGCGGCGTCCAGAGCCATCCATGCTGGAGGCCTCGATGCGGGGGGTGTTGCCCCAGTCTGTCCAGTAAATGGTACTGGGAATAGAAAAAAGCACATTGCGAGGAAGGCAGTAGAGGGTGGGTAAGTACCCAGGATAGTAATCAGGCAGGGGGCTTTTATTGGTTTAAACCAGGTGACTCCAACTGTTAGGAGACACATTGTTTGGTCTGCAGAGCATTTTTTCAATATTTGAATTTAAATGTCTCTAGACAGGGCATGTATTCATTTAACAAAAAAAATTTTGGAATACCTGCTACGAGCAGGGCATATCTATCTTGGGTATTGGGAGTGCAGCAGTGAACAAAACAGACAAAAATCCTGACCTTGTGGAACTGACAATATACTAGGGTGATACGACTTAGGACAAGCACTTTCTTCTTTGTCATAATGTCTACCACCGCCTTTTGTAATTTCACACGTGCGCGCGCATGCGCGCACACACACACACGGTGTTTCTAAAACAGCTGACCTGCAACTGTAGGATCTTAGAGGACACCCCCCTTGATTGACCGCACTTAAATTTTTCTTTTTAATATTTATTCATTTGGCTGCGTGGGGTCTTCGTTGCGGCACACGGGAGCCTTCATTGTGGCGCTCGTTCGGGCGCACAGGCTTCTCCCTAGTTGTGGTGTGCAGGTTTTCTCTTCTCTAGTGGTGGCGCACAGGCTCCAGGGCACATGGGCTCCAGAGCGCGTGGGCTCTGTAGTTTGTGGCACGTGGGCTCTCTAGTTGAGGCACGCAAGCTCAGTAGCTGTGGCGCGCGGGCTTGGCTGCCCCGCAGCACGTGGGATCTTGGTTCCCTGACCAGGGATCGAACCTGCGTCCCCTGCATTGGAAGGCGGATTATTTACCACTGGACCACTAGGGAAGTCCCTGCATTTAAGTTTTAAAAACCAGAGGCTAAGAACTTGCATTTCAGGAGACCTTTCTTCTAATAATAAAATTATTAATTTTTATTTTAATTTTAAAGTAATGCCAGCTTCTTGCCATTCAACTTTGCCAGGTTTTTTTTTTAAGTTATTTTATTCTGATTTATTTATTTTTTGGTTGTGCCGGGTCTTAGTTGCAGCTCGCCAGCTCCTTTAGTTGCAGCACTTGCGCTTTTTTTTTAGTTGCAGCCGGTGGGCTCCTTAGTTGTGGCAGGCAAACTCTTAGTTGCGGCACGCATGTGGGATCTAGTTCCCTGACCAGGGATGGAACCTGTGTTCCCTGCATTGGCAGGCAGATTCTCAACCACTGTGCCACCAGGGAAGCCCCCTATTAATTTTTATTAATTAGCTCAACCCTATGAACTAATAACAAAAATACTAAACATCTGCCACTTATATAATGTGTTATGCCATTTAAAATGCATCATTTCATTCAATCTTTAATCTTCACACAGCTGTGAGGTAGGTATATTTTCGATCACCAGTTTAGAAATGAGTAAAATGGAGGCATAGAGAGATTAATTAGCCCAAGGCCATACAGCCAATTACTGAAGAGCTGTAAATCCAGGTGTGTCTGAGTGCACAGCCAAGGCTATTAACATCACCCTGTGAGGATGCCTGCCCCCCCACCCCACCCCCTACCAATAAAGTCTGGCCCAGGTGGTGGGGGGGGGGGAACTGTCCCTGGAGGTTGCATGAGGAACCTGGGAGCTTGAACCACAACTCACTCACCCCTCCATGGGGTGCAAGGCAATGGCCCTGGGCTTCTCAAGGTTCTGCCATAGAAGCACCTTCCGGTGGGCCCCGTCCAGGTTAGCCACCTCAATCCTTGATGTCCCTGAGTCGGTCCAGTAGAGTTTGTCATGGACCCAATCCACAGCCAGGCCCCCTAGTGGAAAGAGGCCATGGAAAAATGTCAGGGGTTCAGCCCAGGCTCCTCTGTGCCGTAGAAGCAAGGGCAGCTCTTACACAAAGCCGTTTCTTGGGCCAGGTACTCTTCTAACCATGTTACACACACTAACTCATTTAATCATCACAACAGCTGCGTGAGCTAGGTACTATAATGCCCAGGAAGGTGAGGGTATTGAGGCACAGAGAAGTCAAGTAACTGTCCAAGGTCATGCATTTCCTCCTCGCAGCCAATCACATTCCACTTCACGAATCCTGGCTCCCTGACCCACACCCAGGGTCCCCGACTGCACTGGCCCAGGGGTTTACAAATTGTGGCTCAGGGGTTCACAGAGGAACATCAGAAGTCCCATAAGCATTTGAGTCAAATGTGCTCAATACCAAATGCTAACCCACTTCCCTCGCTTGTAGAATGGCCTGAGATTGCAAAGTGAGCTATTGTTTTTCTAATCAGCAAACATTTGGATATATTTATCTGGGTTGATCAGAATATTCCTAATACTAAGCAATCAAAAGTCAGAATTTAATTGGATGCAAGGCTGATAAAGAACTGTTAACGGTCATCCACAAATCTCTGATTTCGGGTAGTTACATTCATCAAAACGGTCTCATTACTCTTGCTGATTGAGCTCATGTTTGCTTTACAACCAGCAGATGTTATAAACCTGAACCTATAAAATGAAGGTAGACTAATGAATGTTTTCCATATTAGAGTTCCATCCAAGATTTCACTGCAAGAAGAAGATGTTCCGCTGCCTAAGGTTTGTAGCCACTCGCCTGTTCTTTCCTCGATGGCTCTGCATGTGGTGTGGCCCTGCCCCTCCCCATGGGGCCTACCTGGGCTCTCGAGCCCTGTAGACACAACCTCTTCCACATTGCTGCCATTGAGGTTGGCGCGGAGGATCCGGTCCAGGGTGACATCGGACCAGAAGACAAGCTCACGCCGGTGGTGGAAGTCGAGGGCGATGGCGTTCTCCAGGTTGTTGAGCAGCAGTGTGTACTCAGAGCGGTGCGGCAGCACCTGCCGGATGTCGATGCGGTTGGCGAACAGTAGCACAGGCTCCGGCCCTGGGACGTGGCATAGAAATGGGGCCCCCGCCAGGCTCCAGAGCTGCCCCTGGCAACATCAGCATGCACCCCCAGCTCCAGGGGGCCCCTAGCCCTCTAGGGCATGTCCCAAGCTGTTAGCATCAGTGCTAGAAGGGTGGGAGCCTGCAAAGTACACATCCCACCCCGGCAGGGTTTTGCTTGGGGCTCAGGATGCAATTCATAGCTCCATTTTACTGCAATGGAAACAGCTAACTCTCGGCAAATCTCCAAGCACTGGAGCACCTGGCTGCCAGGCTCAGCCTCTGCCCACCCAGCCAAATGCCAACACCCCTTACCCAGAGCCTTGCAGCTGCGCCGGTCAGGCCGGAGTTCGTAGCCTGCTTCGCACCAGCACTGGAAAGCCCCCTCGCTGTTGGTGCAGCCCTGGCTACAGTACCCCTCCTCGGCACATTCATTCACATCTGTGAGGACGGAACGTGGTCAGGAGATCTCTGTTCTGCCATCCTCCCACCCCAACTGCCCAGCTGATGAGCTGCTTCCCTGCCCACATACCCATCTACTTTCCAGGCCTAGTGGGAAGACTATATAACAAGCGGTCAAGGGCTTTGAGTTCACTCCGAGCTGGGCTGGAATCCCAACTCTGCTAACTCACCTCTCCGAGCTTCCGTTCCCCCACCTTTGAAATGGGAGGGATAACAATCCCTACCTCCCAAGGCTACTGTGATCATGATATGAGGTTACGCCCATCAAATGCCTGACCCATCGGAAACACAGCTGCCTGGCCCTGCTCCCACCCAGGCCCCAGCTCACCCTGGCACGTGCGTCCGTCCTCGATGAGCCGGTAGCCTGTGTGGCAGGTACACTGCACTGCCCCCCGCACCATCTGGCACTTCTGGGTGCAGCCACCATTGTTAACATTGCAGTTCTCCTCACCCGTCCGGGGCCCTGTGCCAGGCAGGCCAGAGATGGGAGTTGAGCCCAGAATCCTCCCCCAGACAGCCAACTTGGCATTCCACCTGGACCACGAAGAACAGCTCCTGAGGCTGCAAGAGGCACTGGGGAGGCTTCTCTTTGAAGCATATGGGCGGGGCTCAGCCACAAACCACGGGTGGGCGCGCCCGGGGGGACACTCACGGCAGCTCTGCTGTGGGCTTTCGTCGCTGCTGTCCCCACAGTCATTGACCCCATTGCACAGCTTCCTCTGCCCGATACAGCGCCCATTCCAACACAGGAACTGGTCCGAGGCACAGTGGGGGCTTCCTGGAGAGGGAGGGAGGAAAATGGGGAAGGAGGGAGGGAGACCCAGGTCACATCAGGGCAGGGCTTGGGTCAGCAAAAGGATGGGAGCCTGTCATTTCCTAGGGTGAGCTGGAGACAGATGAGACTCAAGGTGGGAGGGTCGGGGTCCAAGGCAGGAAACAGCTCAGACAGGGCTGGCTGAATGTCTGCATGTGTTTTCTCCCCAGGACACCGCAGTGGGATGGTGAGGGGTGTGGGACAGAATGAGAGAGCACATCCATGTGTCCGGCACCAGTGTGGCTAGGGGAGGGGGCATGGGGGCTGTCAGCCAGAGAGCAGTCCTTGCTCACGAGGCCAGAGCACTAGGCACCAGCCATGTGTGAGTTAAGATGTGAGAGGCCATTGAAACTCCCAGCCCTGATACTGTGTTCCAGGCCATGAGACTGCAGGTCAACAGATGCACCTGGATTTGACACTGGTAATTGAGAAGAGCAGGAAAAATCCAGGTCATGGGCAAGATCTGACTAAAGCATCACCTTGGCCCAAATGGAAAGGCAACAGTAACACCCTCTTCCCACCCCTATCCTCCAACCCACCTATGGGTTAACGGGCCTGGGGTACCCCTGGGAGACTCTACCTGTGTTCTCACAGTTCTCTTCATCGCTGTTGTCCGCACAGTCGTCCTCCCCGTCACAACGCCAGGACAGACGGATGCAGCGGCCTGACCGACAGCGGAACTGTTCCGCCGTACATATCGAGGTGGCTGGGCAAAGCAAAGGTCTAATGAAAGCCGGGCCCCACGTCAGCCCAAAGCACCACCCTGACACCCCAAAATGCGCTTTATGCCAGCACCCACGCCACTCTTCTTGACAGCAGTGTCACAGCTGGTCTATATGGCATCTCTGTGGGAATTGGAAAAAGGTGCCTTTTCCTCAAGACACTTTACTGCCATCTGCTGGAAACTGCCATGATGACTATATAAATCTACAGAATCATGGAAGATATGTCTACCGTGGAACTGGCATCCTTTGCACCTAGCACCTCTGGGCCATGCCCAACCTACACGACTGTACATGGTGGTCCTGTCCTAACTGTCTTCAAGCTTCACCGGTGGTGGCCTCTCTCTACTTCCAGCCCAGGCCTTCGGCACCGCCCCCCACTCACTGCAGTTGCGCTCATCAGATTGGTCATCACAGTCCGCGTCGCCATCACAGCGCCAGCCCGCGTTTATGCACAGGCCACTGTCACACATGAACTCCCCAGAGCGGCAGGGCTGGTGGGAGGCTGCGGAAACACGATAGGCTTCTGTCTCTAGCTAGTCCCTGCACCCAGTGACCCATGGCAGACCAGAAAGCCCCAGCCCCAGCACCCAGGCTCTTCTATCTTTGCTCAGTAGGGACCAGGGAAACCAAAAGCTTGTCCCCTGAGCTCCTGACCCAGGTGGCACCCGTGCCTTGCCACCCCAGGAGTTCCTCCCAGCCTGGCCTCCCCTCCCCCACCCAGCTGGCCAGAGCACTCACAGCAGTCAGACTCGTCCGACCAGTCTCCGCAGTCATCATCACCATCGCAGTGGTAGATATCGAGGATGCAGCGGCCGTAGGCACACTGAAACTCCTCCAGGTTGCAGGGGGGCACTGGCACTGCCGAGGCTGGAAGGAGGGCAGGGGCGGGGAGGGGAATACACTCAGTCCTGGACAGAGGAGAGGGGCCCTGACTCCTCAAAGGAGCAAGATGCTCAGACAAAGAAACCAGGTTTCATTTGGGATGGCCCTTATAGACTCCCATATTCTGGTGGACCAAAGGGAGACCTCCCTTCCCACCTGGGGAACCTGTTCCCTCCCTGGCTCAACCTAGGAGGAGCCGCTTCTTAAGAACCCACACTCCTTGCCCACTGTTCATGCACTCCTCAGCCTGGCCCCCAGCCCGTGGCATGGAGCTCTCTGCCCCAGCCCAGCCCAAGAGCCTGAGTTCTGGGGCCACTCACGACAGCTCTCCTCATCAGAGCCATCTTTGCAGTCAGTGTCGCCATCGCAGTACCAGTGCTCAGCGATACAGCTTCCATCGCTGCAGCGGAATTCCTTGTCGGAGCACTTGCGCATGTCTGGGGGGACGCAATGGGACAACAATCCTGCAGGAGCCCCACCGGCAACCCTCCTGCAATCCTCCCTGACTCCCATCCTCACTGCCCCTGGGAGTCTGACCCAGGCCCTGCAAGACACCACAGATTCGGTGCAGACTCCCAAGGGGAAAGCCGACGCCCTGGAGAGACTGGGCCTCAGGCTCCTATTCTGTGGTTCCGGGGGGGTCTGGCTGCTCTGCCCCTCCTGCTCTCCTCCAGCTGCTCCAGGCACCTGGGCAGTTCAAGGTTCGGGCAGTGCTAGAGCCCCCGCTGCTCTTTCTCCCCATGGCCATGCCATCCACCAGCCACCCCGCCTGCCTCCCTGGAGCCCCGCTCACCACACTGCTCATCGCTGTTGTCACCACAGTCGTTGTCACCATCGCAGTGCCACAGGCTCCGGATGCAGTAGCCATTCTGGCAGGGGAACTCGTCTTCCTCACACTCCCGCGGGGCTGTGGGCACAGAGCGGTCAGGCTGCTACAGGCAGTGGGGCCAGCGCCTGGGAGCCCAGCAGAGAGCCTTGCAGAGCAGAGCAGCCAAGCAGTTCTGATGCTTCCCAAGGGAGCCTAGGAGGTGGCTGTCTCCGGGGGCTTATCTGACCAAGAGAAGAGGTGGAAGGACAAGAGCCAAAGACCACGGGCTGGGGCATCATTTTCAAGTCTTTATTGAATTTGTTGCAATACTGCTTCTGTTTTATGTTTTGGTTGTTTTTGGCCGCGAGGCATGTGGGATCTTAGCTCCCCGACCATGGATTGAACCTGCACCCCCTGCATTGGAAGGCCAAGTATCTACCTCTGGACTGCCAGGGAAGCCCCTGTGGCATCATTCTCTGATTGAAAATTGTTTCCCAGCAGAGCTTGATGGAACCTGCCCAGCCCCGCCAGCACTCACGACAGTCCTGCTCATCCGAGTCGTCCTCACAGTCGTTGTCCCCGTCACACACCCAGGAGCGGCGGATGCACTTGCCATTGTCACAGTGAAAGTCAAGAGGGGAGCAGGTGGGTAGCACTGAGTCCGCGCAAAAGAAGGGAAACGAGTGTCAGTCTGGTGCACTTACTCAGGCAGGCTCAACCGGGCCAGAAATCCTTTGGTAACTCCCTGTCTGAATTACAGTCCTTCCTCACAGACTCCTACGCCTGCCCCCAGCTGATGGAGCACCAAGCAGAAACAGCAGTTAAGAAGCCAGAGCCTTCTCAGGGAGTGGTGGTCAGGGATTCAGAAGGCAGAAGAGCCCAAGGAGCTCAAAACCACTAGGAAAGCAGTTAAGGAAAACATGAAAAGACAAACAAAATTATTTTTCCCCATTTCCTCTTATCAAATGATGATTGACACACCTGGGCTCAATTTCAAGTTCGAGAGCTCACCACTTATCACACAAACCAGTTACCCTCTCTGAGCTACAGGTTCTTTGACTGTACAATGGGGATAATTATAATTGACTCAGCGAGGTCTTTTGACACCTCCAAAGTGCTACATGAAAGTGAGCCATTTACCATCATCACAATTAGCTAAACTGGTTAGGGTTATAAGGTCCGGGTTGCAGCTTCACTCTTCTGAGACTAATTAGCCTCCCTCAGATATAGGTGCTGCAGGGTGGGACTGCACCCCTGAATCCAGACAAGTAACTGGCTCAGGGGTAATATTACTACATATCCAGACAGGATACCCTAGCCTGTTGTGCATGTTACGACACTAGGGGAAAGGGGAGATTTCATGAGAATATGTGATTTCTTACAAAGTTTATGTTATTTGAAAAGGTGTGATTACAAAGAATACCAACATAAGAAACACAGAAATACTCGGCATCCACGTATAGTATGCACATTTTAAAATGCACAAATATGCAATAGATACACATATTCACATAAATACAGAGAGATCTATTTAATTAAAGAGACCACCTGTAATTTCAAATGTTTTCTCCTGTACTTGTTTCAAAGTTTGTTTTATTGGCCATACATGCATGGAAATATGGGAGGGCTGAAGCCATATATATTGTGAAGAAACCACCCATCTGTTAATATCTGTCACCCTCGAGAGAGTCCAACTCTGAGTCTGACACAGCTGATGCACAGAACAGGCCATCACACCTGTCCTTGCTCCCTCACACCTTCTACCACTTCCCAGCGTCCCATGGGGAGGTTCTTACTACATCCGTCCTCATCGCTGTGGTCCCCGCAGTCGTTGTCTCCATCACACTGCCACTGGGCGGGGATGCAGGTACACTCGCCGAGGGCACTCACTGCACACGTGAAGTGGCTCCGACCACAAGCACACTCGGGGCTGCTGGCTAGGCCTGGGAAGAGGGAAGAGGAACCAGTGAGGGCTCAGCTCCCACGCAACCAAAGCCCATTCCAGGGGGGCAAGGTAGAGGAGCCAAGTCTAGGAGCACCGTCACCTAGGAGGCCACAGTGATGCTGCAGGGAGGTGTGGACCATATAATCGTGCCTTCCCCCTCCTCCAAGGCACAAATGGTCAAGAAGATACCCTCTGACTTTGGGCTCACGAACAGTCCAGTATCCCTTCTATGACAGGGTTTTTTTGCACACACCCCCAAAGGCCCAGGGACAAATGATGCCACCTAGAGGGCTGGTGGTCTTGAGGAAGGGGAGCCAGGGACAGCATGGGCCACGTAGAAAGGTTTCCATATCCTTCCCTCCAAAAGTAGGTGGAGTTATGGATGCCTTTGCCTCTATCCAGGACCAGGACATTGGCCAGGGAGAACAAGAAATAAGAGTGGAATTAAAATGCTGGAGCCCCTTTAGGGATAAGAAATCACACGAGGGAGCAGGGAGCAACAGGCGCTGCTGTGAGTCCCTGAGTTAGAACTCGCTTTAAGGAGGGTGACCAGGAGAAGCGGGACCGGGAAACCAGGCTGCCTCAGGGCAGAGCGACTGGGACCAGTCAGGGCCTTCTGGTCTGCGGGACCGGCCACAGCCTGGAGGAAGGATGGCAGAAGCAGCCCCTCCCGCAGCCTCCACAGCACGCAGCTAGGCTTCCCTATTGAGCATCCAGCTATCTGCCTGGCCAAGTCCCATGACCGGCTGCTGTGCCCCCTCCCCAGCGTGCCCAGCAGGATGCCCTGGGATGGCGTGTGAATGGCTCGGTGCCCCCGCTCCAGCCTCAGCTGGAACAAAGGGTTCTGCCAGGGTCACCCTCCCCCCTCCCAGCATTCATCTAACCCGCTGGGCTGCTGCAGCTGGGAAAGAAGGGGGTCACCTCTCCCTTGCTCATCTCCTCCGCTTGCTTTCTCCTCCCTTTCCTCCCCTCAGCTGGGCCTTGCCCTCAGGCTGGGCTGGAACAGGGAAGGAGTCAGCTCCCGAATTGCCATCCCGCTTCCTTTCCTGTTTACAGGGCCCAGCTTCTCTCTCGGCTCATCTCCTTGACTACATCCTCACCTTGTATTATATTACTCAAGCCAGCTTAGGGTTTAGGGCCCAGAATGAAAGGGTGGACTGTTATTCCCACCAAAAGCAAAAGGGGAGCCAAAGACCCCTCCCTCTCCACTTCAACCCCAAGGATAAGTGTAAGCATAAAGCAAGGGCCCCTAACCTGCAAATGGATGGGAGGGACGGCCAACCTTTGGTATCTGTGAACCCCTGAAACGACAGGCAAAGTGTACGTTTCTGGAGTGAAGGACCACAGCTTTCACCCGATCTTCAACTGAGGCCTTGCCCTCCCCCTCCACATGCTAAGGGAATCAGCTGCCCTAGAAAAGATGCAGGATTTCCTGCAGAAGCCACGGGAATCCATCTGAAAGGGGCAGCATCTCTATACCTCATAGGAAGGCCCCACTCCAAGCCCAGCACTCCTGTCTCTCCAGATCTCTCTGCAAGTACAGGACAGAGGATTCTTCCCAGGGAAGCACTGAAGACCCAGTCCCATCCTCTTGGGCCTGTTCTGAGAGCACTGAGAAGGGATGAGGGCTTTTTTCACTCAGACCCTGGGCACCAGAGCCTGAGGAACTTTTGTAAGTTTGACCAGCTCATCACAGCGACAGGCACTGCTTTAGGGAACTCTGGCTGGGATGAAAGAGCAATGACTAAGTATTCCAGAGGACTCCACGCCATGGGGCTCACCACCAACACGCTGACCTCTTTCTCGGGGAAGAATGGTGAAGAGGAAGAATAAGGCTAAGAATAAAGCTAAAAGTCATCCCAATGAGGGATGATTTTTCTCCTTCATTG
The DNA here is from genome assembly GCF_949774975.1 of Lagenorhynchus albirostris. Lineage (NCBI taxonomy): Eukaryota > Metazoa > Chordata > Mammalia > Artiodactyla > Delphinidae > Lagenorhynchus > Lagenorhynchus albirostris. The sequence goes on along the minus strand of NC_083103.1, from coordinate 13,319,545 downwards.
AAGACTGGCCTCAGTTGAAGATTGGGGGCATTTGGCAATGCATGATGACGTTTTGGTTGTGATTGGTGGTACCGGCAGCATCTAGAGGATAAAGGCCACAGATGCTGCTAAACATCCTACAATGTACAGGGCAGGCGCCCACCACAAAGAAGTTATCCAGCCTGAAATGTCAACGGAGGTTGAGAAATGCTGCTAGCCACGCACAGCAGGGAGCGGGGCCACACTAAGGAGGAGATCAGGGTGAGGGGGTGACAAGAATGGAGAGGAAGAGGGGGCACTGGGGGGAGAGGAGGAGGAAGCACTGGACCTGGAGCGCACAGAGCTGGGTCCCACTGACCAGCTGTGCCCCCTTGTACGAATCCCATAGCCCCTTAGCCTGTTTCCTTGTGTGTAAAAAAAAGCCGCAAGGGTTGGACATGAAGATAAATGTGAAAGAGGCTAACCTCCTGCCTGGGAACACCAAGGATGCTCCAGAAATGCATGCTGGGGGTGTGCAGGCATGAGGATTTGGGAGCTAGCTTTTTCTGAAAGGCCTTGACTTTAAGAACCTCAGTACGAGGATCAGGAGATCAAGGACAGCAGCATTTCAGGCTGCATGCAAGTCAAAAGGAATCCACAAGGTAAAAGCAGAGCCTTCAGGGTTTTGTTTAGCCTCCCCCCGCCCCCCCCCCCGGCCCCCTTTTGGCTGAGTGATAGCAGAAGTCCTGAGTTTCCCCTGCAGACTTCAGGAACAAAGCATTCCATCCAGTGGGCATCAAGTTAGTTGCTGAAGAGTCATGACTTCCTGCATGTCAGAGCAACATCTGAAGGTCAGGCAGCCGGCGACAGGCAAACTCTTGGCTTGGGTGTTCATACAGTAAACAGACACATTATACTCCAAACCCCAGCTCTTCTGGACAACTGCTGCCCCTCTGGGATCCTGGGAGGTGGAATTCTGCCTTTTCACTCAAGTCCTGGCTGTGATCATAAAGGACAGCTTTTAACCCTTCTTAACGAAAAGAATGGTGAGTGAAGAAAGGATACAAATGACTGCGGGTGGCAAAACGCGCTCTTCATTTTAAGAAGTGTTCAGTTAGAACACTCAGCTGTGCTTCTGGCCTGGAAAGCTATTTGCCAGCCACACTGCAAGCTACCGTGGCCTCAAAGGGCATGGAACCTTCAACCTAATGCAATTCAACATGGAAAAGACCTCCTCCCAAAGTGTTCACTATCCCTGATCATCAAGTTAGTCAGCTTTTAGGATACATGGTAATGTGCTCATAGGGCCTTCCTGGGAGGTTAACCAAAATCTCAGCCATCTGACCACTTTCTCACTGCTTTCTTCGGAAGGAAAGCAGGGAAACGCCCATCTGCTTACACTACCAGACACAGTGTAATACGTGAGAGAACACAGATTCTTGAGTCAGAGAGGCTGGAGTTCAAGTCCTGGTTCTACACTAACTCTAGAGCGTTGAGCAAGTTAGTTAATGCCTCTGAGTCTCAGTTTCCTCATCCATAAAATGGGAATCACAACAGTTCTACCACAAAGGGTTTTGTAAAGATTAAATAATCCATGCAGACTGCTTAGCGCAGGGCTGGCACACAGCAAAAGCTTCATAAAAATACAGCCATCGTTTACTGAGTACTTACCATGTGCCCTCCAACTACTTTTCTAAGTGCTTTTCTTATGCCACATCACTGAATGCTCTCAACAACCCTGGGAAGTGGCACTGTTATTATTATCACCACCTTACCGTTGAGGACACTGAGACACAGGGAGGGGAAGTCTGTTGACAGGTCACACAGATACTAAGGGTTGGAGCCAGCATTCACACACAGGCAGGTCAATTCCAGATCCTCTGCTCTTAATCTCTTCATGAATACTGCCTCCTAATAAGTGGTATTGCTATTATGAGAATTTCCAATACCCTGAGATCAAAAAAGGGGATTTATGACACTGGGATTTTGGGGTCCTTCTTTCTGCATTCTGGATTGGCAAATGTGCGGTGAGTTTATGGATCTCAAGCAGTGACCTCTCCTTCTGGCTACTGCTGAGGCTAAAGGCCAATTTCCCTTGCCCTAAGGTAAAGTAGTAAAGCAAGGAGAGTATGGAACCCTAGCCCTTTGAAAGAGTGCCTCGGTACTGTGTGGGTCCAGAAAAGGGCAGGGCTTTAGACAACAACTGATTATGTTTTGCAGTTTTTCTTGACAGTCTGCAAGCTACTTCTGCATACACACTTGCGTTCTCGTTTAATCATTACAGGACTACCCATTTGATTGGTAAGATCACCTACTTTGGCCCAGGTCATGGGGTGAGTAGGAGAGCCAGGATGGCAGCCCCATTCGGACCCTTAGACCAATATTCTTCCCTTAATATGATCTCAGAATCTGGACTTTCAATAAAGCTTCCCACTGATGCACACTCAAGTTGGAGAGGCACTGCTGGGAATTCCCCTGGCTGTCCAATGGTTAGGACTCTGTGCTCTCACTGCTGAGGGCCCAGATTCGATCCCTGGTCAGGGAACCAAAATCCCACAAGTCACGAGGCACAGGCAAAAAAAAAAAAAAAAAAAAAAGAGAGGCACTGCTCCCGATCACTCCACAGAAAGCTCAGCTCAAGGTGGACCACACCTGTCACTTGGAGGCCCAAGGTGTACAGTGACTATACACAGCTACAGAGCAGCTTTTTCAAGTTGAACCAGAAATGAGAAGGCTTAAGGGGTGTTCTGTGAGTGTTGGGATACGACAGCTACCCCAACGTGGAAGGGATTACAATGGGAAAGGGAGGAATCATCACTCATGTAAGTGAAGGATGTTTTATTTCATAACATACCAAAGCTCTCTTCTCTTCTCCTAACAACTGGCAGCAACGGTGAAGATATAAACATTATTTAATGAGGATAAGTTATTTGGAATGACTTTGAACTACATCCAGACCAATCAAGGGACCAATCCACTGATTTCAGCTCCTTGGGCAGCTTACTCGGTAAGCGTCTCTCACTGAAAGGGAAGCCCATGCAGCAAGACAAGACTGACACAACTGAAAGGGGTGACAGCCAAAAGCCATACGGAAATGGATCTAGTCTCACCCAAGAGATACCTGCAGTCTGGAGAGACTCGGGTAGCTATACAGCCACTGTTTGAGAGGACAGAGCCTGCACAGAAAACATTGGAACCAATACCAAACAAGGTAAATGGCTGGCAGTAGAAGGAGGCCAGAACATGAACCCTTTCTTGATGCTGCCCCACCTGGACCCACAAAGCCCCAGCTGAATTGAAAGCCCCTGCTGTGTGCCCCAGAGGCCCTTGGTGTCTCCTCTTACGGTAGCATTTAGCTCACTGTGGGACCATTGTTCACTTACTAGACCAGAAGCCTCTTGATGGTTGGCATTGTATGATATAGAGCTTTGTATTTGTATTCAGTGCACAGTTCAGGGATTGGTACGTAGTGATGATCAATGTAAGTTTGTGAAACGAATGAATGACACATTCCATTAGAATCTTGTGACAGTTGGGAGTCATAGGAAAAGAGAAGCCCAGAATATGAGAAATAAAAGTGGTTATTTCCTACCTACCCTATACTCAAGAAAACAGGAATCTTCTTTTTAAGGTGGCTTCCTAGTTCTATCCAGCTTAAGTTCACTCCTTTCTCCAACAAGAGTTCCTTTCACTGGCTGTATTATCAAGCTGTGATACTGACATGCTGTGACTCTCCTTATTTCTGTCCCTAGATCCCTAGAGGCCAGCCTTACCTGGTTTGAAAATCTATCTGATAAAGTCTTCTCCTAGTGGGCCCTCTCTAAAGTGATACTATAAATCACATGATTATTGGTCCCAACAAGGTCAGCCTTCTCTTGCCAATTTTAAACACAGAAAAGAAGTCCTTAATGGTCAGCTTCCAAAGTTATGAGGCAGAAGAGCATAGTGTTAAGAACATGGAAACAAAACTAAGCTAATTCCTGGCCATTGGACCAGGTATAATCTCTTTATACCTTAGTTTTTCATCTGGAAAATGGGGATAATAAGAGCCCCTACCTCCCATGGATATTATGAGAATTGAATTACTTAATTCATAAAAAGCCCTTAGCATAATGCCTGGCATATACTAAGCTCTTGATAAATGGTAGCACCTACTATTGCTATTATAGAATTTGACTCATCCAGACTGTCTTATCCATCCACCCCATGATTAAGCCCTAATATTTCAGGGCTTGAGATGTCGAAAAATCCAACTGTGCGCCAAGCTGCAGTGCTGTTCCCATGGGTTAAGCTGGTGGCATGAGTGACCACAGGAAGAGGTGGGAGAGAGTCTTGTGGCAAGAGTCCTGCTTTACTGCCCTTCTCTGGGGGAGCTTGAAGTACATGGTATCCTTTATCCTTACCTAATTTATCATCAACCAATTCTTAGGAGGCAAACATAGAAAAGAGCATTTAGAACCTAAATTACAGAGCAATTTAGAAATGGATTAGTTTCCTTTTTTATGAATTGGGGGTAATAATAGTACCTATTTCATAAGGTTGCTGGGAGGTTTAAATGAAATAATACATATAAAGTAGCTATTATACATAATACATAAGCAGCTATTATTTTTGTGGTTGTTGTTGTTATCAACCCCATCATCTTCATCTGTGTCCTCTCTCTCAACCCAGTAATGTAGCTGCATTGCCATACAGGCTTCTTACCCTGCCTAGAAGCTTAGTCAACAGATTTCACAAATCCAACAGGGACTGAATGTGGCTGTGCTCTCTGAGGGGCTGCTCAAAGTACTGCTTTCCTCTCCCCTTACATCTCAAAACCCAAGATCCACAGAGTAACATGTGGCTTCAGGGAGCAACAAACCATATCTCCCCTTGTGGGAGCTTTTTTAAGCCTCACTCCATCAAGAAGCACCTGAAAGGTAATTCTCATAAAGAATTATGAGAATTGGGATTCCCTGAGACGATGAAGACCAAAAACACAGAGGAGAGGGCAATCTAAGATAAAATACAGACAGTCCCGACCAAGACATTCTGGTATAGCTTAGATACAGAAGATTCTATGCTAAGAGGCAGTATGGATTAGAGAGTTAACAGCTTAGGCTCTGGGTTCAAATCCTAGGTCAGTTACTCACTAGCTGTGTGAGAGCAAATGGCCTAAGCCTTAGTTTCCCATCTGTAAGACAGGAATCTAACAGAATCTACCTTATAAGGATATGGTGAGGAGCAAATGTGATAAAACACGCTAACACCTGGAGTGCCAGCAATACAGCAAAAGATTCACAAATGTGAAATGCCCCAGAAATACATTTGTAATTTTTAGACCACACGTCCCCAGCTTGTTGGGCAAAAATGGTCACCAGAGATCACTCCCAGAGGAGCAGAAATTCTCATTTGGGGGAGGTATATTTTAAAGTCATTCACTTTTACTGCTTCTCTGAACCTGTGGTTGAAATTTCTCATTTAAACTGACAGTGAGTATGGCAGGGGAGTGGAAAAAGGAGGGAAATCCCCTTTCTTATTTACTAGGCTTATGGATATTAGAACCTGGCATCTGTATTTGGTTTCCAGAAGGCTGTAGTCCCTAACAGTGAAACTATCTCTTGTCCTCATCCATGCCACGGTGACAGTCGGGTTCCCAAGGCTGGGGCCAACGAAGGGAACATTTGGAGCATTTCCCCCCCACCCCTGCCCTGCAGGCCAGGCAGGAAGCGGAGCTGCAGAGCAAGGAGAGATCACTGGAGGTGCTTCCAACCTCAAAGCTTCTTTATTTCACGTGCTAGTCAGGTGTTTCTCCCAATACCCGAATCTGTACCTGCCTGGCCCTACACCCAGATGGGACAGGGGGAGGGACCCTCTCCTCCAAAAAGGTGCTGCCTGGAGCCAGGAGCTTCCCGGCCCCAGAAAACCTCCGGTGATAAATTATGCAGCAGCACCTTTGTGCTGCCTCTCAGCCAGATGGGAGGTTTGCTCCCAGTCTTTTGTTTCCGGCTTTGCTCGCAACTCCGATCCTCCCTGGCTCAGCACAGAGGTGAGGGGGGAGCTCCTGTAGGCCATGTCCGGGCTTGCAGCGAGTCCCGAGTCTCCGGCAAGGCTTTTCCCAGCTGGGGCTCAGGCAGCGCCCTTCCCCTTCTCACTCTAACCTGAATGGGCAGGGGAGCAGAGCATTAGGGAAGCTTGCAGGCAATCCACTCAGCTGTGAGCAAGGATGGGAATGCCTACGTGCCGTGAAAGAATAAAGTTTGCTCAGAAGGGCGTAAGAGGTGCCCAAGGGCACCAAGGATGTTTGCTTCTTGCTAAATCAAAAATGCAGAACAGAAAATGGAGTCAAACGACAGCCAGGGAAGCTAGAGAATCAGCTCTTTTGAACGGCTGCTCTTGGTTATGGTCAACTTTCCGCAGCCCCCAAAACCATCACATCTCTGGCACCAACTTAAATGGAAGAAACAAAGAGACAACAGGGGTCAAACTTGGGGGTGGAGGAGCTGGGGGCTGGGTGGGGGGAGGGAGGAGCGAGTCTTGGGCTTGAGACCTGAATCAATTATCCTTGCACGCTGACAGGATTCCTGATTGAAGACAGTAGTCATGAAGGAAGGCAGCTCCCCAACGCCCGGCCCCCAAATTGGGGCAATTACTATCTTATGAGCTCTGGGGCCTGACTCCTTTCCCAGGCCAGTGGGAGGGAGAGCTTGGAATTCTAAACTGTTCCAGCTACAAGAGACCTCAGCCAGCACCTCTCACCCCGGGTCACAGCAACCTTAGGGTGAGATGCCTGGCTGCATCCCTGACCACAATGCTTTTAACAGGGAAGCTCTCAGAGGAAAGCCCCACATCCCAGGCCCTCTCCCAGGAGAACTAAGGCAGAGTGGGCCCCCTAGACTCATGGTATCGCTTAATCTCTTTTTTGAAGTGTGGACAGGATGGAAATATGCTTAGGTTTCATTAGGTTTTCAGGGGGGGAAAGAAAGGGCAAGATCTTTAAAAAAAAGAAAGCAAAAAACCAGCTGAAATGAAGGGCTGAGCCTCCATTTTAGCACATGACACTGTAGTATAACTACGGTTGTCTGGTTCCCCGAGTCCAAAGGCAAGAACCGTCTCTAATCCACTTCTGCAAGCATGCTAACAAGCAACTAACATTTACCCAGACCTGTGGTAACAGAGTAGTTGTCAGATTCTGTGCCAAATGGTTTGAACATACTATTATTTCATTTAATTTTTACAATATCCTCACATGATAATTTATTACTACTCCACCCCCGCCCCCCACTTACAGATATGAACCCCGAAGTTCAGGGTGATAAAGTGTTTTGTACAGGGTCACAAAGATGTGGCGAAGCCAAGATTCAAACCCAGGCCTGCCTCTGCTTCTTGATCACAGAGCTATGTATGCAGTGATTAGATTAGCACTTGACAAATGTGTGTCTGGGGAATGAATGAACAAATGAATGGGTGCAGAGCCCAGTTTAGGGAATGCTCCTGAGTGTGCTGGGGAGAAGGAACTGACCCTGTCAGCTCGAAGCTGGAAGGAGAGAGGCAAGTACAGGCATTCATCAGAGCTATTTATAGGGCCAAAGCCTGGCTCTGCCAGCCAACCAGTTGGCAGGAAGGCTTTCCTGGGATATTGAATCCCACCAGGCTGAGAAGGGGAAAAGGTCTTCCAATGCTGAAGCTGAGATGGTAATCCAGACACAGTCTGGGGCCAGATGCCCCATGTCCAGGCAACTGTGACAAAACTCATGGCTAAACTGCGTCAAGGAATGTAGAGACTGTGGCTGGAACAGGCTAACAGACCTAGTCAGCCATGGGCATGGAACTGTCTCGAAATTATGAGATGTGTCCAATCACAAAAAAAGACAAGACTACTTTTTAAAGTAGTCTCCAAAATTCTGTTCCTATTTTGGAAGCCCCTAGAATGAATCTTCTCTTCAAAGGAGAAGCAACATAGCCAGTCTCTCCCATTTTCCTTCTTCTTAGGGATCAAGATTAGCAGTCAATCCATAGAAAGAATGAGAAAGACGTGTAAAATGTCCTGTCCTTTGTGATTTCCTGTGTTCTCTGTTGGCCCAGAAAATGGACATGCCCAACGTGCTCTGTATCAGACATGGTCATACTCAGTTCCCTTGCACCTGTCATTCCTAATACCATGTGCCAGTCCCAAAGATGTTATCTGATATGCAACAGGGGACGGAAGAGGAAATCCAAAGTCAGTGACAAGCCAAGCATCTTTCACAAGTCCAGTAAGATCAGGGACAAGGTCAACCAAGCACCATGAAAACACCAGATGGAAAAGAAACCAGTCTCAGCTCCACTCATTTGCACTCATCCTCAGATATAACCCTCTATCTACCAAAGCTTACCTGGAAGAGATCTCCAAGACAAACAGGGTTTCCACTCTTCAAATGGTGGTGGATTGTCTGAGGCCTCACGTCAACCCTCAATAGGCAGATACCCAGGGCTATTACCAGCAATCAAGTTCCCTTCCAAAATCTTTAAGGTTGGAGTATTATATAGGCTCAGGCCAATCCCACAGGCTCTAGGAAAAGCCCCAAGTACTAGCAGCATCCAAATGAGCACCTCATATCTTATTGTCTTGAATTCATTCCTAGCGGAGGTCAGATCTGCCTAACTGATCTACTATGACACACTGTCTTCTCCCTGAGCCCCTGGAACATAGTGCGGGATCCTTGTGGTGATATTTTTGGTTGAGCGACTGCTCAGTCTCACTGGTTGATGAATCTGTCCCCTCCAAGCCTCTGAGGATGGCTCAGTATCAGGCCAGGCGAAGTTTAGATCTTGGTGCCATGGAGTGTCCTTATTCACATGCACAGAAAGCCTGCCATGCTTAGAAGTTTCCATTAAATATTTTGTCCTTAAAAAGAACCCAAATAGTTACCCAGAACCCTCCCAATCTTCTTCTGTGAAGCATAAAATATACATAATTTTCTACCCCCGTTCTCAATGCAGATGTAGTGTTAGGCAATTTTGACAGCTCTGGAGCGATAAAATCCTCTTGGCCAGTCTCAGCCCGGAACCTTCCAGCTCCCCTTTCCCTAGGGCAGAAGGCGACAATCTCCTCTCTGGCTTTGTTGGTATCCGTTTTGGCCCTTTTTTTTTTTCAGTGCCGTGCCATTTCCCTTGATCTTTTTCAAAACTTCCTCCAGGGGGCCGAGAGGAAAGTTCCATCCTCTTCCCTTGCAGCCCGAAGGGGAAAAGCCCCCAAAAAGCATAGCTGTCCCTTTAAGGGGCCCATGCGGTGGGAAGAGCAGCTACATTCCTACCCCAGTAGGGCCGCTGTCCCGACACGCCAGAGAGGCTGCAAATAACCTTCTAGGAGAGAGCTCGGGAGGGGGAGAGCACGGTGCAAAGAGGAACGTGGGTCGTCCAGGCTACTACTCCGAGAGGAAGAGTTAAGAGCTCGGTCGGCTTAGAGTGGGCATGGAAAAAGTCATTTAAAACCCACGGGTAATTTAAATACCAGACAAGAGAACCCTGTTTTGGATTTGGGAGGTAAACACCTTTAAAACAAGTGCTCAGGCATCTCCACGCCCCGCCAGGCAAGTTCCGAAATTTGCATTATTTCCACACGAGCTCCCTTTACGTTAAAGAACTGGCTCAAGGCCGTGGTCTACAGACCCCATTATTCTGAACCCCACCGCCTCATCCCAGCAGCGGGGAGAATGGGAAGATTCGTGTCTCCCCCGGCTGAACAGCGGTGGGTGAATAGGGTTGGGATTCAAAGATCAAAGTTCTTTGATCTTTGGGCACAAACTAGAGGCAGCTGCTAAATCACGGAGTGCACCCACGGTCCTAGCCGGCTGCGGAGAAACAGATTCCACTGGAGCCCTAATCACACACACCAGTTGCGTACCGGTACCAAACAAGTTATTAATAAGGAGCAGATGAAGCAGCAGTCCTGCTGCCATCCCTCCAGCTTCCCCGAGGGCCACCGCGCGGGCCGCGAGGCTGCCTTCTGAGGTTCGGCGATACCCGCCCAGCTATCCCGGCCAGGGCGGATCTGCGGGAGCCTTCCAGCAGTTTCTTCCCTATGTCCCTCCTCTGCCCCTTTTCCAACCCTGTTTCCCCCTCCCCCCCTCCGGGAAGGATCCAGGGCAGGAAGCTGATTGGTCACAACCAGGAGAGGGAACCCAAAACACCACTAAGTGAAGATGCTGCGAGCAGGCAGTGCCCAAGGACCCTCGGCGGGAGCATGGTCTGGGGTCCAAGGAACTGTTCCTCGAGTGGAGGAATCCCCAGAGCTCAAGTATTCAGATTCCTCTGGAGCCTCTCCGCAATCCGCCCGAGACCCCCAGCCCCTGAAAAGAGGGCTATTTACAATTTATGGTTTAGCGACCATCCCTCCCCGCCTCCCTTTCTTCGCCCACATTCATTCGCACCAAAGACACAGAGACCCTGTCTAAACCTGAAAAGGGAAGCACCCCAGCTCTTCAAAGAGCAGCGAGGGAAGGCGAGCGAGCGCCTGGGACCTTCCCCCCAGCCTGGCCCAGACCCGAGCCCGGAGTGCTCCTCCACCGCTGTCCCGTCTCGGACTGGAGGAGTTGTGGGAGCTCCCGGTCCCCTCCCCGGAACACAACCTCTGGGCTCCTGCTTGGAGTGAGGGCGAGGGGTCCCAGGCCCCAGCCTGCGCCGTCCCGCCCTCGGGAGGTGACTCCTGCCGCGGCCGGACCCAGGGAAAAACTTTCCCGCTGGGCCGGTCGGCGTAGGCGCGGCGGCGCCGCTTACCGTGTGCGCAGAGCAGGGCGCCAAGCAGCAGCGCGCCCCACGGTCGCCTCATGGTGCCGCCGCCGCCGCCGCCGCCGCCGCCGGCGCTCCCTGCCGGCCGGGGGTCCCGCCGGCTCCTGCGGGACGGCGCGGCGGAGGGTGTCGACGGAGGGTCCCCTAGGGGAAGCGTCCCGGTCCACGGTGGCGGGCGCGCCCCGCAAGTCTCCCTCCGGCCGCTGCCGCCTCCAGTGCTGCAGAAGCCGAAGCCGCCCCACCAGTGGATCCGGAGGGGGTGTCCCGGGCCGGGCCGCCCCGCCCCGCCCTGCCCCGCCCCCAGCGCCGCAGCCCCCGCCACGGCCACCACGCCTGGTCCCGCCCCCAGCGCCGGCCCGGCCCCTTTCCGCCCTCGGCCCCCGCCCCCGGTCCCCAGACCCCAGCCGCCGGCGCCTGCAGCGCTGGCCCAGCTCCTCTTCAAGCCGACCCCACGTTCCTAGCCCTCAAGAGAGCCCCCCTTCACTCTCCCCAGTACTACTGCTTTAAAGTCCTTAACTTAGAAAAGGTTTTATCCTAGCAGCAACTCTCGGATCCCGCTCACTCTAGTTCTGTGCCAGAGAAGTGCACCCAGGCTGACCCAAGTCGCCTGGACGTGACCCCGGCCCCCCTACCGGCCCCAAGTCCAGACTTTATTGATGTCTCAGAATACACAAGGCTTGCTAATGCATAATCCTCTCGGTCTTTATGGACATCAAACAAGGGGCATCAGGGGGCCTGGAGTGCTGTGTCTTAACTAGCGTTCTCACTGTCAAAATTCCTTTCCTGAGATTTTCTCCACCCCTCCCCCCACCCCCGCCTAGGCAGCGTTGTTCTAGAGCTAAATAATTCTACGACCTCCCCTTTTCGTTTACTCGTTTCCTGAGGTGGTTGTCTGGGTCCTGTCGCCCCCGCTCGGACGTCCAGAATTGGCCCAGACGTAGTTCCTCCTGGCTGTCTTTGTAAATCAGCGTAGTTAGCCTCTTCACCTTCTTTGACTTTAAGATCCTGGCAAGAAAGGAAGGGGGTAAGGAAGTAAGCCCTCGCTTGCAGTTGTATTCTCTCAGAGACCTCAGCCTCCTCCCAGCTTCAGTCTCTAGGGCCTTCTAGCAATATTTAACCTTTGGGTTAGTACATAAAGTTATAAATTCCTCTCTTGTCTTAGCTTTGTGGCCTACGCCTCTCCCCAGTGCATATTAATAATATGGATTAATTTTGTTACCACCTGCCATTTTCTAGGTTGAATCTTGTCCTGCTACTTTTGTCCAAGTCCCCAACTTCCTTAGAGTCCTGTATATCGCTTTTCCCTCCAAGCTGGTATGCCAACAGTTTCTGGCTTTGGATCATCTTCAATTTTGTTAAACCACTTTCTTCTCACTAGTAAATAGAATGAGGAAGCCCCAAATGCGCCATGTTAGCTGAGGGGAGAGTAATTTGTTACAGTGCAAAGAGGATATTGGGAGATTTCTCCAATGGATTGGTTGCCATTTCATCCTCGCTCGTCTGAAATTTTTCAAAGGCTTTCACTTCAAATTACCATCTTTGACCAAAGCTAACATTAACTTTGCAATAGCAAGGAAAAAATGCGTTGTTAACTGCTTCTTAGCCAGTATTTCTCTATTCTGTTTTGCCTAAAATTTTTATGCAGATGAAATGTTGAACTAACGTCACCATGGTAACAAATACCATGAGGCATTTTCTGTGTATGTAGTTCTTTTTGCCGACTGAAGGCGGCAGTCGAGTCAGGTCTGGCTTACTTGATCTTACTGCTAGGAAAAAGTCAACCTTTAAGGCCTATGTCATTTTAGCCTAAAATCCAAGGAGAAAAGGGTGAAAAAGTAGAGGCTGATTCTCAATCCCTCCTCCCCACAACGTTTTGATGCAGCCTTCGTCGGTCTCAAGGTTTCAATATACGTTGCTTACGAAGACTTGCTTTTTGACCTGTTGAGGAAGACCTTAGGATTCTGGAGAGCATTTTTTTTTTCCCACAATGAAAACTAAGGACATGTGGTATAATGAATACATTTGCCCCAAAAAATCCAGAACAGGCAGTCACCATACTTTCAATGTCAGGGGATTCAGAATTTATAAACAGTTTCCGCTCTGTATTCAAAAGACAGGTTCCTTTCCAGAAGGCATGATTTGTGTTGTTTTTCTGGGATTGAGGAGGAACAGGGAAGCTGGCTGTCCCTGTCTGACTCAGGCTCAAGAGACTGAATTTTCTGTGTGCATCCCGAGTCCTCCTCCTCCATGGTTCAGCACAGTTCTGGTGCACAGAGCAATCCCAGGCTGCTGTGAGTCACTGGGAATATCAATAGGGAGAAATGAACTTCATGCATAGTCCCTGGCTGGGTCACCCCCTAGGGTGAGTTAAGTCTTGGCTGTCAGAAACTGCTCTTGTGCCAGGAGTGCTAAGCCATATTTATTTTTACCAGTCCTCTCAGACTGTCTTGTTTGGAGTGAGAGATCCTGAAAAGCATGCCAGAATGGGCTGTTTGTCTCCCTTTTATTGTCCCCTGGGACATGCCCCTAGGAAAGTTGTAGGGGATTGCCAATTCCAGAAGTGTCTCAGAGACATTCGTTTCCTCAGAAACACCACCCCTTTCCTCATCCTTGAAGGACAGACCAGGGGACTGAATTTCTAAGATCAGAATATTGCCCTGAATTAGACCATCACTAATGGCCTTTTCAAAGGATACCCTGGGGGTGCTACAGAAACAAGATAGAAATGGGCACTATTTTGATCCAGTTGGGTTGGTAGAATCCTCTTACAACCCAGGCATCATTCAACAACCTGAATTCTAAACATAATTCTTCTAAAAGAGTAAAAGGTTTGACATTTCCACACTTTAAAACAGTGGTTCTTAATCAGGAGTGATTTTTGCTGACATGGGGCAATGCCTAGAGACATTTTGGGGAGTAGGTATTACTGGCAAATAATGAGTAGAGGCCATGGATGCTGCTAAACATCCTACAATAAGCAAGACATCCCTCCCCACAACAAATAATTATTCAGCCCAAAATGTTAATAGTGCTGAGGTTGAGAGACCCTGATTAAAAAGTTAAGAACATGAGTCTTAAAAAAAGAATTGCTCCATCTCTAGGATCACTTTCTTGTGTGAATGGAGGAAGGAGTTCTTAAAGCTATAGAATGGAAAACAAGAGAAACAAGAGAAAGCACAGCTAAAGGAAAGGAGCTAAAAGAGTCCTATACCTATCTGCCTAGGGATGCCTATTTCCAATATTAACTCACTTAGTGGGAGTAAGTATTTACTATGGGTATATTATGTGCCAGACACTGTAGTAAACAGATATATTGGGTCCCTGGAACTTACACTCTGATGGCTGGGGAGGCTACAAGTATACAGAGGCATTAAAAGAATGATCTCACAAATGAATTTAAAGCTACAAATGATAGGGGTGTTCAAGGAAAAGTACAGGGTTCTATGAAAGGATAGACTTGATTTAGATTTGGGGGTTCAGGGAAGGCCTGTCAGAGGCACTAACACTAGCATGCTGAGTAAGATTCATCAGGCTAAGTGTGGATGAGGTGGGTCTTCTAGGCAGAAGGAACAGTATGTACAAAGGCCCTGAGCCAGGAAAGATGTATAGAAAAATATAATTAACTTTTAGCAATGGTATGCTTTTATCTAGGTTCAGGGGGCTACTACTGGAGACCAGGAAAAAAGAAAAAAAAAAAGAAAGTATAAGGGAATAGTCTGATTTGCATTTTTGTGCTTCTTTAATTGCAAACCCTCCATACCACCACTTCAAGTACCAACACTTTTCACGTTCCAGCTCAGCAGTAGTATTTGAGCCAGGATCTGGGTACCATGGCTGATTCAGTTCCCTGGCATAACTTGGGACACACCCTGAAAAGTGGGACTTCCTAGATATATTTTTTTAATCTCCTGGAAGCTTGATAGTCACACACCTGGCACGTATAAATAGAGCTTTTGCAGCAAACATGTCAGTATGTCTTGCTTATTTCAGTAGTAAAGATGAATTTAGAATGGTGGATAAACAAATGGATCAATGAATAAATACTCATTTAGTAACAAACATGACTCAAGCATCTATGTAAATGGTCTGTTTCACACATGCCCCTTTATAATTCACTTTCTACACAGCAGCCACAGTGACTTCCTAAAAAACAAATCAGGTCATGTTATTACCAGGCTTAAAACCTTCCAATGGATTCCTACTGCACTTAGAATAATAGCTGTACTTCTTACATGTCCTTTGAGGTCCTTCATGAGCTGGCCTTTGCCTAATTCTTTGACCACTTTTCCCCTTACTCATTCTACTCTAGCCACACTGGTTTTCTTTCAGCTCTGTAACATGCTATCATTTCTTACAACTTTTGCACAAGCTGTCTCCTCTCTTTAGAATGCTGTTTCCCCAGACCCTTCCATGGCCACTCCCAGCTCAATGTCATAGCCTCAGAGCTTACCATCTTGCATTTGCCTTGTTCTCACTCAGCCTTTACCCTGTTTTATATAGGAGATTGGATAAGGGTTCCTGAAAGTGGTACCATTTTGCCAAAGTCTTAGAGGATGTGTAAGAGTTTACTAGGCAGAAAATGTGGGAGAGGTACATTCTAGGCAGAGAGAAGAGCTTATCCCAAAGCAAGAGGGTGTGAAAGAGCTCAGTATGTTTGGGAATAGTGAGTAGAAAGGCGTACCTAGAGAATTAAGTGTGTAGGGAAGAATAAATGGCACAGTGGCTGGAAAAGTAGGTTGGGACCCAACTGTGAAGGAATATATATGTCTGCATGTTAAGGAATTTCGATTCATCCCAGTAATGGTGAGTTAACAATGTTTTTAAAGTAAGGCAGTAACATGGTCAAATTTAACATTTAGAACAATAAACTCTTGTAACAATGTAGAGGATGGCTTGGGGGAGAAAAAATAGACACATAGACTGCGGCTTTTTGTCCTAAGAGTCTAAAGCTTGGGAACTTCCAGTTCATCCAGTTCATATCCTAAGTTTATTTAATGATTCCAAGTAGATTCCCTCTCATCTTCCTGAGCTAGTTACCTTAGCTTGTCTACTTGCAGCATCTTCTCTATGCCTTTTGTTGAGTTAGTTGCTTTTTTTTCTGGGTATTTCTTAATATGGTGATCTGTCACACATAGTATTTAGGTGTAAGGAGGTGATGCCAATGCTTTCTGATTGATTTTTAATCTCCTTCTCAATGATGCCTTGCCATTTGCTGGCCTTTTTATTTAATAAATTTGTTTCATGAACTGGTTCCTGTGAGGCAACCATAAGTCCTGTGGATTGGATGGCTTTCATTTTCTAAACTTTTAATCTAAAGTGGGGAAAAACGTCTATTTAACAGGCATGTATTCTGTCAGGCACTGTGTATGATTCTAGAAACTTAAAGATGAATGAAGACTGTCTCTGACCTCCAGGAACTCAGAATCTAGTAGGATAATTCAAATTGGGTTTTTTTTTTAATGACATAAATATTTTTAAGTCTACTTTTAAAAATATTGGTTCAATTTCATTTCCAGTCCTTATCCACATGCATAACCTGTGTACATTAACATTTATAGAACACTCCACCCAACAATAGGGTATACATTCTTTTCAAAGAGCACCCAGAACATTTACTAAGGCATATTTACTAAGGTAGTCCATATTCCAGATCATAAAACAATTCTCAATAAAGGCAAAAAAGATTCAAGTCATATAAGTTTTCTCCAGGTATATCTGACCACAGTGGAATTAAACTAGAAATCAGGGACTTCCCTGGTGGTCCAGTGGTTATGACTCCACATTTTCACTGCCAAGGACCCTGGTTCAATCCCTGGTCAGGGAACTAAGATCCCACAAGCTGCACAAAAACAAACAAACAAAAAACCAGAAACACCTTTGGAAAATCCCCCAATATATGGAAATTTTGAATAATACACTTCTATATAACCCATGGGTCAATGAAGAATTCCAAAGGAAAATTAGATAATGTTTTCTATTTTAGTTTATAAATTTAAATGTTTATAAAAGTACAAAATCACATTTTTGAAGATTGGAGTTCTTTTTGTGGGAAGATTTTTAACTAAAAATTCCATTTCTTTATAAATATACAGCTTTTCAGGTCGATCTTTGTTGCTAAGTGCAGGCTTTCTCTAGTTGTGGCGAGCGGGGGCTACTCTTTTGTTACGGTGTGTGGGCTTCTCATTGCGGTGGCTTCTCTTGTTGCGGAGCTCTAAAGCACAGGCTCAGTAGTTGTGGCGCACGGACTTAGTTGCTCCGTGGCATGTGGGATCTTCCCAGGCCAGGGCTTGAACCCGTGTCCCCTGCATTGGCAGCCGGATTCTTAACCACTGCGCCACCAGGGAAGCCCCCCATCTGTTTATTCTTGAGTGAAACTTGTTAGTTTGGGTTTCAAGGAATTTTTCCATTTTACCTAATATGTTAAATGAGTCGTGTTGTCCTACTATTCCCTTAGTGAAAATGACACAAATAGTTATCGCTGTGCATGCTCCAGGACAGAGGAAGGCACAGCTAATTTTTGTGGGCTACCAAGAAGGATCAGAAAATCCTCCTCCGTTTTACACTACATGAAAGTGTAATTCCCAACTCTTTTTGCAGCACTGAAAATATAAAATAACAAGAAGGTACAAGTCTGTAATTGTCTTTGAGCTCCAGTTCAATTTAAGCCATGTCCTCTTAACCACTCTCTCGAAATGCATTAGTTTTCTTTAACTGCCCAAGAAATGGGAACATTTATTTTTCCTTGCAAATTCTCCCGAAGCTCTGGTCTGTTGACCTGTGGCAGTCCAAAATGATTGGTCTGTAAATAGCATTTTAAACTAAACATGTAAATCTCATACAGTGGCACCACACATAGTTTCTGCTTTGCTTTTATGGAAGGTAAGTCTTTGAAGAAGAGCCTAGTAGCTCAGCATGAATTTCATGACCTGCATTTCTTAGTAGCTACTTCGCCTTTAGCATCTTTCTGCTTGATGAGTTGATAAAAGCTTGTCCTAGTTTCTTGAACCTGCTTTGTAAGAATAAGTCATACTGCATTTTTTCTTTCTATTGTTTCCTTGACGTTTAAAACTATTTGGTACATTTATATTTGCTCTTCTGTGGTTTTCAATAACAGGGAGGATTTTCTTCCCTATCAGTCTCTTCATAGGTCCTCAGCAGAGCCAGAGATGTCTATTAATTTTCTCTTTATAATTAGAAATTATAATCTGATAAATTGGTGTCTCAGCATATCCTCTTTTGTGGGTATTTTTCCTGTTGTTTTGAGTTTGATGTTTCCATTCCTTATGCAGTAGTACTGTCGCCTCTCAAGCACTCTCTATGTTTTGACCAATTTCATAATACTTGCTTATTTTCAGGATTGTGGAGTTGATTTCTGATTTACTGGTCTATCTGGATGATTATTGTTTAGGTAAAAATTTCAGACGTATGTAATGATAATTTAAGAACCTGAAAAGCACATCTAAATTGAAGGCTGACATGTTTTCCTTTTCTTACATTCAACAGGGTCACAGAAATACACTTGACTTTAACAATTCTTGTGTATTTCCCCTTTTCTTAAGACCTGATGTTGTGTATGTTTCACTGAAAAACTTCCTTCACTACTGACCCGTTGCCAAATCTTATTTGTGTAATGTAGGGCAGAAGAGAAATCTAAAAGTAATGGCTCCTTCTTGGGAAAAACAAACACTATATGGAATGTCATCACTTCTGCTAAAAAATTTTTTAAAGATTTTTAAGCCACTCATTTATTGTTTGTTTGTCTTCAGGTTATAGCGCATGCCTATTATAGAAAAAATTTAACAATATGGAAAAGTATAAAGAAGAAAAATGTAAGCAGTAATTCCACCACCATTAAAAAGGCTACCTGCTATTTCTGTGCAACCCCAAATCTTCTTGAAGCCTTAGCTTAACGACCACCTGCCCTTTTCTAAGTCTTCCTCCTCAATAGACTGTTTAGGACATTGAGTGGAAAACTGACTTTAAATATAAGGGCCCTTAGGATTTTTATGGAAGGGATGGAGCTGTAGGAAAAACCTACAAATTGCTCCAGAGATGACATCTTGTTCTTATTTAGCTTTCTTTGAGTCATTAACAGTCGGGCGCCACTGGTGCTGAAACTTATCATTATTATAACCACAAATGGGTTAATCCCCAAACAAAGCTATATTCTTGGGGCTGGTTCCCAGCTCCACCACACAGACCCCAACAGCAGCACCCTCCGAGTCCCAGGATAATGCCCCACAAATAAGGGGATGTCAAATGTTCAGCCTGGACTCAAAATTCTCTTCTTTTGTCTGGGAGCTTCCAGTTGCTGGCAGGGCAGAGCAAAAAGAAAAATAAATAAATAAAACCCAAGCCAACAAACCCTAAAAAAAGAGGCTGTGTGGTTTAGCGGTCAGACCACTAGCCTGGAGGTTGAGATCGCTGAGATCCAGTTCCAGCTCTCCCACTGACTGGCTGGATGATGCTAGACAAGTCATTTTCCTGACATGTTCCTCGGTTTCCCTACTTAGAAAAGGGAGAAGTGCATTAGAAAGTTTTATGAGGACAAATGAAATGATCTGAGAATAGCTTCAGGTTGCTTGGCAATAAAATGAAATTGTAATCCTTAATAATTACCATCCTATTACTTTATTAATAATATAGTAAAAAGCCACAGGTGTGAAAGTTATGAAACTCCCATAACTCTCAAGGTGCATGGGGTAGGGGAGGGGGTGGGAGGCAAGGGTGGAGGTAGAAGGCAAATATTTTTTTATGATATGCAGGACTTCACATCAAATACCAAATTAGTTACCTTATTACCTCAAGATAATAAATGCTGCTCTGAGTTCGGCTCTGTCCCTTTATCCTTACCACATCCAAACTCAGAGTGACTCACCGGAGCCTAGAAATGAGACACATATACAATTTTAAGGGAAACAGAGAATTAGGAGGTTTGAAGCTTCTACTGGAGAAGGCTAAGAATAGACCACTCAGAACACAAAGAGAAGAACCTCCTCTTTCCTTTTTCTCCCAGTGTAGGTGGTCCACTGGTTTCCCAATCATTCCTTTGATAGAATGATTTTTGTTTTCTTTCTTTCCACAAAACCTCACCTCATGTGGGGGGAGAGCTAACTAAAAAAGTGAGGACAGAGTGACCTTTTCTACTATGTTTGAACTGTGACGAGTGGTACACACCACTAAGCCGTTGTTGGGCGTGGAGAGGTGCAAAAAGAGAAATATCCAGATATCTGGGAACTTGAAAACCAATGAACACTCTCCCCTCTTAAAGGAAAAGTGAGCAATTAGGGATATAAGGGAAAAAATCCAATAGGTGTCCTTGTTTGTGCATCCCATCCCCCCAAGAAGTGAAGTGTCTTTGTAAGAAAAAAAAAAAAAGAAAAGAAAAGACACTTGGGAAGGGTACCAAATAGTAAGGGATAGAAGTAGAAGGAGGGGCTATAAAGATAAAGAGGAATTTGAAAGGAAATGTCAATGAAGTCATAGAGAATTTAATGAGCACTTTCTGGATGCCCAGACTTGTCACAGGCAGAAAAGACACATCCCTGACCTCAAGAAGCAGCCAAGATATACGCACGTGAAAGCACTTTGTAGTAATTTAAGATGATAAATAATAAGGAGATAAAAATAGGTAATGGGATAGCAAATGTTTATGGGAATTTAGGGGTGGGAGCTATTATTGTGACTTAGGATAACAGTTGTATAATGCAGGAGTAGTTATGAAATTCAGAAATCGCGGGTATATGGAGGGCTGGCAATAATTTTTCGACACCGGGAAATATGATGGTTTCAAAGGAACTCTCCACCTCAAATTCCTCTAAAACCAACGCCTCAAGAAAGCGAGGCCAAAGAAACTATGACCGCCGCGAAGAGGCAGCTCCCGGAACTAGTGTGGCCAGCTTGGCGTTGCGATACGGAGACTGTTTGCGTGACACCCTCTCCGCCTCTAGCCTCTCCTCCCGCAGCGTGGGTGCCATGGCAACAGAGAGAGCCCTCGACCTGGCTTCCGGAAGCGGGAGAGCTGGAGCTCTGAAGCTACCCTGGTCAAAGGATGCTGAGTCCGGAACGCCTAGCCCTACCGGACTACGAATATCTGGGTAGGCGCTTCCTTCAGCTTCGGGGAAGGAAAGAAGTGCACACGAATTAGGCCAGGGTTTGGGGAGGAGGCCGGGTCGAGGTCCGAGTGGGAACGGGTAGGGTGGGCTAGGGAGGGGCGGGGTGGGGGCGGTCCAGGGCCTGAACTTGTAAGGCCCAGCGAGGAGGAAAACACCATCTGGAAGTAAAGAATGCTGAAGTATACCCGCTGGAGCTCAGACAGTGTGGATTGTGTCCTAAGTGGGCTAGGTTGGAGTTGAGAATTGAGGGGCCTTTGGGGGTATTACTGATATGCTGCCAGTGGAGTAACCTTGGAACCTTGAAGTGCCAAATCAGTCATTCTGTGAACAATCATTTAACCGTTATAGCGGCAACTAACATTTTTGAGCATTTCTTTTACATCAGACACTATGCTAAGCATTTTACGTGCATTCTTTATTGAATCTTCATAACAGCCCCAGGAGGAGACTGTGTTTTTCTTCCATTTTGCAGACAGCGAAACTGAGGCCGAAGAGGTGACTTGCACAAATAAGGCCACACAGCTATAAAATGGTAGGACTAGGATCAGAACCTAATTTGCCCACTCCTGAGCTTGAGCTCTTGGCCATTAAGGCTGTGGCTGTAATACTTTACACACACTGTAACACCTTCAGTGTGTAAGGCATTTACTGGATGAAAAAAGGATATATGTATGTTGTGTGTATGTATGTATATACATGTATATACATACATGTATGCACACGTTTTAAAAAATTAATAGACTTTATTTTTTAGAGCAATTTTAAGTTTACAGAAAATTGAGCAGATATTATAGAGTGTTCCCATATACTCCCTCTCTCTCTCACTCAGAGCTTCCCATTATTAACATGTGACATTAATACAGTACATTCATTACAATTGATGAACCAATATTGATACATTATTATTAACCAAAATCCACAGTTTACATTAGGGTTCACTCTTTGTGTTGTACAGTTTTATGGGTTTTGACACATGCATGATGTCATGTATCAACCATTATAGTATTATGCAGAATAGTGTCACTGCCCTGAAAATCCTCTGTGCTCTGTCTATTCATCCTTCCCTCGGTCCCCCAACCACTGGCAACAATTCATCTTTTTACTGTCTCTAAAGTTTTACATTTCCAGAATGTCACATAGTTGGAGTCATAGAGTACGTAACCTTTTCAGACTGGCTTTTTTCACTGAGCAACATGCGTTTAAGGTCCCTCCATGTCTTTTCCTGGCTTGATAGTTCATTTCTTTTTATCATTGAATAATATTCAATTGTATGGATGTACTATACACATTTTTTTTTTTTTTTTTTGCAGTACGCGGGCCTCTCACTGCTGTGGCCTCTCCCGTTGCGGGGCACAGGTTACGGACGCGCAGGCTCAGCAGCCATGGCTCATGGGCCCAGCCGCTCCGCGGCATGTGGGATCTTCCCGGACCGGGGCACAAACCCTTGTCCCCTGCGTTGGCAGGCGGACTCTCAACCACTGTGCCACCAGGGAAGCCCTATACACATTTTTTAATGAAAAACAATTCTAGTTTAAATTTTTGAATTAGTAATATGGAAACTAGATTAAAAAACATAAAGAAGTTTATAATGAAAAGTCTCTTCCAACCCCTTTTCCCCCATCTGCCAGTTTCCAACCATCCTCAGCCCCCCACTAGTAACCACTATTACTGGTTTCCTGTGTATCCTTCCAGAGTTTAGTTTATTAGGTATATAAGGGAGAATACACTTTTTTCATTCAATATATCTCAGAGTGATTTCTGTGTCAGTGAGAGCTTTCTCATTCTTTTAAAAAAATGTTTAGCTACATAGTATTTTAAATAATTTATTTGACCAATTCTCTGTTGGTACACATGTTGTTTTTAGCCTTTTGCTATTACTGAAAATACCCCACTGAATAACCTGTAATTTTGTGCCATTGCTAGTATATCTGCAAGGATAAATTCCACAAAGTGAAATTGGTGGGTCAGGGACCTATGCATTTTAAATATTGATAGATATTGCCAAATCGTCTTTCACAGGGGTTGTACCATTTTACACTGCACTAGCAATGTAAGAGTATGCCTATTTCCCCATAGTCTTTCCAACAAAGTATATCGAACTCGAACCATCAGATTTTTTCAACCTGTTAAGTGACAAATAGTCCCAGGGTAGATTTAATGTGCATTTCTTTTCTGAAGTTGAGCATCTTTTCACCAGGTTTAAGGGCTGTGTAGTTTTTGAAAGGTGTATATATATATATATATATATAGAGAGAGAGAGAGAGAGAGAGAGAGAGAGAGAGAGAGAGAGAGAGAGAGAGAGAGAGAGCATTGTTATATCACAGATAATTTTGCATCCAATGAATAAGAATGTCAATGTCTAACAATGCCTAGACTTTTGCTAAGGATTTTATGTATTTTATCTTATTTACTCAGTACTAATCTATGAAATATTTGAAAAGCCTAGTGTATTGTTCACTTCCTTGGATGTTTGCGTCAAAGTCTTAACATATTTAAATTATATGCCTCAAAGGCTTGACATATTTAATATACCGGTGCTTTGGTGAGTAGAAGTTGGTGGTCCCTCCAAAAGTGGCTTTTTACAGCCACTAATTCAGTGGCAATGTTGATAATAAATCTATAAACAGAATCAAGATTTCAGGTTGGTTGTAAAAGCTTCAGTTTCTAACCACTTATCTAATTATTGAACCCTGGATTATTGAACCTCCTTCAGGTTCTGTTGCATATTTAAGTGCCTTAACTCCCTGTCCCATTCACCATCTGGACGTTCATACTGCCCTAAGCAGGGTCATACTACTCATTGGCTTCCTCATGGCTCCTCAGACCATACAACTCTGCTGAAATGCATTTGTCTTTAGTTGAGAACATCCCTGCCCATTACAGTTTGGTCTCTTTTAGAGGCATGCTGTTGCTGTTTCGAAGCATTCACCCTCAATATAATGACCACTGAAAATCACCCCTTATAGATTAATTTAATAAAATATTTTCTGATTTGAAAATTTAAATACCTACAGAGGTTTTTTTTTTTTAACTTTTTAATTAATTATTTATTTATTTTTTGCGGTACGCAGGCCTCTCACTGTTGTGGCCTCTCCCGTTGCGGAGCACAGGCTCCGGACGCGCAGGCTCAGCGGCCATGGCTCACGGGCCCAGCTGCTCCACGGCATGTGGGATCTTCCCGGACCGGGGCACGAACCCGTGTCCCTTGCATCGGCAAGGCAGACTCTCAACCACTGCGCCACCAGGGAAGCCCCAGGGGTTATTTTTGGCTTGGCTTTTCTTCCTCCTCCTCTCCTTCTCCTCCTCCTTCTCCTTCTTTTTTTTTAAAACAAGTTATAAAGTCACATGTGTAGGCCTAGAGAAGAAAATACACATAGAAAAAAGAAAATTGCATAGATAGGAAAGCTCTAGGTTTTCAGTGCATCAGAAAAGTGAAAGCTCAATATCCCTTGGTAAGTGTGTCTGGAGACCTCTTTTTAGTATTATGGTATAAACGACAGGGATACCTATTCAGTGAATATCCATAGATTTTCCCTTCTGCCTGCTAGCCAGGGCTTATATTTGCCTTTTTGACTACTAGTGAAGAAAACAGTCTTTCATCCTGTTGGGTAAACTGATCCATTCCCTGCTGACTTTGTGGATTAGGAACCTGTAATCATGGCCTGGAATGGCTTAGGATCTTAAGATCATCATTACAGAACTGACTCCATGATGTTCATGCCTGCAGTCATCAGAATGGAGTGATAGGAACTATGTTAATGCCCAGGCGTGAATAGAGAGAGAGGAGAGTCTGGTAAGGAGATGAAATAAAAATAGAGCCCTTGAAAGGTTTCCACTTTATGAAAGCTACTTATTGGAAGCTTCTGCCAGAGGCTGAGGTGTGTCTGTGTATCTGGTTGGGTGTGGAGAGTTCTCTAGAGCTGAAGGGCAGCCTGTTCTGGTCCCAGGTTTGCAAAACACACTACCTACGTGCTGACCTGAGTGTAAGCATGAGGGTGTGAGGTTTATTATTTTACCCCACCTAAATTGGTGAGGTGCTTGCTTTCACTCACGCTTCAATTTGCCTCTTCTGTTTCTATGGGTACTGCTTATTCTCACTAAGACTGGTAGTGGATTGGCATAATAGATAACTCCAGGAAATCCGAGATGGTCTTTCTCCTTTGAGGGCTATAGTTTTAGAGGAATTACAATAAACTGGACAGTTATTTTTAAGCTATAGTTTTTGAGCACTTCATTTATGCTTAGCACTGTGCCTTAACTCATTTAATCTTCACAACCACCATACAGTTAGGTGTTATTATTAGTCCTATTTAGTAGTTATTAATATTGTCTCCTCATTTTACAAATAAGGAAACTGAGGCTTAGAAAGGCTAATTGATTTGTACAAAGTCACATAGGTGATGATACATAAAAGCAGGGATTCAAATCCAGGTTTATCGGATTCCACGCCTGTTTTTTCCTCTCTACCAAGAAGATAAAAATAAACAAACCAAAATATCTATTGCCTGTAAAGGGTAGTGATCCTTGCTTCCCTTTTAAAAATGGAGTTCTTAAACAGTTCATTAGTTGCAAATCAGTTTCCTGAACACAGGAATTGTATCTTTCTCATCATTGTATGTATATGTATGTATATGTATGTATCTCATCATTTTGTATGTATATACATTGTATGTATACCTTTCACAATCTAGACACTTTATACATACATGTGTGTTAAATTGAATATGAATAATCTGACCTTAGGGTCCCCCAAATGTGAGCAGCTAACAGCAATAACTAAGACTTATTAAGTACTTACTATGTACCAGGTAACATTTTATGTGCTTTATAAACATTAGTGCACACGAAGATAGTTTCAATTTTTATCTCCATTTCACATATGAGGAAACTACAGCACAAAGGTATTAAATAACTAGTTAGTGAGTCCTAGAGGCAGAATTCTAATCTAGCAGTCTGACTCCAGAGTCCACATTGTTAAACTCCATGCAATGAATACCTTGAGCAACTCCAACAATGAGGCTCCAACTATTGCATAGACCAGCTTATAATGGTTGCATGGATTCTGGAGTAAGTTCAGGTGACTCCAAGAGCTCAATTTAACATTTCTGCCAGGAGGGGGCATACTAGGAACCAGGATGGATCAGGGAATAGTAAAATTCCAGTTCCTTCTTGCCACTGGACTCATCTCTCAATTGCAGGCAATAAGGAAAATAACTTCTAAAAATAAACCATTTAGGAGAGTTTTAATGACAATAATCTATGTACTTTGTGTAGCTGTGTGACCTTGAAGAAGTTACTCAACCTCTCTGTGCCTTAGTTTCCTGATATGCAAAATGTACTTACCTCATACATGTAAGCTTTTAGAGCAATGCCTGGCTGCTACATTGTATCTGCATTGTAAAAAGAGGATACACAAAGATGAGTAAGATACCTTTCCTTCTAGAGCACCTGGGTAGGTGCTCAATAAATATTAGCTGCTATTATTACTCCTACATTTTAACAAAAATGTAATACATCTGTGGCAGCCATGAAATTGTGCCTCTCAGATCCCCTATTATGTGGAGGGGAGGGTAATTAACTCTGAACCCCAGCTCTCAATCCAACACCTTGTTCACATTGAGGTCACACTTCCCGCAGGCTGCTCCCAGCGGATGACTGGGTGGGGAAGACCCACTTTTATGAGAAGTGTGACTCCTCTGATGGTGACTTTGGCTTGAGGACTCCCACTGCACTGCAGTCTAATACTCTCACTCCCTCGCTCTTCTTTACAAGGGTCAACCCTGCATTGTGGTCTGTCAGCTCTCCCAGCTTCTTCCAGCTCCCTCCCCATTTTCCCTCATGGGCTTTTCAGTATATCTCTTGCATGTCTGATCCTGTCTTGTTGTCTGCTTCTCAGAGTACCTGGACTAAGACAGCATCCAACAGTAACTGATATAGTCCCTTCCAGTCATGAGGTTGATACAGTTTTTTCAAGCCTTGACAAAGGTTCTGACATATGATTCTTTCTATGTTGAAGATTATTAAGTGTTACTAATCTTATTTTTTTGCATTTGCTGATATCATAGCACATGATATTTACTTGTCTTACTGCCTGGCACAATTTCTTTTTTTGCTTTTGGATGAATCCTGATAAGCAAACTTATTTTTGTTTGAATATAATGAGTGAATCTTCCAAACCCAACCCTATGCTAGGAAACATTGCTATTTACAATAAGTCAACAGAAATACTGTTAGAACTTTAGAATGCTTGGGTTGTTGCAGAAAGAAAAAGAAATATTACAGATGTTACGCTGACTTCCTAAATCTTTGGAAACTAGGTTTAAAATATATAAAGCTGGTCACTTAAAAACAGTAATGAACGTGTTCACAAAACAATCTCCTTCCTTTCTTCTTCCCCCCTTCCCCTTCCTTTCTTTTCTTCCTAATTGTTCCTTTCTTTCTTTCTTCCTGAATACCTTCTCTATATAAAGCAAAGCATGAATACAAAGTGTTCCTCCCTACAGGAAACTTATGCCAAAGATGGGAGATGAGACATATTCATAAATGACTGTAACACAAAGTGACAGTGTTAATAAGTGCCAACAAAACTGGGAAATCGCCAAGACACCTGCATACATACAGTTCACTTGCTCTATAATGACACTTATTTCCCATCTCTGTAGTTGTAGCGCACGGGCTTAGTTTCTCTACGGCATGTGGGATCCTCCCGGACCAGGGCTCAAACCCGTGTCCCCTGCACTGGCAGGCGGATTCTTAACCACTGTGCCACCAGGGAAGCCCTAATAATGTTTTTGCTGGGGAGAGAAAAGAGCAAGTGAGTTCTAAGGCACGTTGTTTGTTGACCCTTACCCATCCCCATTTCTCCAAGGTAACTGATTGCAGGTGATGTCAGTGTTATTCTAGGGTTTAAATTCTAAGGTTCTGTAAATTGTTTACTTTGCTTATCATTTATATAGTCAAGTAATCTTAAAATCTTTCCTCCAAATGCTGTCCAAAAGTTGGGGATCTCTTTTATTTGTTATAAATACCACATTTGCTAAATGAGTAAATTTAGGAAGCTGAGTAGGTAATTAAAGTTTTAAAAACTAATAATAGTAGATGAGAAGAGACAAAATGAGCCATTAGCTTATCTCTAGTTCATTATCCTGTTTATAGCCTTCTTAGCACTTATCACAATTATCTTATTTATCTATCTGTATATTTTGTTACTGTTTCTTACTAGAATGTAAGCCATAAGGGCAGGCTTATTCTCTCAGTATCTCCAAAATCTAGCACGGTGCTTGGCCCAAGTTAAGTGTGCAATGTTAGACGAATAGTCTGCTTTAAGTAGCAAAATAATTTTTTTTTTCAAATGAGAGAAGGGACTCCAGTTCAACAAATAGTTATTGAATTCCTACTGTGTGAGAGACACTAAGCTTTTTTCTCCTTCTTCCATTGACCAAAAAAAAGGATGACTGATTAAAATCTTTCATCTGAATGCTGTTCCAAAGTTGGGGATCACTGTTATTTGCATAAATACCATGTTTGCTAAATGAGTAAATTTAATTTCATGGTTGACACATTTTCTTTGTTTCGGTTACACAACAGTAAGATTTAATTCATTTTTTTAAATGATATTTTATGAAGGAAGGAAATTTTATACAATTTGGGGGCATCTCCTTGAGATTCCATCTTCAGTTGGGCAGAGTAATATGCTTTAAGACTGGAATTACCCTTGTCAACTAATCCCTGGGTCCGCTGTGTTGGGATGCCCTTGCGCTACTTCCCTACGGGCCTTAGGAAATTGCTCATTCTATGATTGGAATTTCAAGTCAAAACACATTTATCTGAGCAGAATTTTAATGATTTATCAAAGACAGGAGGGATTTTCCCATACACATCTGAACTTACCAAATTACCGATCCCATTAGCTATGTTTTCTCTTAAGCACCTTTCTTTAAACAAAGTAATTACTGCTGAAATCATCCAATGTATTTTTCATAAAAGCTTGTGACTAAGTTTTGTTTGATTAGCAGGAACGCAGTAAAAGTAAATATTGTTTGAGAAGGCACTTTCAGAGCCCTTTCTTTTTCTTCATTGAATTAGCTTTTTAAAAGCACTGTTCTTTGGAGAGAGTAAGAGCCTTTTTCCAGCTGTCCTATTGTGTAGCTCAAGGTCTTGTTAATACTATTATCTGGCCCTGAGATTACAGGTAATTGTGGTAAAACACAAGCTTCAGTTTCTATAATCTAAGACAGAAATCTGTTTGCGCCCTGGCCTTCATATCAGGTGTTTGTTAAATTCAGACTTCTCTCACCTGGGATAGCCCACTGCCCCCCACAGTAAACAGAGGTATCTGGCAGGGATGGGGCTACATTAGAGCCATTGCCATTTTTTTTTTCTTTTTAAAGATCATGTGGCAGAACCCCTCCTGTGGCCAACTTACATACAACATGTGCACTAAATGGGAAAATTATATATTTTAAAATAAGCATGCTTGAAACAATAACACTTTTGAATGTGAAATGTACCAAAAGGCCGCATGTCTCTGGCTTTGCTTGTCAAATGGAGAGGCTGCCAGAACCACTCGGCTCCATGGTTCTCATGCCCTAAAGTCCTGCAAATTGACACGTAAGTAGGCAACACACAAAGAAGCTCAGCCCATGAGAAAGTGAGTTTGGGCGCTTGGGCTGCCTTCCTTTCTCTCTGTGTGGATTTCTTTCCAGCTTCGCTTCTTCTGTCCTATCTTAGTTTTTCAGAAAGGAGAGATTAAATGTGTCTGCTATTTCAGCATGTTAACTGCACAGGCAACATGAGGCTAGCACTCAGGCCACTGTTCAGCCTGTCATATGGAAGGAATTGCTTTTCAGGGGAGATTATAATTGTGTATGTAGCCACACAAATGCACATTCTGCCTGGAGGAAAATGCACAGAAGAGGAGGCCTTATGCTGCCACTCAGGTCTCTTTGTGGAGGGCTGCATAAGAAGCCCTTACATGGCATAGTCACCTCTTTTGGGCTTAATGAGTCATCTTTTTGTGTGATGCCTACTTCAAAAAAGGAGGAGGGCGGGGGGCGGGGGGAGAAGAAGAAGCACACTCTTGCCCAAGTGAGTTGCTTTTATTGGCCCTGCAGCTTTGTCTAACAGTTTTGTATATTCCTGATGACATCATTTATAATACTAGTGCACAGAGAGTAAACAAAAAATAATTTAGCTTTCAGGCATTTAGACAAAACTTAAATAGTGCAATTTAGAGAAATGATAATAAGCTTTATAAACAGTGAGCACATGAGCTTAAACAGCAAGCATGACCCCACTCTTTTTTGGAATGTGATGTGTTGAAAGATGGCTGTAGAGAAAACTAGAAGCTTGACACTTTTGAATTATGTGCAGTTCAGACTTGAGTCCATGGTCTAGTGTTAATCCCAAGCAGTATGTTCTAGTTAGTGGATAAAATACAAGCTACCATGTGAGTAAGTCATTAAGCCCCTTGAGTCCTAGCATTTTACCTATAAGAAAGGAAAAGGTAATATTACCACCTACTTCACAGGAATGTTAGAAGACTGAGAAGATAAAACATGTGGAGCTCTTTATAAGAAAGGTATTTTGTAAATAGAAAATAGCATTATTATTGTCCTTCATCAAATTTCCCCAACACATGGAGTTGATAAAAGCTACCTCATAGGGGGTTGAGAGGATGAATTAATATATGTCAAGTATCTTAAAGTAAACTATTTAATGAGACCTAAAATTGATAGTCTTTCTTGATAGTCTCTAGACCACCAAACCTGATATTTAAACACATGATTAACTTATAAAGTCTTATATGTGCCATCAGTCTTTTGCCTTGTCTTCAAGGATTGGCATGGTAGAGGATAGTGAATATACAGGTAGAAGAAAATAGGTTAGGTCTTCAGGAAGAATGGACCTTCCTTTTTTCTTTTCCAGATTATGCCTATGAATAGTCTTTGGAGTCTTGCTAATTTTTTTTAAATTAATTAATTTAATTTTGGCTGCATTGGGTCTTCGTTGCTGCACGTGGAAGCTTTCTCTAGTTGCGGTGATCGGGGGCTTCTCTTCATTGTGGGGCGTGGGCTTTTCATTGAGGTGGCTTCTCGTTGAGGAGCATGGGCTCTAGGCACGTGGACTTCAGTAGCTGTGGCGTGAGGGCTCAGTAATTGTGGCTCGTGGGCTCTAGAGTGCAGGCTCAGTAGTTGTGGCACACGGGCTTAGTTGCTCCGCGGCATGTGGGATCTTTCCGGACCAGGGCTCGAACCCATGTTCCCTGCATTGGCAGGCAGATTCTTAACCACTGCGCCACCAGGGAAGTCTGAGTCTTGCTAATTTTTGTTGCCATGTCTGGACATAGGTAGAGACTGTTTTGACCTTTGTTCTTCCAGTAAATATTTGGTTTTGATCTCATGTTTCTAAAGAAACAAACTCATAAGGAAAAGAAGTGATTGTTTTGTCTCACATTGTGAACTTTTCTTATCATATTTCTTAGTAGTTAAGAGAAAATAATTATTGTTGAAGGACCTGACATCGAGTTCCCTAACTGGAAAGTTCTTAAACTCAGCCAAGTAATAAAACCAGCTTTGGTTATTATCTTTAGAGGAGAAGGGAAATTATATTTTTTAATTGACAAAATTATCGCTAATATCTCTGCTTCCATTTTTGTTGGTATTTTCATAAGGTTTTAGGCAACAAAACCTGAGAAGACCCCCTCGTGTAATTTTCAAGTTTAAAATTTCATCTGTTGTTTCCAAGTATAGTAACACTTGGGTAACCTCACTTCCCAGATTTAATTTTCTATTAGATGACACTAAATGGGAAACACTATTTCATTTAAATTCTAACTCCTTAGCAGAGATTATTTCTCTTACATTTTTTTAAATACAGAGGTAATATTCCAACTTCTAAGTAAGTCCAGCCCCCCAAATACTGTCTTAAGTGGGAAATATATTCAAATAGATGCTCTTGGTATGGCAGCTGGAGTCATTCTCATATACAGGAGGACTGGAGATGGACAGCAATCTCATTTAGTCCTTACAAGATATTTGTGAGGCAGGTACCAGCCTGATCCTCACTTTTCCATGAGGAAACTGAAATTTAGGTTATGTAACTTGCCCAAGGTCACCAAGCTAGTAAATGTGGAGGTGAAGCTTGAATGAAGTTTATCTGACCCTAGAGCCTGTGTTGTTAGCTGCTTTGCTTTTAGGTCTGATTTCTCAAGGCCCTCTTTCCTATTCAGTTCACAAGGATTGAAGGATTAGAACTTAATATTTTAACAGAAATGTCTACAGAATATATGATATATTCCCCAGATTCTCTGGTATAATAGAACATAATTTAACATTTCTTTATGTTGTGGTGTCATTATTTGAGACATTATTTATTATATTGTACTGTAGATGTGTTATGACATTTACTCATGAGGGTAGATGCTAGGAAACGGGGACTCAGAGAACTTAAGTAAAATTTCCAACGTGTCCAGGATGCGGATGGCAGGATCTGCTCTAGGAAGCCATCATGGGATTTCAGGTTAGCAGGGCAGCCAAGCCATTTGAAACCCATGGTTTCTGAGGATGCCTCCATTGTAGCCATTTCCCGTTATAGAAAGGAAGAGGGGAAGGAGCAAGTCCAGGGCAAACACCTTTTAAGCAAGTAAGGCAGAAGTTGCAAACATCACTTGTGCTCACATTTCATAGGTGAGGACTTAATATAAGGCCCCTGCTAACTGCAGAGGAGCTTGGGAATTGAAGTCCAACCAGACAATTGTGTGTAAGAAGAATAGGAGCACATATTTTGGGGTGTGCAAACAATAACCTGCCATACCTGGTATGTGTATTGTTAGTAGGTGCTTGCCCTTATTCAGAAGCGAAGCACAGATGTATCAGTAGGTGTTTGACTTTTCCTCCCCAACCTCTACTGTTAAGTACAGAGTATTTTATCCCTTGTCCGTGTTCTCCATTCTTCTGCCTTATGCTACTACTGAGCTTGGTTGCTCCCTTTTTTTAAAAAAATAAATTTATTTATTTTTGGCTGCATTGGGTCTTCATTGCTGTGTGCAGGCTTTCTGCAGTTGCGGTGAACAGGGGCTACTCTTCGTTGCAGTGCATGGGCATCTCATTGCGGTGGCTTCTCTTGTTGCGGGGCACAGGGTCTAGGTGCGCAGGCTTCAGTAGTGTGGCACTCCAGCTCTAGGACACAGGCTCAGTAGTTGTGGCGCACAGGCCTAGTTGCTCCGCGGCATGTGGGATCTTCCCGGACCAGGGCTCGAACCAGTACCCCCTGCATTGGCAGGCAGATTCCTAACCACTGCACCACCAGGGAAGCCCATGGTTGCTCCCTTTTTATTATTTTTTTCTTTCTTAACTCTATGTCTCCTGTCATTTCTCTTGGAACACTTCTCTGTCCTTTGTAAACATTTCCAACTGATCAGAAGAGTCCCTTTCTACACTTTAGTGAGCACATGGAATGTTAGCGTTTTAGTTCTCTACTGTTGTGTTGGCTGCTGGGTGTTGGGGCTTACTTTGCTGCCAAATAAAACTTCTCTGAGTGGGAGTTGGACCCATTGTAGCAACTTAAATCTTGTTTCCAGAGAGGTAGTTTTACAATAAATAAAGATATTTATCTTCCTATACTGAGAGTGAGAGTTTTAGAAGAACAAGGAAAATGTGGTGCCACGGAAACTGGGGGAGGAGTGAGTTTCAAGATGGAGGGAGTGTTCAGTAATAGCACTTGTGGCAGAGAGGTCAGATAAGATAAGAGCTGCAGAAGAGATTGTTAGTGGCATTAGGTGCGAAGTTTCAGTGGAGTAGTGTGGCAGGACGCCAGATTTTCCTGGATTGAAGAGTAAATGGGAAGGGTGAGGGATTAGAGACAATAGGTAGGCTGGATTTGTTTCCAGAAGTTCGGTGGATTGGGGAAGGAGGATGGGGGGTGATAGCAAGAGTAGGGAGAGTTTATTGTTGTTTTTAAGTTTTTAGATGGCAGAGAGACTTGAGTATGTTTATAGGCTGAAGGAAAGGGAGCCATAGCCGAGGAGAGAGAGAGGATCCAAGAGAAGAACAAGATAATTAAATGATGGAACGCTTTTTCAGAAGAGGTGGGAGGGAATTCCAGGATCAAGGGCAGAGGAGCAAGCTTGTTTTTGGAGGTGGGAATCAGGGCTATGTTTATCCATTGGGCACTATAGGCATTGTGCCTAATCTATAAACTGTTTTGAGATCTTTGAAAATATTTGATGCCTATAAAATATTTATTGACCCTGAACTATAGGTAAATGTTTAATTATACATTTATAAAACATAGTATAATGTCACTTTTATTGTTATATTTAGTGTGGACAAACATTTTATTACATTTGAAAGCAGCTTATGGGTAAGATTTTTCGCAGTTAGCAGGAATTCCCAAGTGAGAAATCAGGTCCTAAGATGGCTTTAGAACAACTTTACAAGGATATTATTCAGCAATAAAGAAGAAGGAAGTCCTGCCACTTACAACAACATGGATGGACCTTGAGGGCATTATTTTAAGTGAAATAAGTTAGAGAAAGACAAATACCATATGATCTTATATGTATGTAATATTTAATATCTTTAAAAAACCTGGAGTCATAGATACAAAGAAAAGATTGGTGATTGCCAGAGAGGTGGAGGGTGGAGGGTGGGTGAAATGGGTGAAGGTGGGGAAAAGGTACAAACTTCCGGTCATACAGTAAATAAATTCTGGGGATGTAATGTACAACATGGTGACTGTAGTTAATAATCCTGTATTGTATATTTGAAAGTTGCTAAGAGAGTAGATCTTACAAGTTCTCATCACAAGAAAAAAAATTGTAACTGTGTATGATGATGGATCTTAATTAGACTTACTGTGGTGATCATTTCACAATATATACAAATATTGAATCGTCATATTGTACACCTGAAATTAATATATGTCAATTATATATCAATAAAAAAGAAAAAGAAAGAAACCCTGACTCTACAAAGAATAATTGTATTTGAACAACAGACAGAAAGTAAAAATGGTGAAGGAGGGCTTCCTTGGTGGCGCAGTGGTTAAGAATCTGCCTGCCAATGCAGGGGACGTGGTTTCAAGCCCTGGTCCGGGAGGATCCCACATGCCGCAGAGCAACTAAGCTCGTGTGCCACAACTGCCGAGCCTGCGCTCTAGAGCCCATGTGCCGCAACTACCGAGCCCACGTGCCACAACTGCTGAAGCCCGTGCGCCTAGAGCCCGTGCTCCGCAATGGGGGAAGCCACCAGGGTGGGAAGCCTGCGCACCACAACGAGGAGTAGCCCCTGCTTGCCGCAGCTAGAGAACGCCCGCACGCAGCAACGAAGACCCAACGCAGCCAACAATAAATAAATTAATTAATTTTAAAAAATGGTGAAGGACAGAGTTAAGCTTAGAAATGGAGCTGAAAGTTGATGTTCTTTACCTGACCACTTAACCTCGTGTTTGTCTTTGAAGTAAGATTCAAGGTTATCTCCTTAAGAGTTAGGGAAACAAAAGTAAAAGGCATAAAAGAGAGCAAAGAAAATTTGTATTGCTGAGGAAGAGAAGAAACAAGTTGCTGTAGGAAGGAAGAAAGATAGCTTGACTAGGGACAAGTATAAGAATTCTGAGCAGCATTAAGACATTTGAAGTAAGGATGTATAAATAAATCCTTTGAAAAAAGAAGCAACAAAGAACGTAAATAGGAACAAAGTCGACTATGTAAATTCTAAAAGAAAAAATACAAAAATATTGCAAAGTAATAATTAGATGAAATGATTGAAAAACTTTTAGGAAAACAACATGTTACAAATAATGGGTAAAGAGGGAAAATCCAAATAGAACAAAAATTGTTTAATTTAATGTATATTTTTATTAACTACAGAATTTTATCAGTCAAATGGATTTATGAAAGTTTTAACAAAACACAATAGTACCATACCACCCAAACTTCTCGCCTCTAAATCCTACTCCTCAGAGAAGACTACTTACAGATTTTTTCACCATGTCTTTTGATATTTTTCTACATATTTTAAAGTAACATGCTTAAACTACTCTCCTTGATTTTTCAGTTATAGATGTTATCTAATGACTTCTTATGATGGATTTAGTGCTTTTATATCCTCTAAATTTCCTTCCTCCTAGCCTTCCAATAAAACTATGATTTTTGCTTAAGTTAATATTCAGTGTTTATCATCACTAAGGAAATGGTATGTATACATTAGTCATGTGGTATGTACAAACAACATGTACAAACAATAAGGTAAAATTAGAACATTTAGGAAAAGACTAAAGGGGAAAATTTGGAAATAAAAAATATATGGATCTTTTACAAACATTTATCATATACAAAGAAGTTTTTGGTTAATAAAAAGTAGAAATTATATATATTGCATCCTCAAGCTATAATAAAATAAAATTAGAGATAATAAAAGTATAATTTAAAAGTTACCTAACCACAAGGATAGTTTAAAAATTACTTTCCTTTACAACTATGTTAGATAATAAATTTGAGAAATAACAATAAACTATTTTTTGATCCCAGCACAATTAAAATCTATGGGCAAAAAGCAATACTTTGAGGAAAAATTATTGCTATAAATTAATAAGAAATAAAAAGGTAATTAAGCTTAAAGAATTTAGAAAAGGAGCAAAGTAGCAAACCAAAGAAAATATAAAATAGAATTAAATAATAAAACTAAAAGTACACAAACAAGTTGGTGATTTTTTTTGAGCTTTCAGAAACAAATAGTTCATAAATTACAAAGTTTGTCATTAACTCAGAAAAAACTCATCTTTCTTTTTTCTGTCATTTTTATGGATGTGTAATTTATCATCCATAAATCACCAATTATAAGAGTAAGATTTAATAAGCTTCGATATATGTATATAGCCATGTAATTGTCACCTCAGTTACGATATATAACATTTTCATCACCTGAAAATGTCCTTATGCCCTGCTCCTATGTTGAAGCCCTAATCCCCAATGTGATGGTATTTGGAGGTGAGGCCTTTGGGAGGTAATTAGGTCATGAGGGTGGAGGCTTCATCATGGGATCATATGAAGAGACACAAAAGAGATAATCGCTCTTTTCACCCTGAGGAAGAAGGTGGTCATCTGCAAACCAGGAAAGCTCTTTGGTAGTATATACTAAAGTTGAACATACTCATACCCTATGGCGCAGTCATTTACTTCAAGGCACAGAGCCAACTGAAATGCAGACATAAGTTTACTAAAAGACTTATGCTAGTGTGCTCATAGTCACACCATTCATATTAGGCCCAAACTAGAAACTGAAAACATGCTGTCAACAGGGAATTGATAAATAAATTGTGGTGTATTCAATAATGGAATATTATGCTGCAATGAGAATTAATGAACTCACAGCTGTATGGACGAACCTCCTAAATATGATGTTGAATGAAAAAAGCCAGACACAAAAGACTGCATACTGCATGATTTCATATTTCCAAAACAGGAAAAATTAGTCTATGTATTTACCCTTGGGGGGCTTACAGCTGGAAGGAGACTCTAGGAGGTTTTCTAGGGTGCTGATTATAAGTGCAAATTCATATTTTTCTGTATACTACGATACTTTCATAGAAAGTTTTAAAAAATTATGTTACTTAGTTTTTAACCTAAAGATAGGCAAGTAAAATAGAACTGAGTTCCCAGAAATAGATGCCAAAGTACATATCCATTTAATTTGTGACAAACTAAGTGTAACAAAATAATGTGAAAAATTCATTAGTTGAGATAATTGGAAGGAATATGGAAGAAATAAATTCAGATTCACACTTCATACCATGTGCTTCAATGAATTCTAGTTGAATTAAAGTGTTAAAATACTTCAAAAAAATTTAAAGTGAAAAATTACAGTCAATCTGCATGCCCATCAGTAAGAGAATGGTTAATAAATTATGATATTTTTATAATAGGTATTACCATGCAGCCGTTGAAAAGGATGTGTTAGACTAATATGGAAAGATGTACGTTAAGTATTAAGTGACAAAATAAGTTACAGAATGTGTACAAAGTGGTTACATTTTGTAAAAAAACAAGTTGACATTTGTACATATATGTATGATCACACATAGAAAAAGTTCTGGAAGGAGGTAGAACAATCTGTTGACAGTGAATACTCTGAGAAATTGAATTAGGGAAGTGCTTACAAATGAGGAAGCCTCACTTTTTACTTTATACCCTTCTGTATTGGTCTGTTACATTCATGTGTTGCTTTTACAATTAAATTTTAAAGTCCATATAAGAGGAAAGATAACCTAACTAAATATTCAGATTAACAATAATTTAAGCTTTGCAAATTAAGATATTTTTGAGTTAGTTAAAACAGAAAGCTTTATACTGGGATGTCTGCAAGGAAATTGGTCTTCTTTTTTTGAAGGTGGCATAGTCTCTGGAGAGCAGTTTGGCAACGCATAACAAGAGCCATAAAAATCAGTATATCTTTTGATCCTAAAGCCCTACTTCTGGGAGATATCGTAAGGAAGTAATTCAAAAGAGAAAATAAATTGTGTAAAAATGTTTATAGCTACATTATTTTTAATAAAAAACTGGAAATAATCCAGAAGCAAACTGAGGTAGATTAATACAGTGGAATATTATATTATTATATCATTAAATAATTCCTAAGAAGACCATATGTGTGTGTGTGCGTGTGTGTGTGTATGAAAAAGCCTGTACAAATTTTTTTTAAAAAGTAGAACTCAAATATAAACCTATGGATTTTGGTGAAAATGAGAAGGGACCATAGAGATATGTAAATTCTTGCTATTTTAAGATAAAGGAATTCTGTGTTTAAATAATGTTTTAAAATACAATAACAATATTGATTTCTAATTTTAAAAATGTATTAAACTAGATGGCCTAATAAGGTTACTGTCAGCTCTATGCTTTTATAATCTTAAGAAAGTGATATTGAAAGTCATGTTTCTTTGATCTTTTCCTTCTCTCTCTAGCACCATTCATATCTTTCTCCTTAGTTTAATATTTTCCTTAAACTAGGTCCATTAATGAGTCTCTGCACTGAGTCATTTTGTTTTGGGAAGACAAAGTATAAATTCAGAGAAGTAGAAGAGAATGCAGTAATTTCATTCTCCATATCTATTTATATTAACTGTTACAAAAGCAAAATGTTCACTAATGCTTAATCAGGCTTCCAAATAGTTCTAGAGAGTATCCTTCTCCCCCATAATCTAATGAGGAAAATTCAGTTTGGAGGGGGGTGAAATACCTTGCATAATGCCTCATGGAGCCATCTATAAGACAAGGATTAGAAACCAGGGCTCATGTAACAAGACCCTCTTGCTCAGGCTGTTAGCCTGGGGGCCTCTCTGTGGGATGGCAGTGCAGGGCTGGGATCAATTCACTGTTTAAGAGCTGGACTAAAGGTCAGTTCACCTTTCCTTGAAGGGTTGAATTATTTGAGCAGTATAAACTTCCTGATAAGAGATTTCTGGAAGCAATTGTAAAAGTGGCTTATACCACCAACAGGTGGAACTAGATGGAATCTGACCTAGGCTGTCCAAAGAGAAGGGGCCATTAGAGAGAAGTTCTGCTTCCCCTTTGCTACTTACTTACTTCATGTGCCGCCCCTCATTTCATTTTCCTCTCTAGTGCAAAATGCAGGATCAAAGGAAATGGTGCTGTCATCAGTTCTAAAATTGAACAGAATGCTTCCTCGGTTAGTAAATGGAAAAATTAATTTTAAAATGTCTTTATGTAAGTTCTGTGAAATACTAAGATATTGACTTGTGATCTGTTTTTCAATCAAGGTATTTATGTTCATATTAATTATTATTAATCATGGTCATTTTAAACTTTGTGAATATCTCTAAGAATTTCTCTAAGAATTATCCACTGTGATTCAGTGGGTTATGTTTACACTTACGAGATTAAAGTTCAAGTTTCTGCTCTGTCATTTATAAACTGAATGACCTTGGGCAGTTTCATCATTTGTAAAATGGAGAGAATAATCCCAGCCTTATCTGACTCCTAGGTTGGTTGCAAGGTTCAATGAGATAATGTATGTGAAAGTATTTAGTAAACTTTCAGGGGCATTACAGATGTTACTGTTCAAGTCACAAAAGTCAGTAAGACCTTACCGTGTTTACAACAATGGTCCAGCATTGAAGAGAACAGTACATCTCTTCAGATGCTAGGATAATGTCTGGAAACACTTTATGCTAGCCTAGCATGCACTAACCTAAATCAATGGATAGGCCAATGAGCCTCCTGATTGGTATGTTAGTTTGATCCCTTCATTTATACTTTTGGGCAAATACATGGATGTTTTATGTTTATATTAGTTTTGTCTGAATACAATAGAAAAATAACGTGGTTTGATCGACTTAGATGATTATTTCTCTTTTGTGGAAAAGAATTCTGAAGATGGGCAGTCCACGGCTGATATGGTATGCTCCAAGGTGTAATCAGGAACTCAGGTTTCGGTCTTTTTACTCCAACATCCTACCCATAGATTCCATCTTTTGCCTCATGATCCATGAGGACTGAAGTAGCTCTCTGTTATCTTCTGAGGTAAATAAGGGACATCTTTCAGCTGAATTAGTTCCATTTAGGGACTTTCTAGAAGACCCGCACCATATTGTGCTTATATTTTATGACTTAATCACATGACTAAAGCCTAGCTGCAAGAGGAGCTGAGAAATGTGATCTTTATGCCAGTGGCCATGTAGCCAGGTAAAAATTGGAGTACGTTTCTAGAGAAAAAGGTTACTAGAGTCAGCAACTAGCAGTCTCTGTCACAGCATTATATAAATATATGGATGTTTTCTGTTATGAACTTCCCCCCCCCACCCCATCCCCAACACACAGACATACACACACACTCGCACGTACCTCACATTCACGTAAGTGCTGCCTATTTCATTTTGCTTGTTTCCTGGGTGAATTAGTCCATTTCAGCTATCCTGTACCCAGGAATCATGTCAATGCATGGTGATTGATGCCAGCTTTAGAAGAGTAACCGGTTGAGCTCATTAAGCAAAAGGTTCTGTGGCCTTTTTTCAAGGCAGCCGGTTGACCAGTGGAATGAATTGATTATGTGTATGTTCAGCACTTTGCTTGATGCTGCAAAATACGCATAGGGGGTACAATACAGACTTTTCTTCCTGTATTTTGGTCTTAGTGAATGGAACCATCATATTCCCAAATGCCCAAGAAAGGAACCCAGAAATAATCCTAAATTCTCCCCCATCCTTTACCTCTCATCCAACCAATTACCAACTTCCATTGATTTTTCCTCTTTTGCTTTTATCTGTCATTCCCATTGCTACTTCCCTAATTCAGGCCTTAACTCTCTCTGACCTGGACTATTTCAACAACTGCCCTACTTCTTATCTGTACCTCTAATCTTTCTCCCTTCAGTTCTTCCACACTGCTTCCAGAGTGATCTTTCAGAAATAGTAATCTGATTGTCACTCTCTTGCTCAAAATCCTTCAGTGGCTTCCTGAAATCTGTGCTCTTTTATAAGACCCTTTATGGTGATGATGCTGTCCGGCCTTATCTCTTAGCAATACTCAACTATTCTTAGCTTTCCAGATCTACCATGCTTTACACATCTTGATGCTTCTGCATGTGCTGATATGTCTGTGTTAAATATCTCCCCTCCACTTTTTTTTTTAATTAATTAATTTATTTGGCTGTATCAGGTCTTAGTTGCTTCACTCAGGATCTTCATTGCGGCACACAGGATCTTTCATTGCAGCGTGGGGGCTTCTTTAGTTGTGGCGTGCGGGCTTCTCTCTGGTTGTGGCACGCGGGGCTCAGTAGTTGCAGTGCATAGGCTTAGTTGCCCCATGGCATGTGGGATCTTAGTTTCCCAACCAGGGATTGAACCCGGGTCCCCTGCATTGGAAGGCGGATTCTTAACCACTGGACCACCAGGGAAGTCCCTCCTCCCTCCACTTATTCACCTGGAAAATTTTTTCAGATCCTTTGAAACACTCTTTCTCCCAGACAGATATAGGCACTCTTTCTCTTTACATTTTTCACATATCTCCTTTATAACAGTTATCATACTATACTGTCATTGTTAATTTGTATGTCTGCTTCTCCAGTAGATGGTAAATAAACTCCTCAAGGACAAGGACCATGCTTAGGTATTAAATAATTATTGAACAAAGGGATGTCTTCAATTGTAAGTGAGTTGGGGATACTCACAGATGAAATAAGTGGAACACTTTTAAGTCAGCATGAAATCAAGTGCTATGTAAGAAGTAATAGGAGTTCAGGAGGAAAAGGAGATCACTGGGGATTGGAGGAATTAGTCAAGGAATCAAAATGAGTATATCTCCTTAGGGAGATAGCAAAGTTCTTTGAGCAGGGAAAACTGAAAATTCTAGGGATATATTTTTATACTTGGCAATGTTTGTATAAAGCAATATTTCTAATGTCAAAACATTAAATTTTGAAAAATATAATAAGTAAATAAAAAAGGAAAGAAAAATGAGAAAGGAAAAACCCTAGGAAATACAAGGGGTATACTGGTTTAATTTTGAACCCTCTTATCTATAAATGTCTTTAGTTCCTTTTACTTTAGCCTTTTCTCATCTCTGAAGAAATCAAAGTCCTATTGTATAAATGCTTTATTAATAATACTATATCAGTTACAAGAGTCAACATTGTCTCAACCTGCAATCTTTTTAGAATGTGTGTATACATACACAGTATTAATACGTGTTTATTATATATATGTTTTATATATGTATATGTATAGACTAGGTAATAGTTCAAAACATATAATAAGGCATACATTGAGAGGAATTGTTCTCACCCTGTCACATTTTACCCTTTTCCCCCTCTCATATGTTCTGTAGACAACTGCTTTTATTTTATTCAACCAGCTCTTTTAAATCCATTTGATATGATTATATTTTGGTTCTCCAAGTTTCCAGTACTGTTGAACTTTGCCATTTTTTCCCCCTGAAATAGCCTCCTTCTTTACTTTTTCTAGAATACCCTCTTTTTCTGCCTTTTATCGTAAAGGCATGTAATAATTTACCTCATCTGATTGTCTTCCAGTTAAGAGTTCAGTATAATTCAGTAATCTGATTATCGGTACTTAGATTATCTTTCAGCCCAGCGTTATAGGACAAAAACAGTTTTTTTATAATTGTTTCTGAATTATGATTGGTACCAGAGGCCTGAATGGACTAACAGTAAGATAGAAGAAGGCTGGATAATATCATTTGACTATTACTTTAAAAAAGTTAGGTCCATTCAGGGAGTATGAAAAAAATATTTGAAAATAATTCAGTTGCTACCATGATTCATTTTGTTTGTTTGTTTTTTAATTTATTTATTTACTTTTGGCTGCATTGAGTCTTCGTTGCTGTACGCGGGCTTTCTCTAGTTGCGGCGAGCGGAGGCTACTCTTCGTTGCGGTGCACGGGCTTCTCATTGCAGTGGCCTCTCGTTGAGCGTGGGCTCTAGGCGCGTGGGCTTCAGTAGTTGTGGTGTGAGGGCTCAGTAGTTGTGGCTCACGGGCTCTAGAGCACAGGCTTAGTTATGGCGCACGGGCTTAGTTGCTCTGCGGCATGTGGGATCTTCCTGGACCAGGGTTCGAACCCGTGTTCCCTGCATTGGCAGGTGGATTCTTAACCACTGCGTCACCAGGGAAGCCCCTCCTTTTGTTTGTTTGTACAAAGAAAAACTTTGGCAATGTGGTTATAGGTGGAAATATGGAGAACTTAAGGGATGCATTTGAGCAAGCCCAAAGACTTTCTATTACTGAATCAAGGGTAAAAAGAATGAAGAATGACTTCAATTTCTGTATTTCTAAAATGACTGGAGTTGAATGATACGATCTTAAAGTCTTTCTACTCCTTAAGCTTTTATAATTCAGGAGCAGTGGTGAGAATAGTGACAAAGTGACTGGCTACTGATTCCAAATTAAGTACAAAAAGAGAGGCCAATGGAACAATCTGTGGAAGGACATAAGTGATTTCATGTCCTGGTGAAGAGGAATACTGTGTTCAGTAGAAGTTGAGGAAGACAAGGAATTTTCGGGTTGGAATTTGATAGATCATCATTGTGAAAGAAAACTGACCATGTGTGTCTAGGAAGAGAGATTTGGGTGCTGGATTTTTTTTTTAACGTGTAGGCCATGAACCCTCAGGGGAGCTATAGATGAGCCTTAGGAGGTTCTTGAATGTTCTAAAATTATACACGCATATTAAATTATATCCATTTTTCTTTGAGGAAGCATTTGCAGCTTTAATTAGATTCTTATCATGACCTAACAAAAAGCCACTCACTCTTAAAATATGAATGATAAAGACTCCAAGTGATTAAAATGGAGAAAGAGTAATAATACACTTCAGTGGTCATGCAGTGGATGAATATAGTCATTGTGATATTTTCAGAGTAAGTTGGATTTCAATCACAAAAGACACAGAAGTAAGGGGTGAGAAAAATACAAAGAATGGAGAGAAATTTGTCATTAGACAGCTTTGAGTCTTGGCTTGCCATTATAAGCTGTGTGACCTTGGGCAAGTGAATAACCTTCAAAAACCTCAATTTCCTCAGTTGTAAAATGGGGATAAGTATCTACCTTAAATGGTGGATATGAAGATTAAATGAGATAACACATGGTAAGCCCATAGTATAGTGCTTGGCACATAGTAAGTATTTGGTAAACCTTTTCCCTCACAAGGTTTTAAATTTTCTATATTTATTTTAAGGTCCTTATTGTAGGTTTCACTGGGGAGGGCTGGTCCTTAGTAAGTCCATCTTCAGAGAACTACTCAGTGATGCTTACACTCAAGATTATATTAAGTGGTTAGTCTAGAGGCTCTTTCCAATGTAGATTTGCAAGCTGGGTGTATAAAAGTCAGACACTAGACTTGTTGCCTGGCAGCACGTGTCCCTGAGTGGTAGTACATGGCTTGCATTGTAATGTCATCAGTGCAGGGGCCAGCTGGCTGGACATGTACTGCCACATAGTCTAGGGACTCCATTCCTCAACGAAACAGCAGCCGGCACTAGGGTTAACAGAAAATGACAAACCAGGCATGGATGAGGGAGGCGCCAGTAGAGCAGCGGGATGTCCTTTGATTTGCTTCTGT
Organism: Lagenorhynchus albirostris; assembly: GCF_949774975.1. Classification (NCBI taxonomy): domain Eukaryota; kingdom Metazoa; phylum Chordata; class Mammalia; order Artiodactyla; family Delphinidae; genus Lagenorhynchus; species Lagenorhynchus albirostris. Next base: position 13,274,632 of record NC_083103.1, on the reverse strand, counting down.
TATTTGCATGTCTTTCTTGTGATGTCTGTGAAATGTTCAGAATGACAAAGTTTTTAAAAGACCTGCTGACTCCGCCTGAAAAATGTGAAAAACCTCCCGTTTAGAGACCCATTATGTCCAGCTAGCCTGCATTTTCTATATCTTTTCCTTCATTTTTTATTAATGCAAACATTTGCATGAAGACAGAACCTTTGTTTCTTAAAGAGTTCATCTGCTCCTGCTGCTTACTGGCCCTGCCATGCAAGAGCACAACAGAACCTTTGTTACGCTTTGAGTAAAGCTGTTTATGAACGGTGGCTTACTGAGAACTGCTTCCTGTGCTGTGTGCTTCCATTTTGTCTAAAAGAAAAAAAGAAAATAGTTCTTAGGAGTGAAAAGAATTTGGACTTTCTTTTATTCACGTGTTGAATGTTGAAATGACAAGTAGCCCCCAAATTTGTGAGGAACTGGTAATTGCATCGAATGCATTTTTTCACTTTACCTTGAACATAATGAGGCTCTTGGTAACAATGGAAGAGACAAGTACTTTCTCACTGGAATAGAGAGACAGAACAGTAAAAAGGCAACAGAAAGAAGGGTTGAGAACAGGACAAAAATGGCTTCCTGTAAGAACCCTAATATTGTAACAGAATGTGTTTTGGCACTTAGTGTTTCCCACCTGGAAGGCACAGTCCTGAAATGGTTGAGTTGAATAAAGAATAGCACCACAGTTTATAAATAGTGATACATTTTATGTACTCATTCAGTAAATATTTGAATGACTGGTATGTGGAAGACACTGAATGATTCTGAGTGTTACAGGGGATAAAAGACAAATGAGTTATGGTACCTATCTGTCTTTAAGGAGCAGGAAGTCTAACAATGGAGGTAACACGTGTAACAGAAATAACTCTATATCAAAGTAGAAAGTGCCACTGGAAATATTTAGAATAGGTATTTAGGAAGTTCAGGAAAAGGAAGGTTGTTTCTGGCTGGGAGATAATCAGGGAAAGCTTCCTGACCAGGTGGCATTTGAGTGGAGCCTGGCAGGAGAGGTAGGCTTGGACATTGCAACATGCCAACATTCCATTAATCATTTGAGTAATAAGTCAAAAATTATGTGGCTCTGGTAAAATAGATCCAAAGCATATTTTTATAGGGTACTTTGGTGTTTTACACCATTTATTCTTTTTCATTTAAAAAAGTTTAATTAATTAATTAATTTAGTTTTGGCCGTGCCGTGTGGCATGTGGGATCTTAGTTCCCTGACTAGAGATTGAACCTGCCACCCCTGCAGTGGAAGCGTGGACCCTTAACCACTGGACCACCAGGGAAGTCCCCACACCATTAATTTAGATGATATGTTAAATGATGGCATGAATTTCCTGTGTAAACTAAACTAGGGCCTCTCTGTCTAGCCTATGCTGTTCCAGTCATTCACCGCATATGACTTTTGTGCACTTTGGCCTAGGCCTCTAGGCATCTATAAATATCTATGTTAGCATCCTTTACTTTCATAACAAAAATAGAAACTCAAAGGGATTATTGAGCATTATTGTAGCCATATCCCATAAGCAGGGTGTAGACATAGTTCTGAGTGGGGATTTGACATGTGAGACTCTCATTTGAAAAAGAATCTCCACCTTCATACAGAAGCAGTATCAATCAGAAGAGAGAAGATTGGGAATTCTAAGCCCATGAGTTTTCAGCTGCCTTTAATTAGAACTCTTCTGTATCTTTCTGCCACTAGATTAAATGAGACCCTGTTGCTGTTTTATGAGTTATTGTGAGTGCCAACTAATTTTTATGAAATAGTTTGAATGTAAAATGTCAAGTAATTGATAAGTTGTTGCATTCGTACCTTGCTGCATTAATATCACTAATCTGTATATTCATAGTTAAATTGCATATTACCAAACATAATTGCTGATAATCTGTAAATGCATGGTTTGCCACAAAGGCTACAACCTTTAATGACTATGTAGCACAATTCATTTTCACCCTATAACATTAATACTTCCCTGCCTGACATGACATTATGAGTTGCACATTATGACAATATGATTTCTCCATGTTTGTCAGTTTATCGGTTTTTTTTTTTAATTCATGGTGCTTTCTGGAAAATGGTATTGTGAATGTTTATGGAGTTGATTTGATAACTATACTGCTCTATGAGTAACTATTTCTGCAAAGCTTTTGTCATGACAATGCTTGGATTCTTCATGTATCCCATAGATCATAACTGTGGGAAACTTAAGTGCTACTTTAGATTTCTCTGCATTTAGGCAGTGAATTTTGTTATGGTCAGCTCTCTGATTGCTTTAAGTTTGGATCTCTGTAATAGCTTCCTTAAAAAAAAAAGAAAAAAGATTTCTGTAGTTTCTGGCACTTGAAATTGCAAGACTCAAACGTACTAATTCTGTATTATGAGATTTAGGCTGGAAATACTGAAGCAATAAGATTTAAGTACTTAGCCTTAATTGACATCTGCCTCTTCCCCCCCCAAACCCCCCACCACCACCACCAGTTTTAGGAAGGAGAAGGGAGAGGAGAGGATTAATGGTTGACTAGAAACTGTTTGAATGTCAGGGGACTCAGCTGTTAACTTGTACAATACCACCGTTGGTTGAAGGAAGTAGACTTTAGTTTTTTGTCTTCTACTTTACATAAAGACCTTTAGTCACCTCTTGTTTTCTGGTTGTCACAGGTGATGTTAACATATGTGTAATGCTTTCTTTGCTCCTGGCTTATCTTTTAGTATTTGAGTTTGACTAGCTGTATAGCAGCACTGTGGTGGTTTGGGTGTCCAAATGCAATGTATTAGTTTTGTCTGTTTTATAACTGTTAATGTAAAAGATCTTTCCTTAATTTGTACATTTGTTCTTAGAAAATTCCATTTGATACATATGCTCCGTAGCTCTTTAAGGGGTGCAATATAGTGTAGTGCAGACCAAAGGCCTGGATTCAAATCCTGTCTCTGCTGCTTACCAGCCCTTTAACCTTTAGGTAAATTACATGTCTGAGTCTTCCTTTTTTCACCTGTAAAATGGAAATATAATAAAAGTACCCATCTCATAGGATTGTTGTGAGCAGTACATGAATTATTACCTATAAAATGCTTAGAATGCTGTCTTTCATAGAGCTTAATAAATGTTGGCTGTCATTTTATTATATTTATAGGTTTAGCTACCATTAAGCAAACTCCATAATGATCAAGAGCTATTAAAAGAGGGAGGCCTCCTGCATTTATGTAAAGGATATTTCTCAAGATATTGATCTGCAAGTTGTGATTCATTTACAGTTTTTTTCTGGGGGCCCAAAGTTAAACTTGACATGCAGCTGTTTTATATTCAGAGCTAGTTAGTGTTTAGAGAAGCTTGATTTGGGGTTAACACTTTTACTTTATTTTTCTCCACCGCAAGTTTTAAATTTCTTTTTGTATTATACTGACTATGTTAATTGTGAACTCACAATTTTGGCAAGGGACGTAATTAGCTTAAATTAAATATCATACCAGAACAAAATATAGGGTAATAGATTTATACACTTGGAGTACAGAAGGCCTGTTTGAACAAGACGCAAAGCACAGAGGGCACACATAAATACTTTTGATTACATCAACATTTTAAACTGTGCAATGAAGGGTACCATAAACAAATGAAAAGAAAACCCATAAGGTAGAAAACCCATATTTGCACATATAGAGAATTAGAAAAACCTCCAAATCAAGAAAGAAAAAAGACAGCCAGAGAGGAAAATGGGCAAAGGATATTAGCAGATTATTCACAGAAGAGAAATACAAGTAACCATGAAAATATGCTTAACTTTATTTAATTAAGTAATTAAGACTAAACTATTAAAACAACAGTGAGAAACTATTTTATAGCTGTTAAATTGGCAAAAGTCACAAAGCTTTAGTGAAAACAGATTTTCTCATGGTGGGGAGGAGTATAAATTGGAATAACCCTTTGTAAAGCAACTGTGTATATCTAGTAAACATGAAGATGTGGAAAAAAGGGAATTCTTGTGTACTGTTGTTATGATTGTAAGTTGGTACAGCAACTATGGAAAACAGTACAGAGAATCCTCAAAAAATTAAAAATAGAACTACTACCATGTGATCCAGCAATTCCACTTCTGGGAATATATCCAAAGGAAACAAAAGCACAAAATGGAAAAGGTACCTACATCCCCATGTTCATAGTAACATACTTAACAATAGCCAAGATAGGGAAACAATCTAAGTGTCCATTGATGGATGAATGGATAAAGAAGTTGTGGAAAAAATACACACACCGGAATATTATTTTAATAATATTCTGAATATTATTCAGAATATTATTAAAAATGAGGAAATTGGGCTTCCCTGGTGGCGCAGTGGTTGAGAGTCCGCCTGCCGATGCAGAGGACATGGGTTCGTGCCCCGGTCCGGGAAGATCCCACATGCCGCGGAGCGGCTGGGCCCGTGAGGCATGGCCGCTGAGCCTGCGCATCCGGAGCCTGTGCTCCGCAACGGGAGAGGCCACGACAGTGAGAGGCCTGCGTACTGCAAAAAAAAAGAGGAAATCCTACCATTTGCGACAACATGGATGGCCCTTGAAGGCATTATGCTGAATTAAATAAGTCAGAAAGAGATAGACAGATACTCTATGATCTCACTTATATGTGGAATCTAAAAAAACCCACCAAACTCTGAAAAAAGAGATCAGACATGTGGTTGCCAGAGGCAGAGGGTTGGGGGAAGGAGAATAGGAGGATGGTGGGGGTGATGGTAGGACAGGGTGCAGATTTCCAGGAATAAGGTAAATGAGTCCTGGGGTTGTTAAGTACAGCATGATGACTGTTGTTAACACTGCTGTATGATGTATGGGAAAGTTGTTAAGAGAGTAGATCCCAAGAGCTCTTATCCAAGGAGAAATTTTTCTTTTTTTCTTTTCTTCTTTCTTTTCTTTTTATTGTATCTATATTTGAAGATGGATGTTAGCTTAACCTATTGCGATAATCATTTCATAGTATATGTAAATCAAGCCATTATGCTGTATTCTTTAAACTTACACAGTAATGTATGTCAATTGTTTCTCAATAAAACTAAAAAAAAAAAAAAAACCATGAGGATATGTGCATCCTGTGACATGTCCATTCAATTTTGAGATATCTGCCTTAGGAAAACTCTTGTACGTATGCACAGGAAAACAAGTACAAGAATGTTCAACCCAGCACAGTTTGCTATAGTGAAAATGTGGGAACAACCTGAGTATTTATCAATAGAGGAGTATTTACCATTGGCAAATAAGTTGGTTCCATATTGTTTCATAAAAGATTTCCAAACACGGTTGAGTGAAAATAGTAAGGTACACAAAAGTATATGTCATTTACTTAAAAACAAAACCAAGCTCACAAACTGTGTTTATATATTTTTTTAAGTATGAGTACCAAACTGATTGGGAACTGGGATTGGTTTTTTACTTTTTTCTGTATGTTTGAATCTTTAAAAATAATTAAATATGTAATTATAAATAAACATTTTTTTAAGTTTAAAGATCATGCCAATACTTTATCCTATTTACCAACTGAAGTTTCTTTTCTAGTATTAAGAATGGAGAGCCAGTGTTTTCTAGATAATACAGTGTAAAATGGGACACATTGTAGGTTCTTAGCTTTTTCTTATTTTGTTTTGTTTTTGAGAGCTAGGGTTGAAGTGGAAGGGCATGGGCTTTGGAGTTAAATCTTAAGTTTGAATTCTAGCTCAGCCATTTTTTAAGACTGAGCAGGTTCCTTAACCTCTCTGAGCTTCAAAAAAGTCTATTTCCTACCTCATTGGGTTGTATAAGTATTGCATGTGCTGGTTTTCCTCATTTCCCCATCTCCTTTGGTCAAAGGAAATTGGTCTAGTGTGGTCTAAGATCAAAGATGGTCTTGTATGGGTGATAAAATATTTTACCAGAACATACTGTGTCCCTGGATCAGGACATACCAGTAAAGATGGAGGATGTAAATAATTAGTTTTAGAGGTTTATTAACTTTTTAAACCATTAAGCTATCTATATGTACTTAACAAGATCAAATACTATATCATGTTAGTGATTTATATATGATATTAAACTTGAAGCTTCTAAACAGTTTACGTGACAGGTCGTTGGTTAACAGGGTTACTTTTCTAATCTCAGAGAACAGTCTTAATTTAATTCAGCACTTATTTGTGCCAGCCAGCATCTAAATCTCAAGAGGCTTCAAAGACAAAAATGTGTCTCAAAAGGACTCTGGTAAGGGAGAAGAAAGTCAGATTTAAAGTTGAATATATGTATGTACTCTGCTTTTCACTTACACTGCTCTTGCTCTTGTATCTGTTAATATCACATATTGTAATTCATGTGAATATTTTCTGGGGAAACTTGTTTATTCTAATACAGGGACTCTGTATAAAATACTAATATAATAAAATGAGTGGTCTCAATGATGTAGGTAGCCTGTCAAGCAAAAATTTTCAAATGAGACCCCTTGTCATTTAATTGCAAAATAAATAGCTAATGCTTTGATGGTATTTATGCTTGGGAAGAGAGTAAAAAGAAATAGTTGTGGACTTTACCCGTATAAATTAGAGCCTCCTGAGTAATTAACAGTTAATAAATGAATGCTTCCCACAAGTTTAAAGGCTATAGCTGAAATGGGTATAGATTATGTATATTATCATATGTGTAGGGTTTTATATAGCCCAGGAGTCCCTGAAGATAATCTGTAAACATCCTTGGTTAGATGAGCAGAACTTTAAATAGGTGAGTAGGGGGCTATAGTAGGTTGGCCTCCGGGTGTTCCTTAATGTTGAAACCCAATGTCTTGTGAGGTGCGATGTCTGGGAGGGATATGTAGTAACAACTGTAATAAAACAACAATAATAAACATAATAGCTAATGTTTATTGCATATTTACTATGTGCCAAGCACTATGCTAAGATTATTACATAAGTTATTTTATTTACTCCTCACTACAACCTTAGGTGGTAGGTATTATTTCCCAATTTTACAGAAAAGGGCAGAGAGATTAGGTAATTTGCTTCAAGTCACACAGCTAATAAGTACCAGAGCTAGAAATCAAATCCAGGTCAGCCTGACTCCAGAGCCCATGTTCTTAACCATTGCAATAAATTGCTATGTTGTTTTAATCTGTGAAATTAGTATGTAGCAATAATAACATAATCATTAATATGTTACCTTCTGTGTATATCAAATGTATTCTAAAGAAGCAGTTTATTATTAGACATATTCTTTTTTTTTTTTTTTTGCGGTACGCGGGCCGCTCACTGTTGTGGCCTCTCCCGTTGCGGACCACAGGCTCCGGACGCGCAGACTCAGCGGCCATGGCTCACGGGCCCAGCCGCTCCGCGGCATGCGGGGGTCTTCCTGGACCGGGGCACGAACCCATGTCCCCTGTATCGGCGGGCGGACTCTCAACCACTGCGCCACCAGGGAAGCCCTATTAGACATATTCTTAATGTCATACCCATTTTATAGCAAGAGTGACTGTGGTATATAGAGATTAAGTGATCAGCAGGAGGTGATTCAACGGAGAACCAAGAAGTTTCTGATCCACAATTGCTTTCACTCGTAACGTTCATATAAAGATCATACAGTATTTACTTATATATATATATTTTTTTGTGTGTGTGTGTGTGTGGTAAGCGGGTCTCTCACTGTTGTGGCCTCTCCCGTTGCGGAGCACAGGCTCCGGACGCGCAGGCTCAGCGGCCATGGCTCACGGGCCCAGCCGCTCCGCGGCATGTGGGATCTTCCCGGACTGGGGCACGAACTCGTGTCCCCTGCATCGGCAGGCGGACTCTCAACCACTGCGCCACCAGGGAAGCCCTATTTACTTATCTTTTACTTAGATATTTCAGTGCAGTGCAGTCTGAGATAAGCACTTATAGCTTCAGTACACTGCACTGAAATATCTAAGTAAAAGATAAGTAAACACTGTATGATCTTTATATGAACCTTGTGAGCGATGCTGTCTGAGCAAAACATGGACTCTTGGGCCTTAGTGTGGATTTCAGAACAATAGAGCATATTGGTTCATGTCAGAAAACTTAATCCTGGTCTTGTGGAAATCACAGTAAAGCAGAAGAAGAAAAGCCAATCTGAAATGCTTTTCCTTTTCCAAGAGGGCAGCTAAGGTGCCCAGATATCTTTGCCCTCCAGGGGTGCAGGTGTGCAGTTTTTATTCTTTAATCATTCACATAAATTAAAGCTTATTCTTTTGCATTTAAAAAATAACATGAAGTGACACCCTCCATGTTTTATTGCCAGACAAGAGCTTTGAACTTCTGTCTCGCTGAAGTTTGGTAAAGTACAAGGATTTTCCATGGCTGGGTGGTGCCCTTAACCACAGAAGGAACATTGGAATGATAAGAGCTGCACAGGAAGGAAACCACTAGGGAGCAGCAATTTAGAGAGAGCTCTTTGCACTTGGCTTGTGTGAAATTCTTGGGGAGGAACTTCTTCCTACCTCTGCTGGCTCTTCTTAGCTCCTTCGCTTCACGCACAGATGAAAAGAGCACTAGGACATATATACACTACCAAATGTAAAATAGATAGCTAGTGGGAAGCAGCCTCATAGCACAGGGAGACCAGCTTGGTGCTTTGTGACCACCTAGACGGGTGGGATAGGGAGGGTGGGAGGGAGGGAGATGCAAGAGGGAAGAGATATGGGAACATATGTATATGTATAACTGATTCACTTTGTTATAAAGCAGAAACTAACACACAATTGTAAACCAATTATACTTCAATAAAGATGTAAAAAAAAGAAAAAAAAAGAAAAAAGAGCACTAGGGCTTTCTGTTTCTACTTTCCGAACTAGGAATGGGTGGAGTGAATATTTTGTGGTGGGGTGGTTCTTCGTAAGAAACTTTGAAATTTGGGGACAAGTTTTAACTTCACACAAATGCTGATTAGCATGCATACCTATGCAGGTGGGGACAGGATATAGACACATACACACATATGAATTCACATGGACACAAGTGGACCACATCTCTCAGATGATTTTACTATCAACATACACCCCTGCTTTTGTGCTCTGTGTAAAATGAAGATCATATTTATTTCTAAAACTGATTAGAAAGTGTCAGTGATGAGGCAGTGTGGTATATAGTGTTAAAAGCATGGGTTCTTGGTAGGACACACCTTGGTTTGAATCTTGGCTTCTCTTCTCACTAGCTGTGTGATCTTGAGCAAGTTACTTTAATTCTATAAATCTCAGTTCTCCCATTTGTAAAACAGAAACATGATCAAAATTTCTATCATAGGATTGTTGTGAAGACTAAATAAAATCATGCATGTAAAACAATTAGCACAGTCTCTGGCCCATTGTTGTTCAGTAAGTTGCACAGGTCCTCAAAATTGGTAGAGCTGTTATTATCATTATTATGTGTAATATTAAACTCTAAATGTCTGATTGGTAGCTGAATGTTAAATAAGTATAGTCCTTTATTTATATTTGTTTTCTTTTTTCCTTCCCCTCTCCCCCCCCTGCTTTTTTTTTTTTTCCTCATGCAAAGTCTGTTTTCCAGAAAAGTCCTCCTTTTTTTGAGGAGGACGAAAGTACTTTGATTTTAACTGCTCTGAAAACATTTCTCCCTTAAAGGGCTTTCACATTGACTTTTAGTCCCTGGAGCTAGGGGGGAGAAGCAGCAGGATTTGCTTCTAAGTAGAGCTCTTTCATTTCTACCATCAAAAAACAAAACAAACAACCAAACCAAAAAAAAAAAAAAAAAGCAAAAAAACAAAACAAAAAAACCCCCTAGTCTTGTAGTAGCCTTAGGTAGATCTAAGTCATAAACGCCTATATAGCCCAAGGAAGAAATCTTTTTGTAAGACCAGGATAAGTGAGTGGAATAAGGGAAGGAAACTCAGAGGTGAAAGTATACCTGATTTTAATGTTGGTTTGGCCATTTTTTCTTCCCGATTTCATATATGCTTAATTATAAAACAATTAATGCCAGAAATATCTTTTTTTTTTTTTTTTTTTTTGGCCATGCCACGTGGCTTGCAGGATCTTAGTTCCCTGACCAGGGATTGAACCCAGGGCCAACAGCAGTGGAAGCACTGAGTCCTAACCACTGGACTGCCAGGGAAGTCCCAAGAGGTTGTCATGTATTATCTCACTTCACTGTCAGTTTTGGCCATTTCTTAGCGAAATAGTTTTCCAGTTGGATGAACTGTTGCTGAAGCACTGGTTTTGTTTTCACATCTTTTTCTGAGGTCAGGGTTAGAGAATGTTTGTGGTAGCTGATAGTTGTTAGCTTTGGGAAGCACTCATATTGATAGAATAAGTCATGGAATGTAAACATGTCATTCATCTGGACTTTAGGCTGGTGTAAATATGGTGAAACTTTAGGTAACCACTGTCAAAGACTCACTTGAGTAGAGCTTGGGTAGATAAACTTACTTGCTTTATAATCTCACTAAACTACCAGGACTTCAGGAATGTTTTTTTGAAGTACCTATTTTTACAAATTTTAGGTAATTCTTTCATATTTTCCTGAAGGATGAAAATGTGAAAGAGGCAAATGCCCATCTCAGTAGCAACTTTGTGGAACTGCTTTTTGGCAAGATATTTATTACTTTTGGGTTTTTTGTTCTTACTGTTCCAGACAAAAGTTGTTTTGTTTTGCTTTTTTGTAAAAAATAGGATGGCAAATGGAAGTACTGAATTGGAAGTTTCTATATGAAGTGTGCCAGGCTACCACTGTTATACCTAAAGACAAAACTCAGGGAAGGGGAGCAAGCATTTCGTGAGCACCTGCTATATTAGAAGCTCTGCTGTATTACTGAAGTAAACCTCCAATAGCCCTTTGACATAGCTTTTAATAAAATATATTATCAAGAAAACCAGGTATTGTGGTTTATGAATAGTAACGGTATTATTATCCACAGGAAATAGGCTTGCAGAATAATTTGCTCAAGGTCATGCAGCTAGCATTTGGTGGGGCTGAGAATGGAACTCAAGTGTCTTGGAACTCCAAAGCCAAAGTTCTTAACCAGTGATTCTTAAACTACATCAGAAACATCAAGGGTACCTGTTAAAAATTACTGGGCTCCAGTTAGAATTTTAAGGTCACCAAGTCTGAGATATTGTCAGATGATCAATTTGTATTTTAACAGGGTGTCTCAAGTGATTCAGATCAAGAAGTTGATTGACCATGTTTTGAGAAAGAATTAAATTATGTTTCTTTCATCACTTATATGTGGAATCTAAAATATGATACAGGGACTTCCCTGGTGGTGCAGTGGTTAAGAATCGCCTGCCAATGCAGGGGACATGGGTTCGAGCCCTGGTCCGGGAAGATCCCACATGCCACGGAGCAGCTAAGCCCATGCGCCACAACTACTGAGCCGGCGCTCTACAGCTCACAAGCCACAACTATTGAGCCCACGTGCCACAACTACTGAAGCCCGCACGCCTATAACCCGTGCTCCACAACAAGAGAAGCCACTGCAATGAGAAGCCCGCACACTGCAACGAAGAGTAGCCCCCGCTCGCGACAACTAGAGAAAGCCCGCATGCAGCAGCGAAGACCCAATGTGGCCAAAAATAAATAAATAAATGTATAAAAAAATAAAAATAAGTAAAATAAATTATGATACAAATGAACTTATTTACAAAACAGAAACAGACCCACAGACATAGATGACAAACTTACAGTTACCAAAGGGGAAGGGGGAAGGGATAAACTAGGAGTTTGGAATTAGCAAATACAAACTACTATATATAAAATAGATAAACAACAAGGTTCTACTGTATAGCACAGAAAACTATATTCAATCTCTTGTAATAACTTATAATGGAAAAGAATATGAAAAAGAACATATATATATAACTGAGTCACTTTGTTGTACACCAGAATCTAACACAACATTGTAAATCAACTATACTTCAATTTATAAATAAATTAATTTAATTAAATAATGTTTCTTTCCACACTTGATAAAGAAGAAAACAGGTGCAGATTAAATAACTATCCAAGATTAAGCTATCAGACAGAGCCATGATTCCAACCCAGGTCTGTCTAATTCTAATACTCATCACACCCTGTATTACAAGCCCATGATTAAGTCACACATTTATCCGTCACAACAAATGTAGAAAACATGATTTCTGATAAATTGGGCCACACAGATTTCATGGTCTTATTATTTATCAAGGTTAATAACTTATGACAACTTTACTGAAATCTTCATGGTCCTTAAACTTTTTCAGTGACTTTTTTTTAAATTAAAGAATTGAGTTTTCCTTGCAGTCAGATCATCCATGTTTCAGGCATAGAATCATTACTCCCTGGGATAAATTTCTGGGACATGCAGAAGTGGAAGAAGGTGGAAGGAGGTAGGAAGAAAGAATTCCCAGGTGTACCTGCTAAATGGTGCTAAAGCTCCTCACCCTAATCACTGAAATGAAGAGTGAAGGGTTGATATTAATACTAACAGCCAATCACACGGCAATAGGTTATGTTCTACAGCATCTCCCATTCTGCCCATTGAGACTAGCTCAGTTAGGGCCAGCAAGTTTGGTTTGCCTATTCCGGTCCACTTCCTAGAACAGAACCAACACCTTGATTGACTTTCATGGCCTACTGGGATTGGAAGGACTTTTTTTTTGTATCCCTCTCACTTTCTCTTTCTGTCTTTGTTTGTTTGTTTTTTGTAGCCCAGCGCCATGTCCTCACATACATGGAGGATGCAGTATGCCAGCTGCTAGAGAACAAGGAAGATATTAGCCAATATGGCATTGCCAGGTTCTTCACTGAATAGTAAGTACATGAGTGCTTTGCCTATAGCGTGGGCCCAGAGGAGGCTTTTGGAAGCAGGCAAGATACATGAAAAGTAGAGCAGGGCAATGCTGATTATGTAGTGGCAGTGAATGCTTAGACTGATTGAGGGCTGCCCAAACAGGTTTTGGAACATGCCTTTGGTGCAGCTAGTTTTGTCCAATGATAAGTCTCATGAGTGGTGATAACTATAAAAGTTCAACTGCTGCTTGTTTGATCTATTAGATCTGGTTTTTTTAGGTTCCTCTTATAATTTTTAACTTTCCCTCTTATTCAGAATATTCACTCTGATTTCCTTTAGTCAGTGTTCCTTTAGCCTGTGTTCTTCTTGGCTGGCTTTTTTCGTGGAAATGCTTAGGATGATATTCCTCTGCAGTTTTCTTTCTACAGGAGGCTGTGTCAATCACTTAATGATTTAAGATTATTTCTAGAGGCAGGACATCTTTCACAGATTACATCTTTGAGGAGTAGTGTTTCTTTATAAAGTATGCTTGGAGTGTGTAAAAGTCAAAATGATTATTTTTTAATTTATTAAAAAATTGTTTTCTTCAAGTTATAATTTATCCAAGATATAATTGACGTATAGTGCTGTCTAAGTTTAAGGTGCATGGCATAATGATATGATTTACATACATCATGAAGTGATTATCATAATAAGTTTAGTGAACATCCATCATCTTATATAGATAGATAATTAAAGAAATAGAAAAAAACTTTTTTCTTTTGATGAGGACTCTTAGGATTTACTCTCTTCACAATTTTCATTTGTAACATGCAGCAGTGTTAATTATATTTATCATCTTGTACATTATTACATCCCTAGTACTGGTTTATCTTATAACTGGAAGTTTTGCCTGCCTTTATGCACTTCCTCCTATCCCCCACCCACCTCCGATGACCCGAAATCTGATCTTTTTTTCTATGAGTTTGTTTGTTTTTGAATTATTGACCTATAACACTGTTAGCTCCTGTTACACAACATAGTGATTTGATACTTCTATGCATTTGAAACTGATCACTGCAATAAGTCTAGTTGTGATAGTTCACCATACAAAGATATTACATAGTTTTTTGTTTTTGTTTCTTTTTTAGGTATTACATAGTTATTGACCATATTCCCCACACTGTACATTTCATACCCGTAAGTCATTTAGTTTGCAACTGAAAGTTTATACCTCTTAATCTCTCTTACCTATTTCTTTCTTTTTGGTATCACAGAAGTGTTTTTAGGCTGAATGAAATAATCAGTTTAAAATACCTTGGTCTTCATGAAAGGATATGCTAAAGAAATACAAAAAATTATTTTTATTACCAAAATGCCAACATATTTATATAATCATTTGTCTTCTTTTTCCTTTTTTTCTGGTTTATTGTAAGCATTCTAAAAAAGGAAGAATAGCCTCTTATAGGCTTCTACTTATGGTGCATCATGAGCTCAAGTCCATCCTCCTTGAAAACAATTTTATTTTCCTTTCTGTTCTCCAGAGTTTCCTTGAAGATCAGACATCTCTTCTAATGGCCTTAACTTGGGTTGCTGTTAGGGGAATTCTTGACTCCCCCAGCTCTTTTGCTGAGCTGTAAGTCTTGCAAACAAAATCTAGATTTCTTATGGATTGGAATTTCAAGTTCCTGGGAAAAACAGGCTTGCCAGGATCAGAGCTGGTCCCTTTTCTTCTCCCAGTCTTCTAAAGGAGGGTGAAGTAGAACAAGGAATGTCACTTGTTCTCGAGGTATGGGCTGAAGCAAATGAGGTGGACTGGGAATAAAGACTGAGATTGAATAGCCTTGCTTGCTTTTACAGAACTGACAAGCCTAGGGGTCAAGTTTCTAGGCTATTTAATCTGTACGAGCACCCTTGAGGCTCCTTGCCAAATGAAATATGATTCTTCTGGGGACAGTGCTTCTTCCTGGCTTTTTTCATTTTACTCTATTCCCCCTCCCCCATCTCCTTTATAAGTCTTTTCCCTACTGTGCTGGTTCCTTGAGGGTAGGCATCATTTCTTCTTCATCCCTGTATTCCCAATACCTGGCATGATGCTTATTATATGGTAGGTGTTAGGTAAATGTTGAATCTACAGCTGTATCTGTATTTTAGGTTATTGCATACTATCCACTCTTATTCTTGGTCTTATTATGAATGAGGACCGTCTCTTGTTCTTTCTCTCTTTTTTCTTGATTCTTTTTGATAAAGTTCTATATCCTGCCATTTAAGAAGCTGTCTACTGGAATTCCCTGGCGGTCCAGTGGTTAGGACTCCGCACTTACACTATAGGGGGCACGGGTTAGGTCCCTGATCAGGAACTAAGATCCCATATGACATGCAGCACGGCCAAAAAAAAAAAAGAAGCTGTATACCATGTATGTAGCACTCCAAAAGTGAACCCACTGGTGTATGTAACTAATACCGAACTCTAGTAAGGCTTATAACTGTTTCCAAATGCTATTGACTATAGCTTTTATCTAGCAGTACACTGTTGGAAAAAAAAAATCTTAAGACTTTTTTCCACAGTGCTGATAGAAATCTAGTTGCCAAGTGAGCAGTTTCTTGTTCTTAGAAAACTAAAAATTACATAATCTATGTGAATGGCACATACCTGACATTTTTTTAAAATAGATCTTTATTGGAGTATAACTGCTTCACAATACTGTGTTAGTTTCTGTTGTATAACAAAGTGAATCATCCATATGCATACATATGTCTCCATATCCCCTCCCTCTTGAACCTCCCTCCCACCCTCCCTATCCCGCCCCTCTAGGTCATTGCAAAGCACCGAGCTGATCTCCATGTGCTATGCTGCTGCTTCCCACTAGCTATTGAACATTTGGTAGTGTATATATGTCGATGTTACTCTCACTTCACCTCAGCTTCCCCCTCTCAAGTACCCCCCAACTGTGTCCTCAAGTCCATTCCCTATGTCTATGTCTTTATTCCTGCCCTGCCGCATCAGTACCATTTCTTTTTTTTTTTTTAGATTCCATATATATGCATTAGCATACAGTATTTGGTTTTCTCTTTCTGACTTACTTCACTCTGTATGACAGACTCTAGGTCCATCCACATCACCACAGATAATTCAATTTCGTTTCTTTTTATGGCTAATATTCCATTGTATATATGTGCCTCATCTTCTTTATCCATTCATCTGTTGATGGACACGTAGGTTGCTTCCATGTCCTGGCTATTATAAATACTGCTGCAATAAACATTGTGGTACATGTCTCTTTTTCAATTATGGTTTTCTCAGGGTATATGCCCAGAAGTGGGATTGCTATGTCATATGGTAGTTCTATTTTTAGTTTTTTAAGGAACCTCCATGCTGTTCTCTGTAGTGGTTGTATCAATTTACATTCCCACCAACAGTGCAGGAGGGTTCCCTTTTCACCACACCCTTTCCAGCATTTACTGTTTGTAGATTTTTTGGTAATGGCCATTCTACCTGACATTTCTATAACTCTAAAACACCATATTGGCCTGAGGCAAGTTATTTTAAGAGGTGAGCCAGCATCAAAGCTCCAAAATCCTTAAAAAAAAACACAAAAAGCACAAAACTCAACTTGAAAGGTGTTCGTATATGATTGAATAGGAAGTAGTATTTGGTAGACAAGGAGACCTGAATGGTAGAAGTTCCTGATTTTCCTTTGATTGTGAATTTATCTACTGAAAATCCTTCTTTCGCAGACCTGAGTTTTGTATTGATTTATAGAAGCATAATGAAGTGAAAAGAGCTCTGCCCTGGGAAGAAAAAGAGCTCCTATCCTTATAAGTCCTCACTCCATAATCTTGGGAAAATTTCTGAAATTTTTTTCCTTTTTTTTTTGGGCTGTGTTGGGTCTTCGTTGCTGCGCATGGACTTTCTCTACTTGCAGTAAGCGGGGGCTCCTTTTCGTTGAGGTGCGCAGGCTTCTCATTGCGGTGGCTTCTCTTGTTGAGGAGCTTGGGCTCCAGGCTCACAGGCTTCAGTAGTTGCAGCACGCAGGCTCAGTAGTTGTGGAACGTGGGCCCTAGAGTACACGGGCTTCAGTAGTTGTGGCTCGCGGGCTCTAGAGCGCTGGCTCGGTGGTTGTGGCACACTGGCTTAGTTGCTCAGTGGCATGTGGGATCTTCTCGGACCAGGGATTGAACCCATGTCCCCTGCATTGGCAGGTGGATTCTTAACCACTGTGCCACCAGAGAAGTCCCTCTGAAATTTTCTGGGCTTCAGTTGCCTCAACTGTGAAATGGGTATAATAAAGTCTAATGTGCTAATAAATAAAAATAACGCAATAATTATATATTATAATAAAAAATGTTTTATTAAACTCATACTATGTTTCAGCAACTATAATTCTTTGAAATAGGTAATATTATTATCTCTATTTTATAGATGAGGAAACTGAGGCTCAGAAAAGTTAAAATAGCTTCTTTAAGTTCACAAGCTAATAAATGACAGAATTAGGAACCAAGCCTCATCTGCAGTATTACAAAGGCCACTATTCTGTACTGTCTCCAAGTCGCTATAATGCCTAATGTTGCTGGAGGCCTAACCAGATAATAATATGAGGTCTCTTCTAGCTATGGTTTCTGGATTCTTTGAAATTTCCCTTATGAGCTGTACTTCACACAGTTTATCACATAGCTTTGTCTGGTGACCTCCATTCATTGCCATTTAAATGTTTTATGTTGTCCTTTTGGAGGGGATACAATTGGAGCTGTCTCGAAACAATAGGAAACATAATTTTTTTTAAAATGTGTTAAGTGTGCACTTCCATCTCTCAGTTTCAAGTTCAGACATTGAGATTTTCATACGTTTAATGGTGGATAATTTACCTTTGAGCAATGATAAAAATACTCTTCAAAATTGTTTTTGGAAGGTTTTTCTGCTGATTTTCTTCTATGGATCGGCTTGCCCTCTCACCTGTGCTGTCACTCCTTGGTGCTTGGTGTTTTCCAACAAATCCATGATTGTTCCAGCAAATCTGGATAAGCTGTAAAGCATGAGTAGCTAAGCTGTACTGTGTGTGTGTGCGTGTGCGTGTGTGTGTGCGTGTGTGTGTTTCTGCAAGACAGTGAGCTCTTCAGATCATATTCTTCTGGACACTCTTGAAAGAGGGATACGAAATCCCACAGGATTTTCTTTCATGTTGTATGCAACCTCTACCTCTGAATGCCATCTTTCAACCAATGAAAGGTAAAAGGAATTAATATTTAGAGGTGCCGCTCTAAGAATAGACCAAGTGTCGGCACGGGGTCAGGACCTCTGAAGAAGTACAGACAAGAAAATGAGGCTAGAGTAGCTGTAACTTAGAAACCAGAGCAGAGTGTGACCAGGTTCTTGTGGGAAAGATAAAATGAGAAATGTGTTTTTTTAGGACATTGGAAAATAATGATGAGAGAAAAACAGGCTGAAATCTGAGAATTCCTATCACGATTGGTAACCCTTCTTCACAGGCTAAATTGATAGTTACAACACTGTGGCATCAGAGAGCTTGACCTCCACATACTAATATAGAAAAGAATGATACTCTGTGGTCTTGGTTGGTGGGCCCAGGAGGACTCTTTTTTTATAATCAAGTGTCTTGTTTTTGTTTTTTTTTAAATGATGATTTTACCTTTCTAGGGAAGTTTTCATGATGACTGTTTTGGTTACAAGTACATATACAGATATCCTTCATTGATGCAAGTTTTTTTTAAGGATATGTGAGAATATAAGACAGCATTTATTCAGTAATTATTTTTGAGCACCTACTGTGTGCCTATGTGTATTTGGCAATGAAGAAGACATAGTGGTGAACAAGACAAATAAGGTAATTACCCTCATGAACCTAGCTGTTTAGTGAGGGAGATAGCCAATAAACAAGTAAGCTGACAATGACGACAATAGCTAATAGTTAATAAATACTTGCTATGTGCTGGGCATGGTTCTAAGCATATAACATGTATTATCTCATTTAATTCTCAAAATACTATGAGGTGGAATATTAGTATTATCTTCATTTTATACATTAGGAAATTCAGGCACACAAAAGTAACATTCCCTAGGTTACACAGCTGATAAGTGTAACAAGGAAGTAACTAGGATAATGTGATATATAGGATGGCCAGGAAGGCCCCTTGGAGGAGATGGCATTTGAGGGCTTATCCCATGGAATGACTGGCTCATCCCATTTGAGAGGTGATAAGTTATCTCAGCTCAGGTGACCTACCTTCTTTTTGTCCACCTTTATTACCTAGGCTTTCTGTGTCCAAAAAAAATAATTTGATTGATTTTATGTGCTGCTTCTCAGAGTGGAATACCCTTAACAGGCAGTAGTCATAGAAAGCTATCTTACAAGTAATTGGCCTCCCTCATGCGCTGCTCATATATAATAAGTAAAAACAATAAAATAATTAGTCATAAAATTATTTGTGTTATCTAATAGATAGTATAAATATGGAGATGGAAGTATTTATCAATCTTTGGAAAAAGAACATTAGTAATTCCATTGTGATACATATTATCAGAATTCAGTTGGGAACTTGCATGCTTTTTTATATACTCTTGTAGTAAAAGGTACCAGCCTCAAATTCCTTTTTTTATTGTTTTAATTAGAATAAGTCCATGAAATGTGAACTTCATTAATTCACTCTTGGAAAAAAAAAGGAGATTCCAATAGTGCATATTCTTAAATCACTTAAAATATAACTTAATGAAAACAATGCATGATTATAAAATATGTATTATTTCTTCTTTTTTAAAACAGGTGCTCTAAGCCCTATGAAAGATGACCCACTTCTCTCCTCAGTAATCTAGAACAGTCAGGGTATAAACTTTCAGTTCTAAAATTGGCAAATTTTTTAGGATTATCCACCACCCAGCATTTAAGTAATGTTTTGGGTTCTTCTTGTGCCCATGGTAACAGAGGAGTGGATTTGGAGCAACAAAAAACACATCAGAACAAACTAGGAACTCACTGATTTCCAGGCTCATAGCTTTGAATGAGGGGTGGACTTAAGACTTCTCTGGGCCATTTCTGCTCCATGTTTTCCCAATTTATTGTTGTTAAATTGAGTCAAAATGTGGTATAGTGAAGGAATGGTGACTAATCCTATCATTGGCTTCTTCAAAAGGTGTAATACTTCTCCCAGCCTACCCCTCACCCCCATCTTTTTTCCACAGTCCAGTTCTTAGCTGGAGTTGACACATTGTAACAGAAAATAATCCATTTTTCATTGTCAACATCTGGATTCTCAGACTCAGATAATTGCCATGAATAGATTTTGCCATAGCTGAAGCAATCCTATCCTCACTATTATTGGCCCAGGCATTTCTGTTAAGCCATCATTTGTGAAATCTATAGAGGATTCTGGTTCTTTTCCATATTACCAGAGGTATCTTATAGCAAAAGGACACCAGGGAAACATAGTGGTGAGTTGAGAGTCACCAAAATCTATTTTGAAACTTAAAAATCCAGGTTCATTGAGGACATAAGAAGCTGCTTATTTGCTTAGAATCCGTCTCTCTTCTTCAGTCCCTTCATGTTTTGATTATAGGAAACCATCCAGCAGCACTTGACCTGGTAACTGAGGAAGCCATTTCACAGCCCACTGGTCCCCTGACTCATTTAGAAGTTGTAGTCAAAGGTTATGGAAGTAATAATTGGGCCCAGATTCTCCCTGTCAGGAAACACCTTACTTCCCCACCCCCTCCCTGCTACAATTTAAGAGAAATTTAGCTGTTGTGAAACTGTTCAATAAGAGGAAATGAAGGAACTCCATCCTTGGCTGAAGTATTCTCAAGACCCAGCGATATTATTTCTGTTTTCATGGGAGCTGCTTTTACAGCTAGCTAGTATAAATTTTAGGTATAATTCTCCACACTAAAATATTTCCCCTTAGAGAAATTACTTGATTTATTTTAATCTATAAATAATATAAAGAACCTTTACTTGGTCCAATCCAAGCCCTGGTATTCCTTGTCACTCTGATAATTCCCTGAGTACTCCTCTGGCAATCAGGTAGACACACACAAATCTGAAGTAACATGTCAGTAGTGCTATTAGCAATGTAAAATAGCTAATCAGAAGTTAAGAAACTTTACTTCATCAACAATAGAGCAATTTAAATTCATCAGTGCTTTTAACTTCTTCCATAATTTGCTCAGAGCTCTCGAAGATCTGTGGTGCTGGCAGCACAGGCCTGGCATGAGAGCAGGAAAGAATGACACAATCTGGCACCTTTAACCAGAGGGTTGTTAATGAACTGGGATGGGGCCAGAGGGGAGAAAGGGGAAGGAGGATGGACAGTTAGATTTTTGGCAGCCACACAAAGGTCCTTCTTCCCTGAGAAAAGTGAAATGAAAGTCAAATGAAGCTTCTCTCTGTTATTATGATTTACTAAGATGTTTGTCTGTCCATAGCCTCCGGCCCCATGGCAGGTGCATCTTTGCATTCTGACTTCCCCACAAAACAAATTCTGAGGGTCCTTCAAGAGGGGTCATATCCAACCAGGTTCTTGTCTGAGGCTATAACTGTGATTTCTTTTTTCAACTAACAAATGCAGCTCTGAGCAGCACGGTAGAAACTACCTTATCAGAAAATGTTATGAGCATGTAAATTTATTTGAAGACTCATCATTCCAGGATTACTGAGTTCTGGGGCTGCCACAGTAGGTAATGCCATTTCTGGTGTGGCCATAGAAGCAGCCTTGAATTTATCCCTTTGTCATTAAATAGCATTAATAACAAATGCCTTTGTTAAGATCCTTGTGTTATATTTTCCAAGTCAAAACAATTGCTAGGGATGAAAATACCTGTCTCATAGGGTTGTTATGCAAATCTAGTGAAATGACAGGTATAAAATATCTGACTATATGTAATTCATTTTCATCGAGTCTCATTCCCCTTTATCTCCAGTTTTCTGGGATTTTTGCTTCCCTCCTACTTCATGGCTTTTTTGGAAAGTGATAGTCTTCTTCTTCTTTCTCTTTAAATGGTATCAAAGCTGAAAATCTTGAGGACTTTTAGTCTGTCTTGTTTTCTGTAACACTTTTTGCTTACCCTGCACTGTTTGGAGATTAAAGGCGTTTGATGATTTTCTGCACGACTATTAGCCATTTAGTGTTAGCCACTTCACTCATTATTTAGTTTATTCAGAGAATAGCCTAAGAAAGCTTTTCTCTTCTTTTTTTTTTTTTCACAAAAAAGCCATTTCCTCACTTCCTGTCTATACCCTCTTTCCTCTGGCTGCCAAGATTTTAAAAATTCAAGGTGTAATGGGAGACCTGAGCTAGTCGGGGCTATGCAGCTTGTATTGTTCCCGCTCTTAGCTCTAGCAGTACAGTGATGTGCTCAGGGTAATGAAAAGCAGACATTCTCTGCTGAGGTCATTGCTCGTCACACTGGCAGCTTGCTCCAGGAAGCTGTTTATCTGTGCTTGCTGAGCCAAGCTCCAGCCTCCAAACAGTTGGATGCACTGAGAAACCACAGAGCCCAAAGAGAGAATGTTACACGGGCAGGTCCAGGCAAAGACAGTATATTTACACCATACAAGCTGCAATTTACATGTGTGGGGGTAATTGCTCATCTGCACCCTCTCAGACTTCACCTTCTATGTAATATATGTGCCCTC
The DNA here is from genome assembly GCF_949774975.1 of Lagenorhynchus albirostris. Taxonomy (NCBI): domain Eukaryota; kingdom Metazoa; phylum Chordata; class Mammalia; order Artiodactyla; family Delphinidae; genus Lagenorhynchus; species Lagenorhynchus albirostris. The sequence goes on along the minus strand of NC_083103.1, from coordinate 13,252,245 downwards.
TCAAGGGGGTTTAACCTAGAGAACTGTGCAGCTCTGTCCAAATTGCCCTGAACATCCGCTAACTTGCCATAAGGAAAAAAAGGTATTATAGAAAACTTGATGTAAAAACCACCTTTTTTTTTTTTAACTGGACCATTTTTAAAGTCTTTATTGAATTTGTTACAATATTGCTTCTGTTTTATGTTTTGCTTTTTTGGCCTTGAGGCATGTGGGATCTTAGCTCCCTGACCAGGGATTGAACCCACAACCCCTGCATTGGAAGCCGAAGTCTTAACCACTGGACTGCCAGGGAAGTCCCCAAACCACCTTTTTTTGTGTGTGTGTGGTACACGGGCCTCTCACTGTTGTGGCCTCTCCCGTTGAGGAGCACAGGCTCCGGACGCGCAGGCTCAGCGGCCATGGCTCACGGGCCCAGCCGCTCCGCGGCACGTGGGATCTTCCCGGACCGGGGCACGAACCCGTGTCCCCTGCATCGGCAGGCGGACTCTCAACCACTGCGCCACCAGGGAAGCCCACCCAAACCACCTTTTTAAGGTAGTATTTTTCTGAGTCAAATTTGTTGTTTAGAATCTTAAACCATACAGGCCCTATCTCTAAAGCGTCCCAAAACACTGTTCCTTGCATGGTTTTTCCAACTAAATATTTTTCTTCATGCCTTTACCGAAATAGCAGGTATTGTTATAGAGCTTCATATGTGGCCTATATCAATAGGAATATAAGATATGGTCACATGCCTAAGGGAGTGTAATCTGGTTGAGGAGATAATGCTTATTGATTAACAGCTACAGAACAATTCAAGACCTTATATAATGGCATTAAATTGTGCTCTGAGATCTGAGAGTAAGGTGAAATAATGGGTACTACAGTAGTTACTCATAGAGGAGTTTGTTTTGACCTCTGTGATGGTTAATTTTATGTGTCAACCTGACCAAGCTAAGGGGTGCCCCAGTAGCTGGTAAAACATTATTTCTGGATGTGTCTATGAAGGTGTTTTCAGAAAAGATTAGCATTTGAATCAGTAAACTGAATAAAGAAGATTGTCCTCACCAATGCATATGGGCATCATCTAATCCACTGAGGGCCTGATTAGAACAAAAAGGTAAAGAAGGGTAAATTTGCTCTCTTTGCTTGAGCTGGGATTTCCATTTTCTTCTGCCCTTGCACATCTGCACTCCTGGTTCTCAGGCGTCCAAACCTGAACTAGAACTTAACACCATTGGCCCCCTGATTCTTGGGTCTTTGGACTCAGACTGAGACTTATACTATTGGCTTCCCTGGCTCTTAGACCTTCAGATTTGGTTGAATTAACCAACTTTCTTTGTTCTCAGGATTGCAAGTGGCAGATCATGGGACTTCTTGGCCTCTATAATCACATGAGTCAATTCCATAATTAGATAAGCTATATCTCCTCTTATATATATTTATATATATACTATTGGTTCTGTTTCTCTGAATAACACTGACTAATATAACCTGGAAAGGTGAGTAGAATAGGGATAAATGAAAAAGAAAGAAGTATTTTTATGTGACATGAAAGCACTGTAGCGTAGTGGTTAACAACACAGACTTTGGAATCAGATCTATGTTCGAGAGCCTGCCATCTAACTTAATAGTATGTGACCTTGGGCAGGTTGCTTAGCCTCACCTATAAAATAGGGAGACTCATATAATAAAATAAAATTCCATGTTACATGACTGATAGAAGGTTTAAATGAGATAATGAATGTAAAGTGCTTGCCATTCTACCTAAGATGTACTACGTGTTGAATAAATGATAGGTACTGCTACTGTTCATTCATTCAAAAATATTTACTGAGTGCATTTTGGTAGTTTTCTAGACACTAGGGGATAGAAGTGAACAAAACAGACAAGAAATCTCAACCTTCATGGAGCTTCCATTCTGAAGTTAGCTATCATTCAAACTATCTTTATTTCACTTTTTTTTCTCTTTTAATTATTTTAGACTTACAAAAAAGTTGCAAAAATATTATTGAGTTCCTATAACCCTTTCACCCAGCTTCCATCAATGTTAATGTCTTCTATAACCATAGTATAATTACAAAAGTCAGAGACTTATTACTTGAAAACTATTAACTATCTATAGACCTCATTTGAATTTTCACCTTCATTTTTGAAGGCCTGTTTTCTCTTATATAAATTCTAGGTTGGCAATTATTTTCCTTTAGCACTTTGCATATACCATTCCTTTATCTTCTTGTTTACACTGTTTCTGTTGAGAAGTCAGCTATCAGTCTTATTCTTACACCTTTGAAAATAATCTTTCCTTTTACAATAATCTCTAGCTACTTTTGGATATTTGGTCTTTGGTTTTTGGTAGTTTTTCTATGATGTGCCTAGGTTTGCTTTTCTTTATATTTATAAACTATTTGCGGTTCGCAGTGTTTCTTGAACACGTAACTTACATCTTTTATCAATTTTGGAAAGTTCTCAATTTTTAGCTTTTCAAATTACTTCTGTTGCACTATCTTCACTCCTGGGATTCTAATGACACAAACATTAGACTTTTTCATGGTATCCACTCTTATGCACTTTTCTGCATTTTTTCATCATTTTGTCTTTCATGCTTCATTGTGAATATTTTTTTCTATTTTACAGTTCATTAATTCTCCTTTCATTTATGTCTAGTTTGCTGTTAAACCCATCTAGTGAGTTCTTAACTCCAATTATTATTTTGTTTTTGTTTGTGTGTGTGTGTGTGTGTGTGTGTGTGTCTTACTGTGGCACTTTTAATCAGTCTTTTAAATGCAAAGGAAAGAAGAAAGAAATTGCAAGTTGGACGACCCAGCAATCCCACTACTGGGCATATACCCTGAGAAAACCATAATTCAAAAAGAGTCATGTACCACAATGTTCATTGCAACTCTGTTTACAATAGCCAGGACATGGAAGCAACCTAAGTGTCCATCGACAGATGAATGGATAAAAGTTGTGGCACATATATACAATGGAATATTACTCAGCCATAAAAAGAAATGAAACTGAGTTATTTGTAGTGAGGTGGATGGACCTAGAGTCTGTCATACAGAGTGGAGTAAGTCAGAAACAGAAAAACAAATACCGTATGCTAACACATATATATGGAATCTAAAAAAAAAAAAAAACAATGGTGAAGAACCTAGGGGCAGGACAGGAATAAAGATGCAGACATAGAGAATGAACTTGAGGACATGGGGAGGGGGAAGGGTAAGCTGGGACGAAGTGAGAGAGTGGCATGGATTTATGTATACTACCAAATGTAAAATAGATAGCTAGTAGGAAGCAGCTGCATAGCACAGGGAGATCAGCTCAGTGCTTTGTGACCGCCTAAAGTGGTGGGATAGGGAGGGTGGGAGGGAGATGCAAGAGGGAGGGGATATGGGAATATATGTATACGTATAGCTGATTCACTTTGTGATAAAGCAGAAACTAATACACCATTTTAAAGCAATTATACTCCAATGAAGATGTTTAAAAAAAAAAAAGAAATTGCAAGTTGGGGAAACTGTAAATGGTTGAAAGTTAGTTTGAAGAAACCTTAGGATTTGTTTACTAGTATTTCTCATACTTTTCTTAGTCTTGCCTCCCCTACAGTGCATCTTCATTCTTTCTTATTTTTATTTCCAGCAGCAAAGAGGATTTTAATTAGCTTACTTTCTATAGTTTATTCCTCTAGTTTATTCTGAAAACCTTCATTTTAAAATAGTAGTTCAAATATGCTTTTCTTGTTTGTTTTTTACAGACTTATTTTTAGAGCAGTTAGGTTCACAGCAAATTGCAGAGGAAGGTAGAGATTTTTTATATACCCTCTGCCCCCTAAAAATTCATGCTTCTCTCATACCAACATCCCACCAGAGTGGTACACTTGTTACAATTGATGAACCTACACTGACACATCATTATCCCCCAAAGTCCATAGTCTACCTTAGGGTTCACTCTTGGTATTGTACATTCTCTGGGTTTGGACAGATGTGTAATGATATATCCATCATTATAGTATCATACAGAGTATTTTTATTGCTCTAAAAATTCTCTACCTGTTTATCCCTTTTTTCCATTCCAATTTCTGATATTTTTACTGTCTTCACAGTTTTTCCTTTTCCAGAATGTCATGTAGTTGGAATCATACAATATGTAGCCTTTTATGATCATTATATTTTTTTAATTCTAGAATTGCCATTCAGCCATCATTAAAAAGTCTACAAATAACAAATGCTGGAGGGTGTTTGGAGAAAAGAGAACCCTCCTACACTGTTGGTGGGAATGTAAATTGGTGTAGCCACTATGAAAAGCAGTATGGAGGTTCCTCAAAAAACTAAAAATAGAGTTGCCATATGATTCAGCAGTCCCTTTCCTGAGCATAGATCCAGACAAAACTATAATTCAAAAAGGTATATGCACCCCTATGTTCATAGCAACACTATTTACAATAGCCAAGACATGGAAACAACCTAAATATCCATCGACAGATGAATGGAGAAAAGGAAGATGTGGTACATATATACAATGGAATATAGTCAGCCATCAAAAAGAATGAAATAATGCCATTTGCAGCAACATGGATGGACCTAGAGATTATCATACTAAGTGAAGTAAGTCAGAGAAAGACAAATACCATGTGATATCACTTATATGTGGAATCTAAAATATGACACAAATGAACATATCTATGAAACAGAAACAGACTCACAGATATAGAGAACAGATTTGTGGTTGCCAAGGGGGAGCGGAGTTGGAGGGAAGGATTGGGAGTTTGGGGTTAACAGATGCAAACTATTATATAAAGGATGGATAAACAACAAGGTCCTACTGTATAGCACAGGGGACTATATTCAATATCCTGTGTTAACAGGATACCATAACAGAAAAGAATATGTAAAAGAATATATATATATAACTGAATCACTTTGCTGTATAGCAGAAATTAACACAACATTGTAAATCAACTATACTTCAATAAAGTTTTTTTAAAAAGAATTGCCATTCATTTCTTTTTTAATGGTTTCTTTACTAGATCTTATCTTTCATTTGCTTGACCATAGTAAAGTATGGTTATAAACAGTCCTTCATTCATTATTTGGATTCTCTGTGGGTCTTTGTCTATTATCTACTCTGTCTCTTGGTTTTTTACTCCATTGTCTTATCTTGTAGTATACTTTTCCCCCCTTTAGTTGAGTGTTGTATATTGTATCAATATAGGAAAAACTATAGAGATAATATGAGGCCTAGAATGATGTTATCTTTCTTCAGAGAGGATTTACATTTGCTTTTGGCAGATGGCTTGAGCACTCACAATCCTGGATTACCTCAGTTCAATCAGGGGTTGAAATTATTTGAAGCTGGGCTTAAGGATCAGGGAGGGCTGATCTATCAATATTTCCAGGTATAGCTTTTCATGGTGCCAACCAGAGCCTGAAGGATTTACCAGAGTCCCTCTCCCCAGCCTTGGTGGGTCCTGAACTCCAGTTTTTTGGCTGCCAAGTCTTAAAAATCATTTGAAAACTCAAGAACTTAACATCAATTCAAAACTATTACCTGCTCAGGCTATCAGCTGCCTCTTTCATGACTAGTAGAGGCCCTTGGAACTACTAATGGGTATAATATTACCTTATTTTTGAAGTGGTGATGACTATAAATGATATTGTGAGATATCTGGAACAACTTTAATATGATATGAAAATATCTGAGATTTCTATTGTTGAAAAAATCACAGGAACTGCTGATTCTACTATATTTACATTCATAGTTGAAGGAAATACTAAATTCCAGTTAAAGGTTACTAAAAAATAAAGATGTAATTTTTTTCCTATTCAAGTTTGTAGATTCCTTGAATTCAATCCATGGACCCTTCTGTTTAGAATTCCTGCCCACTGGGAAGAGTGGCACCAAACACTGGGCTTACCTCTTTGGATTTTATTCTCCTCTTATACGTGGCCTTGTCGTTCTTCATTTGACTTGGTGGCTCTCTGATGACTTCAGATAGATGCTTTTAATAGTTCATCCAGTTTTTCTCAGCCAGGAGGATTGGTCTAAATTACTTAGTCTACCTTTATTGTAAGAGGAAGTATATTCTAGTGGAATATAATTATATTAGCAGAAGTAGAAAGGGGTCATAAAGGAGGGGTCATAAAGGAGTCTAACTTGACTTGTGGAGGACCAGTACACATTGAAAAGCAACAAACAAGAAGTATATAATTAGGATAGGGTCAGTCTGTGGAAGCCTCAATTATATTGAGATAAGAAGAAAGGCAAAGTAAAAATACCTTATAAAGGCTGAGAAGTAAACTCACTGCTTGGTCTTTTTTTTTAAATTTATTTTTGGCTGTGTTGGGTCTTCGTTGCTGTGCATGGGCTTTCTCTAATTGTGGCGAGTGGGAGCTACTTTTCGTTGTGGTGCGAGGGCTTCTCGTTGCAGTGGCTTCGCTTGTTGCGGAACACGGGCTCTAGGCACATGGGCTTCAGTAGTTGTGGCACGTGGGCTCAGTAGTTGTGGCTTGTCGGCTCTAGAGTGCAGGCTCAGTAGTGGTGGCACAAGGGCTTAGTTGCTCCGCGGCATGTGGGATCTTCCCGGACCAGGGCTCGAACCCATGTCCCCTGCATTGGCAGGCGGATTCTTAACCACTGTGCCACCAGGGAAGCCTTTGGTCTTCTTTTAATTTTTAAAATTCAGTAACTATTTATTAAGCCCTACTAAATGCCAGTCACTGTGTCAGACATGGTCCTCAAGGAATTCACTGTCATTCTTACGCGAAGCAGAAATAATGGCAGTTTACATACCAGAAAAACGCTATTATTCTACAATGTTTGTGGACCCATTATATGCTAGGCACCATGCTATTGAAGGATATATGATGAATAAGCCAGTTGAACTCGAGGAGCTTATGAACTCAAGGAGAAAATTCAGAAGTAAGCATAATTATTAAGATGCTATTAAATAAGTACCAAGTAGAATTTCGTGTTTTGGGATAAGTGGAAGAAGAGATTCATTCTGACTATGAATTTTGAGCTTCAGATGGTCCTTAGAAGATGAATAATGGAGAATGGGAGCTGAGCAAGGAGTGCATCTCTAGCCAAGGCAACAGCATGAGCAAGGGCACAGAGGTTTGGTGTATTTAGAGAATGATAGAAGGTCTGTGGTCCGTGGGTTAGTCTGTTCGAGCTGCTATAACAAACTGTCATAGACTATGTGGTTTATAAACAACAGAAATTTATTCCTTGCGGTTCTGGAGGCTTGAAGTGCAAGGTCAAGGCTGACAGATTCCATGTCTGCTGAGCCCTGCATCCTGGTTCATAGATGACCATCTGTTTGCTGTATACTCCCATGGTGGAAGCGGTGAGGAAGCTCCCCTGAGCCTCTTATAAAAAGGGCACAAATCCCATTCATGAGAGCTCCACCCTCATGACCTACCTCCCAAAGGCCCCATCTCCAAATACAATCACATTGGGGATTAGGTTTCAACATATGAATTTTGAAGGGGACACAAATATTCAGCCTATTGCAGTGAGGTAATAGAGCTCAGGAAGATATTTCAGTGAGGGGTTAGAAAGATAGTTTTCTATCCTATGTGACTGGTAGGGTGTTGGTGCCATTGACTGAGATCATTCAATTCAGGAATTATTTCTTACATACCTGTTATGCCTTGGTTTATGACAGGTGCTGGAGAAACAATGACTAATAAGGCATGGTCCCTACCTTGAGGGTACTCACGGTCAAATAAGCCAGTGATTAAATTACTTGTGACTTGAGCTAACTAGAGGTTTAAGGTGCTAAGAATAAGACTGTCCAGAGGACAGATATCTTAATTAAACTTGAAGAGTCAGGGAAGGTGTCACAGAACAGGTAGCCTTCTAAGCTGAGTAGTCTTTTCCTAATTTATTTATTTATTAAAATCAGAGTTATACATGCATACAGTTTAAAGAGTGAAATAGTTCTATAAGAATTGTAAAAAAAAAAAAAAAAAAAGCATTCCTCCAACTCTCAATTTAGTTTCCCTTTCCTCAGAGATAATCACTTTCAACTCAGAGTGATTTATTTGGCATTTATTTCTAGACCTCTAAATGACTAGCTTATGTTGCTACTTCTTGATTTTTTCAAATCCAGGTGCTATCTATTGACTTCCCGCTGTGTAAGATATAACCCTAATGCCCTTTAACACCCTTTACTGCACATGTGTGCCTTTGCTCACCCGCCACAACTCCCAGTATACTCATATCAAGGTTTTTGTTGTATCATTATTCAGTGTTTATATTTTATAACTATACAAACAGTGTCAACCCCTGAACTATGTTGTGCAATCTTCTCACCCCTATGATTACCCCGCTCCCTCTTTTTTCTTGTTTGGTTAATTTCCTGTAGACTTATCACCAAGTGAACCAAATTCTACCCACTTGAGTAAATTTCCCTTTAGTACTGTGCTATTTATTTTCCACTTTCCCCTCCAGATCCACTGCCTACATTTCTCTGCTCTGGAGGGCTGATCTGTATGGATTTTAATCCATAGGCTCCCTTGCCCTGTGGCTTCCATTTGGGCTAAAGCCAGTGGGAGGTACTGGCAGGAGATTGAAGGGCAGGAGGAGAGAGTGAGATTGGGATATCTATTCACTTGTTTCTCTTTCTACCAGTTTGCTGTGGGCTGCATTGGCTCTGTTCCTCTACTGAAGGTCACAGCTCAAGTCGAATGGTCCCTACTCTTTCTGGATTCAAGAAAGCATTCCCTCTGCTTGTCTCTTCAGGCCTAGGGGTAAAAAACAGATCCTAACTGTTGCTGGCCCTTAGGTAATCCACTTTCCCTTAGCCCTGTCCATACCTTTGTAAATATTTTTTCTAAAAAACTTTCCTCAGCTATCCTTTTTAAATGCATTATCTGTTAACTGCCAGGACTCTGACAGAAGCAAGTACATTAATATTTGTATGTATTTATTCTCTCTGTTTTATCTCCTTAAAGAAGTCTCCTCCAGAATCTTCTGGTTTGCTTTATCTTTATTATTTTATCTCTCTGTATGCTATATAGCAGTTATCAGGGACCTCTGGATTTCACCATTACCCTTCAGATTCCCTGTCTTCCTTCTTCCTTGTTTCTGGTGTAGTAGTTTTAAAAAAGGACCCCACATTCTTTGATATTCCTGCCGTAGAGAAGTGGGGTCTATGTGCCCTCCCCTTGAATATGAATATAATAAAGTAACACTTTGTGACTTCCCAAGGCTAGGTCACAAAAGGCCATGTGGATTCTGTTTCTGGGACCTCGGTTTTCAGAAATTCCCTCTCAGGACCCCTCTTACTAACCAGCTGCCATGTGTAAGAAGCCCAGCCACAAGCCTGGTCTTCAAGTCATCCCAGTCCTGGCACCCAACATGTGAGTGAAGAAGCCTCCTGATGATTCTATCCCCAACCCTTTGTATCGACCCCAGCCATTCAAGCCTTTCCAATTTAGGTCTCAGACATCATGGAGTAAAGACAGGGCGTCTCTGCTGCACTCTGTATAATTCCTGAACCTACTGAATGCACAAGCATAGTAAAATTTTTATTTTTTATGCCAGCAAGTTTGGTGTGGTTTGTTATGCAGCAGTAGAGGTCCGAACAAAATTTGTTCCTGGGAGTGAGTTGCTGCAGTAACAAAAACCTAAAACATGCATCATTGGCTTTGAGACCAGGCAGCAGGCAGAAATCAGAAAGACCTTGAGGAGACTGTTAGTGGAAATCTGATGGGCCTCAAGGAGGCTATCAATGAAGCCTTAATAAAGAGTGAGGAAAATGTTATTGGAAGCTGGAGGTAAGAGGACCCCTGGTTATACAGTGACAGGAAGTTTGTCAATACTGTTTGTTACCTTTGGTAATGTGAAAAAATAGGAAATGTAAATGAACTATTTGGTTTTCAGGTAGGATTTAGAGGAAATATAGAGAGCTTGGGACAGTCTTTCTAACCAGCAAAAAATACTCAAAGTAAGAAAGTGCCTCAAGGCAAAGATCGAATACAGAGTGCTGTCAGAAAAATGTGGTCTTAGAGTAAGGATGTACGTTTGTTAAAACCTCAGAAGGATTTCAAGGTGGAGCCTCTTAGACTCTTTCAGATAGACAAAAGACCTAAAGATCCTAAGGGTGTTGTCTCATTGCAGCCTAAGAAAACCCAAATAGGGCCTGTCTCAGGGAGACTTGGGTGTACAGCTTTTGTCTGATGAATAAAAACCCATGTTTTTAAGAGAATTGTATTGGGGGAGGTACCACCAGTTTGGACTAAAGAGGATAGAGATAAATACAAAACAAAAAGTTACCTTAGGACCCCTAGACTTCTATGGGCAGGAAGCAAGCCAAGAAAGCCCCTCCACTACAAACTGAAGCAATGTTTCATGGAAATGAAAGTATGATTCAGAAGATGGAACCAAAAGCTCAGAGTACAGAGTCAAAGGTCATGGAAAGTCATTACCAGGAAGAGGTATTGGGCCCAAATCAAGGAAATAAGACATGTGCCTGTGTGGATTTCAGAATTGCAATGGACCAGTGGTTACATATTGCCTCCTATTCTCCCTCTTTTTGAATGGAAGTCTATTGTGTTTATCCTATGCCTGTATCATCATTGTACATATGGGAGCGTATAACTTATCTCCTCAGTTTACAGGTGTTTAGATGAGTAATCAGACTGTGGAGCTGTACCCCAAAAGTTGTACTTGAGGAACTTCATCTGCACCTGGTTTTGATTTATATGACAAGATCCTGGAGTTTGGGTTGATGCTGAAATGGAGTTAGACTTTAGGGGTTTAGGAGAATAGGGTGTATTTTGCATTTGGGAGGAATGTAAATTTGGGAGGGAAACTGTGGCAGATTATATTTTCCAAAGATAGCTGCACCAATGTCTCCTATCCTACATGTTCTTCTACAAAGTGACCTTGCCACACCCCCAATAAAAGGTGGAGTCTAGGACTTCCCTGGTGGTGCAGTTGTTAAGAATCTGCCTGCCGATGTAGGGGAACAAGGGTTCGATCCCTGGTCTGGGAAGATCCCACATGCCGCGGAGCAACTAAGCCCATGCACCACAACTACTGAGCCTGCGCTCTGGAGCCCACGAGCCACAACTACTGAGCCCGCGTGCCACAACTACTGAAGCCCGTGTGCCCTAGAGCCCACATGCCGCAACTACTGAAGCCTGCGTGCTCTAGGGCCTGCATGCCACAACTACTGAGCCTGCATGCTGCAACTACTGAAGCCCACACACCTAGAGCCTGTGCTCCTCAACAAGAGAAGCCACTGCAGTGAGAAGCCCATGCCCTGCAATGAAGAGTAGTCCCCACTAGCCACAACTAGAGAAGGCCTGCGAGCAGCAACGAAAACCCAACACGGGCAAAAAATAAGTAAAAAAACAGAAAAACAAACAAAAAGAAACTGGCTTGTTCATTTAAAGAAAAAAATGGTGGAGTCTAATTTTTTACAATGATGTGCCTTGGTGTGCATCTATATTCATTCATTGTGCTGGGCTTTTAAGGATCCTTTTGTTCTGGGAACTCATGTATTTCAGTTCTGAGAAATTTTCTTCAATTTTTTTTTTTTTTAATTTTTTTTCTTGCCTTCGTTTTCTCTGTTCTTTCAAACATCTTGTCTACTTGCATAAGCACCCATGTAGTTTTATATCAATGGTATCATACTATTCATGCTGTTCTGTATAATGAATATTATTTTTCAGATTATATAGGCTGTATATCTTTTAAGATTTATCAAATGATATGACATTTAATATTTATCAATTAGCATGGCATTTAAACATAATCATTATACCTATATCTATATATAAAAAATCTATAGGCTGTTTCGCACACCTGGAAGTGGCCCACACACCAAATAAAAACTTTTTTAGACTAGGTCCCAATTTGAACTTCCGAAAATACGGTCACCATATGCTAAGGCATGAATTAGGGAATGAGCGTGGTGTTTGATGTTCCCCATTACTCTTTTCATTGCTCTCCATTGCTCGTCCCTCCTTTCTTACACGATGACCCTATCTGAGATGGGTCTACATAATGGAGAGTAGTTTAGAATTGTGATATTTTATGGAAACAATTATCTGTAATAACTTTTTGTAAAAATCGTATGTTTATTTTGGAGTTTTAAGCCTGGTGGTAAGACAGAATTTTTTTCTTAGGAATCCAGATTTTCTCTTTAATCAGCAAAACCCTTTAATTTGCTAAAGATCAGTTTTGTGCCCTGTTGACCGCTCAGTGGAACAAGCAAGTGTTAAGAGATCCCTTGTGTTTTTTCTTTGGTTGTAAATTCCATCAAGCTAGCCCATTAATTACAGTGGTTGGGAATTGGAGAGCTGTTCATTTGGCAATTAGCAAAGGGTGGTGGATGAAAGAAAAATACCTTTCTGATATTTTTGCTTAGGAATTTAGGGATTCAGAATTTAGTCATAAACGACTTGAATTGTTTGAATTCAATTCAAACAATTGAATTGTTTTGAATTGTTAATTCACTTAAATCCTTCACTTGAATCACTCTTAAATCCTTCCTTGTTTTGTAACATACAAGAACTTATAGCTAAAACAGTGGTTGGGAAATTCTGTTGTGGATTTAAGATCCTCGAAAAGCATCATCCTTTAATGGGCATAGTGTTTTGGTGATAGATAAGCAAGTATCGGTTAGCTAATAAAGTGAGAAGTCCCAGGTCCCGTGGTTACCTCTCTGCATCAGAGGAAGTGTGTAGTTTGTAGGCAAGAGGCAATTTCTTTGGAGTTCACTGTCTCTGTTCTGCAGGGCTTTTTTCTTTCTTTTTTTTTTTAAAATATCATCCTAGAGATAACAAGAACATTTAGTGGCACTAGATGGTACTCATCAGGAGTTTAGGATGTTTGCATGTTAGGTTGTTTAAAACAAGGCAGAAAGGATTACTTATTGCCAGCTGCATCATTCCTGGCAAGAGCTTACTAGTTTGCTGCTTGGTTTTTTGTTGTTGTTGTTGTTAACCCATTAGAGAAACTAACCACTATATTAGTTCCAGCCAAATCTTTGTCATCACTGGTCCTAAAAACCTCTTGGGGACCTAAGAGCACCTGGCCATTCTGAAAGCCTCTATGCTCAGTGATTGATGCTCATCTCTGCAGGCTCCCCAAAGCCCTCGTCCCTTTTTCCTGAAGCACCTTCAAGCATTTCTGCATGGCTATCCACTCTCTTCTATTATATCTCCTCCTCCTGCCTTACTGAATACTGGATTTCCCAGCTCACAACTCTTAGGAAGGAGCTTTATTTCAGAGTAGAAAAGGGCCCCCATATGTGGCCTATTATATCCATATCAACTTGCTTACCCTTTTCAAACAGCTATTGTCTTTTAATAGGGTCCTGCCTGGCAGGGGGAGTCCTTAATACCTGCCATATAAGAATGGGCAGCTTGAGTTACAGCGAACTGCAGTTTGGTGCTGTGATCAAAAGGCCTCTGTTGTTTTTAGGGTTTTTTTTTTTTCCCCTTCCCTCTCTCTCTCTTTCTATATCCTAAGCTAATAATTCAGCACAGCAAGGTTATTACTGGCTTTGAATTGAGAGCTGAGAGTGTTAAATTACTGACCTAGAATAAAAGAGATCTGGGGGGCTCTCAGGAAAGATAAAGGGATTCCGGCTAGTAAAGTGCAAGCCCAGCAACCTCGCTTCTTAACAATATTATTTTTTTTAATCCTCTCTGTCTTCAAAAGTCTTTTCTGGGACAAGGAAAGATCCCCAGTTAGAGAAATTAGGTTAGGAACTCAATGACATCTTCTGAGAATTGTGGTCCAGGTGCTAGAAGTTCATGGACGCCTATGTAGCTGTCCTTTTTGTCTCCCCACCTTGTTACTATTTCACTCTCTTCCAGCTTGCTCCTTAGCCAAATATTGGTCCTTTATCACATAAGTCAAATATATTTGTGATATTTCAGCTGAAAGATTATCTCCCACACGGGGATTTCAGACATGTGAAAAACATACCATTAGGCCCCTAAAATATTTTTCAAATATGACATTGTCATCAAAAGCTACTTCTAGTCCATTTATATTTTATAAATAATGTTTGTCTGGTCCTCACATACTTTAACAAGAAAAAAATTCCCCCACTGTGAATGAATTTGACACCTTTTCTCTACTATATTGGGTCTTCTGAAGAAAGTCATTTCCACCCCTTCATACTTTGTCAAAACTATTACCTCCCATATATCCTTTTTCACAATTATCTCTTAAAAGCCAGGCACCATTCATATCCTCTGGAAAATATTGACTTCCTAAATTTACTATTTTTAGAAAAGTCCCTGAAATCCACTTTCACAGATTTTCTGTACATCAAAGTAATAATAATAGCTAATAGTCCCTGAATGTGCCAAGAATTATACCACAGGCATTATTATCACATTTAATCTTTGGCAACCTTATATAGTAAGCATTCCTATTATCACCATTTTACAGATAAAACATAATTGAGACACAAGGTGGTTAAGTACCTGGCCCAAAGTCACACAGCTAAAAAGTGGTAAGATTTGCCCCAGACTAGCGCTTCTCAAACTTTAATGTGCATATGAATCACCTGGAGATCTTGTTAAAATGCAGAATGGGGTTTATTAGGTCTGGGATGGGACCTAGATTCTGATCTCTAAGAGGCTTCTAAGGGACACCGATGCTGCCGTCGCTGGTCCACACTTTCAGTAACAAAGCTGTAGACATTCTTACTTCGGACCCACTCTAAAAAATGTTATGGTTATAACTTCCAATTTCTCATTCCATCAGGCAATTCTATAAATATACATACTGGGTTTTTGTGTTATGTTACTACTATTATCTTAACCAGTATCTTCATTTCTTTATTTTTATTGTGGTAGAATATACATAACATACAATTTACCATTTTAACCATTTTTAAGTCTACATTTCTGTGACATTAAGTACATTCACATTGTTTTGCAGCAGTCACCACCATCCATCTTCAGAATTTTTTCATCTTCCCAAACCGGGACTCTGTACCCATTAAGCACTAACTCCCCATTTCCTCCTCCCCCTATGCCCTGATAACCACCATTCTACTTTCTATCTCTATGAGTTGACTACTCTGGATACCACATATAGGTGGAATCATATAATAGTTGTCTTTTTGTGACTGGCTTATTTCATTTAGCTTAATGTCCTCCAGGTTCATCCATGTTGTACCATGTATCAGAATCTCCTTCCTTTTTTGAGGCTAAATAATATTTCATTGTATGCATGTATCACATTTTGTTTATTCATTCACCTGTCGATGGGCACTTAGGTTGCTTCCACTTTTTGGCTATCGTGGATAATACTACCATGAACGTGGGTGTACAGATATCTGAGTCCCTACTTTCATTTCTTTTGACAATAAACCTGGAAGTGAAATTGCTGGTTTATATGGTAATTCTACCAATATCTTACTTTCTATGGTACAAGTTTATGTCCAAGTTATTGTTTGTGTCCCTCTTTTTAAAAAAAAAAAGAAAGAAAAAAGAAAAAAATATTTCTTACTTAAAGTGAATCTTTAAAGGTTTGGCAGGAAAAGTGAGTTTTCAGTATAGATTTTCATTAGGTTCTGTCATCTATAGCTGCTTTGTGATTTTCAATCAATCACAAAAGAGTATTGAAAAATGTCCTTTGTTTTTTAGAAGTCTAATGGCACCAAGTAAAGAATTAGAGAGTGGTAATGTTCTAAAATAAATCAATATTAAGAAGTTTTATGTCACAGAGAAAGTTTTATGTGAATGAATTCAAGACTTCACCTGACAAACAGGTGTTTGGGGAACGGGGAGGCCCTTGTTAAATTTTTATGTTCTTTCTTTAAGATTTCCTGGAGTAACTATCCTAGGATCTTCAGAAACTTTGTGGCACCTCTTTCTCTGAGGTCTTTAACCAAATAACACATTAGATTCTCAGTGTTTACAAAAGTTTTGTGTAAGGACCTGCCTACTATCTAGAGTTCTTCCCTCATATATCTTTTTTTTTTTTTTTTTTTTAATTTATTTTTGGCTAGATTGGGTCTTTGTTGCTGCGTGCGGGCTTTTCCCTAGTTGCAGTGAGCCGGGGCTACTCTTTGTTGTGGTGTGTGGGCTTCTCATTGTAGTGGCTTCTCTTGTTGCGGAGCATGGGCTTTAGGCGCATGGGCTTCAGTAGTTGTGGCTCGGGGGCTCTAGAGCGCAGGCTCAGTAGTTGTGGCGCACGGGCTTAGTTGCTCCACGGCATGTGCTTCCCTCATATATCTTTAGAAATAAAATTCTCTGCTGGAAATAAGAAAACAAATCAAAGTGACATTGAAATCTGATGAGTTAATAAGAAAGTTTGAAGAGATTTTTATAAAGGTATCAGGAAGAAACTGACTTCTTTCCATCATAGACTGCTGAATCATTAAGGCTACTTTAATCATGTATGCCTGGAGCTCTCTCATTTTAGGAGTTCCTAACTAATGCAAAAGATTGAAAAGAATGGGCTTGAACTTGGAAAGGTAAGAGAAAACAAAATAGCTTTCACCTAAAGTCAGGAAAATTAGTATTTTAAAAATATAAATGGATTTACCAGTAGCTTTAAATAAATAAGCATACATGGCTACCAAAAGAAACTGCATTTATTTTCTAAAAAGTGAGACCAACTTTGGAGATAAAACAAAAAACAACACAAAGAAGGTAACTCTGGAGATAATGGTAATAGTGTAACACAAGACATGATAAGATGAAATAATAACCTAGAAGAGAATGGAATCAGCAGCCGCAAGACTGATGTGTGTGGCTCTAACAGAGCAAACCCTGTTTGGTGTGTTCCCAACACCCCTTCAATTTTATTATCATTTTGAATTATAATCAAATCCAAGACTTTGGCCTATGACTAAAGCATTTGTATGAAGCATTTTTTTTCTCAGCCTAATTCATATCATCTCGAACGAGAACAAGGGATGGTGGTTTGAGAATTACTTGCTGGCTTTGAACCGAGAGAGCTGATAAATGTAACGCCTGCAGCTCCTGAATGGGGGTGGGGGGGTAGCAGGGAAAGTGTTTTTAACATTTAAGGGACCCTAAAAATAGGGTTGGGTCTTCAATGAGATCTGCAGATGTTGCTAATGGGACCATCTTGAGGATCCTAGTGAGAACAAAAGGATGATACAAAAAATCCTAGAAGCTATAGCTGTAGGCAGAAAATAGAATGTTCCTTAAAATGTCATCTACTGTTGTACAAAGCTCAGATATGCAATGGGTGGGAGAAACCTGGAAGGAAACTAGTATTGAGCTGAAAAAGCTAAAGAAGAAAACTGACAAGAAATTAGATAAGAATGTGATATGTGATCTGGCAGTAAAACAGACAAAAGCTGTTTTGAGGCCTGGAGGTAGAGAGTAATCACACTGTAGGGAAGGAACGGCAGGATGTATCTGAGGATGACTAAGGAGAGCCTTACCTGCAGCACTAAATTTAACTACAGTAGCAGAAAAAAATAGTACCGGTAGGATAAGCCTGTTGACAAAAGAGATACAGAGGTTGAAAGGTAGAGCCGAAGAGAAAGAAATAACAGATAACAGGTTTAGAGACCACATAAGAAAATATGTGAGATGTAACATGTAGCAGGAGGTAAGACATAACAGAAATACTACAGCATTCTAAGGAGGAACATCCTTTGTCCAGAAATTTTTCCTGTAAGGCTAGGAGATGTTTCCCCAGAGAAATCATGGAAACACAATTACTCTTGATTTCAAGTGAAATTCGGCAAGCTCCTGGAAGTTCTGTTATCAAGACCTGTGTTTAAAGGCCTTGTAGGAATGAGAAAAACTAGAGATTTATGGTAACTGTTGTTAAAAAATATTTTTCTTACAAAAATGTAACATATAATAATATTGTAGAATATATGGAAGACAAAGAAATCAATTAGAAGCTAACAATCCTAATTCAATGAGTAAATACAATTCTTTTAAATTTTTTAAATCATTTTCCTTATTGTAGACCTACTTTATTGTAGTTAAAATTATAATGTACACACAATTTTATTTCCTGTTTTTTTAATAGTATATGAAAAGCATTTTCTAAATTGCTACATTGTCTTTTTGTAATTTAAATTTCTAACATGCTGTAAAGAGTATGTATGCAGAAATTTTCTCCCAGTGCTCTCTCTGTGCATTGATTTCCCATCCTGACGTACATGTATTTGCCTGTTTCTATTGGCATGGAGTAAAGAGCAATATAAAAGAGATGTTCCTTAACACTTAAAACTGCAAGGCATAAACAGATGTTAATGAATCATCTTGCTTTTCTACTGATACAAGTGGGTAAGGAATTGATATGCAGTTGAGAGTTTACCATAGCATGCCAGGCGTTCGGCAATCAGTTTTGAAGTTGAAAGGCTTGAAAGGGGAGTTTGAAACATTTTTTAACTCTGGCAGGGGGCCTAACTGAATTATGAATAAAGATCCAGAGGAGAGCAGTTTACTTTCAGAGAAGCAGCATATGAGAACGAAGTCCTTTGCTTAGTCTTCTGGGGAGAATTTGCTTGGTGATCACCCTATCTGGAAACACTCTCCTTTCCCCTTGGCATCAGCCCAGGATGGGACAAGTGCTCTCTTCCGCTGCTTTAAGAAGATTCTTTCTGGGGTTTGGTGACAGAAGAGTACTCGGTGAAGTAACCAAGGAAAGAAAGCTCGGCGCTGCTTATGCTTCCCATTGCAGAAGCTTTTCGTAGCTCTCAGGGCCTGAGGCTGTCTTGTGAGTTTTTCACTTCATAATGCAGTAGAATATGATCTCACCGATGTCATGGTCTGAAAACTAGCTCTGCTACTGAGGATTACTCAGTCAGGCCGAAAAAAACCTGGGTATGAAATGCCAGTGCTAAGGCATTAGAGTGAACCGATAAGCTTCTGATTTAGCTGTTTTACTGTTGCAGAAATTACCAATCTCATCCACCACAAGGGCAGCTCAGTTGTCACAAATTGGTTCACCTATCCCTAGACAGTGACTGAAGATTGATTAGTCCCTGTTGGATTTCTTCCTAAATTGGAGATTTTTTTTTAGAAGCCAATGATCTCAGATATTCTAGTTCCGATTTAGCCAGTGCTGCGAATGAGAAGATGAAGAGGATTGTGAGTGTCCACCTGCAGCATGGCAGCTTTCTATTTTCTATACTGCTTACACTTATATCTTCCTGGCCAACAGAGAAGATGACCTGCAGTCGATTCACCTGATGCATATCTATGAGCAGAACCATATTCCAAATGTCCCATATGTTAAAACCACACTTGGTGGGCTTCCCTGGTGGCACAGTGGTTAAGAATCCGCCTGCCAATGCAGGGGACACGGGTTCGAGCCCCGGTCTGGGAAGATCCCACATGCTGCGGAGCAACTAAGCCTGTGCACCACAACTACTGCGCCTGCGCTCTAGAGCCCGCAAGCCACAACTACTGAGCCCGCGCACCTGGAACCCGTGCTCCATAACAAGAGAAGCCACCGCAATGAGAAGTCTGCGCGTTGCAACGAAGAGTAGCCCTTGCTCGCCGCAACTAGAGAAAGCCATGCACAGCAACGAAGAACCAAAAGCAGCCAAAAATCAGTCAATTAATCAATTCATTAATTAAAACACACACACACGCTTGATCAAATTTCTCCTTGGATACAGGGTCATGATGTTCATTTATTTTTTTCCTGTTATGGGTGTATTGTATGTTTGAACAATAGATTATAACAGCCCAGTAGAGAGTTAGATGGTTTTAGAAATTCTGCATTAAACTTTTCTGCAGAAATTTCTTTGTAGCACTATAATAAAGAAATTGGTGTGAGGTAATTTCTATTCAAGTGTGTTGCCGAAACTATAATACTTTGGGGTTCTGCAACATAGACCAAGCTGACATGCTTCACCGATTTCTCTCATCAAGTTAGCATTGCAAAATTCTACAGCAGATAGGCAATGGAAAGAAGACACGTAAGGGCTTAGGCTTCGTCTGAACTTCACAAGGAAGGAAAGAACAAACCCAGGCTTAGTTAGTTCTGGGGACCAAATCACGCCCCAGGAATACATCTTTAGGGTTTTGTGACTTTTTGCAGCACAAAACGCCAGTCTGCTAATTTTTCCAATCCATTAATGGGAAATATGCCCTAAAAGCTTTCTTTTCTATTCCCTCTCTATGGAATATCTTTTTTCCTTCTGCTTCCAGAAGCAATAAAAGGTTACTTTAAATCATGATTTTTTCCAAAATGTTTTGGATCTTTGATCTTATTTATTTTTCAGAGGTTGATCTCTACCCTGTGTATTTATCACCTTGTGTGGCCAGTTTGTGCTACATAATTGGGTGTGATCTGTTCTCATATTTTACTTTCTTAGTAGATCCGTTTAGGATTTCTTGCAAATAAAGCTCATCTCAAAACAGCAAAAAACAGTCCCAATTCTAAAAGAAGATAGTATATTCTAATGAGCTTGCCTGATTTTAGAAAGAAAAAAGGAGACAAGAGACTGGCCTAAGAAGACCAAACTGCTGCAATCCAATTTAATTGTGTAGGTCAGTACTCATTGGCTGTTTTCATTTTGAGTAAGAGCAAGGAGTACCTGGAAGATTTGAAGTATTATAGGAACTTTGAACTTTTGCCTCTTGGCACACTGAAAATGAACTGGAATATTTTAATCTGGTCCTTTTGCTCTTTGTTATTTCTTTATCTAGAATGTGAATGGCTATGTATGTAAATCTACTACGATGACATTTATATTTAATTCTTTCCTTGGTAGTTCTTGAGTTACTGGCCACTTCACCAAAGTAATTTAAATCAATTCTGACTTTTTGCTTTTTAATATCCAACATTAAGGTGTTTATGTGGAATTGATACCATAAACGAATTCTTAGAACTTCTTTAGTTTTTCAGGAGAAAACAGATACCACTTAATAGAAGTCTGTTGACTTTTTTCTGTATAAACAGCCTTTGTTATTAAATGAGAAAATGAAATTTTATCAAGAACTCACACTACTTAACATGTTTACAGATGTCTGGTTATAAAGTCATTAATTTTAAGCACAGCTTCTGCTGTATTTTCTTGATCTGTTACTCTAGAGTTAATCAACTATTAAGCAAATAAAATGCAAAAACTATGAAATTTAATTTATTTATTTTCTTGTTAAAATCAATTTGAGACATTTGTTCTCAATTTCATTTTAATAAATTTATTTATACCTTTTAAGATAAAAATGATATAATTCACAGAGACATTTTAATTTTGATATCTCTGGTTCTCTTGTGGCCAGAGAATCCAAACAGAGAGTTCTTGAACTTTTTATTCATGACAGCTTAAAAAGAGATCATCAGATCCTTATGAATTGGACAAAAGAATATATGTATTATGCTACCTATAGTATAAGAAAGAACAAGAAATAAAAATATTTACATGTATCTTCTCTTTATTGTAGAAAGTCAACTTATAAAGGTAGATGAAATGATGTAATTAGGGGAAAAATAACCATTTGGCAAAACCATCATAATTTTTATTGTTTCTGACAAGAATTATCAGTAGATGCTGAAAGTAGCAAATGAAAGTTTGAAGAGTAACAGTATATTTCCACAGCCTCAAAGTATCTCCCCACAAGATACTTACTAATTACAAAGGATGGCTCTACAGTGGGTGAACCTAGCAGACACTGCTTTACCTAAATGACCAAAGTTGATATCACCAGTAATTAGACTAATCCACAGCAAGTGCCTCTTTATATGATGCACTGGGAAAACTAAGCATCACTTCTGTGATAATCCTGCCAAAAGAGTATAACCTGAATCTAACCATGAGGAAACATCAGACAAACCCAAATTGGAGTACAATCTGTACTCTTTAAAAATGTCAATGTCGGGCTTCCCTGGTGGCGCAGTGGTTGAGAGTCCGCCTGCCGATGCAGGGGACGCGGATTCGTGCCCCGGTCCGGGAGGATCCCACATGCCGCGGAGCGGCTGGGCCCTTGAGCCATGGCCGCTGAGCCTGCGTGGCCGGAGCCTGTGCTCCGCAATGGGAGAGACCACAACAGTGAGAGGCCCGTGTACTGCAAAAAAAAAAAAAAAAAAAAAAAAAAAAGTCAATGTCATGAAATACAAAGAAAGACCCAGGGACTGTTTCAGATTAAAGGAGACTAAAATGGCATGACAACTGAATGCACTGTATCATCTTGAATTTTCTTTTCCTATGAAGGAGACATTACTGGAACAATTAGTGAAATCTTAATAAGGTCTGTAGATTAGATAAAAGTATTATATCGATTCTAATTTCTGATATTGTTCATTGTACTATTGTTACATAAGAGAATTACTTATTTTTTAGGAAATACATACTGTGTTTAGGGGTGAAGGAGCATCATGTCTACAACTTACTCTTAAACAGTTCTGAAATATAATATATATAAATACCTATATTTATACATATATGTGTGGGTGTGACAGAGAGTAGAGAGAGAATGAGAGAGAAAGAATGTTGTACTGAGAGCAAATGTAGTAAAATATTCACATTCAGGTAATCTAGGTAAGGGATATGCAGGAATCCTTTGTGCTATTCTTGTAACTCTTCTGTAAATTTGAAATTATTTCAAACTTAAAAAAAATTGACATCTCAAGGGAATAAAACCAACAACTTAAGGAAAATGAAAGATTTTGCTCAATGAAATTTAAATACTGGTTTTTGGAGAACTCTGAGGCAGGCATCTGATATATTTTTGTATGGCCTTTAAGATATTTTTAGGAACTTTTTTGTTTGATTTTACAAGTAAGATTGATAACTTCTTTTTTCAAAATTTGTGATCCAGTTTTATTTATTTATTGAAGTATAGTTGACTTACAATATTATATTAGTTTCAGATGTACAGCATAGTAATTTGATATTTTATAGATTACACTTCATACAAAATTATTATAAAATATTGATTATATTCCCTGTGTTGTATGTTACATCCTTGTAACTTATTTATTTTATACCTAGTAGTTTGTACCTCTGAATTCCCTCCACTTATTTTGCCCCTCCGTCTACCCCTCTCCCCTGTGGTAACCACTAATTTGTTCTCAAGATTCATGACTATTAAAGAACATTTCAGTTTAGTTAAATACAATGAAAAATTAATAAGAAGGTACTTTTTTTTTTTTTTTTTTTTTTGCGGTACACGGTACACAGGCCTCTCACTGTTGTGGCCTCTCCCGTTGTGGAGCACAGGCTCACAAATGGCTCACGGGCCTAGCTGCTCTGCTGCATGTGGGATCTTCCCGGACCGGGGCACGAACCCGTGTCCCCTGCATCGGCAGGCGGACTCTCAACCACTGCGCCACCAGGGAAGCCCCAAGAAGGTACATTTTATGCAGGTAGAAAGTTTGTTTTGGATTTCTGGTCATAATGGCTTTCAGTGTTTGTGATTTGGTCCTCCTATTCATTCCAAACACATGGTGATGATAAAATTTTCTGAGAGAAAATTTAAAGGATATAGCCATGTGTAAAATCAATATAAATTCACCTATAGACCAAGAACTAAACAAAACCACAATGTTAATGGGACTAAAACCTTAGGCCTCCTGTACTCTGGGTTCAGAAGCAAGCATAGGTAACTAAGTGCTCATTTCTTATGGAATAGTAAAGACTAAAAGTGTCACACACAGGGCAAGAGGCTAAAGCCAGACTTTTCTTCCTCTACCCCTTTAAAGGGGATTCATAAAAAAACTTATTATTGCTATCTGGCAAATGGCTTATATAAAACCTGGGAGTACAAGAGGAAGCAGACACCCTTGTAGTCAGGACTTAGTCTTGCTACTCAGGTCTAAGCTACTCAGGGATTCAGTGATAGTCTCTGTGGTCTCTGTGATATCCCCAGTATCATCAGGAATGGAGTCTTAAGTCATCCAATATAAGACCTAGTTCTGAACTAGGATCTGTCTCCAGGAGACAGTGAGAGAATAAACAAGTAGAGAGAATAAAGCCTGCCACTTAAGATGAGTTTGCACACTGCAATTCCAAAACATATAAGGAAAACTGATGCTAAGAAAAAGAGCCAATAAACCCACAATTGAAATATAAATTTACTCCAGAGAAAATAAAGTTAATTAATTATTTTAAATTGATTTTGAAATGAAGTTTAGGATCCTCAGGGAGAAAAAAGAAAGAATAGTAGTAATATAAAAAGAGAACAAAATATGGATAAACAACAATATAGCTCAGTGAACTGTATTCAATATCTTGTAATAACCTATAATAGAAAAGAATATATACATATATATATATCTGAATCACTTTGCTGTATATGAGAAAACACAACATTGTAAATCAATTATACTTCAATAAAAAAATAAATAAAGAGAGAACAAAAATTGGGAAACAAGAACAGGCAAAATGAAACAAAGCCATGTATAAGCCTTAAAAGACAAATTGAAAGTTCTAGAAATAAAAAAGTTAATTGAGTTTTTTAAAAACTGAGAGAGAATGAACTCTAGACCAGACATAATAGAATAGAGAATTCATAATTTAAAAGATAATACTAAGTGTAACACAAAGATCAAGAGATAAAATCTATAAAAGGACAGGTGAGAGACACTGAGAGGCAACAATGTATATCTAATAGGAGATTTAGAAGAAAAGGATAGAGAAAATGGCAAAGGAGCAATATTTTAAAAGATACTGGCTGAGAACTTTACAGATTTGACAAAATACATAAGTCAGGTGAAAGTCCTGAGCAAGATAAACAAAAATGAACCTACATGGTAGACACATTGTAGAATCTGCAGAACATTAACAATAAAGAAAATAGCTTATATGAATGATAAGAATGATTAACTCCATCAAGAATGTCAGAAGTTTGACTGCTGGCATCTTGACAACAATGATAGGTGCCAGATGACAATGGAGTAGTATCTTTAAAGTGCTGAGGGAAGATAAATGACAATCCAGAATTCTCCACCTGGTTAAATCATAACTTCAGAGGGTAAAATAAAGATATTTTCAGGAAGATGAAAAGCAAGAGTATTTACCACCCACAGACTTTTGTGTAAATGACAGGTCTATGAGTATTCAGAAATTCACAATTCAGAACTCAAAAAAGCTTAAAAAACAAGGTTTTTTTGGTAAGTTTTCAGCAAACTCATTTGTGGGCACACTTGACCTGAACTAGTTTATGAGGCTGTCTTTGGTCTTTATTTATCCTACCTAGTGTGACTATATGTTTCACTGTGGAAATTTTAATATGCTTGACTGTGGGCTGCTTCCCTGGACCCAGTGGATGTGTTATATCACAGCTAGTTTGTCCAACATGTTGCCTTTATAAAATCCAAAAATTTGTTAGTTCCAAAACAGAGAGGTCCCAAGGATTTCAGATAATGATTGTGGACCATTCTTTCTTTACTTTTTTTCTTGAATAATTTCCAACATTTTCCCCCAGTTTTACTGAGATATAATTGACATACAACACTATATAAATTTAAGGTGTACAGCATAATGACTTGACATACGTGTGTGTTGTGAAATGGACCTTTCTTTTTTTCTTTCAATTTTTTTCTTTTTTTTTTTTTTACCTTGAGGTATAATTGACATACAACGTTATATTAGTTTCAGGTGTACAACATAATGATTTGGTATTTGTATATATTGTGAAATGATCACCACAGTAAGCCTAGTTATTATTCATCACCACACATAGTTACAGAATTTTTTTCTTGTGATGAGAATTTTTTAGACTTACTGTCTTAGCAGCTTTTAAATGTGCCAGTATTATTAACTATAGTCACATGGCGTACATTACATCCCCATGACTTATTTATAACTGGAAGTTTGTACCTTTTGACCCCCCTCACCCATTTTGCCCATCCCCCAAAATGGTTGCCTCTGGCAACCATCAGTCTGTTCTCTGTATCTGTGAGCTTGTTTTTTTGTTGTTTTGTTTTCTTTTTCAGATTCTTCATATAAGTGAGATCATACTTATATGAAGTATTTGTATTTGACTTTCTCTGTCTTATTTCACTTAGCAGAATGCCCCCATGGTCCATTCTTGTTGTCACAAATGGCAAAATTTCCTTCTTTTTTATGGCCAAGTAATATTCCATTGTGTATATATATATCACATTTTCTCTATCATCACTTCATCCATCAGTGAACACTTAGCTTGCATCTATATCTTGGTTTCTATAAATAATGCTGCAATGAACATGGGGGTGCAGATATCTTTTTGAACAGTTCTTTAGATAAATACTCAGAAGTAGAATTGCTGAATCATATGGTAGTTCTATTTTTGTTATTATTATTTTTTTGTGTGGTATGCGGGCCTCTCACTGTTGTGGCCTCTCCCATTGCGGAGCACAGGCTCCGGATGCACAGGCTCAGCGGCCATGGCTCATGGGCCCAGCCGCTCCGCGGCACATGGGATCTTCCCAGACCGGGGCACGAACCCATGTCCCCTGCATCAGCAGGTGGACTCTCAACCACTGCGCCACCAGGGAAGCCCTATTTTTAATTTTTGAGGAACCTCCATACTGCTTTCCATAGTGGCTGCACCAATTTACATTTCTATCAACAGTGCACAGGTGTTTACTTTTCTCCACATCCTTGCCAACACTCGCGATTTCTTGCCTTTTTAAAAATATCCATTCTAACAGGCGTGAGGTGATGTCTCATTGTGGGTTTTGTTTGTTTGTTTGTTTGTTTGCGGTACGCAGGCCTCTCACTGTTGTGGCCTCTCCCGTTGCGGAGCACAGGCTCCGGACGCACAGGCTCAGTCGCCATGGCTCACGGACCTAGCCGCTCCGCGGCATGTGGGATCTTCCTGGACCAGGGCACGAACCCGTGTCCCCTGCATCGGCAAGCGGACTCTCAACCACTGCGCCACCAGGGAAGCCCCTCTCATTGTGGTTTTGATTTGCATTTTCCTAATGATTAGTGCTGTTGAGCACCTTTTCATGTACCTGTTGGCCATCTGTATGACTTCTTTGGGAAAATGTCTATTCCGATCTTCTGCCTATTTTTTAATCAGATTATTTTTTTGTTTTGTTTTTGTTTGCTATTGAGTTGTATGAGTTTTTCATATAGTTTGATATTAACCCCTTATCAGAATATGATTTGAAATATTTTCTCCCATTCAGTAGGTTGCCTTTTCATTTTGTTGCTGGTTTCCTTTACTTGCAGAAGTTCTTTAATTTGATGTAGTCCCACTTGTTTATTTTTACTTTTGTTGCCTTTGCTTTTGGTGTCAAATCCAAAAAATTGAAATGGACATTTCTTAGAGGATGAACTTTAGCAAGAAAATAATTGAACCAAGAGAGAAGGAGCAAAAAATAGTAATGAGGATGAAAATTGGTATGAAATGTTGGTAAACTTAATTAGCTATTAACTAAAAATTAATAACTTTTTTACATTAAAAAAAAAAGTAGAGTCAAAAGAAATAAAAGACATCCAAATTGGAAGGGAAGAGGTAAAATTATCTGTTTGCAGATGACATGATCCTATGTACAGAAAATCCCAAAGAATCCACAAAAAAAGCTACTAGTGGGCTTCCCTGGTGGCGCAGTGGTTGAGAGTCCGCCTGCCGATGCAGGGGACACAGGTTTGCGCCCCGGTCCAGGAAGATCCCACATGCCGCGGAGCGGCTGGACCCGTGAGCCATGGCTGCTGTGCCTGCACGTCCGGAGCCTGTGCTCCACAACGGGAGAGGCCACAACAGTGAGAGGCCTGCATACCACACACACACAAAAAGCTACTAGAGCTAATAAATGAATTCAGTAAAGATGCAGGATACGCAGAGGCAGGATCAGTTGTGTTTTTATTCCAGCAATCAACAATCCAAAAAGGACATTAAGAAAGTAATTCTACTCACAACAACAGCATCTAAAAGAATTAAGTACTTAGAAATAAATCGAACCAAAGAGATGAAAGACTTGCACAGTGAAAACTGTAAAACACTGCTGAATGAAATTAAAGAAGACCTAAATAAATGGAAAGACATCCCATGTTCTTGGAAAGGAGGACTTAACATTGTTAAGATGTCAGTACTACCCAAAGCAGTCGACAGATACAACACAATCCCTACCAGAATTACAACAGCTTTTTTTTTTCACAGAAATAGAACAACCAATCCTCAAATTCATGTGGAATTGCAAGGGCCTCAAATAGCCAGAACAATCCTGAAAAAGAAAAATAAAGTTGGAAGGCTCAAACTTCCCAACTCTGAAACTCAATACAAAGCCACAGTAATTGGAACAGTGTGGAACTGGCTTAAGGACAGACATATAGACCACTGAAATAGAAGAGAGAACCCAGAAGTAAACCCTCATATGTAAGATCAATTGATTTTAAGAAGGGGGCCAAGGGTACCATTCACTGGGGAAAGGACTGCTCAAAAAGTCTTTCAACAAGTGGTGCTGGGAAAACTGGATACCTGTCTGCAAAGGAAAGAACACTTACCTCACACCTTATATAAAAATTAACTCAAAATGCATCAAGGACCTAAACTTAGAGCTAAAACTATAAAACTCTTAGAAGAAAACAATCCAATGTCTTCTTGACATTGGATTTGGCAATGATTTCGTGGATATGTCACCAAAAGCACAGGGAACAAAAGAAAAAATAGATAAATTGGACTTCATCAAAATTAAGAACTTTTGTACATCAAAGGATACTATCAAGAAAGTGAGAAGACAACCTGTAGAATGAGAGTACATATTTGCAAATCACATATCTAATAAGGGATTCATATCCAGATTATGTAAAGATCTCTTACAACTCAGCAACAACAAAAAATGAACAACACAATTCATAAAAGGACAAAGGGCTTAAATGGGCATTTTTCCAAAGAAGATATACAAATAGCTAATGAGCCCATGAAAAGATATTCAACATCATTAGTCATTAGCGAAATGCAAATCAATACCACAATGAGATACCACTTCACACCTGCTAAGAGAGCTATTAAAAAAGCACATGGTGGTTGGGACTTCCTTGGCGGTCCAGTGGTTAAGACTCCATGCTTCCAGGGCTCCCCTAGTGGCACAGTGGTTAAGAATCCGCCTGCTAATGCAGGGGACATGGGTTTGAGCCCTGGTCCAGGAAGATCCCACATGCTGTGGAGTGACTAAGCCAATGTGCCACAACTACTGAGCCTGTGCTCTAGTGCCCGTGAGCACAGCTACTGAAGCCTGCACACCTAGAGCCCATGCACCTCAACAAGAGAAGCCACTGCAATGAGAAGCCCACGCACCACAACGAAGAGTAGCCCCCACTCGCCACAACTAGAGAAAGCCCACGCTCAGCAATGAAGACCCAACGCAGGCAAAAATAAATAAATAAATAAATTTATTTATTAAAAAAAAAAAAGACTCCATGCTTCCATAGGGGATGTGGGTTGAACCCCTGGTCAGGGAACTAAGATCCTGCATGCTGCACAGCACAGCCAAAAATAAAAAAGAGGTGGTGGAAGCACAGACGTTGACAAGAACATGAAGAAATTGGAACCATTCTGCATTGCTGGTAAGGATATAAAATGGTACAGACACTGTGGAAAACAGTTTGGTGGTTTCTCAAAACATTAAACTTAGAACTACTCTTTGATGCAGCAATTCTACTCCTTGGCATGTATCAAAAAGGAATTGAAAGGAGGGACATGAACAGATATTTGTACACCCAAGTTCATAGCATTTTTCACAGCAGTCAAAAGGTAGAAACAACCCAAGTGGCCATTGACAAATGAATGGATAAACAAAATGTGGTATATATATGCAATGGAATGCTATTCAGTCTTAAAATGGAATGAAATTTGAAGTATTCCACAACATGGATGGACCTTGAAGACATTATGCTTAGTGAATTATCCAGAAATAGAAGGACAAACATTGTATGATTCCATTTAAATGAGGTACCTAGAAGAGGCAAATTCATTGAGACAGAAAGTAGAATAGAGGTTACCAGAGTCTGGGAGGAGGCTAGAAGGGGGAGCCATTTTTTAAATGGATACAGAGTTTTTGTTGGGGATGATGAAAAAGTTTTGGGTATAGATAGTGATGATGGTTATATAGGATTGTGAATATGTTTAATACCACTGAATTGGACATTTACAGTGGTTAAAATGATAAATATTATGAATGGTTAAAATGATAAATATTATATATATCTTACCACAATAAAAAAAGTTTTTCAGGGCTTCCCCGGTGGCGCAGTGGTTGGGAGTCCGCCTGCCGATGCAGGGACACGGGTTCGTGCCCCGGTCTGGGAGGATCCCACATGCCGTGGAGCGGCTGGGCCTGTGAGCCATGGCTGCTGAGCCTGCGCGTCCGGAGCCTGTGCTCCGCAACGGGAGAGGCCGCAACGGTGAGAGGCCCACGTACCGCAAAAAAAAAAAAACAAAAAAAAAGTTTTTCAATTAAAAAAAAGGTAGAATTCAAATTCTAGAAAATAGTATCAGAAGATGAGAAGAGTGCTAATAAGTTATTTAAGTGTACTTTGTTCCTTGTTTTGGAGAGTGATACAGATGATTAATTTGACATTTTAAAAATGTATAGCTAGGGCTTCCCTGGTGGCGCAGTGGTTGAGAGTCCGCCTGCCGATGCAGGGGACATGGGTTCATGCCCTGGTCCGGGAAGATCCCACATGTCGTGGAGCAGCTAGGCCCGTGAGCCATGGCCACTGAGCCTGCGTGTCCAGAGCCTGTGCTCCGCAACAAGAGAGGCCACAACAGTGAGAGGCCCGCGTACCGCAAATAAATAAGTAAAATGTATAGCTAAATATGTATGTTAAATTTAAGAGAAATACTAAAAGGTTACAGATTCTGTCATAGCTTCCAGACTAATTGGGGGGTGATATTTTTTAAAAACTTTACTAACACACTAAAAAGTAGGAAAAGAGAAAAAAAGTCAAAGAATAACAGTTCACAGAAAAGACAAAATGGGGGACTTCCCTGGTGGTCCAGTGCGATCCCAGGGAACTAGATCCTGCATGCCACAACTAAAGATCCTGCATGCTGCAACAAAGATCCCACATGTGGCAACGAAGATCCCATGTGCTGCAGCTAAGACCCAGAACAGCCAAATAAATAAATATTTTTTTTAAAAAGACAGAATAAGGGCTTCCCTGGTGGCACAGTGGTTAAGAATCCGCCTGCCAATGCAGGGGACACGGGTTCGAGCCCCGGTCTGGAAAGATCCCACATGCCGTGGAGCAACTAAGCCCATGCGCCACAGCTACTGAGCCTGCACTCTAGAGCTCCCGAGCCACAACTACTGAGCCTGCGAGCCACAACTACTGAAGCCTGCGCACCTAGAGCCTGTGTTCCGCAACAAGAGAAGCCACTGCGATGAGAAGCATCCACAACAAAGAGTAGCCCCTGCTCACCGCAACTAGAGAAAGTCCGCATGCAGCAACAAAGACCCAATGCAGCCAAAAATAAATAAATTAATTAACTAAAAAAAAAAAAGACAAAAGATGGCAGAAATTAATCAAATATATAATAAACTTACTAAAATACAGAGAATGTAAGATTGGGTAAAAAACCAAATCCAGCTGTGCAGCACTCACAAGAGAAGTATCTTTTTTTTTTTAATTAATTAATTAATTTATTTTTGGCTGTGTTGGGTCTTCGTTGCTGTACATGGGCTTCCTCTAGTTGCGGCGAGAGGGGGCCACTCTTCGTTGCGGTGTGCGGGCTTCTCATTTCAGTGGCTTCTCTTGTGGAGCATGGGCTCTAGGCACACGGGCTTCAGTAGTTGTGGCATGCGGGTTCAGTAGTGGTTCATGGGCTCTAGAGCGCAGGCTCAGTAGTTGTGGCACACGGGCTTAGCTGCTCCGCGGCATGTGGGATCTTCCCAGACCGGGGCTCGAACCTGTGTCCCCTGCATTGACAGGCGGATTCTTAACCACTGCACCACCAGGGAAGCCCAAGAAGTATCTTTTAAAAATTACCCAAAAAGATTGAAATTAAAAGCATAGAAAAAGATATGCCAGGCAAATACTAATAAAAAAAAAAAGCTGGTATTGCAGTATTACAATACTAATATCAGACCAAAGTCCTGGACTTTTAAAAAGATGGTAGAAATTTGACTTTCAGTATCACTAGTATGGCTAGTTACAAACATAAATCCTGATACTTTCTGCCTGGTGTTATTCATCTGTTTTTTTCTTTTCTTTCTAAATCAACTACCACAGACATTTATGGAGCAGTATCTACTATGTGTTAGGTAATGCAATGGAGACAAAGATGAGTGCAGCCTAATTGATTACTGTATAGAATCTAATAGAGGAAATACATCCAGTAACTTTAAAACAAGGCAGCAAAATTGTGAGTACCATTAGAGAGTTGTAAGTGAGATATGATGGGAATGGGCTGTGGTGGGAGGAATCAGGAAAAGATTTCATGCAAAACATGGTATTTGACATGGATAGAATTTTAAGAGATCGAGGTAGGAAAAAGAGATTTCAGGTTGAAGAGAAACAGTAAAGCTTTGAGCAAGCGCATTTTCTGCTTTTTCTTTACAGCCATCTTATCTGAAAGAATTTCCCTGGTTATACTAAGATTGTCTATTAACTCTTTAGATAGTGATTCTGATCTCCATACTGATCAGCTACATGATCAACTGATCATCTGATTATCTCCATACTAATCAAACATTTCTAATTATTTTTATTTTTAATTAAATATGAATTTTATTGGTATGAATTATCTAAAGGCAGTAGTGTAAATACAATTATGTCTTTTTATATTCAGTATTGTAAGACTTTGCCCTATCAGTTTGTTGTATAAAATTCCTATTTTATAAATTCTTATGTATATTCTATTCATCTATACAATGAGGCTCAGCTAGATTCTTCAATGAATAAATTACTCCCTAGCTTAAAAGAAGATATTTTTTAAAAGCTACACTAAGGATATAATTTCACTAGTATTAGTTCCTTTACAGCCTAGACCATGACTTAGACACCAGCATTTTCCCCCTGGGGGTTGTGTAGCACACTTTGGGACTAATTCTTTACTGGGTAGCTTCATAAATTTAGGCTAGAATGTTATCATTTGCTAGACTTCATTTGCTAGAAATGTGGCCTGCTCCATTTACCTGTAACAGCTCATTTGCTTTATTTTTCATTTTCCTTTACTCAACACAACAGCACTGCAAACTGCGTAATTAGGTTAACACTTTCGTTGCTTTTTAAAAATCTTTCTTCTAATTCTTTGCCTCATACTTTCTCATAGTATCTTAGATTTGTATGCTAGTTTTCCATGGGGGAAGAAGGGTATGTAATTCGCTTTTTCATACAGTGTTGTTAATATTGACAGAAGGAGGCTAATTTTATCCTAAGTGATAATATACTCTATGTTGAAGACAGGTTAAACACTTCCCTCTGAACTTGGTCAGGGAAAAGGAAAATGGATTAGATGGCTCCTGAAATTTTTTCCTGTTCAATTCAGAGATTCAGAATTTTTTTCCCCCTTTAAATGCTAAACAAATGAAAAGTGACATTTGGGATTACCACTATCCCTCTGTTGCTTGCCATCTTCAGTTTAATGTCTGCTTCTCTACAAAGATTAACATATTTTCCACTCATGATTTACTTGTCAGGGACTTTAGGAGTTTTCTGGAACCAGAAGTCTGCCTTTGGTAGTGATGATTACTGGATAATTGCCTGTGCTTTGGTGGATTTTCCATTTTTAGATTACATCAGGCTCTACAGACTTTATTTCTTTGGCAGAAGAACCCAAAGGCAATGGAGTATATTTTTTCCCCTTCCCCAGCCCAGCTTAAACAATGACTCACTTGGGCCCTAGGGCTTTACTTCATACTCTCATTCAGGGGCCGCTTTCTACCCTTGTTTTTCTTATTTGCCTTTAGTGTCTGTCTGGAACCTTTTATATCCTTTGGCACATGGATTTTCCTCTAACGTTATTGTCAGAGAGGTATACGCCACCACCCCCAAACTGGAACAGACAATCCAGTTATGTTCCCATAAGCCATGTTGTTCTTAAGACAGCTGATATAGGTCAGAGAGAATACAAAAAGAATATCTTTAAGGAAACATAAATTTCAAGTGGGGTAGAGGGAGAAGTATTCTCCAAAAAGATATGAGTGCCAGTGTCATCCAGCTAAAGACAAAGATTTCCCACTATATGAGATGCTCTAATGACTGATTAAAACTTCCTCAGTGTGTGTGTGTGTTTGTGTGTGTGTGTGTTTGTGTGTGTGTGTAGGAGGTGGGAAGCACTCAGAGGAATTGCACTCCAAGAGTTTTCAAAGAGATGTAGTTATGTGAAGAGAATTCCTCATAGAAGGACTTGGTCTAGTCTATAGTTCAGAGTTTTTTTGGAGAAAAAAAGATTTTTCTCCTTTTGGGCAGTTGTTCTATATATTCTTGACTTTTCATTCTAATTCCAGCCTTCTGTAACTCTCCATCTAATGATAATTCCTTGATTTTTCTCTTTGCAGTTTTAACAGTGTATGTCAGGGAACTCACATTCTTTTTCGGGAATTCAGCTTCATCCAAGCCACCCCTCACAATAGGGCATCATTCTTACGGGCCTTCTGGAGATGCTTCCGAACTGTAGGCAAAAATGGTGGTAAGTCTTCCCAAATTTTTTTCTTGCCTTCCTTTATTCCCTCCAAACTTCTTTCTTTCGCTCAGTATAAATACTGTTTTAGTGCATACTCTTCAAGGCTCTAGGAACACCTTTTAAGGAGCTATCTGTCTTGTGTCAGAGATACTGCCATCAATATTATTATCACCATCACCATCACCGTCACTGAAGCACTTATTAAGATCCAGGTGTAACTCTGAGATCTATGTGCAGTAATTCATTTAATCTTCACAACGTCTCTCTGTGGTAGATAATATAATTCCCATTTTAAAACAAATGAAACTTAGGATCAATTTGCATATTGTTGGTTCAGCATCTTATGATTATAACCCAAGGAAAATATTAAAAAATACACTGATCAAAAATGTGTTTACTGAGACTTTATTTTGGTGATATGAAGGGTGAAAGACCCTTACTGAGAACTTCTTTTAAAAAAAATGGCACTAAATTCTTACATTCAGGATATTAAAATAGATTAAATTGCTCCAAAATTTTCAGATATAGAGTCTCTACATCAAAACTTTTGTTCACGTCTGTTTTCAAAGGCCTGTTCTTATTCCCATCTTCATATTATGTTTTTCCAAATAAGTATCGAATATCTTTGACAGTTTCTATAGTAAACCTAACTTAAAGTAGAGGAAGGCCTAAACTATTTCCTCATTCATTCAACAAATATATCTGGTAGACTTACCATGTACCTGGTGCTGGGGTTATAGTAAGAAAATAGGTATGCTCCCTGCTTTCATTGAATTTGCAGGATCCCCTACCCTGCTCTAACTGATGCTACTGCTACTTTATATATAGCTACTGAAACTTTTTTGCTAAAACTCCTTCTGCCTAGTTTCTGATTAGATCATTTCGCTATCCTAAGAAATAGGTATGGTAGATATTATTGTGCCCATTTAATTTAATTTAATTTATTTATTTATTTTAAGAAGATGTTGGGAGTAGGAGTTTATTAATTAATTAATTTATTTTTGCTGTGTTGGGTCTTCGTTTCTGTGCGAGGGCTTTCTCTA
Organism: Lagenorhynchus albirostris; assembly: GCF_949774975.1. Taxonomy (NCBI): domain Eukaryota; kingdom Metazoa; phylum Chordata; class Mammalia; order Artiodactyla; family Delphinidae; genus Lagenorhynchus; species Lagenorhynchus albirostris. The sequence continues at coordinate 13,216,724 of NC_083103.1, read as the reverse complement.
GTTGTGGCAAGCGGGGGCCACTCTTCATCGCGGTGCGCAGGCCTCTTACTGTCGCAGCCTCTCTTGTTGTGGAGCACAGGCTCCAGACGCGCAGGCTCAGTAGTTGTGGCTCACGGGCCTAGTTGCTCCGCGGCATGTGGAATCCTCCCAGACCAGGGGTGGAATCCTCCCAGACCAGGGCTCGAACCCGTGTCCCCTGCATTAGCAGGCAGATTCTCAACCACTGCGCCACCAGGGAAGCCCTGTGCCCATTTTATAAATAACAAAATTGTGTAACTCGCAGAAGGATTGCACAGTAGCAAATTTGGAAATAGAACCCAGATTTACTAATATGCTCTTTCTACTACTGACAAGTAACTCTAGAGATCATCCATCTCAATTACACTATTGTGCAAGTGTATTGAGAATAGCATCATCTTCTTTACAAAATATATGACTAGTAGTCGAAAATCAGTGTGAACTCAATTTTAAGTGAACTAGCTCAGAAAAACTATCTTGTTGGTCTCCACATAAACAAAACTGGGAGCTGTGAGTGTATAGATGAATTTTGTACTATTTCATCAGAACCTGTCTTTCCTAATCCTTTCTCTGTCCCTTAACCAGTCAGCAAATATATATTAAATACTCATTATATCAAAGAATGGTGCATATAGCTAGAGCTGGTTTCTGTGAAATAGCACATGGAGATAACTGTGGAAAATAATCTTCAGATATCCTTAATTCTTTTCATGACTTACAAGTGGGGCCTTTTCAGTAATTTATTTATTATCACAAGGGATCCATATAGTGGTGGACTCTAAGCAGATGTGGTTTTCTTTATCTTTCTTATAGCAGCTGCCAATGATTCATCCAGCTGCTGAGAGGAAGCAGCTCCAAGTTCTCCCTATTTCTCCTGTGCCACCAGTAGGACCTAGATTTTATGCTGGATATTTATTGTCATGCTTCTTAATCAGACAGTCTCTGATTTCTTAAATACCAAATGCAACATTTGCGTCTAGGTGATCCTAAGATCTTTGGTTAAATAGTTTTAATATATTCTCAGTTTCCTCCAGGAAACTTCAGTCCCAGAATGTGTCAGTCTCCAATTTTAATCCAGAATGAGCAAAAACACTCAGAGGCAAGATTCCAAAGGAAAGTATTTATTAAGTCCCATTTTTTCAATTAGAATGCCAAGTACCAGACACCTACTCAGTGGAGCTGCTATTATATTGTTCTCCTGCAGATAACTTCCTTAGAACATCATGTACATATTGTAGCATTATCAAGAGGAAACTGACTCTTCTGGGAGGAGGCAAAAGATGAGCTGGGTTCCAGCATAACATATCTAAAAGTGAAGCCACCTGTAGAAAACTAAGGACCTTGATCCCTTCTGGCAAGAAATCTTTTATCCCAGTTTTTAGCAAGTACAGAGATACGATGTCATTCCTGCATGACTGAGTATTGAATGATGCTAATTTCCCTGTGTCTGAATTTCAAATAATCTCATGAAAACTGTAGTGAGTCTCTTGCTATCTAGACAACTTTAGACTCTTGGAAGCAAAAAGATCTACTCAAATGTAATAAGCCTTTAAAATTCAACTTCTCACTTTGGTATTTTTTTCAATACAGAATTATTAGTCTAAATTTTCCAAGTTGGCAAAGATTGAAATTCCCTTGAAGTAAATCTCTACTTCTATTTAGGGATATTGGCTCAAAAGAGCTTTTGTCCACAGTTTATTTTCAGTTTATGAGAATTTAGTTTTGAGCTTTGTGCTTTTACCAGTGAATATATATATTTCATTTAATAAAATAATGATACTAAGGGAATTGTCCTCCTGCTATGAACAACTAGAAAATCAGACAAAGTATCTGAAACAACTGTTTCAGACATTGGACCAACAATCAGTGTGGAACTATTGTCCCTGAGAGGCAGTTACCAAGTGACAGTACAGGGAGATCATCAAAGAGCTTGGTGGTCTTACTGAGTTGAAGAGGCAGAGGCTGGGGTTTAGGGAGGCCAAGGTGGCCAGTATTTACAAGGCCAAGTACCAGAGAGAAGGGCATTGCTCACTTAGCTCCAGAGAGCTGCAAGGAGGTATTTGAGTCTTTGACTACAAACTCTGCACATGTGTGGGTTGGAAAAAGAACCACTAGAAAACAGTAGGCCAGACAATTCCTGGAGTACTCACAAGGCTAGTTTCTTCTATTTTGAGAGAAACCTCAAAATACACTGGGCATTGGATAGAGTCCTCAGTAGCTTAAGCATTAAACTGATCTGCAAGTAACTGCATATACCAGAACAAAATTCAATACTCCTTAAAGGAATTCAACAAAATCCAGCACTCAACAACATAAAATTCACAAAGTCTGGCATCCAACTAAAAATTACAGGAAGCAGGAAGATATGACCCATAACCAGGAGAAAAATAAATCAATAGAAACACAGACTCAGAAAAGACAGAGATGGGGGAATTAGCTAGCAAGGACCTTTAGACAGTTATTTTAAGTCATATAGATGTGCTCAAGTATGTAAAGGAAAATATGAATATGATTAGGAGATAAATGGAAGATATTAGAAAGATCTAAATGGAATTTCTAGACATAAAATACAGCATCAGAAATGAAAAGAATGATAATAATAGCAGTTAATATTTATTAAGTGCTTCCTGTGTAGGTTATCTCATTTTTCTAATCCTGTGTATTAGGTAGATACTTTTATTATCTCCTTTGCACAGAAAATAAAACTGAGATTTTGAAAGTTAAATAACTGGTCTAGGTCACACACCTGTAAGTGTGTGACCAATGAATGACAAAGAAGCCAGAGAGCTGACTTGAGACAGTATTATGTTTTTAGTGTGTAATGTGTTCTCCATCAGAGAGTGTATGAAATGCTGGAAATACAGATAAGTAAATGACAATGCTTGCCCTCAAAGAGCTCACATTCCGGGAGAAGAAACAGAGTAGCCTAGAAGTAGTTTCCTTAGAGTATAAGTGATTAGTAAAGCCTGTATGAGTCAGTAATAGCACAAGGAAAGAAATAGTTCTTCCTGCAGAAGTTGGGGAAGGCTCTAAAGAAGTAAAGACAATTAGGATGGATCTTGGAGTAGTAGAAAGCTGTTAAGCAAAGAAGGAGTACATTCTGAAAAGAAAAAACAAGATTTTTGAAAGTATGATGACATGAAACATCATGGTTCCTTTGGAAAATGGTAAGAAGAACAATGTGGCAACAGAAAATGATGCTGAATGCTTATTGTGCCAGCCACTGAGCAAAATGCTATACATGTATTCGTTCATTTCATTCACACAACAAACATGAGTTGGTGTGATTATTTTCCTGTTTTATACATAAAGAAACTGAGAGAGAAGTTAAGTGACTTGCACAGGCTATATAGTTTATAAGTAGCACAGCTCATATTCAAACTTGTCTTCACAAAGGCCACTTTTTTTTTTTTTTTTTTTTCTGTACACAGGCCTCTCACTGTTGTGGTCTCTCCCGTTGCGGAGCACAGGCTCCGGACGCGCAGGCTCAGCGGCCATGGCTCACGGGCCCAGCCGCTCCGCGGCATGTGGGATCTTCCTGGACAGGGGCACGAACCCGTGTCCCCTGCATCGACAGGTGGACTCTCAACCACTGCGCCACCCGGGAAGCCCTCCTTTGTAATTTTTTAAACAAACAAACAAAAATCCTTCAGTGTGATCTCTTCACTCCTGAGGTCTCCTCTAGCAGCCGGTTCTCTCCACTTGTTCCCACCAGTGCTTCACCTCTCATCACTTTCCCCGGAAACCTGATGTGGCCAGGTTAAATAAATAAACAAATAATTTCTTCAACCTCAAGTTCCTGTTTCCTAGCTCCCATTTTACTTATTTCTTCTCTATTCCTAATTTTCTCTTATTTTTTCATTTTTACTTCTTTCTTCAGAATCTTTTCTCCAGGGAGAACATTGACAATTGATGTCCCCTCAAATCTGTCCCCTCTCTACCTGCAATAACTTTAATCTTTCCCTCTATTTAATTTTTTTTTTGGCTGTGTTGCATCTTCGTTGCTGCACGCGGGCTTTCTCTAGTTGCCGTGAGCGGGGGCTACTCTTTTGTTGTGGTGCGTGGGCTTCTCATTGTGGTGGCTTCTCTTGTTGTGAAGCACGGGCTCTAGGCACGTGGACTTCAGTAGTTGTGGCTCTCAGCCTCAGTAGTTGTGGCTCGCGGGCTCTAGAGCGCAGGCTCAGTAGTTGTGGCTCATGGGCTTAGTTGCTCCGCGGCATGTGGGATCTTCCCGGACCAGGGCTCAAACCAATGTCCCCTTCATTGGCAGGTGGATTCTTAACCACTGCGCCACGAGGGAAGTCCCCTCTCTATTTAATTTTTCCTTTTTTCTATTTTGCTTATTTGGAGGTGTCACACCTGTCACACAAGCATTCCTGGAATGCTTTTGTCACAACCTCCTCTCCCACCCAACCCTCCTCACCCTCCATACATAATACCCTTAGGCTGCTGACCTCTCTTTATCCTTTTAGGTCTTAGTTTAAAGGTCAGCTCCTTAAAGTGGGCTTCCCTATGACCCTTCCTCATCTGAATTAAATCCTTTCATTACTCTTTTCAAAGCATCCTGTAATTTTCAGTCATCATTTATTACAGTTTCTGACTAAATATTTTTGGGATGACTCTTTACTTAATTGTAACCTTTTTAAATTGTAACCTTATTAAATTGTAACCTTTATTAAATTGTAACCTTTTAAATTGTAACCTTTATGAGGGCAAGAACCTTGTTTTGCCAATAACTATTCCTAGCACCCAACATCTGTAAATGATTTGTTATTTAATATGAAGGCTCACCATTTCCCAATCACTACAAGAGGATAGATTTTTTTTGTGTGTGGTACGCGGGCCTCTCACTGTTGTGGCCTCTCCCGTGGTGGGAGCACAGGCTCCGGACGTGCAGGCTCAGCGACCATGGCTCACGGGCCTAGCCGCTCTGCGGCATGTGGGATCTTCCCGGACCGGGGCATGAACCCGTGTCCCCTGCATCGACAGGCGGACTCTCAACCACTGCGCCACCAGGGAAACCCAAGAGGATAGATTTTTGAATGGGTTATATTATCGTTTCTTCTATTGGGTGTAGGGTTGGTTTTGAAAATCTGTTTTACGCTAACTTTTCAATATTGTGTAAAAGCCTTGTTTGAAAATAATAGTAGCTACCACTTATTGACCACCTACTATATGCAAGGCACTAAACTTCATGTTCTAAGTGCCCCACTAAAAACTGACCCATTCAAAGCTGTGCTATTTTAAATGACACCTAATTAAAACAATATTCAATACCCACTGGTGATTCTAAACAAGGATTAGAAAGATTTAGATCATGATCTGTATGCAAACTTAATTTTTTTTAATATTTATTTATTTATTTGGCTTCGTTGGGTCTTAGTTGCAGCACGTGGGATCTTCGTTGCGGCATGCGGGGTCCTTTGTTGAGGTGCGGGCTCAGTAGTTGTGGCATGCAGGCTTAGTTGCCCCATGGCATGTGGGATCTTAGTTCCCCGACCAGGGATCAAACCCACGTCCCCTGTGTTGGAAGGCGGACTCTTAACCACTGGACCAACAGGGAAGTCCCACAAACTTTAAACATTGGTGAGGATCTGATTAGTAGTACTTCCTTTCCTTCTTTTGTATTCCAGTCCAGCCTTTCTGCTATGAAAGAGATCACAAACTAGTGGTCAGCTGACTGCACGTGCCTTGGCCTGCAGGTATGTTTTCTTGGTTTGCGGTGTTAAAAATACATATTTTTAATTTGATGCCAACATTTAACATAAAAATCTCAATTCAATTTCACTTAAAAATGGAAAGTCCTCCAATACCACGACGACATTCTAACAAGAAGACAGTTTGCCAGGGCAGAAGTGCAGCTGCTCTCTTTAGACAGGGTATGTAGACTCAGATTTACCGCCAGGACGGAGGTACAGCTGCTCTCTTTAGACAGGGCACGTAGACTCAGATTTACCACCATCCCCAGCTGCCTTGCTTCACCTGCTTACGTTTCCTCCCTGGCCTCTATAGGCATTTGAGTTTGCTATCATTGCTAGAACTTCTTGGTCCATTTATAACCACTTGAAAGGTAAGGTTACACTCATAATTCAGAACAAGGAGTCAGGTTCTTATTCCTCAACTAGATGCTCTTTCTCTCTTCTCCTTGTTATCATGATGTCTCAAAATTTTTTATAATTAGAAGTGACCTTAAAGTCCTCTCATCTTGAAACTAAATCTAGGTTTTTTTAAAATATTCTCTTTTTTACAGTAAAATATACATTACATAAAATTTGCTATTCTAACCACTTTTTAAATTGAGAAATCTTTTTTTGGTGGTAAAATATAAATAACATAAAATTTACCATTTTAAGTGTACAGTTCAGTGGTATTAACTATATGCACATTGTTTTAAAACTATTACCAGTATCTATCTCCCTTTTTTCATCTTCCCACATTGAAGCATTTTACCCAGTAAAAAATAACTCCCCATTCCCCCCTCTTCCAGCCGCTGATAACCACTGTTTTACTTTCTGTCTCTACACGTTTGACTATTTTAGGTACCACATATAAGTGGAATCATACAATATTTGTCTTTTTGTGTCTGACTTATTCCACTAAGCATGATGTTTTCATAGTTCATCCATGTTGTAGTGTGTATCAGAATTTCATTCCTTTCTATAGTTGAATAATATGCCACTGTGTGTATATCGTATTTAGTTTATCCGTTCATCTGTCAATGGACACGTGGGTTGTTTCCACCTTTTGGCTGTTGTGAATAATGCAGCTGTAAGCGTGGGTGTACAACTATCTGTTTGAGTCCCTGTCTTTGATTCTTGGATATGTACTTAGGAGTGAAATTGCTGGATCATATGATCATTCTATGTATAACTTTTTAAGGAATTGCCATACTGTTTTCCACAGTGGCTACACCATTTTACATTCTCACCAGCAATGCACAATTTCTCCCAATCCTCACCGACATGTGATATTTCTTGTTGTTTTGATAATAGGCATTCAAATTGGTGTGACGTGGAATCTCATTGCGGTTTTGATTTGCATCTCCCTGATGACTCATGATGTTGAATATCTTTTCATGTGCTTATTGGCCATTTGTATATCTTCTTTGGAGAAATGTCTATTTAAGCCCTTTGCACTTTTTTGAATTGTGTTGTTTATTGTTGTTGTTGTTGTTGAGTTGTAGGAGATCTTTACGTAATCTGCATATGAATCCCTTATTAGACATGTGATTTGCAAATATGTTCTCTTATTCTGTAGGTTGTCTACTCACTTTCTTGATAGTATCCTTTGATACACCAAAGTTCTTAGTTTTGATGAAATCCAATTTATCTATTTTTTCTTTTGTTCCCTGTGCTTTTGGTGTCATATCTATGAAATCATTGCCAAATCCAATGTCAAGAAGCTGTTGGATTGTTTTCTTCTAAGTGTTTTATAGTTTTAGCTCTTAAGTTTAGGTCTTTGATCCATTTTGAGTTAGTTTTTAGATAAGGTGTGAGGTAAGGATCCAACTTCTTTCTTTTCTTTTCTTTTTTTTCCCACTGCATGGCATGTGCAGTGGAAGCATGGAGTCCTAGCCACTGGACCACCAGGGAAGTCCCCCAACTTCTTTCGTTTGCAGAAGGATATCTAGTTTTCGCAGCACCACTACTGAAAGACTTTTTGAGCAGTCCTTTCCCCAGTGAATGGCACCCTTGGCCTCTTCTTGAAAATCAATTGATCTTACTGTGAGGGTTTACTTCTGGGCCCTCTCTTCTGTTCAAGTGGTCTATATGTCTGTCCTTATGCCAGTTCCATACTGTTCTAATTACTGTGGCTTTGTATTGAGTTTCAAAGTTGGGAAGTTTGAGCCCTCCAACTTTATTCTTTTCCAAGATTGTCCTGGCCATTTGGGCCCCCTTGCAATTCCATATGAATTTGAGGATCAGCTCTCTATTTCTGTGGCAAAAAACCTGTTGGAATTCTGGTAGGAATTGTGTTGTATCTGTAGATTGCTTTGGGTAGTATTGACATCTTAACAATGATAAGTCTTCCTATCCATGAACATGGGAAGTCTTTCCATTTATTTAGGTCTTCTTTAATTTCATTCAGCAGTGTTTTATAGTTTTCAGTGTGCAAGTCTTTCACCTCCTTGGTTAGATTTATCCCTAAGTATTTTATTCTTTTCATGCTATTGTAAATGGAACTGTTTTTCTTAGTTTCCTTTTTACATTTTTCATTGCTGGTTTATAGAAATATAATTGGTTTTTGTATGTTGGTTTTGTATCCTGCATCTTTGCAAAATTCATGTATTAGCTGTAATAGTTTGTGTATTTGTGTATGTATATAATCTTTATGGTTTTCTGCATAGAAGATCATGTCATCTTTAAATAGAGATAGTTTTATCTTTTCCTTTACAATTTGGATACCTTTTATATCTTTTTCTTGCCTAATTGCTTTGGTTAGAACTTCCTGTGCTATGTTCAGAAGTGGCAAAAGCAGGTATCCTTGTCTTGTTCCTGATTTGGGGGGAATGTTTTCTAGTATTTGGTTTTAAGATAAAAGTATGTCAGGAAAATTGTGATTCACATGGACAAGTAGCTGCAAATACTAATAGATTTATTTTTAACATCTTGACATCTGGTCAAAAAAAGTTTTTTAGTTATACTGATCCACATATTCAAAAAAATAGTGATAGGGAATTCCCTGGCAGTCCAGTGGTTAGAACTCAGTGATCTCACTGCCAGCGCCCTGGGTTTGATCCCTGGTCTGGGAACTAAGATCCTACAAGCCACAGAACGAGGCCAAAAAAAAAAAAGTAGTGATAGTAAATTTTTGTGCCAAAGCTGAGTTACTTTCCTAATTGATGTGTGATCACTTTGGAGAAATCAATGAACAGTTTTCTCAGCTAGTTTAAAAACTGCATTGTTTGGAGAAAAATAAATGTATCTTATAATATCTCATATGAGTTGTTCAATAGTGTTATTTCTTTAAAGATCAGGTACCTCAGGGGCTGCTATGGATTGAATTGTGTCCCTCCCACATTCATATATTGAAGCCCTAACCCCCAACGTGACTGCGTTTGGAGGTAGGGCCTATAAGGATGTAATTAAGATTCAATGAGGTCATTAGGGTAGGGCTCTTCTCCAATAGGATTAGTGTGCTTATAAGGAGATATCGGGGACTTCCCTGGTGGCACAGTGGTTAACAATCCTCCTGCCAATGCAGGGGACATGGGTTTGAACCCTGGTCCAGGAAGATCCCACATGCCACAGAGCAGGTAAGCCCGTGCGCCACAACTACTGAGCCCACATGCCATAACTACTGAAGCCCACATGCCACAACTACTGAAACCCACATACCTAGAGCCTGTGCTCTGCAACAAGAGAAGCCACCACAATGAGAAGCCCATGCACCGCAACGAAGAGTAGCCCCACTCGCTGCAACTAGAGAAAGCCCACGCACAGCAACAAAGATGCAGCGCAGCCAAAAATAAATAAATAAATTAAAAAAAAAAAAAAGAAGAGACATCAGAGAGCCTTCCCCCTCTGTTCTCCATGTAAGGACACAGTGAGAAGGCAGCCTTTTACAACAAAGGAAAGACTCCTCACCAGACACTGAGCCTGCTGGCTCTTCCATCTTGGACTTCTAGTCTCCCAAACTGTGAGAAAAATAATTTCTGTTGTTTAAGCCACCCAGTCTATGGTATTTTGTTATGGCAGCCTGAGCAGACTAATACAGAGGCCAGATTTTTGCTCATAATTTTCGCACAGAAAAATTAATTTTATTTTGCATTTTGAATCCAAATCCTGTTTTGATTCATCACTAATATTTTATCTGAGGTGGTAAGTATGGCAGTGTTATAAGCCTAAATTGAGCTATTCAGTTTATTTAAATATCAGTAAGATTTCCAAGTTGATAAACTTACATTTAATGAATGTACTTAAGGTAGAAATAATAGTAATTTCTTATTTTATTTGACTATTGTTTTGACAACTGCCTTATATCAGTCAGAAAACTTTAGTGTAAAAGAATAAATTCTGGCATCACTACTGATACGTCTGCAAATGACTCTGAAAGGTCTACAATTTAAAAGCCTCATCCTAATAAAATTAACAGTATGTATCAATTTGTATAACATTATCCAATAGTGTTTTGAAAAATGCTTACATAATCTTAACTGCTAGTGTTTATCTACACAACATCTAATGACATTTTAAGGCCTGTGTTTTCTGTGATCCACTATTCCATCAATTTTTTCTGCCATTGCTTTTCCAGTCCCAGTACAAAAACGATTACATTTTTACCACTTTGTTAGTTAGTATCTTAACACTTAAATACCTCTATTTTGTAATTATCAAGTTATTTTATAGAGTAATAAATCTACTTTGTTTTGTTCCATAACCACATCGTATAGGAACAAGTATAAGGAGGGGTTGATAACATCTGTACTCTCATCCAGTAGAATTTAAAGATTTTATGTAATCACAGCCTTTATGCCAATATAGTCCTGGATTAAAAAGAAAAGAAAAAGACTAGAGCAGATAAAAAGCTTCCTAGTCAGTGACACATTTACAAGTTCAGATACATATATTTGTGAGCAGGAGAAGCTCCACGATGAGTTAACCTGAGAGCACAAGTTGGTAGTGTCTATATATTCAAATTTACTATGTAACCTATTTAGTGTGCATGTTGTTTTTCTTATAAATTTTAAACGAAGGTATATTTTTAATAAGAAAACTGTTAATATTAAACATTTGTAGAAACTTACCAATGCCTCTGAAAAACTCAAGCCTTCTGGTTTGAAAACTACTGATGTTTCTCTACCCATTCCCCATCACACAGGTATAAAATTGAAGCCTGAGGTCTCCCAGAGAGTCTTCTGACTCTCACCAAGTGCTCTTGCTATTAGCGTCAAGTGTTCTTGCCCTGACGCTTAATGCACATCAATATATTTTATGTCATTCAGCCTCTGAGATCAATGTATAATTTTCTAGCCCAGAATGTGATCAGATTAGTTAAGGTTTAAGAATATATTGCAATTGTGTGTGATTTTCTATCTTCTTTGATTGCCTTAACAGATGGAGGAAAGTTTAAGTTCCACTCTACCTGTCTTCAAGAGAAAACATTATGTTATTCCATCTTTTATTTAAAATAAAAAATCATGATTCTTATTACTGAGGGAAGTATAGTACTTGCTTTACTGCATATTTCATGCTTTGAAGGACATAACAAGCAGAATTTGGAAGTTCTTTGAAAATACAGCCAAGGGTTCTTCAAAAATTAGGCTAAAGTGAGACTTTACCATGAGATGTTATTAAACCCATTCTCTAAAGCAGATGTACCCCAAAACAGAATGGTACCTCTTAGGCTTCTGAAATCTCTTGCTCGCATGATTCAGTTAAAAACAGAAGTAAAAGACTAAATTAAAGTGTATACACTGTGAGTCAAAATAAAGCCACCTTAGGTTAAAAATGTCAGTTTAATAAACCATACTCAAATTTGGTAGTTTTGGTGGGTTTTAAGCTGGGAGTGTATAAAAGCAAGTATAAGTAGTGTTGAAAATTTAATCTTTTCTAGTTTTATTTTGCTTGGCATAACCTGCTCTTCATTCCCACCGCTGCCACTGGACCCTAATTTAGAACCCTAACTAACCACATCGGAGAGGTTGTCAAAAAGACAGATTCCTTGATCCCATCTCCAACCAAGTGAATCAGAGTCAGCAAGGGAGGGACCTGGGAATGAATGAATGTATTTATTTTAACATCTTTATTGGAGTATAATTGCTTTACAGTGTTGTGTTATTTTCTGCTGTATAACAAAGTGAATCAGCTATATGCATACGTATATCCCCATATCCCCTACCTCTTGCATCTCCCTCCCACCCTCCTTATCCCACCCCTCTAGGTGGTCGCAAAGCACTGAGCTGATCTCCCTGTGCCATGCAGCTGCTTCCCACTAGCTATCTATTTTACATTTGGTAGTGTATATATGTCAGTGCTACTCTCTTACTTCCTCCCAGCTTACCCTTCCCTCTCCTGTGTCCTCAAGTCCATTCTCTACGTCTGTGTCTTTATTCCTGTCCTGCCTCTAGGTTCTTCAGACCATTTTTTTTTTAATTCCATATATATGTGTTAGCATACGGTATTTGTTTTTCTCTTTCTGACTTACTTCACTCTGTATGACAGTCTCTAGGTCCATCCACCTCACTGCAAATAACTCAATTTCATTTCTTTTTATGGCTGAGTAATATTCTATTGTATATATGTGCCACATCTTCTTTATCCATTCATCTGTCTATGGACACTTAGGTTGCTTCCATGTCCTGGCTATTGTAAATAGAGCTGCAATGAACATTGTGGTGCATGACTCTTTTTGAATTATGATCTTCTCAGGGTATATGCCTAGTAGTGGGATTTCTGGATCATATGGTAATTCTATTTTTAGTTTTTTAAGGAACCTCCATACTGTTCTCCATAGTGGCTGTATCAATTTACATTCCCCACTAACAGTGCAAGAGGGTTCCCTTTTCTCCACACCCTCTCCAGCATTTATTGTTTGTAGATTTTTTGATGATGGCCATTCTGACTGGTGTGACGTGATACCTCATTGTAGTTTTGATTTGCATATCTCTAGTGAGTGATGATGTTGAGCATCTTTTCATGTGTTTGTTGGCAATCTGTATATCTTCTTTAGAGAAATGTCTATTTAGGTCTTCTGCCCATTTTTGGATTGGATTTTTGTTTTTTTGATATTGAGCTTCATAAGCTGCTTGTATATTTTTTTTTTTTTTGTATATTTTGAAGATTCATCCTTTGTCAGTTGCTTCATTGGCAAATATTTTCTCCCATTCTGAGGGTTGTCTTTTCGTCTTGTTTATAGTTTCCTTTGCTGTGCAAAAGCTTTTAAGTTTCATTAGGTCCCATTTGTTTATTTTTGTTTTTACTCTAGGCGGTGAGTTAGAAAGGATCTTGCTGTGATTTATGTCATACAGTGTTCTGCCTATGTTTTCCTCTAAGAGTTTTATAGTGTCCGGCCTTACATTTAGGTCTTTAATCCATTTTGAGTTTATTTTTGTGTATGGTATTAGGAAGTGTTCTAATTTCATTCTTTTACAGGTAGCTGTCCAGTTTTCCCAGCACCACTTATTGAAGAGGCTGTCTTTTCTCCATGGTATACTCTTGCCTCCTTTATCAACAGAGGTTTATCTCTGGGCTTTCTATCCTGTTCCATTGATCTATATTTCTGTTTTTGTGCCAGTACCATACTGTCTTGATTATTGTAGCTTTATAGTATAGTCTGAAGTCCAGGAGCCTGATTCCTCCAGCTCTATTTTTCTTTCTCAACATTGTTTTGCTATTCAGGGTCTTTTGTGTTTCCATACAAATTATGCAATTTTTTGTTCTACTTCTGTGAAAAAATGCCATTGGTAGTTTGATAGGGATTGCATTGAATCTGTAGATTGCTTTGGGTAGTATAGTTATTTTCACAATGTTGATTCTTCCAATCCAAGAACATAGTATATCTCTCCATCTGTTTGTATCATCTTTAATTTCTTTCATCAGTGTCTTATAGTTTTCTGCATACAGGTCTTTTGTCTCCTTCAGTAAGTTTATTCCTAGGTATTTTATTCTTTTTGTTGCAATGGTAAATGGGAGTGTTTCCTTAATTTCTCTTTCAGATTTTTCATCATTAGTGTATAGGAATGCAAGAGATTTCTCTGCATTAATTTTGTATCCTGCTACTCTACCAAGTTCATTGATTAGCTCTAGTAGTTTTCTGGTAGCATCTTTAGGATTCTCTAAGTATAGTATCACGTCATCTGCAAACAGTGACAGCTTTACTTCTTCTTTTCCAATTTGGATTCCTTTTATTTCTTTTCTTCTCTGATTGCTGTGGCTAAAACTTCCAAAACTATGTTGAATAATAGTGGTGAGAGTGGGCATCCTTTTCTTGTTCCTGATCTTAGTGGAAATGGTTTCAGTTTATCACCATTGAGAATGATGTTGGCTGTGGGTTCGTCATATATGGCCTTTATTATGTTGAGGTAGATTCCCTCTATGCCTATTTCCTGGAGAGTTTTTATCATAAATGGGTGTTGAATTTTGTCAAAAGCTTTTTCTGCATCTATTGAGATTATCATATGGTTTTTATCCTTCAATTTGTTAATATGGTGTATCACATTGATTGATTTGTGTATATTGAAGAATCCTTGATTTGCTGGGTAAACCCCACTAGATCGTGGGGTATGATCCTTTTAATGTGCTGTTGGATTCTGTTTGCTGGTATTTTGTTGAGGATTTTTGCATCTATGTTCATCAGAGATATTGGCCTATCGTTTTCTCTTTTCTGTGACATCTTTGTCTGGTTTCGGTATCACGGTGATGGTGGCCTCATAAAATGAGTTTGGGAGTGTTCCTCCCTCTGCTATATTTTGGAAGAGTTTGAGAAGGATAGGTGTTAGTTCTTCTCTAAATGTTTGATAGAATTCGCCTGTGAAGCCATCTGGTCCTGGGCTTTGTTTGTTGGAAGATTTTTAATCACAGTTTCAATTTCAGTGCTTGTGATTGGTCTGTTGATATATTCTATCTTCCTGGTTCAGTCTCGGAAGGCTGTGCTTTTCTAAGAATTTGTCCATTTCTTCCAGGTTGTCCATTTTATTGGCATATAGTTGCTTGTAGTGATCTCTCATGATCCTTTGTATTTCTGCAGTATCAGTTGTTACTTCTCCTTTTTCATTTCTAATTCTGTTGATGTGAGTCTTCTCCCTTTTTTTCTTGATGAGTCTGGCTAAGGGTTTATCAATTTTGTTTATCTTCTCAAAGAACCAGCTTTTAGTTTTATTGATCTTTGCTATTGTTTCTTTCATTTCTATTTCATTTATTTCTGATCTGATCTTTATGATTTCTTTCCTTCTGCTAACTTCGGGGTTCTTTTGTTCTTCTTTCTCTAATTGCTTTAGGTGTAAGGTAAGGTTGTTTATTTGAGATTTTCTTGTTTCTTGAGGTAGGATTGTATTGCTATAAGCTTCCCTCTTAGGACTGCTTTTGCTGCATCCCAAGGTTTGGGGTCATCATGTTTTCATTGTCATTTATTTCTAGGTATTTTTTTATTTCCTCTTTGATTTCTTCAGTGATCTCTTGGTTATTTAGTAGCGTATTGTTTAGCCTCCTGCGTTTGTATTTTTTTACAGTTTTTTTTTCTGTAATTGACATCTAGTCTCATAGTGTTGTGGTCAGAAAATATACTTGTTACAATTTCAATTTTCTTAAACTTACCAAGGCTTGATTTGTGACCCAAATGTATAGATATGGTCTATCCTGAAGAATGTTCCGTGATCTCTTGAGAAGAAAGTATATTCTTTTGTTTTGGGATGAATCTCTTATATATATCAATTAAGTCCCTCTTGTTTAATGTGTCATTTAAAGCTTGTGCTTCTTTATTTATTTTCAGTTTGGATGATCTGTCCATTGGTGAAAGTGGGGTGTTAAAGTCCCCTACTATTATTGTGTTACTGTCAATTTCCCCTTTTATGGCTGTTAGCATTTGCCTTATGTATTGAGGTGCTCCTGTGTTGGGTGCATAAATATTTACAATTGTTATATCTTCTTCTTGGATTGATCCCTTGATCATTATGTAGTGTCCTTCTTTGTCTCTTGTAATAGTCTTTATTTTAAAGTCTACTTTGTCTGATATGAGAATTGCTACTCCAGCTTTCTTTCGATTTCCGTTTGCATGGAATATCTTTTTCCATCCCCTCACTTTCAGTCTGTATGTGTCCCTAGGTCTGAAGTGGGTCTCTTGTAGACGGCATATGTATGGGTCTTGTTTTTTTATCCAGTTACCCAGTCTGTGTCTTTTGGTTGAAGCATTTAATCCATTTACACTCAAGGTTATAATCAATATGTATGTTCCTATTACTGTTTTCCTAATTGTTTTGGGTTTGTTATTGTAGGTCTTTTCATTTTTTTGTGTTTCCTGCCTAGAGAAGTTCCTTTAGCATTTGTTGTAAAGCTGGTTTGCTGGTGCTGAATTCTCTTAACTTTTGCTTGTCTGTAAAGGTTTTAATTTCTCCATCGAATCTGAATGAGATCCTTGCTCGAGATCCTTGCTCGGTAGAGTAATCTTTGTTGTAGGTTTTTCCCTTTCATCACTTTAAATATGTCCTGCCACTCCCTTCTGGCTTGCAGAGTTTCTACTGAGAGATCAGCTGTTAACCTTATGTGGATTCCCTTGTATGTTATTTGTTGCTTTTCCCTTGCTGCTTTCAATATTTTTTCTTTTTATTTAATTTTTGATAGTTTGATTAATATGTGTCTCGGTGTGTTTCTCTTTGGGTTTATCCTGTATGGTACTCTTTGTGCTTCCTGGACTTGATTGACTATTTCCTTTCTCATGTTAGGAAAGTTTTCGACTATAATCTCTTCAAATATTTTCTCAGGCCCTTTGTTTTTCTCTTCTTCTTCTGGGACCCCTATAATTCGAATGTTGGTGCGTTTAACGTTGTCCCAGAGGTCTCTGAGACTTTCCTCAATTCTTTTCCTTCTTTTTTCTTTGTTCTACTCCCTGGCAGTTAATTCCATAATTTTATCTTCCAGCTCACTTACCCGTTCTTCTGCCTCAGTTATTCTGCTGTTGATTCCTTCTAGAGTATTTTTAATTTCAGTAATTGTGTTGTTCATCACTGTTTGTTTGCTCTTTAGTTCTTCTAGATCCTTTTTAAATGTTTCTTGTATTTTCTCCATTTTGTTTCTGAGATTTTGGATCATCTTTACTATCATTACTCTGAATTCTTTTTCAGGTAGGTTGCCTATTTCGTCTTCATTTATTTGGTCTTGTACGTTTTTACCTTGCTCCTTCATCTGTAACAAATTTTTTTGTCATTTCTTCTTTTTTTTTCTGGTGGGTGGTGCTGTATTCCTGTCTTACTGGTTGTTTGGCTTGAGATGTCCAGCACTGGAGTTTACAGGCAGTTGGATAAAGCTGGGTCTTGGTGCTGAGATGAGGACCTCCAGGAGGCCTCACTCCAGTTGATATTCCCTGGGGTCTGAGGTTCTCTGTTAGTCCAGCAGTTTGGACTTGGAGCTCCCACCACAGGAGCTCAGGCCCAACCTCTGGCCTGGGAAGCAAGATCCTGCAAGCTTTGTGGCGCAGTTAAAAAAAAAAGGGGGGGGGCTTCCCTGGTGGTGCAGTGGTTGAGAGTCCACCTGCCGATGCAGGGGACACGGGTTCGTGCCCTGGTCCGGGAGGATCCCATGTGCCACGGAGCGGCTGGGCCCGTGAGACATGTCCGCTGAGCCTGCGCCTCCGGAGCCTGTGCTCCACAACGGGAGAGGCCACAGCAGTGAGAGGCCCGCGTACCGAAAGGAAAAAAAAAAGGAAGAAAGAAAAAAAGGAGCAGTACAATATCAAATAATAAAAAACAAAATAAAATTAGAAAGATAAAAAATGTTAGGAAAACTAAAACTATAATTAAAATAACTGCAACAAGGTACAGTAAAACAACAACAGAAAAAAAGAAGAAAAAAGGCCGGGGGGACAAGCCAAAAGGAGAGATCACTAACAAAGTATAAAGAATAAAATAAAATTAGAAAAATAGAAGATTTATTAGGAGAAATAAAAATATAAAAGAATCAACAACAATGAATCAACAAGCTAAAACAGAACCCCAATCTAAAAGAGGAAAAAAGAAAAGAAAAAAAAAAGTCTGGCTATGGGGGCGGATTGGAACTTAGGCAGGGGTGGGGTGTTTACAGTGGGGCCGGACCTAGGCTGGTGGGGAGGTGACGTTTGAGCGTGAGGTGGGGCCTAGGCGGGGCGACGTTCAAGTGTGGGCAGAGCCTCTGCTTAGGACCTGCGCAGAAGGGGAGCGGCAGCATGTGGAAAGGAGGGCCTCTGGAGTGTGGGGTTGCGGAGTCTGGAGGTAGGGCCCTGAGTGAGGATGTGGGGTGGGGCTTGGCTCTGCATGGCAGGAGGGAGGCTCTGAGGGCAGAGGATTAGGCCAGGGAGCCCAACAGGCTTCTCAGTGCCCAAGTGGACAGGGAAAGCCCCGGTCCTGTTCCCTTGTGTTCCTTCGTGCCCCTCCCCCACCATCTCCCCCCGGGGTCTCCCGTGTCGCTGCCAGACCCCTAACCGTGGGTGGGTTGTGCTGGGTGTAGAACTCCTCCCCTACCCCAGCCGCCCCTCAGGGAGGCCGGTCCCGTAAGTCCGGCCTTTACTTTTGCTCCCCCTTCACTCCCTCCCACTCCCTCAGGACTCGCGTGGCTGGAGAGGGCCTCGGTGGGCAGAGGATCAGGCCCGGATCTCAAGAGGTTTCTGGGGGCCCAAGTGGGCAGGGAAACCTGGCCGCACTCCCTTCTGATCCTGTGCCCTCCCAGTGGTCCCCCAATTTCCCCCTTCGGGCATGGGATCCCTTCCCCTCCCCCAGCCACCCCTCAGGGGCGCCAGTCCCGTCCTGCCTCCACTCCTCCTCCCCCCTCACTCCCCCCATTCCCCATGTCCCTGGTTGCTGGGGGTTCCTTCCGTCCCCTTAGGTGTTCGTGGTCCCCCACCGGTGCCTGGTAGGTGCCCTAGTTGTGAGAAGCCACGAATTCTGCGTCCTCCTAGTACGCCATCTTGACCCCCCCCCCCCCCCGGGAATTTATTTTTTAACAAGCATTTCAGGTGACACTTAAAATCACTCGTGTGGGAAGTATTGAATAACTTCTTAACTTTTTTCTTTTGCTCCAGTCCTTACTCTACATCAGCAGTTTTCAACCCTGGTTGCACGTCAAGTTCATTCAGGGAGCTTTTAAAAACTACCCATGCCCATGCCCCATCACAGATCGATTTAATCAGAATCTTATGGGTTGGGACCTATGCTTTTTTTTTTTTTTTAATGTTTTAAGTAAAAAGGTTTTATTGCAGTACAACATTTAGAGAAAAGTGCAAAATAATAAATGTACAGCTTAATGGATTTCTACAAAATAAACATACTCATGTAATGTCCATCCAGATAGAGAATATTACCAGCGCCCCAGATGCCTCTCCCAGGTCCCCTTCCAGTCATGAATCCCCTCTAGGGTCACCACTAGTCTAACTTTTATCACCATAAACTAGATGTGCCTGATCTTGAACTTTATGTAGCTAGAATCATAGAGCATGCGCTCCTCAGGGGCTGGCTTCTTTTGCTTAACATTATATTTCTGATTTGTTGTTGGGTTTAGCTACAGTTTGTTCTTTTTTATTGTTGTACAGAATTCCATTTTATGTATAAACCACAGTTTATCCATTCTACAGTAGGTGGTGTTTGGGTTGTTTTCAGTTTCAAGCTAGTACAAACAATGTTACTATAAACATACTTTTATATGTCTCTTGGTGTATAGATTTCTGTTAAGTATGTACTTAGGAGTGGAATTGTTGGGAATGCATACATTCAGCTTTAGCATATGTTCCCAAAATGATTGTACCATTTTCCACATTTAACTGCAGTTTATGAGAGTTCCTGTTGCTCTAGAACTTTTTCTGGGGCCCATGCATTTTAAAAGCTCTGCAGGTGACTGTGATGCACATTGAAGCTTGAGAACTACCTCAAGACCTTTTATAAATATAATTCTCTAAAGCATAGCCTTGGGCTTGTCGCCCCTGCTTAGAACATCAGAGGTTCTATTGGTATTGCCTGCTTATGAAATATGAGTTCCATTACCTTACATTTAGGCCACTCATGATCTAACCTCAGCTGTTCCAACCACTGCTTTCCTACTCACAGCCTACACTCTCACCACACACAGACATTCACTTTCCCCCAAACACTCCTTATACTTTTCCCCAGCACACCTTTGTTTTTGCTTTTCTATTTGTGTAGCACTTTCTTGCATGTCTGTCACATTCCTGACCATCTTCAAGTAAACCCAGTTCTAAAAGTCCTCGTAATTCCCACTTCCTCCCCTCCTTGCCCTCCCTTACCTCCATAAGTGATCTGTCTTATGGCACTTATTCTATCATATTTATATTAGTTATTGGCAAACATATAATCTCTTTCCTAAGATATTGCACGGGGTCAAGAATAAATCGATTTTGTCTCTCCTACCTCTCCATTCAGCTTGTAAATGTGTAATATCAAGCTCCATGTGGAGCACTAAAGAGAAGACTTTAAATTGGGTACAGCTGTGTAACCATGGTTAAGTTACTTTCTCCAGGCCTTAGTTTTCTCATCTGTAAAATGGAGAGTGTACTACTTCAACATTGTGAAAATTAAATGAGATAATGGACTAAAGCACCTATTAATCTTGGCACATAATGACTGCTTCATCAATGCCAGTTGTTTGTGTCATGTGATAGGTATCATTGTTAGTTCCCTTGAGGGGGGAGACAGCATAGTTTATCTCTGAAGCCCCATTCAGTACCTTTGCTTGTTGTGGGTGCTCAGTAAATGCTGGAAGAATAAATTAATGAATGTCTGCTGGATGATTGGATGGGCCAGGCTTATTCATATTCCATTTCCAGTAAGTTTGGCCTATCTTGGAAGAAGCAGTCAAATTTCAGTTTAACCATCAGAGATAGACAGAAAGTAGGGTTTCTACTAAAAACTTTATTAAAAAGCTTATATCCCCAGTTTAACCATACAACAGCTGCTCTCCTTCTGCTGCCAGGAAGTAGGGAAAACGCTCCAAGAGCTATTTGCTGTTTGTTCATCTTCAGGTAAACATGCCATGACTTGGGGAGAGCACACACGTCCCCCGCAGGCAAGCTTGGGTCTGGGACGTTGCAAGTAGGAGCAATGAAGAAGAAATCCCCCACTCTGGGAGAGGTTCCTGCAGGGACTCAGCTAAACCCATTTGCAGCTTTGCTGAATTATTTACTAAGATGAGGGGACTGGGTGTGGCTGGTCTGAGATTCCTCCTGGGAAGTCACTTTAAGAGTCTCCTTAATTTCCTCACCCTTCATCTTTGTTCTCTGGCTTTGGTGCAAGGGTGCAGGCAATCGCACCCAGTTGACTGTTGTTCCCAGCACACTGAATTCTTTGAATCCGGCTGTTGCTGCCAAGGATTCCCTGCCCTGTTCTTTTCCCCTTGCCCTGATTTTAAAAACAGTTCGAGAAGTTCTCATCTGGCATGGAGATGCTGTTTTTCTAGATACATAGGACCAAGAAGGACCTTTAGAGCTTTAGATTATCATTTCTCAAAAACCTAGTATTGATAGATGAACAAATTATACATAGTAGGCTCTGCCATCACCACTGTCATTTAAAGGTATTTTAGTGCTAAGAGGCTGTACAAGTGAGATAAAACTGATACCTGAGAGTATTTATCACCACCTATGTCACTTGCAGGAGGAATATAAGAACATATTTAGCTAATTGAAACCTTATTAAAGGTGTGTAACAAAATATATGAAGATTAATGGGTAGTCCACGAAAATGTTTACCAGGTAACTAATATCTTTTAAAACATGAGCAAATAAATGAATTTAACCATGTTATAATCAAAATGGGTCTGATGACAAAAGAATTAGTAGTCTGAAAAATATATAATCCAGTGTTCGAAACCTTATTTGTCATGCAAATTGGCCAATAATTCCTTGGAAGCACAATTCTACTTTTATTTATTATTTTTAAATTTATTTATTTATTTATTTGGCTGTACCTGGTCTTAGTTGCAGCATGTGGGATCTTTAGTTGCAGCATGTGGGATCTAGTTCCCTGACCAGGGATTGAACCTGGGCCCCTGCATTGGGAGTGCGGAGTCTTAGCCTTTGGACCACCAGGGAAGTCCCGCATTTCTACTTTTAAAATAAAGTTAACTTCAGGAAGCAATGATGAGCAAGGAAGTAATACAATTTTAGGAAGACACTGAAAATCTGCATTTATTGTCTCAAGTGGCAGAACAACAGGATGGTATAATACCATTTATGTAAAATTATATATTTTTATGTCTGTATGTATTTATGTGCATACAAAAATGTTTGGAAGGAGGTTTACCAAAATGTTATAAGTGGTTTTCTTTCAGTGCTAGGATTTTACTTTTTTTTCGCACTTTTTTATATGGTTTGAGTTTTTTATAATGACTGTGTAACATTTTTATAATCACAATAAAAGCTATTTTTATTTTGAAAAAAAGAAAATTTTGTTTGACCATCTGCTATGGGCCCAAAATGGTACTAGGAGTTACAAGGATTAGAAAAGAAGGCTGCAGCCTGGCCACCAGTATGTTTACATTCTAGTTGGGAAGGTACCTAAAGGGTGGTAGAGTGTAGAGTGTAATCAGGTGTCAGGATACGTGGTTCAAAGAAGTGCTGGAGGCTACCAGGAAGAGGAGAGGTCATGTGGAAGTTTTCATTGGAAAGAGGAAGCTCGAGTTGGACCTTGAAAGTTGGACAGAATTTGACTAGGAGGAGGGAAGGAGGATATTTTAGGCAGCTTGAGCACTGAAGCAATAATAATGGTATTTGAAAAGACAGTGAGGAAACCAGCTTATATAGAGTAATAAGCAAATATGATTTGTGATAGAGAAATTTGCTTTATTGCCAAGTTTATTCCATCTTTATTTTGATACATTGCAAATTGTATTTTGGTATACTTGAGCATTTTAAAAATCAGATCTTAGAAAAATAAATATAATTATTCTGAATACTGACTCTAAAGTGACATAAAAACTATGACTGCCATGAACATTTCATTATTTTAGTGTATTGAGAATGGAAGACTTCAGTCCATGTGCTCTATAATCCTGTCATTTCTATCCATGTCTCAATTCAGTCAGTGGCTTTTTCTATAGGCTTTTAATTTGTGATTAATATATTCCTACACTTTCTTGTATTAAAAATCAAAAAGTAGGGTATGAAGGATGGAGGCCAAAAGTTTATTTAAAAATAAATGAAAGTTTATTTTTAAAAAAGACATTAAGATTGAGGCTTTTCAAACAATGGAGTCAGGATTTGCTTTTACTAGTTACTTGGTTAACATGACTACATGAAATGTGTGCTATATACTCTAAATACTGTGGCCATGTAAACTATACTTACCATGCAAACAAGTCTTTCAGAGAACCATATGTTTGAAATTTTAAATACAAAATGTCAACTATAAAGCTTTCCTTTTTGAATTCATGTATTTTTAAGTACTTTCAGTGTTCAAAGCACTGTGCTGCTAGGTGATGAAAAGTAAGCAGAGAACTCATTCATTCATCTATTCATTCATTCAACAGTATTTGTTGAGTGTGTCCTCTGTGCCAGGTATTATTCTAGGTGCTGGAACTAAAAGGATAAGGAGGAAATAGTTCTATTCTTAATGAACTCATAGTCTAGTTGGAGAGAAAATTGACATGTAAATAAAGAGTTATAGACCACTGGTAGACAGTGTCAGGTCAAATACACATATTTATTTGCACTCTCTCTATAAAACACACTAAATTTATAATAAAGGGGGAAAAAAGGTATAAAGCCAAAAGAGAACAAGAGATGACAGTAAGTAGTAGGTGTCAACTAAATTTTACAGGGTGGACTACAGATGGATAAGTAGGGAGTGATTTAGCAAAGAAAGCTGATGACTAATTTATAGAAGAGAAAGGTATCTCTTTATGCCACAGAGGTCTAGAAGGGTTCAAGAATTGGAGGTGTCAGGTACTCTGAAATTGGGAGTGTGAGGAAAGCTGAAAAGAGGATTTGCTGCAAGTCCTTGTAAGGAATGGTTAGATCCCCAGATCCTCTTCCCCACATTAAGCATCAAGGTCACACTCCCTTCTCCGTCCAGTAGAAGGTTGGAGCAACTAAACTGAAGGAAGTCTCAACTCAAGAATACCAGGTTCAGAGCAGAGGTGAGATGGCCTCATGTAAACAAGGAAATAAGCCAACGTCTACATGCTGTATGTTGATACCTCATTCCCCCCTTCCCTTGCTTAGCTCTCACAATGCTGGCTGCCAAATGGATACTCCCCAAGCACAAGTCTAGGAAATTTCCTGGAGAAACTTGAATAGCCCCAGGAAAAGTCCCTACAGATCTGACATTTAGGAGTTCCACTGTAAAATGACCAGGTCTCCATTCTGCAATGGAGCTCAATGTCAGCAAGCTCCATCCATTTAGAAAACCAGCTTTTTACATCTCACTCTAAATATGAGTGGACATATTCAAGGATCACCAGGCATTTGGAGAAGCCTCTAACATGATAGCCAGAAACGAAGACCAAACAAACAAGGTAGAGGAGGGGGGAACTCAGAAGAAGCAGTAACAATACAAGGAGCAGAAGAAAACTTTAAGAAAGCTGTCATTAATAGCCTCAGGGAAAACAGAGAAGGTATTGGATCCATAAAATAAGACTAGCCTGCCAGGCTTCCCTGGTGGCACAGTGGTTAAGAATCCACCTGCCAATGCAGGGAACATGGGTTCGAGCCCTGGGAAGATCCTACATGCCGCGGAGAAACTAAGCCCGTACGCCACAACTATTGAGCCTGCCCTCTAAAGCCTGCGAGCCACAATTACTGAGCCCACGTGCCACAACTACTGAAGCCCACATGCCTACAGCCTGTGCTCTGCAACAAGACAAGCCACCCCAATTAGAAGCCCGCACACTGCAACGAAGAGTAGCCCCCGCTCGCCACAACTAGAGAAAGCCCGCGCGCAGCACCGAAGATCCAATGCAGCCAAAAATTAAAAAGGAAAAAAAAAGACTAGCCTGCCATACATAGCCGTGTGTGTGTGTGTGTGTGTGTGTGTGTGTGTGTTTAAAGAACAAGAAGGAGTTCTTGAAATTAAAAATATAATAGCATAAATTAAAAATTCAATAGACGGAAAAAAAATTCAATAGAAGGGCTAAAGGTAAAGTTGAGGAAATTGCCTAGAAGAGGCAAAGAAATAGAAAATAAGAGAAAAATACAAAAAAATTAGAGGCCTAGTCCAGAAGTATAACGTCTAAAAAATTGGACTTCCAGAAAGAGAGAAAGGAATTAGAATGCCACTGGGCTTCTCAACAGCAATGCTGGAAGCTAAAACTCAGTAGAGCAATAGAGCAATGCTTTCAGAATACAAAAGTAAAATTATTTCCAACCTAGAATTCTGTACCAAACCAAATTAATAATCAACAATGAGAATAGAATATAGATTTTTAGATAGGCGAGAGCTTATAAATTTTAACTCCCATGCAGCTTTTCTCATGAAACTACTGGAGGATGTGTTTCACCCAAAAATGGGAATAAATCTAAAAAGATGAAATTATGGGATCTAGAAAGAGGGATCCAACAGAGAGAAGTAAAAGGAATTCTTAGGATGATAATGAAGGGTAGTCCCAGGACAGTCATTTATGCAGGAGAGTTAGATAGCAAGCAGTTCAGATTGCAGCAGCAGAAACATCCAGGAGGAATGTCTGCAAGAAAATTTTTAAAATAGAACTGATAAAAGTGTTGTGTTAGATTACATTCAGTTGGAGAATTGGAGATTAATACTTCAGTTGAAGAAATAGTGATTAATACTTAGAAACTCCAAGCAAACCAAGAAAGAGGTAATTCCAAGAGAAACAAAATGTTGTATGAGGAAGAAAATGTAATAATAATATACCTTGTGGCTTGGCTGTGAATAATGTTTATGTGGTATAAAAATATAAATACTGAATATTTTAAGCTAAAATTGTTACTGTATCTATATTAGAAAGATGGAGGGATGGGAAATGTGTGTAGGTGGTGAAAAAGATAATCTGTCATTTTCAACTAAGAGTCCAAAGATAATGTAAAATTTTAAAATCAAGAAATAGCAGCATAAGCATATTATTAAAAAATGAAAAACAGAAGACAAGTGGAGTTGGTTAAAAGAGTTGCTACCGTAGTTTGGTTTGGAACCAACTGAGTTTGAAAAACCAGTGAACCTTCCAAATGAACTTGTCCAGCAGGGATTCACGTCTGATAAAGAAATTGGAAGTGGAGATATAGTCAGAATTTAAATCATGCGAATGGATGAGATCACCGAGGGATGAAAGTGTAGTGAGAGAGAGAGATAAGGGCAGAACTTTGGGGAATGCTTATATTTAAAGGGTGAGAGAAGGAAAAAGAGTCAGGGAAGAAACAGAATATAGGAGGAGAAATAGAATAATATGCCATTACATAAACCAAAGGAGGAGAGTTTCAAGGGTAGGATGGGCAACAGTATCAGTTGTCACAGGTGGAGAACTAAAAAAATGTCCTTTGAATCTATGGTGATTGGAGATTGTAACTTTCAAGAGAACAGTTTTGATGTGATGGAAGCAACACTGAAGGGGCTACTGAGTGAATGAATGAGTGGTAAGAAAGAGGAGATAGTGAATATAGCACACTCTTCTGAGAAATTTGGCTTTGTTAAGTAGACTATGAAAGTTTTTTTAGATTAAGGGACCACTTAAACATATGTGGGTAGATAGCAAGAAGTTAATGGAGAAGGTAAGATGCAAGTGTAAGGGGGATAATTGACAGAGCAAGATCCCAGAGAAACTGAGAGAACATGGACTCAAGAGCACAGATGGAGAGATTAATCTTAGTAAGAGAAGGGAAAGATTTCTTTCTTTAAGAGAGGGATGGAAGAGGTGAGGATAAGTGAAGACACTAAGAAATATTAAGGTGTAGAGGAAGGAAATTGAAGGATTAAAAAATCAGATGGCTTCGATCTTCTTAATAATATAAGTTATCTGCTTAGAGTTGGGGGTTAGGGCAAAGGGTTAGTTTGGAAATTTGAGAATGGAAAATGTCTGGGGCAGCTGCTGGAAGGAATGCAATACAAAGTTAAAAGGAGATGACTGAAAGGATTACCCGGTAGCCAAGAGCATCCAATTGAGGTTAGAATGTATGAATTTGTAATAAAGCCAATCAGTATGGTTTCTGGACTTCCTCCAAGAGCGCTATGACTCCAAAAGTTGTGTAAGTCATCATCTTGGCTAGAGAAGGGTTTTCTTGGAGTGTCTTAGGAGACATCCCAGGGTTCAAAAACTTTAGAAAAATGCTTGCTCAAGGAGAGTTAATGCTTAGGAATACCAAAGAGCAGGTTTGCTTGTGGGATACTTCCTTCTGTGGGTCATTCAAAAGTCTTGTGGGGAGAATCATGGGCAAAAAAAAAGAAATATACTTAAGAGACTTAAGAGAAGCAAAGCAGTTTGGTATCAAGAAGAGCTATAGCTGCATGGATATCTAGACACAAATCTGAGGGTGGGACCATGTTCGAGAACATCTGGATTCAGATAAAAGAAGAGCAGAAGAGAAGTGACATCATTGTGGGATTACACTGTAGGCTACCTAGCCAGATGGAAGAAATAGATAAAGCATTCTTGATGTAGATCATAAAACTGGCCTGAGTCATGACAGCATGGCAACAGGGATTTCAAACGTCAGGACATAAGTTCCAAGACACATTCAGCCAAAAAGCAGTATACTTGATTAATTCTTTTTTTTTTTCCCTGCTTATGATTTTCTAATCATTAAAGAGACACTTGCTGGAACTTCCCTCGTGGTCCAGTGGCTAAGACTCCATGCCCCCAATGCAGGGGGCCTGGGTCGATCCCTGGTCAGGGAACTAGGTCCCACAAGCCAGCAACTAAGCCGCAACTAAAGATCCCGCATGCCACAACAAAGACCCAACACAGCCAAAAAATAAATAAATAAATAAATTTTTAAATGGTCCACATAAAAAAAAATGTTAAAAATAATAGCCTTTATTTATTCAAACAAAAACTAAAGTCCCTTTTTATAGCAAAAGAAGATAAAATACCTAGGAATAAACCTAACAAGAATATGTAAGAGCTGTATGAAGAAAGCCTTAAAACACTACTGAAGAACTCAAAAGAAGGCTTGGACATATGGAAAAGCATAGTCTGTTCTTAGAAAGGAAGACTTAAAAATTATAAAGCTGTCAGTGCTCCCTAATTTAATTTATAATTACCACGATCTCACAAAAAATACCAAAAGGATTTAATTTTGTTTGCTTATGTTTTGTGAGACATGCTGATTCTAAAGCTTATACAGAAAAACTAAATATACTAGAATAACCAGGAATATTCTGAGAAAGAAAAGAAATAATAGGGAGGCCCTGAACCTAGATAGTGGAGTAGAAGGACGTGCTCTCACTCCCTCTTGCGAGAACACCAGAATCACAACTAACTGCTGAACAGTCATCGACAGGAAGACACTAGAACTCACCAAAAAAGATACCCCAGGGCTTCCCTGGTGGCGCAGTGGTTGAGAGTCCGCCTGTCGATGTAGGGGATGCAGGTTCGTGCCCCGGTCTGGAAAGATCCCACATGCTGTGGAGCGGCTTGGCCCATGAGCCATGGCCGCTGAGCCTGTGCGTCCGGAGCCTGTGCTCCGCAATGGGAGAGGCCACAACAGTGAGAGGCCTGCGTACTGTTAAAAAAAAAAAAAAAGATACCCCACAGCCAAAGACAGAGGCGAAGCCACAATGAGACAGTAGGAGGGGCGCAATCACAATAAAATCAAATCCCATAACTGCTGGGTGGGTGACTCACAAGCTGGAGAACACTTATACCACAGAAGTCCACCCACTAGAGTGAAGGTTCTGAGCCCCACGTCAAGCTTCCAAACCTGGGGGGCCGGCAATGGAAGGAGGAATTCCTAGAGAATCAGACTTTGAAGTGCAGCAGGATTTGATTACAGGACTCTGACAGGACTGGGATAAACAGAGACTCCACTCTTGGAGGGCACACACAAAGTAGTGTGTGCATCGGGACCCAGGGGAAGGAGCAGTGACCCCATAGGAGACTGAACCAGACCCACCTGATAGTGTTGGAGGGTCTCCTACAAAGGCGGGCGGTGGCTGTGGCTCACCATGGGGACAAGGACACTGACAGCAGAAGTTCTGGGAAGTACTCCTTGGCGTGAGCCCTCCCAGAGTCTGCCATTAGCCGCACCAAAGAGCCCAGGTAGGCTCCAATGCTGGGTTGCCTCAGGCCAAACAACCAACAGGGAGGGAACCCAGCCCCATGCATCAGCACACAAGCGGATTAAAGTTTTACTGAGCTCTGCCCACCAGAACAACAGCCAGCTCTACCCACCACCAGTCCCTCCCATCAGCAAACTTGCACAAGCCTCTTAGATAGCCTCATCCACCTGAGGGCAGACAGCAGAAGAAAGAAGAACGACAATCCTGCAGCCTGTGGAACAAAAACCACATTCACAGAAAGATAGACAAGATGAAAAGGCAGAGGACTATATACCAGATGAAGGAACAAGATAAAACCCCAGAAAAACAACTAAATGAAGTGGATATAGGCAACCTTCCAGAAAAAGAATTCAGAATAATGATAGTGAAGATGATCCAGGACTTCAGAAAAAGAATGGAGGCAAAGATCGAGAAGATGCAAGAAATGTTTAACAAAGACCTAGAAGAATTAAAGAACAAACAAACAGACATGAACACTACAATAACTGAAATGAAAACTACATTAGAAGGAATCAATAGCAGAATAACTGAGGCAGAAGAATGGATAAGTGACCTGGAAGACAGAATGGTGGAATTCACTGCTGTGGAACAGAATAAAGAAAAAAGAATGAAAGAAATGAAGACAGCCTAAGAGACCTCTGGGACAACACCAAACGCAATAACATTTGCATTATAGGCGTCCCAGAAGGAGAAGAGAGAGAGAAAGGACCCAAGAAAATATTTGAAGAGATTATAGTCAAAAACTTCCCTAACATGGGAAAGGAAATAGCCACCCAAGTCCAGGAAGCACAGAGAGTCCCATACAGGATAAACCCAAGGAGAAACACACCAAGATGCATAGTAATTAAATTGGCAAAAACTAAAGACAATGAAAAATTATTGAAAGCAGCAAGGGAAAAACAACAAATAACATACAAGGGAACTCCAATAAGGTTAACAGCTGATTGCTCAGCAGAAACTCTACAAGCCAGAAGAGAGTGGCATAATATACTTAAAGTACTAAAAGGGAAGACCCTACAACCAAGATTACTCTACCCGGCAAGGATCTCACTCAGATTCGATGGAGAAATCAAAAGCTTTACAGACAAGCAAAAGCTAAGAGAATTCAGCACCACCAAACCAGCTCTACAACAAATGATAAAGGAACTTCTCTAGGCAGGAAACACAAGAGAAGAAAAGGACCTACAAAAAGAAACACAAAACAATTAAGAAAATGGTCATAGGAACATACATATCGATCATTATCTTAAACGTGAATGGATTAAATGCTCCAACCAAAAGACACAGGCTTGCTGAATGGATACAAAAACAAGACCCATATATATGCTGTCTACAAGAGACCCACTTCAGACCTAGAGACACATACAGACTGAAAGTGAGGGGATGGAAAAAGATATTCCATGCAAACGGAAGTCAAAAGAAAGCTAGAGCAGCAATTCTGATATCAAACAAAATAGACTTGAAAATAAAGAATGTTACAAGAGACAATGAAGGACACTACCTAATGATCAAGGGATCAATCCAAGAAGAAGATATAACGATTATAAATATATACACACCCAACATAGGAGCACCTCAATACATAAGGCAACTGCTAACAGCTGTAAAAGAGGAAATCGACAGTAACACAATAATAGTGGGGGACTTTAACACCTCACTTAAACCAATGGACAGATCATCCAAAATGAAAATAAATAAGGAAACAGAAGCTTTAAATGACATAATAGACCAGATAGATTTAATTGATATTTATAGGACATTCCAACCCAAAACAGATTACACTTTCTTCTCAAGTGCTCATGGAACATTCTCCAGGATAGATCACATCTTGGGTCACAAATCAAGCCTCAGCAAATTTAAGAAAATGAAATAATATCAGGCATCTTTTCTGACCACAATGCTATGAGATTAGAAATGAATTACAGGGGAAAAAACGTAAAAAACACAAACACATGCAGACTAAACAATACGTTACTAAATAACCAAGAGATCACTGAAGAAATCAAAGAGGAAGTTAAAAAATGCCTAGAGACAAATGGCAATGAAAACACGACGATCCAAAACCTATGGGATGCAGCAAAAGCAGTTCTAAGAGGGAAGTTTGTAGCTATACAAGCCTACCTCAAGAAACAAGAAAAATCTCAAATAAACAATCTAACCTTACACCTAAAGGAACTAGAGAAAGAAGAACAAACAAAACCCAAAGTTAGCAGAAGGATAGAAATCATAACGATCAGAGCAGAAATAAATGAAATAGAAACAAAGAAAACAATAACAAAGATAAATAAAACTAAGAGCTGTTTCTCTGAGAAGATAAACCAAATTAATAAACCATTAGCCAGACTCATCAAGAAAAAGAGAGAGAGGACTCAAATCAATAAAATTAGAAATAAAACAGGAGAAGTTACAACAGACACCACAGAAATACAAAGCATCCTAAGAGACTACTACAAGCAACTCTACGACAATAAAATGGACAACCTGGAAGAAACAGACAAATTCTTAGAAAGGTATAACCTTCCAAGACTGAACCAGGAAGAAATAGAAAATATGAACAGACCAATCAGAAGTAATGAAATTGAAACTGTGATTAAAAATCTTCCAAAAAACAAAAGTCCAGGACCAGATGGCTTTACAGGTGAGTTCTATCAAATATTTAGAGAAGACCTAACACCTATCCTTCTCAAACTCTTCCAAAAAGTTGTGGAGGAAGAAGCACTCCCAAACTCCACCATCACCCTGATACCAAAACCAGGCAAAGATACTACAAAAAAAGAAAATTACAGACCAATATCACTGATGAATATAGATGCAAAAATCCTCAACAAAATACTAGCAAAGAGAATCCAACAACACATTAAAAGGATCATACACCATGATCAAGTGAGATTTATCCCAGGGATGCAAGGATTCTTCAATATACACAGATCAATCAATGTGATACACCATATTAACAAATTGAAGAATAAAAACCATATGATCATCTCAATAGATGCAGTAAAAGCTTTTGACAAAATTCAACACCCATTTATGATAAAAAAAAAAAAAACTGCAGTTGGGCTTCCCTGGTGGCGCAGTGATTGAGAGTCTGCCTGCCAATACAGGGGACACGGGTTTGTGCCCTGGTCTGGGAAGATCCCACATGCCGCGGAGCGGCTGGGCCCGTGAGCCGTGGCCGCTGAGCCTGCGCGTCTGGAGCCTGTGCTCCGCAACGGGAGAGCCCACAACAGTGAGAGGCCCGCGTACCGCAAGAAAAGAAAAAAAAACTCTCCAGAAAGTGGGCATAGAGGGAAACTACCTCAACATAATAAAGGCCATATACAACAAACCCACAGCAAACATCATTCTCAATGTTGAAAAACTAAAAACATTTCCTCTAAGATCAGGAACAAGACAACCACTATTATATCTCACCACTATTATTCAACATACTTTTGGAAATCCTGGCCACGGCAATCAGAGAAGAAAAAGAAATAAAAGGGATACAAATTGGAAAAGAAGAAGTAAAACTGTCACTGTTGGCAGATGACATGATACTATACATAGAGAATCCTAAAGATGCTACCAGAAAACTACTAGAGCTAATCAGTGAATTTGGTAAAGTTGCAAGATACAAAATTAATGCAGAGAAATCTCTTGCATTCCTATACACTAATGATGAAAAATCTGAAAGAGAAACTAAGGAAACACTCCCATTTACCACTGCAACAAAAAGAATAAAATACCTAGGAATAAACATACCTAGGTAGACAAAAGACCTGTATGCAGAAAACTATAAGACACTGATGAAAGAAATTAAAGATGATACCAACAGATGGAGAGATATACTATGTTCTTGGATTGGAAGAATCAACATTGTGAAAATGACTATACTACCCAAAGCAATCTACAGATTCAATGGAATCCCTATCAAATTACCAGTGGCATTTTTTATAGAACTAGAACAAAAAATCTTAAAATTTGTATGAAGACACAAAAGACCCTGAATAGCCAAAGCAGTCTTGAGGGAAAAAAACGGAGCTGGAGGAATCAGACTCCATGACTTCAGACTATACTACAAAGTTACAGTAATCAAGACAATATGGTACTGGCACAAAAACAGAAACATAGATCAATGGAACAAGATAGAAAGCCCAGAGATAAACACACGCACATATGGTCACCTTATCTTTGATAAAGGAGGCAAGAATATACAGTGGAGAAAAGACAGCCTCTTCAGTAAGTGGTGCTGGGAAAACTGGACAGCTACACGTAAAAGTATGAAATTAGAACACTCCCTAACACCATACACAAAAATAAACTCAAAATGGATTAAAGACCTAAACCTAAGGCCAGACACTATTAGACTCTTAGAGGAAAACATAGGCAGAACACTCTATGATATAAATCACAGCAAGATGCTTTTTGACCCACCTCCTAGAGAAATGGAAATAAAAACAAAAATAAACAAATGGGACCTAATGAAACTTAAAAGCTTTTGAACAGCAAAGGAAACCATAAACAAGATGAAAAGACAGCCCTCAGAATGGGAGAAAATATTTGCTAATGAAGCAACTGACAAAGGATTAATCTCCAAAATTTACAAGCAGCTCATGCAGCTCAATGTCAAAAAAACAAACAACCCAATCCAAAAATGGGCAGAAGACCTAAATAGACATTTCTCCAAAGAAGATATACAGATTGCCAACAAACACATGAAAGAATGCTCAACATCATTAATCATTAGAGAAATGCAAGTCAAAACTACAATGAGATATCATTTCACACCGGTCAAAATGGCCATCATCAAAAAATCTAGAAACAGTAAATGCTGGAGAGGGTGTGGAGAAAAGGGAACCCTCTTGCACTGTTGGTGGGAATGTAAATTGATACAACCACTATGGAGAACAGTATGGAGATTCCTTAAAAAACTAAAAATAGAACTACCATATGACCCAGCAAACCCACTGCTGGGCATATACCCTGAGAAAACCATAATTGAAAAAGAGTTATGTACCAAAATGTTCATTGCAGCTCTATTTACAATAGCCAGGACATGGAAGCAACCTAAGTGTCCATCAACAGATGAATGGATAAAGAAGATGTGGCACATATATACAATGGAGTATTACTCAGCCATAAAAAGAAACGAAATTGAGTTATTTGCAGTGAGGTGGATGGACCTAGAGTCTGTCATACAGAGTGAAGTAAATCAGAAAGAGAAAAACAAATACCATATGCTAACACATATATATGGAATCTAAGAAAAAAAAAAAGGTTCATGAAGAACCTAGGGGCAAGATGGGAATAAAGACACAGACCTACTAGAGAATGGACTTGAGGATATGGGGAGGGGGAAGGGTAAGCTGTGACAAAGTGAGAGAGTGGCATGGACATATATACACTACCAAACATAAAATAGATAGCTAGTGGGAAGCAGCCACATAGCACAGGGAGATCAGCTCAGTGCTATGTGACCACTTAGAGGTGTGGTATAGGGACGGTGGGAAGGAGGGAGACGCAAGAGGGAGGAGATATGGGAACATATGTATATGTATAACTGATTCACTTTGTTATAAAGCAGAAACTAACACACCATTGTTAAGCAATTATGCTCCAATAAAGATGTTAAAAAAAAAAAAAACACATGCACCCCAGTGTTCATTGAAGCACTGTTTACAATAGCCAGGTCATGGAAGCATCCTAGATGCCCATCGACAGACGAATGGGTAAAGAAGATGTGGGACATATATACAATGGAATATTACTCAGCCATAAAAAGGAATGAAACTGGTCATTTGTTGAGACGTGGATGGATCTAGAGACTGTCATACAAAGTGAAGGAAGTCAGAAAGAGGAAAACAAATATCATATATTAACGCATATATGTGGAACCTAGAAAAATGGTACAGATGAACAGGTTTGCAGGGCAGAAATTGAGACAGAGATATAGAGAACAAACGTATGGGCACCAAGGGGGGAAAGTGACGGGGGGCTGGGCTGGGGGGTGGTGTGATGAATTGGGCTATTGGGATTGACATGTATACACTGATGTGTATAAAACTGATGACAAGAACCTGCTGTATAAAAAAATAAAATATAATTCAAAAAAAAAGAAAAATAATAGAGTAGTAGCTCTTCCAGATATTAGAAATTATTATAAGGCTATAATAATTCTACTAATAATTACTAAAACAAAACACTTACTCTGTGCCAGGTACTGTTTTAAGCACTTTCACTATAATAATTCATTTAATCTTCACACCAGCTCATTGAGATTAACTTGCTCAAGCTCACAGAGTTAATAAGTGGCAGAGGTTGAATTTAAACTCAGGTACTCTGGCTCCAGTGTACATGCTCTTCATCACCATGCTATACAAACATTCATTACAGGAACATGAATAGATAAGTAAAAATCAATGGACCAGAATGAGAAGCCTAGAAATTGACCCAAATATGAAAATGGAGTTAACCTGCGTTGGGGGAGGGAGGGCCTTTTAAATCAATGAGCATAACTGGTAGCCATCTTTTAAAAATAAAGGGATTCCTTCCTCACACCTTACATGAAAATAAATTCCAGATGGATCAAAAATTTCAGTGTAAAAAAAATGAAACCATAAACATACTCAAAGAAACCACAAGAAAGTGTTTTTATAGTTCAACAGAAAGCAAAGCCTTTCTTAATATGACTGAGAACATCAAAGCCATAAAAGAAAAGATTGATACATTTCATTAGGTAAAAAGGATGAAAAATCTGCGTGACAAAAAAATCCTATAAATAAGGATAAAAGATTAACAACAAACAAGGAGAAATATTTGCAACGAATATCACAGGTGAAGGGCTAATTTCCTTACATATGGAGTTCCTAAAACAATAATAAAAATAATAAAAACTTAGTAGAAAACTGAATGAAGGAAACGAACAGAAAATTGAAGCAAAAGATTGTATAAACTGTTCTTAAAAATACTTTTTTAACAGTAGCTTGATTGAGATATAATTCACATGACATACAGTTCACTTACTTAAAGCATGCAATTCAGTGGTTTTTAGTATATTCACAGAGTTGTGCAACTATTACCACAATCAATTTTATTTTATTTTTTATTTTTTTTAATTTTATTTTTATATACAAGTTCTTATTAGTTATCCATTTTATACATATTAGTGTATATATGTCAATCCCAATTGCTCAGTTCATCCCACCACCACCCCCATCCCCTGCCACTTTCCCCCTTGGTGTCCATGTTTGTTCTCTATGTCTGTGTGTCTATTTCTGCCCTGCAAACTGATTCATCTGTACCATTTTTCTAGGTTCCACACATATGCATTAATATACAATATTTGTTTTTCTCTTTCTGACTTACTTCACTCTATTTTTTTAAAGGATTAGATTTCTAAAAATAATTTGTATTTGTTTATTTATGGCCGCACCAAATGGTATGCGGGATCTTAGTTCCCCCACCAGGAATCGAACCTGTGCCCCCTGCAGTGGAAGCACGGAGCCCTAACCCCTGGACCACCAGGGAATTCCCACCACAATCGTTTTTAGAACATTTTTATCACCCACTCTCTGCCCCCACACACACAAAAAAAGTACTCAGCAGTAACTCTAATTACTAAATACTTACCCCTACTCTTTCCACTACTCACCCACCCACTTCCAGCCCTAGGCAACCACTAGTCTACTTTCTGTCTCTGTGGATTTGCCTATTCTGGACATTTCATGTAGATGGAGGCATACAATATGTGGGCTTCTTTGTCTGGTTTCTTTCACTTAGAATAATGTTTTCAAGGTTCATCCATGTTGTAGAATGTATCATATCCATACCATATTTCTTTTTTATGGCCAAATAATATTTCACTGTATGGATATTCAATGGCTATTTACCTACTCATCCACTGACAGACATTTGGGTTGTTTCTACTTTTTTGGCTCTTATGAGTAATACTGCTACAAACATTTGTGTAGAAATTTTTGTGTGAACATATGCTTTCACTTCTCTTGGGTATATACCTAGTAGTGGAATGCTGGATCATACGATAATTCTATGTTCAACTTTTTGAGGAACTGCCTGCCTACCTGCCTGCCTGCCAAAATGGCTGCACCATTTTACATTCCCACCAGTAATGTATGAGGGTTACCATTTCTCCAGATTCTTGCCACCACTTGTCTTTTTTTTTTTTTTTTAATATAGTTGACATACAGTGTTATGTTAGTTTCAGGAGTACTACATAGTGATTTGTCATTTGCATACATTATGATGTAATCACCATTTTAAGTCTAATATCCATCTGATCCCATACAAAGTTGTTACAGTATTATTGACCATATTCCTTATGCTGTATGTTACATCTTTGTGGCTTGTTTATTTTATAACTGGAGGTTTGTACCTCTTAACCCACTTCACCTATTTTGTCCCCCCACCTTCCTGGCAGTGACCCATTTGTTCTCTGTGTCTATTGAGACTGTTTTCATTTTGTTTTGTTTGCTTGTTTGGTTTTCTTTCTTTTTTTGTAGATTCCACATATAAGCGAGATCATGTAGATCTCACTTTGTCTTTGTCTGACTTATTTCACTTAGCATAATTCCCCCTAGATTATCAATGTTGTTGCAAATGGCAAGATTTCTTTTTTGTGGCTAATATTCCATTATATATCTACACCACATCTTCTTTATCCATTCATCTATCAATAGACACTTAGGTTGCTTCCATATCTTGGATATTGTAAATAATGCTGCAGTGAACATTGGTGTGCATATATGTTTTTGAAATAGTGTTTTTGTTTTCTTTGGGTAGATACCCAGAAGTGAAATTGATGAATCATGTGGTAGTTCTATTTTTTTTTGAGGAAACTCCATACTGTTTTCCACAGTGGCTGCACCAATATACAAAACCACCAATAGTGCACAAGGGTTCCCTTTTCTCCACATTTTTGTTGTCTTTTTGATGATAGCCATTCTGACAGGTGTGAGGTGATATCTCATTGTGGTTTTTACTTGCATTTCTCAAATGATTAGTGATGTTGCACATCTTTTCATCTGTCTGTTGGCCATCTATGTGTCTTCTTTGGAAAAATGTCTATCTAGGTCCTTTGCCTGTTTTTTAATTGGATTATTTGGGTTTCTGCTATTGAGTTGTATGAGCTCCCCATATATACTGAATATTAACTCTTTATCAGATACATGATTTGCAAATATTTTCTCCCATTCTGTAGGTTGCATTTTCATTTTATTAATTCTTTCTTTTGCTGTGGAGAAGCTTTTTAGTTTGATGTAGTCTATTTTTTGCTTTTGTTGCTTGTGATTTTGGTGTCATATATCCAAAAACTTGTTGCCAAGACCAGTGTCAAAGAGCTTTTCCCTTATGCTTTCTTTTAGGAGTTTTATAATTTCAGTCTTACATTAGTCTTTAACCCATTTCAAGTTATTTTCGTGCATGGTGTAAGATAGAGGTCCAATTTCATTATTTTGCATGTGAGTATCCAGTTTTCCCAGAATCATTTATTGAAGAGACTATTCTTTCTTGGCTATCTTGTTAAATATTAGTTGATCATATATGTATGGGTTTTTTTCTGGGCTCTCGAGTTTGTACTGTTGCTCTGTCTGTTTTTATGCCAGTACCATACTGTTTTGATTACTTTAGCTTTGTAATATAGTTTGAAATCAGAATGTGTGATGCCTCCTGCTTTGTTCTTTCTTTTCAGGATTGCCTTAGCTCTTCAGGGCCTATTGTGGTTTCATATGAATTTTAAGATCCTTTTTTTTCTATTTCTGTGAAAAATGCCATTTGAATTTTTAAAGGGATTACATTGAATCTATGTTGGCTTTGGGTAGTATGAGCATTTTAACATTATTGATTCTTGCAGTTGGTGAACACAGATATCTTCGCCTTTGTTTGTGTCTTCAATTTCTTTCATCAAAGTCTTGCAGTTTTCAATGTACAGATCTTTCACCTTCTTGAATAAGTTTATTCCTAAGTATTTTATTGTTTTTGATGCTATTGTGAATGGGATTATTTTCTTTATTTCTTTTTCAGAGTTTATTGTTAGTGTATAAAAATGCAACTGATTTTTGTATGTTGATTTTGTGTCCTGCAACCTTACTGGATTAAGTTATTAGTTCTAACAGTTTTTTGGATTGGATTGTAGTTTTTAGGATTTTCTATATGTAAGATCATATCATCTGCAAACAGAGACAGTTTTACTTCTTCCTTTCTGATTCTGATGCTTTTTATTTCTTTTTCTTGGCTAATTGCTGTGGCTAAAACTTCCAGTACTATGTTTAATAGAGGTGGTGAGAATCGGCACCCTTGTCTTGTTCCTGATCTTAGAGGGAGAGCTTTCACCCTTTCACCACTGAATATCTTGTTAACAGTGAACTTGTCATATACAGCCTTTATTTTGTTGAGGTGCATTCCTTCTGTATCCAAATTGTTCAGAGATTTTAATCATGAAAGGAGGTTGGGCTTCCCTGGTGGCACAGTGGTTAAGAATCCACCTGCCAATGCAGGGGACATAGGTTCAAGCCCTGGTCCGGGAAGACCCCACATACCGCAGAGCAACTAAGCCCGTGTGCCACAACCACTGAGCCTGCGCTCTGAGCCCATGAGCCACAACTACTAAGCTCACCCGCCACACCTACTAAAGCCCGCACACCTGGAGCCTGAGCTCTGCAACAAGAGAAGCCACCATAATAAGCCCTTGCACCACAACAAATAGTAGACCCCGCTCGCCGCAACTAGAGAAAGCCTGCGAGCAGCAAGGAAGACCCAACACAGCCAAAAATAAGTAAATTAAATAAATAAATTTAAAAAACAAAAAAGGAGGCTGAGTTTTGTGGATATATGTTTTTATTTCTCTTGGGTAAATATCTAAGGGTGAAATTGCTGACAAATTG
This sequence comes from Lagenorhynchus albirostris, assembly GCF_949774975.1. Classification (NCBI taxonomy): domain Eukaryota; kingdom Metazoa; phylum Chordata; class Mammalia; order Artiodactyla; family Delphinidae; genus Lagenorhynchus; species Lagenorhynchus albirostris. The sequence goes on along the minus strand of NC_083103.1, from coordinate 13,176,971 downwards.
TTTTCCAAATTGGTTGTACTGTTTAACACATCTATCAGCAATATCTGAAAATTCCAGTTGTTACACATCCTTGCTAACATTTGGTGTTGTCAATCTTCTTTTTTCCTCCAACTTTGAGATATAATTGACATATAACATTGTGTAGGTTTAAGGTGTACTATGTGATGATTTGATATATGTGTATGTTGTGAAATAATTACCACAATAATGTTATTTTTTAAAATATGGACTGCTTCACAAATTTGTGTGTCATCCTTGCACAGGGGCCATGCTAATCTCTGTGTTGTGCCAATTTTTATACATGTGCTTCTGCAGCAAGCATAGTCTTTTTAAGTTTAGCTTTTCTAATGGGTATAAAGTAACCTTTCTAGTATCTTGTGGTTTTAATTTGAATTTTCCTGATGACTAATGATGTTGAACACTTTTTTACTGCTTATTGACCATTTCCTCTGTGAAATGCCTCTTCAGATCTTTTGCCCATTTTTAATTTTTTAAAATTTTTAAAAAATTATTTTTTGATGTGGACAATTTTTAAAGTCTTTATTGAATTTATTACAATATTACTTCTGTTTTATGTTTTGGGTTTTTGGCCACGAGGCATGTGGGACCTTAGCTCCCCAACCAGGGATAGAACCCGTATCCCCTGCATTGTAAAGTGAAGTCCTAACCACTGGACCACCAGGGAAGTCCCTTGCCCAATTTTTAGTGGGTTGTTTATTTTAATCATTGAGCAGCAGTTCTTTATATACTCTGGATGCAAGTGAGATATGTGTATTGCAGATCTCTCTCCCATTCTTTGGCTTGTTTATTTATTTCCTTAGTGGAGTCTTTTATTGAGCAGAAGTTTTAAAAATCGATTTTTTCTTTTATGGTTAGGCTTCTGGGTCTGCTCTAAAAAAATCTTTGCCTACACTAAGTTTGTAACAGTATTACTCTACATTTTCTTCTAAAAGCATTAGAAATTTAGCTTTTATGCTTAGGTATATAATCCATCTTGAACTAATTTTTGTGTGTGGTTTGAAGTTGAGGTCAGGGTTTTGTTTTGTTTTTTTCCATATGGATAGCTAGCTGTTTGTTCCAGCACCACTCTTTGAAAGACTTCACCTTTCCCACTTAATTGTTTTGGTTCCTTTGTAAAAGAAATCAGTTGATTACATAAGTGTGGGTGTATTTCTGGATTCTCTGTTTTGTTCCATTGATCTATTTGTTGAATGTTAGTCTTGATTACTTTACCTTTATAGAAAGGTAGTGTATGCCCTTCAACTTTTGCATTTTCATGATTGTTTTGGTCATTAGAGGTCCCTTGAATTTCCATATAACTTTTAGAATAAATGTCAATTTCTACACACAAAAGAAAGCCTAACAAGAATTTGATTGACATATCCATTGAAAAGCATTTCTAAGTTTGTGGTTGATTTTCGGCTGTGGCTTATTGTGATATTACGATTGATATTTTTTTTTTCAATTTCGGTTTGGTCAGATTTTGTTTGGGGATTTTTCTCTAGAAATAACCTAAGGAAGGAAGTATTAGGAGATCTGAATGAAAGAAGAGGCATACTGTATTGTGTTCCAGGTTCAGATTCAAAACTGTAAAGAATTAATTCTACCTAAAATAAAGTTATTAATTCACTACAAAAAAAAAGAATTTGATTGAGATATGAAGAATCTGTAGATCAATTTGGGGAGAATTGTTATCTTTGCAATATTGACTCTTCCAATCCATGAACACAGTAAATTTTTTCTTAGGTCTTCTTTAATGTCTCTCAGCAATACTTTATAGTGTTTAATATACAGATCTTACACATTTTATTAAATTTATCTATATATTTCATGTTTTGTGCTACTATTTTAAATAGCGTTATTTTTTTCAAAGTTTTAAATTTTATTTAATTTTTTTATTTTATTTTATGTTATTTTTGGCTGCATTGGGTCTTCATTGCTGCACGAGGGCTTTCTCTAGTTGCAGCGAGCAAGGGCTACTCTTTATTGCAGTGCGCGGGCTTCTCATTGGGGTGGCTTCTCTCATTGTAGAGCATGGGCTCTAGGAGCGTGGGCTTCAGTAGTTGTGGCACACGGGCTCAGTAGTTGTGGTGCATGGGCTTAGTTGCTCCGTGGCACATGGGATTTTCCGGGCCCAGGGCTCGAACCTGTGTCCCCTGCATTGGCAGGCAGATTCTTAACCACTGCACTACCAGGTAAGCCCAATAATGTTTTCTTTTCTCTAGCTTACTTTATTGTGAGAATACAGTATATAATAATATAACATACAAAATATGTGTTAATTGACTGTTTATGTTATCAGTAAGGCTTCAGGTCAATAGTAGGCTATTAGTAGTTAAGTTTTGGGGGAGTCAGAAGTTATAGGCAGATTTTCAACTGCGTGGGGGGCTGGTTCCCCTAAGCCCTGCATTGTTCAAAGATCAACTACATATACAAATGAATGTTTGTATTTATATTGTATTAAATTAAAGGGAAAATAAGAGACTAGGAACACTGAGAATTGTGACAAAATACTGAAGACAATATAAAAAGTCTTCCTTTTAAAAAAATTGCATCAGAGCAAAAAAGAACAATGAAGACTAGGTGGGTGGTATAATATTAATGAATGAAAGTGAGAAAGCAAAACCTCTTATTTTGATTTAGTCTTCTCAGTCAAAGAGGATGCTCTTTGGACTGGAAAAGATAAAATAAACACTGGTTCCAGAGAATGAAATCAAATATAGCTGAGATTATAAGAGATCACGTAACTGCTTTTAATGAGCTCAAGTTTCTGGGCCTAATTTACATTCTGAGGTGCTAAGGCCCAGTCGATAAACTGGCTGAACCACTGCTGGTAGTCTTTGAGAAAGCAGAAAGTGTGCATGTTGTGTGGAGGGGGTGGGGGGATGGGCAGAGGGAGGGTGGCATGGCAGGTGGAGAGGAGAAGTTCCAGAAGATTGGAGTCAGAAGGTCATTTCAGCAGACTGAAGGCTGATGACCTTGCCATCCATCTTGGGTGATATTCTTCAACTATTTCTAAAAAGAATTAAAAAATTAAATAAATTGTAGGTATGTAGAAAAGGAAGTTGTAGTCACTGTAAGCCTATCAGAGTTTATTGAAAAAGAAGGGGGTGGGAGGGGATGAGGGAAGGAGGAAGGGGTGGAGAGAAGAGATGAGTAGAGTAGAGAAGAAAAGGAAAAGAAAAAGAGCCCAGGCTTGGTGGGTAAAGAAGGCCCGATTTCAACCCCAGGTTTCACTTCTTAGTAAAATGACATTAGGCAAATTATTTATCTCTATAAGCCAAATTTCCTTATTGGTAAAACAAATAATAAGAGAACCTACTTCATAGGGTAGTCCTGAGTTGTAAATCAAATAATGTGTGTAAAGCACTTATTTATCAAAATCAGTGATGATTGTGATGGGAGCGATAAAAGATGAATGGTGGTAATGGCAATAATCCTGAAGGAGGAGCAAGTGAAATAGTTAATGCAAACTTATTCTGTTTTTGAAGGCATTACCAGACAGATTGGGAGAAAGCTGTACTTAGTTTTAGCTATACTTATCGTAAAATTATTCTAATATTTAGCTACATTTATTGTATTTGTATAGTTTAATTGGGTTTCAACAAGACCTTGACAACATCTCCATGATATCCTTGTGAAGAAGCAGAAAGAATACAGGCTGGTTGAACAACATATAACTGGTTGAACAGTCGTATCAAAGTGTGCTAATTAATGAGTTCATGTCATGCTGAAGGGAATAGTCCAGAAGTATGATTCTGGACTATTCTTTAGCCTATCTTTTTTTTCTAATCCATTATTTGCATGAAAGCATTGATAGCAGGTTAATCAAAGGTGGGAGAGGTAGCTAATAAGCTGCCTGAAAGAAACAGGGCCTGAAAAGCCATAGTATAATATAGTACAGAGAATATAGGCTTGGTGTCATGGGTCTACCATTACTTGCTTATGACCTTGAATAAATTATTTAACCACCTGAGCCTTTGCTTTCTAATTTGCATGAAGATAATACCACCTATTCCATGGTGGTTGTGGGAATAAAAAAGATAATATATGTGTACTAGTTAAATATATATGTATTAGTTATCTATCAGTGTATAATAAATTACCCCAAAACGTGGAGGCTTAAAACAATAAATACGTATGTCACACAGGTCCGGAGGGTCAGGAATCCAGGAGCAGCTCACTTAGATGGTTCTGGCTCAAGGTCCCTCATAAGGTAGAAATCAAGATTTGGGTCGGGGCTGCAGCCACCTGAAGGCTTGAATAGGACTGGGAGGTCTGCTTCTAAACTCACTCATATCACTGTTGGCAGGAGGCTTCAGTTCTTCATCATAAGTTCCTCATGATATGGTAGTGGCTTCCCCAGAAAAAGTGATCTCAGAGAGAGAGCAAACAGGAAGCATCAGTACCTTTTATGACCGAGTCTCTGAAGTCACATACTGTCACTTTTATTTTATTCTGTTCTTTAGAAGTGAATCAGTAAGTTTAACCCATACTCAAGGGGAAGGGAGGGGAGTATCATAGAATTTTGTGGACCTTAAAACCACCACATTATACAAAGTACTCTGTATAGCGCTTAGCACGCAGCAGGTACTCCATAAATGGCAGTTGCTTTTATATTGTTACTAATATACACCTCATACACATGGTCCTTACTGTAAAGCTGTTGTGCGCAGGACAAGAAAAACTCATGGTTTTTTAGATTCCTGGAAAATACAGAGAAGGAAGCACCATATATCACAATATTCATTATATCTGTTTTGTAAACTAAAATGAATGAACCATTTTTGTACTGCATATATTGCATTAAGAACATAAGTGATAAAAAAAAATTTAACACTTAGTAGGCATACTTAAAATGTAGAGTCAGCCTGCAAATACCAGTGACACGGATAGTTTGAATGACAGTTAATCCAAAAATTGATTTTGTTTGGTTTTGTTAAGATAAAATATAAACACCTATATTTATATTTAACAAATATGAGAAGTCTTAAAATTTTAACTGTGTAGTACATCAACTTGTATGAGTCCTGCTCTCCTTTCCATCTAGAAATGGGCCACAGCAAAGACTGAGAGGCCCCAGTCTGCAGCAAAGATAAGAAGACTTGCTAGTTCACACACCCTCCCTGAGGGCAAGGAGTAATTTAGGGGGGAATTAAACCAACAAACAAAAAAGTGTATCAACAAAGGGCTCAGTTAAGCCAGAGAGTTGATGTTGACAGTAAAAATTTAGAAACAAGAATTAATATGGCTAAATCACTGGGTAACCTAGAGTTCCTCTGTTATATATACATACAGATACGTAGTATCCATACAGCCTCAAGGATTGTCTAAAGTTCTTTGTAAACAAAAGCATGAGATCTCTTGAACCCCAGGTGGACAGAGTAATTCACTGGGCCACTTTTGTAAGGTAAGATCATTAAATTGAAGATATTGTCACACCCTGAACTGGTTCATTTACTAGTGTTTTGATTTGTATTAATCATTAGACAGATCCTCAGGCTAATGTCTGATGTGGTAGAACGCTACTTAGCAACTCACCAACATAGCAATCAAACTTCCTAGTCACTGATTTGAAAGTAAGTAAAAATGGCCCCTGAGGAGCCAGTGTTTACAGAGTTTATATGTGTCTTTGTAGGAGAGGCAGAAAGTCTCCCAAGAGTTTGACAGAGAATCCGTTTACTTATAAATGCATAACCTTCAAGTACTGATCAGTTCAGCAGCAGCAGATAAAAAAGTAGTGAGGAGGGTCTAAAGTGTTGCCTTAGCCACACACTGACAGTGGTGATAAATGTTATCAAAAAAGGAAGTCACTAGAGAACCAGTGAAGGGAAAATCCATATTAAAGACAAACAAGAGAAAATCCATATTTAAAACAAGCAAACAGTATTTTAAGGTCATTTACCATATAGGGGACATGTAAAGGCTTTATTAATCTTTTTGCTCATCGAGGGTATCTTTCTATTATGGCCAGGGCAGTAAGCAATAGTCATAATGTTGAACCAGAGTTGATAAACAAAAGGTTACTTGTGTTTATTATCATCTTTTTAGTAAGCCAAGGAAGTTTGTGATACAGTTAGAGATAAGATATGTTTAAAAAATTTTTTTTAAGTTTTGACACTTGAGTAAGCTTTACTTATTGACTTATATAGAATGCACATAGAAGAAGGGGTCACTAGAGGCCTCTGGAAAAACTGTGTACTGATTCAGCCTCATGAGGGTCGCACAGCCTGTTCTGTGAATAATAAAATAATTATAATAGTAGCCATCATTTAATGAGCACTCACCATGTGTCAAGAACTGTGTTAAATCTTTACATGCATTATAATATTGAATCTTCTCAACCACCATTTAAGCATTATTATTATCTCCATTTTAAAGATGAGGAAATCGAGGTATAGCAGTTAAATAATTAGTGCAACAGAATCAAACCAAGGTCTGAATACATCCATTCGGGTTTCCCAGCTCAGTCTAAGTGTTTTATGGTGATGAGAAATATCCTTTCTGAGGAGGAATCACATTGTGCCTTCTAATTTATTTTCAAAGAATGAATGAAGATTCCCTCCTTTCTTTCTTTTTTTTTTTAATAAATTTTTATTTATGTATTGATTTTTGGCTGCATTGGGTCTTCGTTGCTGTGTGCAGGCTTTCTCTAGTTGTGGCGAGCGGGGGCTACTCTTCATTGTGGTGCGCGGGCTTCTCATTGCAGTGCTTCTCTTGTTGCAGTGCATGGGCTCTAGGCGCGCGGGCTTCAGTAGTTGTAGCACTCGGGCTCAGTAGTTGTGGTTCGCGGGCTGTAGAACGCAGGCTCAGTAGTTGTGGCGCACGGGCTTAGTCGCTCCGCGGCATGTGGGATCTTCCTGGACCAGGGCTTGAACCTGTGTCCCCTGCATTGGCAGGCGGATTCTTAACTACTGCACCACCAGGTAAGTCCCAGCCTCCTTTATTTCTTACTTATTCATGTGACCCTTTATTTTCTCTCACTCTGTGGTAGGCTGAATAATGGCACCCAAAGATACCCAGGTCCTAATCCCTGGAACCTGTGAATGTTATCTTATATGACAAGAAGAACTTTGCAGATATGATTAAGTTAAGGATCTTGAGATGGGGGAGATTTTCCTGGATTATCCAGGTGGACCTAAATGTAATCACAGGTATCCTTATAAGAGGCAGACTGTGGGAGACTTTCGTGACAGAAGAGGAAGAAGGCAATGTGAAAGCTGGAAGCAGTGGACAGAGGAAGGTGATGTGATGCGGGGCCACAAGCCAAGTAGTGAGGACAGCCTCTAGTTGATTGCGAAGCCAAAGAAATAGATTCTCCCCGGATCTGCAGAAGGAATCGGGCCACTGACACCTTGATGTTAGCCCTGTTAACACTCAATTTGGACTTACGGCCTCCAGAACTATAGGAGAATACATTTCAGTAATTTCAAGCCACCAAGTTTGTGGTAATTTGTTAAAGCAACCATAAGATTCTAATACACACCCCATATTACTGGCTTCACAGTTTATTTCCTTTGCACTTTGTCCTTATATTTTTCCTACACTTTGCAATTATTATATTACTTCTCTGAATTCAGTTATAAAAGCATTATTTCAGATCAGGTTTGAGGAGTGTTGAGAGTTTAGCTAAGCTACTCCATGCTTTTGCTGCCTTGCAATCCATTTTGTTTGGCCTGCAGAGACCTTAAAATGATACCAGCTTCCTCAGCAAGTGCATGCCTTAGATAACAGCCTGCAAAGTCACAAACAAATATAAGTTCCTGATATGACTTTACCACTAGCATTCTCCCCTGCCTCCCAGGGCTTTCACCTTGTCCCTTAGATAAGACCCCCATGGGAGCTTACCAAAAGCCCACTCTTTTGGTTTGAATTGACCAATCCGGCCTTAGCCCAGGAACCCCAAAGTTCTCCACCCACAGATCCTAATAAAGCCTTGTTGCCCCAGGTCCTGTCACTCTCTGTCTTCACTCTGCCTTGACCTCCCCCTGTGGCCCCTTGAGGTATGCTTTGTGCTTCCTCCAGGACCTGTCCGTAATAAACATCTCTATTTCAGTTTCTCTTGTGGTCTGTTGCTGAACAAGATAATATCTGGTACCCTATGCTCCACTTACGAAATGTTGATTTGGGCTTCCCTGGTGGCGCAGTGGTTGAGAGTACGCCTGCCGATGCAGGGGACACGGGTTCGTGCCCCGGTCTGGGAAGATCCCACGTGCCGCGGAGCGGCTGGGCTTGTGAGCCATGGCCACTGAGCCTGCGCGTCCAGAGCCTGTGCTCCGCAACGGGAGAGGCCCGTGTATGGCCAAAAAAAAAAAAAAAAAAGACCTAGTGCAACCAAATAAATGAATATTTTAAAAAAGAAAGAAAGAAAGAACAAGAGTCATGGGAATTCCCTGGCAGTCCAGTGGTTAGGACTCTGTGCTTCCACTGCAGGGGGCTCAGGTTTGATCCCTGGTTGGTGAGGGGGGGACTAAGATCCCACAAGCTGCAAGGTGCACCCCAAAAAAAAAGGAGGCATAATGACAAGCAACTTAACAGTAAGACTACAAGAGACTTAAATTGAGTATTGGGCAACAGGATGATGTGACTGTCATGAACCTAAATTAGCCTTAGATTAATACAAGAATAACAGAGGCTGTAAGGAGAAGATGATTGTTTTGCTCTATTTATTCATTTTTCATTCAACAAGTATTTATTGAGTGCCTACTGTATCCCAGGAACTAGTTTATAGATTCTTGAAGGTCATCTTTTTTAACCGTGCAGTAAAAAATAGAGATAGTCACAGTTTCATTTTGGAATAAAGGAAGGTAATTATCACAGAAATAAAACTATTGTGTTATTTGGAGATATTTTTGTTTTACTGATTGATTTAAAATTGCTTCTTTTGAGCTCATCACTCTAATTAGAGAAATAAATTCCTGACCGGGAAATGGCCTACCGAGGGCATAGTCAAGACAAAGTGCAACAATCATTGCATCTTTTTCCTGAAAGAACTTTCCCATGATTGTTTAATTCAGCCTGAAGAACCTTTTGTGACACTTAAAAATCACTGAGGGGAAAAAGAAGGGACTGAGCTGGGTCAGTTTTGCAAAGGATGTAAGGGGTGAGTCTTGTTTCACTTGCCAGTATTAAGACAGGATTTCATCTATGAACTTTGTTTCTTGTCCAACTCCAGTTTCCACAGGTTTCCGTTTTCCTTTGCTCTCCAGTCAAAAGGAAAAATACTCATGTGATTATTAGGAATACTGGAGCAGTAAATTGTTTGCGGGACTTGAAACACCCTTTTTTCTCTCCCTTCGAAGCTTTAAATGATACTTGCTTCATTGAAGCTTACAGATTATTAAAAGCAGGCCTGACAGAGTGTTTAGCTTCCAGTAGAAAAAAATCTCTATCAAACTAATCTTTGAGTCATGTAGAAGTTTTCCTTTTCTAATGTTAATGCTTTGGAGCATTCCAGCACCTTTTCAGTAACTGCTATACAGAAAACTCCTGTATCTTCCTTGAGCCAAAGATGAAACTGGTGTCACCTCTAACGATTGTTAGAATTCCTAGTTTTTTCAAATATGTTATTATTTACCCATTCTGTTCTTTGCAAAGTAACTCCCAAGGACTAGTGTCCTGGAAAAACAGAAATAACATAGTAGATTAGCAGTAGTTACGGGAACATTGAGAGTATCATTGCAAACCTGAATTTCTTGCATCTTTGTGGCTTCAGTTTAGAGTAAATGTAGATGGACAGAGGTCAAGCTGTCTCCAATTTGACCCTTAGTTAACCTAAAAGCTATATAAAAAATATAAAAACTAAGGATACCCTACTTCCTGTTACTTACAGAGAAAGAAGCATAAAAGGGCCAGACTAACAAAAAAAGGAAATAACATTTGTTGAATGCCTACAGTGAGGTAGGCATTGTGACAGGCACTTTTTAAAGTTATAATTCCTACAGTATCACATTTAATCCTCATCACAATCTGCATGGTATTGTCTCTATATTATAGACAAGAAAACAGAGGCTCACAACTAACTTGTTCAAGGCCATACAATAAGTAGTGGAGAAAAGATTCGAAACAGTCTGTTTGGCTTCCAAGTTATGCCCTTTCCACTACCTCTTTCTTCCTACTTCTCTGACCAGTCCTCCTCAGTGTCTTTTAAAAAGTTACTCTCGGCAGTGGGAGGGGAGGTGGGCAAGAAAAAGAAAAAGTTACTCTCCTGTATTCGTCTTAAATATTGGTATATCCCAGGGTTCCATTCTTGGCTCATTACTTTTCTCACTACACATGGTTACTGAGCAGTCTTGTCTCCTTTGACTTTTCCTACTACCTTAGGCAAAGAACTTTCTAGCCCTGAACTCTCCCTGAGCACCAGACCCACACATGCAGTGTGATATCAGCCTCAGACATCACTACTGGTATGTCTGACAGTCACCGAATTTTCAGTATGTTAGAAACAGAACTCCTCACCTTCGCCCTTGAATCTGCCTCTGCTCGTGGGTTCCCCAAAATTATACTCTATCATTCTAGACTCCTCTTTTCCTCTCACATTCAGTCAGCTAAAAAGTCCCACTGTTCTCCCCTTCAAAACAGTTCCCGATTCCCGACCCTTCTTCTTGATTCCCCTTATCATTGCTCCGGTTTTCGCTTGAACCTTTGAAATTCTGCTCCCTTTACAGTCAAGTTATCTATATACGAAGAAAATCTGACTGTGCTGCTATTATTCTTCTTTTACTTGAAACCATTTAAAGGTGCCCGCACCATCTATAGAATGAAACACACAAGACTTTCTGTGACCTGATCTCTGCCTCTTCTCTTCAGCCTTGTTTCCAGCAACTCCTTGCCTGAAAAGATACTCTCCAATTATACTGAATTCAAGTACTGGTAGTTCCTCTCATCTCACATGTTGCTTGCCATGGGGATGCCTTTGTTGAGGCTCTGCCTGTAGCCCTGCCACCCCCATCTTTCCGCCTGGATAAACTCCCGCTTCAGTACACATCTCAGGTAGCACCTCCTCTAGAACACCTGCCCTCAGCAGCCCTATACCTCAACCCACCAAGGAGGCTAAACCCTGTCCTCCCTGTCATTACTTTATCAAGATTGTTTTGAAATCAGTTTTTATCTTCTCTATTAGACTTTAAGTTCTTTGGGCACAAAGACCATAACTTATTGAATTTTTTAATCCTAGTGCCTAGCCCGGTACAGAGAGGGCTCTTAATGACTGTTTAACCTTAGTTAAACAACAGCATACTATCTCTCAAAAATGACTTCTGTATTGGCAGTTCAAACCATATCTTCCTCTGTGTAAAATAAATCTGACAACCGTTAAAACACAAGGACATAAAAAAAAAAAAAACCTGATTTAAAAATTGGCAAAGGACTCAATAGACATTTCTCCAAAGAAGATATGCAAATGATCAATAAGCCATGAATGAAATGAAAAGATGCTCAACATCACTAGTCATTAGGGAATGAAAATCAAAACTATAGTGAGGTACTACCTCACACCCATTAGGAGGGCTACTATTAAGAAAAGAAAAGAACAAGTGTTGGCAAGGATGTGGAGAAACTGGAACTGGAACCATTGTGCACTGTTGGTGCAAATGTACAACAGAACAGCTGCTATGGAAAACAGTATAGTGGTTCCTCAGAAAATTAAAAATAGAATTACCACCTCTGTGTACATATCCAAAGCAGAGTCTCAAAGAGATATTTGTACTCCCATGCCCATGGCAGCATTATTTACAATAGCTAAAACGTGGAAGTAACCAAAGTGACTATCAGTGGATCAATGGATAAGCAAACAGTGGTACATACGTATAATAGAATATCACTTACCTTAAAAGGAAGGAAATTCTGACACATGCTACAACATGGATGAACCTTGAGGACACCATGCTGAGTGAAATAAGCCAGTCACAAAAACACAAATACTGTAGGATTCCACTTATGTGAGGTACTTAGAGTAATCAAAACCATAAAGACAGAAGGTAGAATAGTGGTTGCCAGGGGCTGGTGGAATGGGAGGGTATTGTTTAATGGGTATAGAGTTTCAGTTTTGCAAGATAAAAAGAGTGCTGGAGTCGGATGGTGGTGATCCTTGCGTAACAGTGTGAATGTACTTAACATCAGTGAAGTGTACGCTTAAAAATGGTTACGATGATGGGCTTCCCTGGTGGCGCTGTGGTTAAGAGTCCGCCTGCCGATGCAGGGGACGTGGGTTCTTCCCCCGGTCTGGGAAGATCCCACATGCCGCGGAGCGGCTGGGCCCGTGAGCCATGGCCGCTGGGCCTGCGCGTCCGGAGCCTGTGCTCTGCAACGGGAGAGGCCACAACAGTGAGAGGCCCGCGTAACGCAAAAAAAAAAAAAAAAAAAAAAAAAATGGTTACGATGAATTTTTTGTTATGTGTATTTTACCACAATAAAAAAATTTGTAAAAAGCAAAAACAGTGCTTCCCTGGTGGCGCAGTGGTTGAGAGTCTGCCTGTCGATGCAGGGGACACGGGTTCGTGCCCCGGTCCAGGAAGATCCCGCATGCTGCAGAGCGGCTGGGCCCGTGAGCCATGGTTGCTGAACCTGCGCGTGCGGAGCCTGTGCTCCGCAACGGGAGAGGCCACAACAGTGAGAGGCCCGTGTACCGCAAAAAACAAAAACAAAAACAAAAGAAAACATTGGACAGAGGAATAGGTCTAAGGGTTAATAAGCTTCTTGAATTGTCACCATGGTGCCCCAATACAGACAGAATCCAGTTATCTCTTCATGATCCTTAGGGTCCAGTAGTTCCCAAATAGCCACTTTGGGGTATGGCTAGAGAATCTGTAACTTTAGCAAGCACTTCAGATGATTCTGATGAACAGACAAATTTGGGGAACTGCCTAAGCCACATTATTATAAAAGAATGATTGAAGAACGCTTTATCTGGATTTTTTTTTAAAAAAAAGACATCATTTTTGGGCTTCCCTGGTGGCACAGTGGTTGACAGTTCGCCTGCCGATGCAGGGGACACGGGTTCGTGCCCCGGTCCGGGAAGATCCCACATGCCGCGGAGCGGCTGGGCCCGTGAGCCATGGCTGCTGAGCCTGCGCGTCTGGAGCCTGTGCTCCGCAAGGGGAGAGGCCACAACAGTGAGAGGCCCGCGTACCGCAAAAAAAAAAATCATTTTTTATTGTGGTAAAATATACATAATAAATTCACCATTTTAACCATTGATAAGTGTACAATTCAGTGCCATTAAGTACATTCACAGTATTGTGCAACCATCACCACTATCCATTTCCAGAACTTTTTCATCATCCCAAACTGAGACTCTGTACCCATCAACCAATAACTCCCTGCTTCTCCCTACCCCACCCCCAGCCCCTAGTAACCTGTAGTCTACTTTCTTTTTCTGTGAATTTGCCTCTTCTAGGTACCTCATAAAAGTGGACTGATAACTGATTTTTAACCTAAGTTTAATTGCTTTCTTGCCTGGAGGCATGAGTGAGGGGAAGCAAACATTAATTGGGTGCCTTGACATGACAAGCCAAGGTCGCATTCAGATTTATTGGATTTATCTCAAGCAATAGAAAATTATATTTATAAACTTTGGTTTCATGAAGTCATGTAGATTCCTTTTATCCTAATTATTTTTATGGTGACTTATGTGTTCATTATAAAATCTATTCATTCAAGATGGTTACTGATTAGTTGGTGATATTTATCTGATTTTCTCTAAAAATTAATAAGCATCTTTCAGTTACATTGTTCTAAGATTTTTCTGTATTATCAAGGCCCAGCAGAAAAAAACAAGGAGAATATTACTATTAAAATTGTTCCAAAGTTCAAAAACAGAGGAATTAGGACTTTTTAAACTCTTTTTATAAAAGGCATCTACTTCAAACCATCAAAAATTTGAAATTTCAAGTCATCCGGTCCACAAGATTTAGTACTTGAGTGCAGCCCTACTGGCTTCTTCTAGATATCCCAATGAAGCAAAGAACACCTTATGTGCTCAGCATACTACTCTGGGGAGAAAGTCTCTTCATCTTGTCCAGAGCAGGACTTCAGACATCTGTGCCAGAGGCCCAGGAAAGAGCCACTACTTGGAATGTTTATTTTAACCATATTCCTCAAACTTTTAAGACCAAGTATCTGTGACATACTCATGACCTTCACTGTTCCATAGTAACCTAATTATGTGTTTTGTGCAAAACTATGGAACTACCTGTTAATTACTTAAACCTTGCATTATAAAATTGCATTATAAAATTGCTTTTGATCTCTGTCCCCATGGGGTTGGACCACTGTATCGTGATAAATGGTTGGCCTAAGGTCTTCCTACACATTCCTGTTCTCCATTAAAAAAAAGAAAAAAGTATTCCAACTTCTAATTCTCAAACCTATAAGGGCCCTTCTGATAACCTACATCTATCACTGAAGTTGACCCTTGGATTCTATAATGCTCTTTGTTACAGACCTACTTTGCAACTTTGAGCGAATTACTTCTTGAACACTTAACTTTCCACACCACTGTTCATTGAGCATAAAACCAGGATAACAGTACCACCTCTAGAAAAAGAGATTAGTGAGTCATTGGGTCTGTTTCCTTACTTATCTCTGGATGGGAAAATGCCTTCTTACTTTTCCTTCTGAATTCTCCCTTTGGTACCTGGCCCAAATGAAGAATTGTTCTTCTTGGCAGCATCTGTGGCTACCAAGAGGGCCTTTACCCGCACTGCCTTTGAAGTGGTAGAGCAAAGTCTTTACCAAGGGCTTGGAGGGTCTGGCACCCTGAGGAATCCTACACGTCCCCATCCACAACCTCTTTGGGAGGTCCTTTTCCTAAAGTTATATTCAGACTTACATCGATAGGCAGAGGAGACATCCTTCCTACAGAAGGTTTGCTTTTCCCCCACAGCTGTGGGAAGATGGTGAAGGGGAAGTGGGAACTGGGTATAACATTGGCATGTGTTTTGAGCACTTCAGATAAAAATGTTTGATGAGTACCGTCTTGTTTTTATTGCCTTATTATACTGCGCGTTGAAGAATGTGTTTTCTCTGGTCACCTGCCAGTGAAAAAAATTAGCCTTTTCCTGAAACTAGGATTATTTCTTTAACTAGTTATGTAGGTAGAACAAGATAGACAAATGCTTCTGAAATTAGCAAATCAAGACTGGAGCACAGTGGTGCTCATTCCTGCTCACTCCCCTTTCCAATTCACTGACAGCTGCTGCAACCAACAGGAACAGGATTTCGGTGGGGCTCTCTTTCTCTTCTCACCTACTCCAAGTTGGAGTGTTTTCAGTTGGTTCCTTTGTTCTGATGTCCAAGACTTTAAAGGACTTGCCCCTCCCCCTCTTCGTTCCTGTTTTATGGTACCCGGTAGGAAATGATTTTTCACTTAAATCCCTCTTCTGTAACAAACGAATCACTTTTTTTTTTTTTTTGCCGGGGGTGCTGAGTTGGGTCTTCGTTGCTGTGCGCGGGCTTTTCTCTAGCTGCGGCGAGCAGGGGCTACTCTTCGCTGCGGTGCGCAGGCTTCTCACTGCGGTGGCTTCTCTTGTTGCCGAGCACGGGCTCTAGGCGCATGGGCTTCAGTAGTCGCGGCACGTGGGTTCTAGAGCGCAGGCTCAGTAGTTGTGGTGCATGGGCTTAGTTGCTCCGCGGCATGTGGGATCTTCTGGGACCAGGGCTCGAACCCGTGTCCCCTGCCTTGTCAGGAGGATTCTTAACCACTGCGCCACCAGGGAAGTCCCAGAATCACTTTTTAGATTTCCATACCTTGTGTTCTCTAGTTTTTATTTTAGTCCAAAATAGTTATGGTTTCATTTTTTGAGGCCAAGTGTGAAGTTTTTTTGTTTTCGTTTTTGTTTGTGTATTTTTTTTGGCCCTCTCTCAAATTTGTTCTGGTTTATAGCAAAAGAAATGGCTAGCATAACATTTCTGTATCAGAAGCTAGTTGAGCTAAATGTGTATACTACTTTGAAATTCTCCTTAATGTGTTTGCATTGATGTAGGGTGTATCTTTTGGCTCTGGGCATTCTGAATAAAAGTTAAAGCATTTAACCCACCATTAGCTCATCTCCACCTCTTCAAACAAAAAGGAATGAACTATTGCAACGTGAGGGACAGAGGTCACATATGAGGGAGATTTATTAGAGATAATGTTATTCAATGTCATGTTAGGTTCCTAAGCAATATTGCAGAATAACCTTCCCTGAAGTCTTTGTTTTGTTTTAATAGAGTAGACTCTGGTAGTGAGGAATTAATTACACACAGATCTACTTGAAGTCATGAGATGGACTTTATCTCTTGAAGTCAGTTATTCTTTAGAACGAATAAGTTGTATATTATTTTGAGGGAATTTTAACACTGATTTAATTGGGAAAATTAAAATGAGCCTAAGCCTAGTTTACAGAGAAGAGCCCTTTTAGATAGTACTTTCTTATTTGATTTGCCAACTCTCACTTATGGTGAGTTTCAATATGGATAGTTCTACGTTGTGGTCAGTTTCCACGACTACTAAATAAAATATGAATTTCTCGTGTTATTTGAAGACTGCCTGTGGGAGTTGTTTGTTTTTTGTTTTTGTTTTTTTGCGGTACGCGGGCCTCCCACCGCTGCGGCCTCTCCCGTTGTGGAGCACAGGCTTCAGACGCGCAGGCCCAGCGGTCATGGCCCACGGGCCCAGCTGCTCCGCGGCACGTGGGATCCTCCCGGACCGGGGCACGAACCCGCGTCCCCTGCATCGGCAGGCGGACCCCCAACCACTGCGCCACCAGGGAAACCCCGGGAGTTGTTGTTTTTTCTTTTCTTTTTCTTTTTTGGCTGTGCCGCGTGGCACGCAGGATCTTGGTTAGACCAGGGATCGAACCCGTGCCCCCTGCTGTGGAGGCTCAGTCTTAACCACCGGACCGCCAGGGAAGTCCTCTGTGGGAGTTCTTGATTTGAGTCTTTGTTATCTTCTGAGGAACGTATCATGGTTTACTCTGTCTCATCTGAACCCTACAAAAGATGATGGTATTCATCTTAGAAAAGAAAAAACTTTTGAACCTCCCTATACAGTGTACTATGCTTCCTAAGCCATTTGCTTGTGAAATAGAAACCTTTAGGATAATAGCCTGAGTTCTCTTCCTCTCTCCCCATCAGTCAGTTCTTATCTGTTAGCACCTTCTTTTCCTTTTCTGTCATCAGATGGAGAAAAGGGGTTGTCAGAGGCAGAACAACCTTCTTAAACTTTTCTCTAGCAGAGTACCATGATCCTAGATTAAAGTAGGAACCAGAAGACATGAGGTCTAGAAACCTCAGAGTGACCTTATATGACAGATAAGACAGTTATATGAAGAAATGTCAGTCCCTGTGACCTAAATTAAGCTACCTAA
Organism: Lagenorhynchus albirostris; assembly: GCF_949774975.1. Lineage (NCBI taxonomy): Eukaryota > Metazoa > Chordata > Mammalia > Artiodactyla > Delphinidae > Lagenorhynchus > Lagenorhynchus albirostris. The sequence goes on along the minus strand of NC_083103.1, from coordinate 13,159,623 downwards.
TCTCTCGATGATATCATTTCTCTGATTGTAAAAGGGGAATAGCAATACCAATCACTGTCTTCCTCTGGAGTTTGGGAGAAGTTTAGTGAGATAATGAACTTAATTCTACTCTTACAAGGGAATATATTGTTGACGTTTAGAAGAGTGAACTATTTGGCGGTCCCTAAGGGACTTGACGATCTACTACCTCTTCCAGCACTCAGAAAGAAGTATTGTAGAAAGTTAACCCACAGCCAAAATGTAAGCCATCATTTAGTGGATAGATCAGGTCCAGTGTGAAAAAAGGGATTTTGCTCTCTTCTTTGGAAGAACTATCACTAGATAGGCACAAAGATATCCTTTTTTCTTCTGAAATCAGAACAGTGGTATAATTGTGTTTTGTGGTTCACTTTGGGAGAATGTTGGGTTCAACCCTGGAAATCAGATGATATACTTTTTAAAAAGTCTCTGGAACATGCATTCTCAGTGGGAGCAATATTGCTCTGAAGGGGGGAAATATTGGTTCTTTGAGAGGCAAAAAAATTAAATATTACAGTGGTTTGTGGCCCTCCACTTAAAAAAATAGACATACAGTATATCTATGGTAGGAAAATTTCTCGGGTGGGGGGGGGACTTGGAAAAAAATGTATGAAAATGCTGGGGGAGGGGCAGGATTTTCAAAGGTTGGGAAACACTGCTGGAGTCTAGAACAAGCATACAGTTGTCAATTACTCTTCTGGACATGTCTGTCCCTAAGTATAGGTGAGCTGCACATTGTCAGGCTGAATGCAGATTGCTATTGATTCCTTCACTCCAACAGAAACTGAGTTCATAGGAAACTTGAAAGAGATTAAATTTGTACCCTAAGGGATAATGATCTCACACAAACAACTCAAACATAAAATCTACCCTTTTAGAACCGATACTTTGTACTTAAATGTGGTTAAATCCTTAAGGTAAGAGACTCCTTTTTTCTCCTGCCTCTGTAGCCTTACAGAAAGGCACATCAAGGATAGGAACAATCTTCAAAGTGCTTCACAGAAAACGTCAGACTGAGAGAAAAGGGAGGGTATGGACCCCGCAGGCAGGAAGGGAATAATTGTCTAAATAGCAATGTAAAGTGCAAAGGAGTGAAGACAAGAAATATAGTGGGAACTGATGTTTAAATGTTTAAGAAATTTGAAGTTTGATGTTGCTGCTGATATTAATAAACATTTATATATCCTTCCATCCCCCTCATATGTCTTATATAGTCTTTCATATCTATTTAATGGATGGGACGTCTCAAAATTGACTTGCTATGTACTATGAAATTTGGAAGAGGCCCTGTGTTCTGTATCCCTGAAACAATAGAATGGCCATATTTTCTAAAAATATTCTCCCCTAGTCTCTGACTCTTCCTTGTTTGATTATACTATTCTTCGATATACATAACATAACCATAACTTGGAGGAAAGAGAAGCAGTGATTTTTTTTCCTCCCTGCTTACCCATTTCACAGTGATGTTCTGGACAATGAATACTCTTTCTCCAAGCCAAGCATTTGCTAAGCATTAGTTGCTGTGGGCATTTAACTGTCTTACAGAAATCTACCCCAATCCCCTGTTTGTCGATTTCCTTAAGATCTTAGAAGAAAGTGAAATGAATTGGAGAGAGGCCTTCAAGCCCCCTGATCCACAGGGGGCCCACTCATCTCCACTTCCCACCCCAGTTCCAAAACCTAACATATTGTCCCTTTCATAGTTCCTCAGATCCCCACCCTTCAGCTTCTTTTTGTTACCCACTAGGTGGGTGTAACCAAACCTCAGTCACACCATGGCCCCAGCAGCTGGGCTTCTCTCTCCCGCATCACATTGCAGACATTCTTTTCACATCATTTTGTCCTCTCTGCTGCATTCCCTCCATTTGGCATCATTCCCTCTGTGCAAACTTCTCTTTCAAGGGACAGGAGTTTGCCAAGGAGATGCTGGCAGAGAGGGTCCAGTTCTCTCCTTTCTATCTGAAGAGCCCAGTGTCACTCATTAGCATATGAGAAGAATGGTTGTAAATAAACATCAAATGAGGTTAACGAGCTGCAACTCATCAATATTAATGAAGTCCACCTCACAGTCTTGGAGTGAGGTACTGATGGCTCTAATCACAAGAAGCAGCTTCATAAGGCCCCCAGTTACAGGGCAGGAAGGGTTAGATTCAGCCTGCTGGAATGTTTGTCATTTTACAACCCCAGGAATGCTGCAGAGAAAGGCTGTCTGATACCAGATCTGTACTTGCAAGGCCCCTCTTGTGTTCAGAATACATCTGTTTGTCTCAACAGGTGGAAGCCTAGAGGAAGAAGGCTGTATCTGCTCAGCCAGACTCTGGGATGGGAAAATGCCAGGTCCATCTGCAAGTCAAAATGGAGGTCCCCAGAGTACTAGGATTTAATCTGTCATGGTCCTTTCATCAATAACCCCATGAAACTCAAACTCTTGTTTCCAGTGTACTGAGGGAAGATCTGGAGACCTTCTAAGCCCAGTCCAATAGAGAGATGAAGAAACTTGTGTTTCATGTAGCTCATGTGCCAACTACCAGTTAGGTCCCTCCCCAGAGTCATGTTTGATTCAGTACAGCTTTGATTAAGTACAGCTGTAATTTATTGAGCACTTACTGTGTCCCAGGCACTGCACTAAACATTTTTCGTACGTTATATAATCCACATATAATCCCATGAGGGTGATTCCCATTTCACAGGTGAGGAAATTGAAGCTCACTGATCTTATGTGACATGTCTAAGATTACACGCAGCAAGTGACAGATCTACAATAGATCTGTCTGACTGCAAGATCCATGCTTTCTGCAAATGCCAGTCTAATCACTGCATTCTATGGCATCTCAAAGTCAATCACGAAAAGTATGTGAGCTTCTGTGCTGTTCCTTCTCTTTTGTAAGATGCGTGCCCTTGGGCTTCCCTGGTGGCACAGTGGTAAAGAATCGTCTGCCAGTACAGGGGACACGGGTTCGAGCGCTGGTCCAGGAAGATCCCACATGCCCTGGTGCAACTAAGCCCGTGGGCTACAACTACTGAGCCTGCACTCTAGAGCCTGCGTGCCACAACTACTGAAGCCCGCATGCCTAGAGCCCGTGCTCCACAACAAGAGAAGCCACCACAATGAGAAGCCTGCGCACCGCAACGAAGAGTAGCCCTTGCTCACCACAACTAGAGAAAGCCCGCACGCAGCAATGAAGACCCAGTGCAGCCAAAAATAAATAAATTTATGATGTGTGCCCTTTCTTCTCTAGTTCAACAGACCAAACACAAAGTAGTTCTCTGAAAGTAGAATCAGAGGACTTCAGAATTAATTTTTTTAGTCAGAGCACTTCTTTGAAATTATTTTTAGAAAGGAAACTTTCACTAGATGTGTTTCCCTGTGTATATAAATTTGAGGTCAGTGGGATGTGTACTTTGAGATTTTGTGTGTGTGTGTGTGTGTGTTGGGTAGCACTGATACTGATTTATCCAGCTCACCAGGCCAGTTCCTTTTATGATTAAGCACATACCTTGTGTGAGATCAGTGACTATGGGACACAAAGAAGCCGCCTGACTCTCAAGGCTGATTTGAGCCTATGATCCTAGCCTTAGTTACACTGTTTCAACAACTGAACCCTGGTTTATTTCTCAATGTTCATACTATCAGCTTCTTTATCTATGATTTCCTGGAGGGTGGAAAGGAGACCCTGATCCTTCATCAAATGGTTGTTATCACAAAAGCTATACCTGATTGTTTTTAAAGAACAACTCACAGTGAAAGCATCTGAGAGTGAAACAGCCACTTATCTTTCTTCTCCTTTCCTCCTTGAAAACTCAGGGACCTTACTTGGTAATTTTTACTTAGGCAAAGTGCCCAGGAATCTTTCCACAGAATAGCACCCAAAGCCCACCCATGCAGGAGCCCTTCCCGCCACCAAGGTAACCAAGACTGGGAAGCAATTGAAACTGGGCCTTCCTTTCCCAGGCCTGTGGCTGTCAACTTGGCTCAGAAAGAGGCAGACTGATGACTCTGTCTCCTCACCCAGTCACATTACCGCACAGTTCTCATTTGAGCCTGAAGTCACATGGTTATGCTACTTATGGCCAAACAAGGATGCGCTGTTTCCAGTTCTTTGAACCCTGGGTTTGGCCTGGGCATCCTTAGTTGAAACCATCAGCGCCCCCAAAACCTGAAGCTTTTCCAGGGACAAATTGCATGCAGCGGTGGAGAGGGGGAGCAGAGCAGTGCAGTGGAGCAGCGGATGGGGCGCCGTTGGGACATTGGCGAGAGCCAAGGGGTTAGTTCATTGCTGCTTTGTATACTCAGGCGCACCAGAAAACTCAGATTAATAGGCTGTTTATTCTTCAGCATGTTCCTTGAATCAAAGGCTCTGGATGGTATTATTAAAGAGTGTTTGTGAGAGTGCCCTGGAACACTCCTCCTGGTCTCCGCTCACTGAAGAGGAACGACTGAGTCCTTTCATTTCCTGGGCAGCATCCCTCACGCTCACTGCTCACTGTAGTATAAAGGTCTGCAGAACCTTTGTTAGAGACAGAATCTTTTGTTCGGTCTCTATGAGGTCCCATTACCTCCAGCACCTTGGTCTGTTAGAGTCTAATCATTTCATGTTCTTGTCTTTGAGCTACCTGAACCTGATGAATGCAACCACTTTATCTAAGGCAGGGTTTTTTTTGTTTTTTTTTTTGCGGTACGCGGGCTTCTCACTGTTGTGGCCTCTCCCGTTGCGGAGCACAGGCTCCGGACACGCAGGCTCAGCGGCCATGGCTCACGGGCCCAGCCGCTCCGTGGCATGTGGGATCTTCCCGGACCGGGGCACGAACCCGTGTCCCCTGCATCGGCAGGCGGACTCCCAACCACTGCGCCACGAGGGAAGCCCAGGGAGGTTTTTTTGTTTGGGATTTCTGGGAGTTTTGAGTTGGCTCTGTTTGGCACCAGTTCTCTGTCTGGGCAGTACAGTCATCTTTTATTTTCATGTTTATTTAAAGTACTTTTGCCAGGGGTGAAGAAAACATACACCTGAACCCTATTCTGTGAAACAAATGAAGATTTTTTTTTTTTTTTTTTTGGCTATTAGAAGAGTCCCCTGAAATGTAATGACGTTTCTTCAAACCTTGGAATTGAAACATATCAATTATGGAGTTACTTCCTCCACCACCAACCCGCACAGTAGACATTTATGTCGGAGAAGGTCAAAAAATTAGGAGGAAACTGCTTCTGCACTCCCCTCCCAACCCCTTGTCAGCAGCAGCCCGCTATCACATGAGGGACCGCTGTACTCTGTTCCCTCTAGCAGTTATACTTTTCCCGTGGCCTGGAAAATAATTGTATTTCAGGCCTTCCACGACTTTTGTGCATGCACACACACACACACACACAACCACAACCCTCACAGGCATGCCCTTAACACAGAGGCATCCAGTGTATTGCAGAGGTGCTCGAAGCTCACTAATCACTTAGACGATGCAAACACTCGGCACATTGCGGGCACCCATATATATCAAACAAACCCAGTACAAATCATAAGCAACAGTTCTGAATCTGGCACAACCTTAATTACCACAGCCAGAGGCCAGGAAATGAAACTGGGGTCATATATCTGGGCTTGGAACTCTAGAAACCATCTGGCATCCTGTAGCCCAAGATTCCACCAGGGAGGTGCTCCTTGGAGGGAGCCCTTGGAGCACTACACCGTGGGGCAGTGGGAGTCCTCTCATCCAGAGGATGCTGTCCCCTCACTTCCCTCCAAAACCAGCACAGCTGTGTGGATGAGGACTATTTGTGATATATACACTGAGATCAAGATATATATACACACCCGGGCGTTCCGCCTGTTTCCTTCTGTGAAGGCCATCTGTTTATCCAGTTCCAAATCCCAGAAGACAGTCACCGAAAAGTAAATAGTGAGAAGGGACAGGTTTTTTTTTTTTTCCTTCTAGATAAACATGTTCCAATGAACAAAACAGATTTTGCAAACACATTCTATCTAGTAAATCTTACCTAACAGCTGTGTGAGAAGGGCTTAGAGGGGAGAAGGATGAGGCATATGGGAAGTCTCGGACTTGACTAAGAGAATTAGAAAGTTCAGAAATCCACAAAGCAGGGGCAGTTCAGTACTGCCTACTTCTTGTTAGATGGAAATTTGCTGCTTTATTCTATCCCCTCATCCCAAACCTGGGATCTGTGGTGGGCTTGCCGAAGATAAAGATCAGCTTCTTCAGCTGAAAAACCAATCTATCAAAACTTTATCTTTTGAGGACGTGTCCTGCCTTCTGACTGTACCCTCTTCCTCTCCCACTGACCCTGCTATCATCCACTTCAGCTCTAACGCTCCTCTGGAGTCAGACAAGGGAGTATTGCCCTAGAGCAGCCCATCTGGCCTGACTCTGCTTGGAAATGAGGGACTGAGCTTAGATCAAGAACGGATTCTGAAGATCAGGGACAAGCACAAGAAATTGACCTTTGGCCTCAGAGGCGGCTGGATATTTGTGTGTGTCTGTTCGATGTCGAAATGGCTCACTATACCCTTCAGGAGTTGTTGTGTGCTTTTTTTTTTTTCTTTCTTTTTTTTTTTTTTTTTTTTGCGGTACGCGGGCCTCTTACTGTTGTGGCCTCTCCTGTGGCGGAGCACAGGCTCCGGACGCGCAGGCCCAGCGGCCATGGCTCACGGGCCTAGCCGCTCCGCGGCATGTGGGATCTTCCCGGACCAGGGCACGAACCCGTGTCCCCTGCATCGGCGGGCGGACTCTCAACCACTGCGCCACCAGGGAAGCCCTGTTGTGTGCTTTTTTAATGCTCTCCTCACTCCTCAATTGCGGGTCGGACGCTTTGGATAATCCGGTGGAATTCTCTCCGCTTCACTGCTGGTTGCTGCCAGACACAGAGTGCTAAATCCTGTCAGTCGGTGACTTGAAATGATGATGTGTGAAACAGTGCTGCAATTTGGACATCCTGCACTCATTCCCGTGGACTGCTTTGCCAATTAACCATAGTAGGGAAATGCAGCAGCAAAGGGGGAAAGAGCCGTTTCTAGAGTCCTCGCCTTATCTTTCCTCTAGGATCAGAGTACCTAGTTAAGCTCCCAGTCCTCTGCCAATGCCAATATGTGTCTCCAGTAATCAGTGAACCTTGGAATTACGTTTCGTTCAATATCATTCCTTTCCCAGGCCTCACAGAGCAATTTCTTTAACAGATTGTAATGTGCCAGAGACAGGGAAGTAGTATGTGTGTGCAGAGTAGGGAAATGGGAAGCAAAACACTCTTGCTGCTGGTTCCCATCTCCCGGCCTGTGCACGTGCTGTTTCTTCTTTCCGCAGATCGCATGCTTGGCTTCTTCTCATCCGGTTAGACCCCAGCTCAAATGACACCTTCTCAAAGAGCTTATCCTTGACCACCCCATCTAGTATCTCACTTTCAGTCACTCCACATCACACCACCCCGTTTTACTTATGTCATCGCCCTTATCACTCTCTACAAGTATTTTATTTATCTCTTCACCCACACACACATACTGGAATGTAAGTTCCATGAAAATAGGGATTTCTGTCGTATGCATTGCTGTTTCTGCAGAGCCTAGCGTAGCCCCTGGAACACAGTTGGCACTGAATATTTATTAACTGAATAAATAGGTAGGAATGTAGCAATTAAGAACCCCCAAAGCAAATATATGGTTACTATCAGGAGATGGTGAAAGCAGACAGACAAATACTTTGAGGACTGGAATAAAAATACAAGGTTTCTCATACTGGTTTTCATAATGATTTCAATTCCAAACTGAATGTGTTGAGTTGAACATCACATAAAGCGAGTTGCTCTTCACTTCTTCTGACTCAGACTAAACTGAAAGTAACACCTAAGTTACCTATGGAGCAGGTTAGGTCAGGGTCATGGAGACCAAGCACTTCACCCTTCCTTGGCAAGCTGGCGTAACTGAGGCCACAACGGATGCCCACTTCCAGATTTCCACCCGATAGTACCTGGCTTAGCTTTCCCGAGGGCAGGTGCCAGAAGAAGCTGGCGCAGAAATGTAAAGCAGTTTAAAGCCCAGCCTGGGTATCTATCCGGCCTTGATTACAGTCTTGCCTGCCTCCAGTTCCCAAAAAGACCACACCCCTCTCCAGAGCTCCGGGGCCCTGCAGGCAGCTGTTCCCACTGGGAGAGCCCCGGAGGGTGGGTGGGTGTGTCTTAGCACCGACATCGCCAGCTGTGAAACGGGAGGGCTGAGAGAACACATCCTTTTAACCTGGCAGCCACATGGCACTCGTCTCCTCAGAAGTCCTTTGCCGAATCGAGAAGTAATAGCTTCTCAGACGCTATCGTTTGTCTTGTTGGGGCAAGATCAGTGCCTAGTGTCAGGAGAGAGATAGTAAAGATTAAAGAGCCTCCTCCACCAGGAAACGGGATAGTTTTGCCTGAATCTCTTAATTTGCTTTTCCCTCCATACAAGTGCATTCATGTTGCTGGGCTCCCTGGCTTACTCCCCAGCAGTTTGTAGTCATTATTCTCCTGAGTTTGTCTCATTGATATTAGAATGTTTTTCATCTGCTGTGATGCTTCCACGCTCCACTGCTTTTCCTCTTACATTACTAACGACTCTTCTGTTGGTTTCAGCCTTTAGCCAAGCCCACCCCATGCACACCCCACTCTTTCCCTGTCTTTTATTGATGCTATGTTGACTTTGTGTGTCTCTGTTAGTTCAGTGTTCTGAGCACCTGCAGAGAATTAACCATCTGTACTTGCTGCTGGGGATCACCCAGGCCTTTGATCTGTTTGATTTCTGTACTTTTGGAAACGTTGAAGGATTCTGTAACCCCACCAAAGTACATAAAACCTGCTATAGTCCCTGTAGCCTGACCTTCCAGACTAGCTCTGCTTAGGGACCAGAAGATGTTAATGTAAATACAGATGTAGTTACCATCCATTAAGTGTTTACTATGTACCATGTACTGTTCTAAGCACCTAACATGACTATCTTATTTAATCCTTACATGTAGGCCTAAAAGGCCACACATGAACTGGTCCCAGTTATTTCTCCAACCCTATTCCTTAGCCCTTTCCCTCTTGTTTTCTTGGCTGTAGCTACATTGGCTTCTATGCTGTACTTCTTACCCAATGGGTATGTTTCCTCCATATAGCCTTTGCATTGGCTATTCCCTCTGCCTGGAATGCTTTTCCCTCAGATGTCTGCCTAGGTTACTTTTTAACTTTCTTCAAGTCTTTGCTTAGGCATTACCTTCTTCATGAAACTGAACTAGACTCCTTTCTATAAAATGATGCCACCACTACTACCTCACACTCCCTATTCGACTTGCTCTATTCTATTTTTTACGTTAAACGTATCAATAACTTACTCTATAGTTACTTATTTTGCTTATCTGTCTTCTCCAATATAAGGTAAGCTTCAGGAGGGCAAAGAACTGGTCTATTTGTTCCCTAATATATCCCAACCAAGCACCTAAAAGAGCAGAGTATCTGGCACACAGTAGATGTTCTGTAATTCCTGGCGAACTTCATCCCTTCAAGAACCATGTGAGGTAGGTGTTTCTGTTATTTCCATTTTAAAGATGATGGAATTGAAGCTCAAAGAATTTAAGTAACTAATTTGCCCCACATCACTCAGCTATTAAGTAGTGGAGCTGGGATCTGAAGCCAGGATTGACTAACTCCAAAGAATGTGCTTTCAAGCACTAGGTCAATAGTTCTCAAAACATTTTTCTTTTAAGTTTTTGGCCATGCCAAGCAGCCTGTGGAATCTTAGTTCCCAGAACAGGGATGGAACCCGCACGCCCTGCATTGGAAGCATGGAGTCCTAACCACTGGCCCGCCAGGGAAGTCCCATCAAACTTTGATATACATAAAAGTCACCTGAGCTATTTGTTTAGCTGCACATTCACACGTCCTAACCCTGAGGATTCCGATTCAGATTCTGTAGGTCTGGGATGTAGATGATCCATGAGCTATCCTTGGAGATACACTGGGATATACTATGTTGCCTTTAAGGGCTTGGGATCTATGTAAGGAGGCACAGAGATAAAGTCCATGGAACATTTTCTAAGTGCCCACTATGTACCAGTCCCTGTGGCACATAAAAGTCCTCACTCTCAAGATTCAATCTCTTGGTGATAATGGGGCAAACAGACACATATATCATTAATAAATCATGGAATATTTAAAAGCACATGCTTTAGATTCAGGCAGACCCACGGTTCAAAGCCTGAATGGCAAATGACTTAACCTCCCTGCATCTGCAGGTAAAATGAAAACAATATTTACCTAATAGGACTGTTATGAGGGATTAAATGAGGTAATGGGTGTATAGGACTCAGGAAGGTAGCTTAAAAACAAATAACCAACACCAGGATAAATAAATGGCTCAGAAACAGTAAATATAGAAAAACTCAGAAGAAGAGTTACAGTTTTACAGCCTACTGTTTTATACTTAAGAGTACCAAAAATTTTTGTTGTTTGTAATGTACATGGAAATCTTTTCAAAATATATTTATATATATCTATATATAGATATAGGTATAAAATACTGTTCCCTGCATTCTTTTTTTTTTTTTTGCGGTACACGGGCCTCTCACTGTTGTGGCCTCTCCCGTTGCAGAGCACAGGCTCTGGACGCACAGGCTCAGCGGCCAAGGTTCACGGGCCCAGCCGCTCCGCGGCACGTGGGATCTTCCCGGACCGGGGCACGAACCCGCGTCCCCTGCATCGGCAGGCGGACTCTCAACCACTGCGCCCCCAGGGAAGCCCCCTGCATTCTTAAATAGAACTTATCTTGGCATCTAAGTATATACTTATAAATTATGTTATGCTGGAAAACACTGCTGCCGTCAGAGCTTATTGAAGTGTACCCTAAAAGCATCGATTGTATTTTAAATATTTTTTCCTGCTTCTCTATCATGTTTCTATCATGCTGTTAATGCCTAATTTCTCACTGCTGTCCTTGCACCCGCCTTTTATAGTTCCTTTTCCTCTCCCAGGTGACTTTGTCTAGTCTGTATTGGGTTTAGAAACTAGATGGCCAAGCTTATTAAAACTGTGAGCATAATCAGGACATTTCTCAGAAGCCTGTAAGTTAACCACATAAGCTTTAATGTGCGAACTTTGTGACATCTGTCTTGCCTACTTAGAGGCTTATTGGCATTTAGATATTTGAGATTGCCTATTAGTTAAGTTTTAAATACGTTAGGTATTATTGTGTAGGGTACAGACACCTGGAAAATCCATTTTCATTGTTCTCAGCATTGGAAGTTAGTCCATTTTGTAGCTCCATAACTTGAAAGAGCCTTGGGAATCACAGGATCATAGATCTGGCCTTTTGCTGTCAAGTAGGTAACTGATTGTTATCTCCATTTTACAGATAAAGAAACTGAGCCCTAAAGAGTAAATAGCATGCGCCCGTGAGGCAGTCCAGCAGAGCCAAGGCAGGGCTCCAAGTCTCTGAGCCTTCCCTTCTGCTCAGGCACACTGTTCCCAGGAAGAAACAGAGAATCACCTTAGGTTGTAGAAAGGAAGGAAAACCATCAATAACTATGACTAAAGAAAAATGAAGCCTGATTAGCATTGTAACTAATCAGTTTTAGCCCTGACTTTGATAGGTGTTTTTCCCCCCACCCCTGCCCTCATTGGAAGGGATGTATAATCTTATTGTGCCCCCATTGGGCCCAAACTGTGAGCATGTACTGATATAAGGAAGGGCCAAGGGGCATTATAATAAGATCCAGAAGCCTGTAAAGGATTTTAAAAGATGATTATCAGCTTTTCAAACTCTTTTCATTATGGACAAAACAAGGTGATTTAGAGAGGGCAGATAGAGCCACTGAGAATGAGGGACATGGAAATAGGTTTCTGAAGGAAGATGCAGAGTTGACTGGCTGCATCTTCTTGCTTGCTGGCTGGGTGGCTGGCTGGCCTCCTTGCTTGCTTTTTTTTTTTTTTTAAATTTTATTTATTTTTGGCTGCATTGAGTCTTTTCTCTAGTTGCGTTGCTTCGTGCGGGCTTTCTCTAGTTGCGGCGAGCGGGGGCTACTCTTTGTTGCGGTATGCGGACTTCTCATTATGGTGGCTTCTCTTGTTGTGAAGCACGGGCTCTAGGTGCTCGGGCTTCAGTAGTTGCAGCATGCAGGCCCTAGAGCACGCAGGCTTCAGTAGTTGTGGCATGCAGGCTCAGCAGTTGTGGCTCGTGGGCTGTAGAGCACAGGCTCAGTAGTTGTGGTTCATGGGCTTAGTTGTTCGACAGCATGTGGGATCTTCCTGGATCAGTGCTCAAATCCATGTCCCCTGCATTAGAAGGCGGACTCTTAACCACTGCGCCACCAGGGAAGTCCCAACAGAGGCATTGTGAACCCAGGCCTGTCTTAATTCCAAATCTCATGTCCTTAGTTATTATGTATACTGCACTAGCAGACAATAACATGGGTTTCATATCATCCCACTCTTCTAGCAAGTTATGTGCTACCTAGATGCAAATTACGTCCTACCAGTTCTTTAGGTTACTGCCTTAACCACAGAGAATTACAATTAGAGAATCCTAGAATGTTAGACCCAAATAGAACCCTGAGGATTATTGAGACAAAAAATTTGCAATTTTTTATAGTTCTGAACGGTCTTACTTTTTTAAGACCCGTTGATGTCTTCCCACTGCTCCTACTTTTGTCTTCTTAATTTTTTAAATGGGTTATACATGAACATGACAAAATTCAAAAGGTATAAATCTTACATACTTTAAAATATATTTAACTTAGTCTAATCGACCCCGATCATTTGTATGTGAGGCATGACAGAGGAAGAAACTGAGGCGTAAAGAGCTGGTGCCCAGTTGAAGGCCACCCATCAATGGGCAAACCAAGTACCTTATCCAAACTCCGGTGAGTAAGACCAGACTTTGTCTTCGAGAATACTTATGGCTAAAAGAAATTGGGTAGGTTTATCCTTTGATGTCACTGGGGTATTTTTTATCTTTTTCCTTTCCTTTTGTATGCCTGCCAGTCCCACTGAAAGACAAGCATCCGAGTTGAGAAAGCCTGACCATTGTGTCATTTCCCAGGGTGGAGAGCCACTAGCATTTGGTTCACATTTTTATTAAAGTAAGATGAGTGATTCACTCACATTACAGGCAAGGAATCTTTTACCAGGAAAACCATACTTTGAAAAACAAAGCTGATGGCTTTAAGGAACAGAAACTGCTAACATCAATTTCCTTTCCCATCCAGTCCCAAAAAAGTCAGACACTCTCTGTCTCTAGCTGCCTCTTTCTCTTACCCACACATATACATATAATTATAGATATGTTACGTTATATATGCCCACAAATGACAGAAGACAGCAGCAAAGACAAAGGTGGATTCATCTGAAGAAATGTATGTGTTATCTACATCCAACCCTCTATCTGGTTCCTGCTGTTTTTTGTTTCTGAAGTCTATTTTTTTAGTTGATGGGTAGCCATAAATCCATCATCATTGGTGGAAGTTAGTGGATTCTGACAAGAGAACAGGCTGTGGTCTTTATAAATACGCCTACATGCTGGCAACAGCCTTCCCATACTCGCACAATCACTGAGGACCAGGGAACTTAGATTGTTTTTTATTTTTAGTCTGTCTTGGTTCAGCTCACCCTCAGTGAGTAACTCTGTTAGCCACTGCTTCTTATTATGTTTATTTAGAAGAGAAGGAAAATGCATTTGAAGCAAAACAAATGCATAATCTGTTCCACTTCTTATTTATTCTATGGCTACTTTGGACAGTGGAAAGCCCAGAGAAATAATAACTTTTATTGGTTTTTGTTTGCTGTGGCTTGCTTTCTCAGACAAGTCCTCATCAGACAGTTTTGCTGATAGCTTATGAAACTCCATGCCAACTCTCAGCCTCATTTTAAATTGGAAAGGAAAAAGGTAGCTGGAAGTATTTTTTATGTACATTAAATATACTCTTCTCTTGCTAATCTGTGTCTGATCCTGTTAACATTGCAGATACAGGCTAATAATGACTTTAAATGTTTATTGTTTTTGTTATCCCTTCTCTATTTTCTTATAGAGATTAGCAGCAAGTCACCAAAAATAGAAAGCCTCTGTCAGTTTGTTTGGAGGGCAACAAGGAAGCTGGGAGCTAGATAGACTACATCTGACCCTGGAGTCAGCCTAGGAGAAAGATGATAGAAAGAGGTGGAATAGCTGGTGGCAGATTTCAGTAGTAACAGTAATGATAATAATAGCATTTGCAGCTAACATTTACTGCATTCTCACTATGGAATTTGCTATGCTAGGTGTTTTTCATCCATAGAAGAAATAAAAGCAGGCTGAGTTCCCAGGGTCCCAGGGACCATATGGTAAGAAAGCAAAAGACATCACAGGGAACTGGCCTGTGTAATAGAAAGAGGCCTTGCCCTGGAATGGGAAGGCTTGATCTGATCCTGGCTCTAACATTTACTTGGTGATTTTATCCCTTACTGAGACTCATTTTCCTTGTCTATAAAAATGGGAATATTTTTATTCCCATTTTCCTCTCTCTGCCCCACAAACTTCTTATGGAGATCAAAAGTGATAATGCATATGAAAACAGTTTGCATAATTGTACAGTCTCTTTATAAATATGATTCATCATTACTTTTAATAGTGAGAAGAGAGAGGATTGGTAGTGCACTGACTATCAAGGAAAGTGGTGTACACCTGCCTTCAGGCAGGAAGTCTGTTATTCACTTGTCAATAAGAACAAAGGAAGCAAGATAAAATAATTATGAGATAAGGAATAAGATTATTCTAGCCACCCACTGGCTGGAGCTGGAGAACTTCCATGAACTGTGCCTTTTGTTATGCAGGTGCCATCGCACCTGTGTGCCTCAAACACAGGAGAGTAATAACAAGAGTGGCTACTCTTTATTGAATGCTTGCCCTGTGCCCTGTTCTAGCACTTTAAGTTTACTATCTCTCTCTTTTTTTTAATCGTCTCTTTTAACCCTCTCAAAAACTCTTCATGATTAGTATTAGTATCATCTTCATTCATATTCATGTGATGAGTATTATTATTCACTTTCATTTCTAATTGGCTTGCTCAATGCCACATGGCTAGTTTAAGAACCATGATTTAGATCCTCGTAGTATTAGTATCATCTTTATTCATATTCATGTGATGAGTAGTATTATTCACTTTCTTTTCTAATTGGCTTGCTCAGTGCCACCTGGCTAGATTAAGAACCAGGATTTAGATCCTCGTCGGCTGATTCTGGAGCCTGCACTCTTAGTGAGGCACTATATAAGACCCACTTAGGGGTCAGGTCCAGTGGGGTTTTCTTTTCTTTTTTTTGGCCACGTTGGGTCTTCGTTGCTGCGCGTGGACTACTTGCGGCAAGTGGGGGCTGCTCTTCGTTGTGGTGCGCGGGCTCCAGGCACGCGGACTTCAGTAGTTGCAGCGCGCTCGGACTCAGTAGTTGTGGTTCGCGGGCTCTAGAGCACAGGCTCAGTAGTTGTGGCGCACGGGCTTAGTTGCTCCACGGCATGTGGGATCTTCCCAGACCAGGGATCAAACCCGTGTCCCCTTCATTGGCAGGCAGATTGTTTTTTGTTTTATAAATTTATTTATTTTTTATTTATTTATTTTTGGCTGCGTTGGGTCTTCGTTGCTGTGCATGGGCTTCCTGTAGTTGCGGCGAGCGGGGACTACTCTTCGTTGTGGTGCGCGGGCTTCTCATTGCAGTGGCTTCTCTTGTTGCAGAGCACGGGCTCTAGGCACGCGGACTTCAGTAGTTGTGGCACATGGGCTCAGTAGTTGTGGCTCACAGGCTCTAGAGCACAGGCTCAGTAGCTGTGGCGCACAGGCTTAGTTGCTCTGCAGCATGTGGGACCTTCCCAGACCAGGGATCGAACCCTTCGTTGGCAGGCGGATTCTTAACCACTGCGCCACCAGGGATGTCCCGGGCCAGTGGTTTTTAAACGGTCCTCTATAGAGCCCAGAGTTTAAAGCAGTGCCTCAGGCCTTCTCCCGCAGCTTCCTCATCCCCGCACCTCTAGCCTCAGTGAAGGCTATTGAGGACAAAGTTGGGTAAGAAGAGGTTTGTTTTTATCTATGTTATACATTAAGGTTCCTTATAAAATTGCCATTTTTAAAAAGTATATCTGTTTAGGGACTTCCCTGGCGGTCCAGTGGTTAAGAATCCATGCTTCCACTGCAGGAGGCCCGGGTTCTATCCATGGTCGGAGAACTAAGATCCTGCATGCCGTGCGGTACAGCAAAAAAAAAAAAACCTTCCAAAAAGTATACCTGTTCAAAAATTTTGTTCAGCCCTCACATACCACGACATCCTTATTTTATAGGTGAGAAAATGGAGGTCCAGAAAACCTGTGGCCAGTATCATGTAAGTAGTTCTTTGCAGAACTCAGACCAAGTTCTTTTTAAAATGCTGCCTCTGTTTCAAAAATTGAGTGAGGTATTCCAGATACACCACCACCGAGAGGGCAGGATTTTCCTCTCACCTTTACTTCCTGTGAGGCGGGAATGAAGTTCATTGTCCAGCTCTTGTGCCTGTTTGGCCGTTTCTGTTCAGTTAAGAACAGGAGCAGGTCACAGGAGGTTACAGCAGCACCTGCTTCTTCCTGGATAAAAATTATCCTTAGCTCTGTTACAGCACCTTAGCTCTGAAATCTCTGCTTCAAAGTGCACACCCTATCCTCCCATTTCCAAACAAAAATGTGAAGGAGCAACACCTGATAGGGCTGGACTAGTTGGTCTCTGGATCAGAGTGCAAATGGTAGTGCAATGCTAGGCTTGAAATAACTTCCTCGATGGGCTGCTGGGCCCTTTGGGCGCTTATGGTGCCAAGATCCTGCTCTACATTTTAGTGTCCAAAGCTGCCTCCCTTCCTCTGTAAACTGTCAGGAGACTGTGTGCCTGTGCCAGAGTAGCTAGCCCTGTTGCTACTGAAGAGGGACTTTCTTTCCTCCTGGCGGGGGCTCCTTCCACAATGCCACGTGGCTTCCCACCCTGGGCATGGGCGGCCTGTTGTGTTTCATGTTATCAAAGCTGTCTAAGACAGTGCCTCCCCCCAGAACCAAGCCTTGCCTTGGTCCTCCAACTCTCAGGAGCCTATCAGGATGTACAGAAGAGAGGGTAACACCCCAAGGTGTATACACAGTATAGAGGGTTCTTACATATCAGCCCAGCCCACTGGTTCAGTCCCACAGTGGTGGCTAGAGATGGCCATGGTTAGCCCCAAAACCCGATCAGATTGCCATTATGTGCCACACACAATCCCTGGGGAAGAATTTTCAGACCCTGATAGAAATGCTCACATTTCTTTAAACCTTTGTATAATATAAACAGTTCCTGGGGAGTTTCTTTTATTCATTCTAAAAATTGCCATGAAATTGTTATTATATCTGATTTAGTGCTTTGCCTAGAACATATATACTGGCCAAAAAGTAATAGTCACTTGATGTTGGGCTTAGTCATAATCAAATATAAAAACTAAAGAGTCTGGCTTTCTGCCCCTGTTTGAACACACTACACATACTCTGGGGAGTAATGAGTTGGCAAAGGATAGCGTTAATAATGACCCCACAGGTGTCATTGGAAGCCATTGCTTCTCATTCCTTTTATAAAATCATTTCCCTTTCAGTAAACTAATTATCATTTTCCTCCATTTACAATATAAAACAACAGTGCTGTCAAAGAACATAAAATTGAAGAACACAGTCTGCTCTTCTTTGGGGGTTTTGCTTGACAGGAACATGGCCCTAGGATGTGAGCAATCTTCCTGTGACTTTTGGTACCAAGTGCCACGTGGGGAGTGAAGCCGTCAGATGTCTGCCTCCTTCCTCTCCCCTCCCCCAACTCTCCCTCTCTCCCTTCCCCTCCTTGCAGAGTAGCACTGAGATATTTACTCAGCTGTGGACTGGTACCAAAGCCTCAGTGCCCTGGGGAAAGGAAGGGGTGGTATGGTCATGCCCTGAATTATCCATGTCCTTCCGAGCATCTCTTGGCAGGGCGGCCTGGCTGGGGGTGAGTGTCATTTGGAATGAGCCTTCACAACCCCTGCATAAAAGTATATAAAAACAATTGCAGCTGAAAATTGGAGAGTCCACTCATGGACTGTGGTGTTCTCTGGCCTCTGTGGTAGTTCCTGTTGAGATCATGCAGCCAACCAACTAGAGGTTGTCCAGTCCTCTGGGATTCTCCGTGGCTTGGTAGCATTTCATTATCTCCAGCTCCAGTCTCAGCACTAGCTCACTCAGCCCTCAGCATGAAGGCAGTCATGCAAATGAACTCAGAGTAAACCCCAGTTCATCCTCCAGAGTTTTGGAGGTAAAAACCCTTGATTCAGGCTTTGGGGAAGGCTTCTCTGAGTAAGGAACAAAGGTATGGCCCTCATTCCTTCCATCTGGCACTCCTCCACTGGTCTCTTTTAGTGACACCACTCTGACCCTGGAAAAGGCACCATTTCCTAGGAAGAGCAGGAAGCATCTGAATCTTCAACCACACACTGCCGCAGTTCTTCTGAGCAAACGTGTGGACACGTGTGGTGGTCTGAGAGGAGGATGTAGAGATGACTAGGCTACCCCCACAGAGCTTCAGACCAGAATTTCCACAGCAAGAAGGCAGACCAGATGTAGAAAAGATAAGAGAAGGTCTTCAATCCTCCTTTTCCAAGAAAGGAGGAAGTGAGAACGAGTTAGCCCTTGAATATATTGGGCCTCAGTAATTTGTGACAAGATTACTTTTCTTAGCCAAATAACCTCACTATAATCCATCCAATCATAATCCATCCAATAATAATCCATCCATCCAATAATAATCCATCACTCTCTAGGATTAGAGTAGGGCTAGCCAGGAAAAGAATACTTTGAGTCAGGGATTGGTTATCTTGAAAACTCCAGTATTCAAAACTCCAGCTAGAGTTGTAACAGTAGTAAAGTGAATCACTAAGAAGTAAACCCTAGGCGGCTTCTGATTTTCACGGTAAAATTGGTGATCTATTCCAATGAAAATAAATACTCGAGTTGATTGGACTGAGCACTTGATAAGAAAGTGCTGGGAGTCAGCAAGGCCACGGAATGTAGTTACGCCTTCCATAATGTATTGAGTTCACTGAGAGCTGTGGTACCTACCAACCAGGACGTTTTCCATTTTCAGCACTTTACAGCTCCCGGCACCTCCTCACACTGCCCTGAACTTACAGTCATGCCTCCTGTGCCTGGAGATCCCCCATCTCTGTGTTCACACAGTGACCAGAAACTCGTCCCTCCGAATTTTCATCTGGGTCACTGTGCGGTGCATGTTTTTATTCAATCATTCCTTCAACAGATATTTACTACTGTATGCCAGGCCTTGTGCTGAGGGCTTTCGTTCAGGCCAAAGATGCCTTAATTTCAGGACTTCAAGTTTTAACCAGTTAATAATTATTAAATAATTCTCCCATTTATTGAGCATTTTGCTAATTTTTCAGAAAAGTTCCTTATATACAAATTACCTCATTTGATTTTTACAACAATCACACTAGGTAGGTACTGTGATTAGTCACATTTCTAAGAGGAAACCAAGGTTCAGAAAAATTGTCTAACTTATCCAAGTCATACTGGTGGTAGGTAGTGGAGGCCAGGTTTTGAAGCCAGGTCATCTGATTACATAGTCTGCGCTCTGCACTAACACAACTGCCCTGCCCAACTGGAGGGTATCTGTATGTTTAACTTAGATACTGGGTTGGCCAAAATGTTCGTTCGGGTTTTTCCATAAAATGTTACAGAAAAACCCAAACGAACTTTTTGGTCAACCCAATAAGTCTTTAACTTAGATGTAAAGTTTGTCAATTGCCTGGCATAAACAATCCTATCATCAGAAGTCAAGTCTCCCACTAACCAGCCAGATCACACCTGCTAGAGTAGAACTTGCAGGACCTTTGGAGCTAGACAGGCATATGTCTGAATCTCAGTCCTCCCTCCTCTTACTAGTTCTGTCTCCTTGAAAAAGTAATTAACCTTAAAGAAACCCTAGTTTCTTTATTTCTAAAATAATAACAGCAAATACTAACAGAGCACTTATGATGGGCTATTATTCTTAGTTCTTTTTTTTTTTTTTTTTTGAGGTACACGGGCCTCTCACTGTTGTGGCCTCTCCCATTGCGGAACACAGGCTCCGGATGCGCAGGCTCAGCGGCCATGGCTCACGGGCCCAGCCGCTCCGCGGCATGTGGGATCTTCCCAAACCGGGACACGAACCCGTGTCCCCTGCATCGGCAGGCGGACTCTCAACCACTGCACCACCAGGGAAGCCCTATTCTTAGTTCTTAACATTAGCTCACAACAACTGAATGATGTTGGTACCACCATTATACCCACTTTATAGATGGGGAAACTGAGGCATAGAGCACTTAAAGGTCAGTAATTTGAAATCAGTGGCAAAGCTTGGATTTGGACCCAGGCAGTCTAACTCTAAAGTCCATGCTATGGGCCACAATGCTGTACTGTGCTGCCTCCTGAGATGGTAGGATTGAGGGTGTAGAAACCTCTGGTCCAGAGCCACACAGTCAATGGGACTATTACAAGGTTTAGAATAAGAAAATTTAACAGCTCTGACCACCCACAAAAAGAGTAGCACCAATTTGTGGGGAGTGTTCTGATTTTGATCTTATACCAAAGTCGTCTTATGTCTTTGCCTTTGAACTTTCAGGACCTGCTGGCTGAAGCTTTCCTAATTGTGGGGGGATTCCTTTAGAGAAGGCATCTGTTGGTACACACCGCTTACCTTCCCTGCACCTGCCAGGATGGAGAGCACCGGCAGGTGGGCGGGGATGAGAAATGGCCATGTAGCCACCAGCACAGGTGTACTCATCCCCCACCTTCCCATGGCCTCCGGCTCAGCAAAGGCTGTGGTGCTGGAGCTGCAGTCTTTCCTGTTGACAGTAATTAGAACCTTTCAGACTTAATTTCTTACATGAAAAAATCCCAGTTCACTTGAATTGTCTCCTTGATCCAGTTCACCTGGAGCTATTTAGTTCCTGCAGTTTGTTTGGGGAGGAGAACAAGCTATTAAGCCTTCACACATTACCGTTGATAAGATCAAGGTGCGGAAAATGTTAGTTGGGTAAACTTTGGAGCCAGACTGCCAGAGTTTGAATTCCAGTTCCAGCAGTTAAGCATGATCTGAGTTTTTGTCTGTGAAATGGGAATAACCATAGTGAAGATTAGATAAGATGAGATGGCACAGGTAAAACCCTTGGAAGATCAGTGTCTGGCCCATAGTAAGTGCTCAGTAAATGTTAACTGTTAGTATTATTATCGTTAATTAAGCCCATCCAGCCCTTAGACCCCAGCCTAGGATCTTGCTCTGGGAAGCCAAGTCCCCTTCCTGTCCCCCAGGCTCTGGACCCTTCTCTACTCACTTACCAGATGATTTCATCTCTCTATGCCTCCACGCCCTCATCTGTGAAATGTGGCTGGGAATGCCAGAGTCTAGAGTCTACTTTGTGAGGTTGTTGTGAAGGTTAAGTGAGCTAATTCAAAGCCTGAGCACAGAGCTCAGTGACTAGTCAGTCTCACTACTGTTATTCCTGAAGCACCAAGGGCTGCCTGGAAGGCAGATCTTTGAGATCTTGGAGAGCTCTTAGAACCAAAGGACCCAAAATAGGCAGGAGCATTTAGGGTTAACCAATGCCTGAGTGTGAGCCTCTGGAGCTGGGGAGACCGCTGGCTTGTTGGGAACGGAGGAGGCATTAAATGAATGCAGACTGCAGAAGAGTCTTCAAAACCAGGTTCGGCTCAAGCAATCTGACTGAATTTTCAAGGCAGAAAAACTTTAAAGGGGTTTAAGCATTTACACTCAGCAAGAAGCACCTTCCTCCTCTCCTGCCTTTGCCCCCAGGAGTTAAAAACAAAACCAAATAGCTCCTGTTGTTTGGTGTTACTATGTTCTAGACATTCTGCTGAGTACTTTATTGACATCATCTTTTTTGATCTTGACTTCAACCCTGAAAGGTGGGTGTCATCATTCCCATTTTACGGATGAAAAACTGAGATTTAGAGAGATTGAGCAGTTTGCCCAAGGTTGCATACCTGGGAAATTGCAGAGCCAAGATTTGCACCCAAGCCAGGGGGACAGGAGGAGGACAGCTCCCATTTGTTCATCAGTGTTCTGATTTTGGAACAACACTTAGTGCTCACCATTCTCCCAAATACCCACTGTACAACCCAGGAGTGTCTCCAAGTGGCAGATGCCTCTCCCTTGAAATTATCTGGCCTTGATATTATCCTACTTCTACTTTAATAGAACTGCTGTCTTCCACAATTAAACTGGCCAAAGTTGTTTATCTGCCTGCACTTCCCGTTCATCTCTTTATCTGACTATCTTCCTCACTTTACATTGGGGATAGTCAAGTTCCAGAAGTGGTGAACAGGATGTATTCTGTTTTTCTGATGTATTTAGTATTTCCAAGAACTGTTGTTGCATTGGAGAAGTACAAAATTATTTTTGTAAATCATTCTTCTACGCTTAGGAAGCAAGTATTTGAAGCACATGAGTTAGAATATCATCAAGAACCTAAAAGAGAGCTGAGGGTCTGGAAACCAGGAGGCTGAGATCGATTTCCAGCACTGTCTTTCTTGATTGAATAAGGGGGTCATACAACTCTCTCGGCTTCTCATTTTCCTTTACCCTGTTTGTCTTCCCGAGGATATCTTGTAGATAATTTGGGGGATAAATATGAATAACTGTGAAATACTTTGACCCCCCCTAAGAATGGTATCAGATCCATCCACCAAATCTTAGCCTAGAAGAGCATTAATGGGGACTACCTTGTGGTCCAGTAGGTAAGACTCCAAGCTCCCAATGCAGGGGGCCTGGGTTCAATCCGTGGTCAGGGAACTAAGATCCCGCATGCATGCCACAACTAAGAAGCCCTCATGACGCAACTAAAGATCCCACGTGCTGCAACTAAAGATCCCACATGCCACAATAAAGATCCCGCGTGCTGCAGCTAAGACTGGGTGCAGCCAAAATAAATAGATTAATTAATTAATTAATTTTAAGAAAGAAAGGAAAAAAAGCATTAATGATTCAAAGATAGAACTTTACTTTATTTAGTTCCTGCCAGAACTCACTTCTCTCTATACAGGGGGTTTTGAAGTGAGAATAAAGTGGGAACATATTAGATTCAGTGGCTTTTCTCCCTTTCATCTTTCCTGTCCCTCACCCCAAGTCTGCGAGCCCACAAGTGGCTATTACTCCTTCCCTTGAAGAACAAAACCTCCTACTAGGCTGTGCCCTAGGTCAGGCGAGTGAGGAGAGGAAAGTGCACACCCCATTGTGGCCAAGACGAAGGCCGCAAAAGCCATCTTGATCCTTTGACCTACATTGACGCTGAGTCTGTCGCTTTGGTGTCCCTGACTTTGGCAGTGTGGTTAGTCTAACTCTATGCCCCCACCTTGAATTGAGCCTTGATGAAAAAGTAGTAGGAACCCAGGCCTGTCCCTGGGGATTTGGGGTTTTTATCTTGGAAACGCATCAACCAAACTATCAGGGACAGGAGATCTGGATTCCTGTGGCTTGAGCTAACTTAGGTCCAAAGAAACCCAGTGCCTGTGATCATCATCTTCATTCCCCAAATGTGGCCATGCCCTCTGGATTCCCTCCTCTCACTCATGCTCCCAGTTAGGAGGACTTCTGGGTTGCTTGATCTTGCTTTACCATCAGCACGTCGTTCCATATTTGAAATGCTTCGGTATATGGAATACTTGTGGATGGCAGCTGCCTGACTGATCTAAAATCTCTTGGCTTTGGGACATGCAGTAACAAAACAACTTTTAAACACCAGTGTATTTCCTCTCCCTTGGCATTCTATAAACCCCCCTGAGATTTACCTCTCTGGGTTTTCTACTGGGTCACAGAGCCTCATCCTGGCTCATCTCTCCCAAAACACTGCTTCTGTATATCAGGAGTCACTTGGTTGCCTAGATTGTATATCTTGGACCTTGGTCTTGGCTTCCTAGAATAGCATGACCAGATTTGTGTGCAGCCATCCAAAAGGAGCCAGCCTGCACAGTACTGGATGACAGAGTAAGAAGGTCTGTGGGTTGCTATGCTGTATTCTTCTCCTCCATACGTTGCAAGACTGCATTTGTCTTAATACTGCTTGCAGATGTTCTGTGAATGGTCTCTGGACATGTTGTGGTGAATGTTACCATGCCAGAGAATTTCAGCAAACTTAGCAAGCTCTGAAATCACTCATTCTTGTGGATTTGCATACATAAGAAGGCTAATGAAGGTACCCCTCTAATTCCCCCTTCTTACCCGACCATCTTTCAAACCAGTGAAGCTCCTTTGGCCAAAATGTTGTAGCTGGGTGCCTCCCATCCAGGAAAAACTTTGTAGAAATATTGATCTTAAAATCTCACCCTTGGAGGGTTAGTGGCTAATGCAGCCTTAACACTGACTCACCTTTAAAAGAGCAGATCTACTGAGAGTAGGTCTGAAAACCATGAAATGATCAAAAAGACAGCAGTGACTTCACATGCAGAGACCTAATGTGTTCCTATCCATTTCCATTCCAGATTTGCTGACCATGAGGGAATATCACTGCTTGCTGCAATTACTGTGCCCGGATTTCCCGCTGGAGCTCACTCAGAAAGCAGCCAGGTATGTCTCCTGGGCTTTTGAAGTCAACTCAGCCCCCTCTTTGGCCCAGGCTTCTGAGAGAAACCTGAACTGTATACAAACAAACATACCATTAGGGGAGAATGAAACTGATAGGGAAAAAACTGGCATTTGGAGAGGGGTCTATTTGGGATTTGCCCAAAAACATAATACTTTCTGCATTTCCAAATGGAAACCAAATGATCTTTGGTGGTTTCTGTGGGGAGTTTTATGGTCTGCAGATAGAGTTGGGAGGTGGTGAGACGAAGAGGCAAACACACACACACACACACACACACACACACAGGCACATACACAAAGAAATATCCCTAGAGGAAATTCTGAGGAAATATGGGGCAAGTTTGACAGCGACTTGTAATAAAGGGGGTTGAAGTTCGAGACTGGAAAACATGAAGGTGATAAAGCCCAATTGAGGGAGGGATAAATTGTATTACTTATGCTAAAAGAAGGTTTTCAAGATTAGTGCAGAACCAGGAAGACTTGGTAGAAATAGTTAGAACCCTCTAATTTCTGTGTTTGGTTTCACTGTCATTCACATTTTTTAACCAGATGAGGTCGTTGGGCTATGCCTCAGTTAACTTTTACTTATTTAACTGAAAACCTGAGCTAAGGCAGCAAGTGGAAGTATAGCAAAAATCTTGTTTTCTGAAAAATGCCAGAGCAGAGGATTTTTAGGAAAATACTCTGTATTATATCATATATGACAGATACGTGTCATTAGACATTTGTCCAGATCCATAGAATGTACAACACCAAGAGTGAATCGTAAATCTAAACTGTGGACTTTGGGTGATGATGTCTCAATGTAGGTTCAACGATTGTAACAAAGGTACCATTGGTGGGGGATGTTGATCTGGGGGAGGCTGAGCACGTGTGGAGGCAGGAGGTATATGGGAAATCCCTGCACCTTCCCCTCAATTTCACTGTGAACCTAAAACTGCTCTAAAAAAGTAAAATCTAAATAATAATTTTTTAAATGCCCAGCTTCCCTAAATCAATTAGTCAAGTATATTTACAGAGTAGAGTTGACTAGCGAACAGGGAGGGGCTTAGGGGCACCGACCCTCTGTGCAGTGGAAAATCCAAGTATAACTTACAGTCAGCTCTCCATATACACAGTACCTCCATATACATGGCTCTGCATCCGTGGGTTTAGCACCTGCAGGTTCAACCAACCGCAGATTGCGTATTTGCTGTTGAAAAAAAATCCACATATAAGTGGACCTGTGTAGTTGAAACCCAGGTTGTTCAAGTGTCAACTGTATATTCACATCCATCACCACAGTCAATTTTAGAGCATTTTAACTACCCCACCAAGAAATCCAGCACCTCTTAGCCATTACTCCCCAATCCCCCCATCCTCCCTAGCTCTAGACAACCACACTCTGTCTCTATATATTTGCCTATTCTAGACATTTAAAATAAATGGGATCGGGCTTCCCTGGTGGTGCAGTGGTTGAGGGTCCGCCTGCCGATGTAGGGGACGCGGGTTCGTGCCCCAGTCCGGGAAGATCCCACGTGTCGCGGAGCGGCTGGGCCCGTGAGCCATGGCCGCTGAGCCTGCGCGTCCGGAGCCTGTGCTCCGCAACGGGAGAGGCCACAACAGTGAGAGGCCCGCGTACCGCAAAACAAACAAACACACAAAAAAATAAAATAAAATAAATAAATGGGATCATATGATATATGGTGGTCCTTTGTGACTGGTTTCTTTCACTTAGCCTTGTTTTCAAGGTCCATCCACATTGTAGCAGGTCTCAGTACTTCCTTTCATCAAATATTTCTTGAGTGCCAATTTTGTGCCAGGATCTATTCTGCATATTAGGGGTACAGTGATGAATAACATATAGTTCCTGCCCCTCAAGGAGCTTGCCATTTGATTTAGAAGTGGATCCCTTGGGTACCGATCACGGCCTGCCACCACTGTGTGTCACATCACCTTGGTTTCTGTCACTGCACAGCAGCCTCCGTCCTCCTGTCCCACTCCTGAAAGGTAGCGGGCGAGTGTGAGGGTGAGCCTTCTGTATGATTTTCAACCCCACCAGCCCCGTTTTTGCATTTGCCCCACCCATCTCCCAGACCCTTCCAAACAATCTGATGTGTGTAAGCATGGCAAGATTAGACTAGAAGGAATAGAACCCTCTAAGATCCACAGATTCGTACAATTATTGATACCAAGGGGCTTCTGGAGTGGCATTCCCCTAGCTGTGTCAGAAGCTTACCTCCTCCGCAAGAGGCCTACTGTTCAATAGAAACTTCAGACCTTTCCATTTGAGAAAGAGGAAGCAAGGTAACCAGTCCATGTCAATAGCAGGGAATGTGAGGGGATGATGGGGATGCCAGTATCAACAACAGAAGGGCCCCAGGTGAGCCTCAGGATACTGGCTACAAAATTAGAGATGAACTCGGGACCCAGGCTTTTGTGTCAACCCTGCCTCCCCAGTGCCCTGCTTTCCTCACTCCACTCCAGCTGGTGTGTGTGTGGAAAAATTGCATACATCCCAGAAAGTGCCCTCTGATTGTTTAAGCTATTATCATCTTGTCCTGAAGGTCAGGATCCCAACTTCCTCACACACAAACCCACGCTTCTGACCAGAACTGCAAATGGGGGTGGTTAGGCCTCCAAGGCAGTTACTCTAGCTGGAAGAGGCACTGCCCTCTCCTGTCTCACTGCTGGTCTCACTGTACTCATGGCCCTGAGGTCTGGGGACAGGCCGCAGGAGGAGGCTCCAGTCTCTGATGCTGTGCGCGTAAAAGAATGTAATCCACAGGCAGCTGTACGCCAGAGCCTGTTCAGCGGCAGAGCAGCTCCACATGCGCCTGACTTACGTGCGGCCAGCACCGTGGCCAGGCCCCGGAGCGGCAGGTGTGAGCCGGAAACAGGAGAGCAAAGAGCAAATAGACTCCATGACAGCGCCCAGCCAGAGATCCCCTCCACCGCACACACTCCTGCAGCAGTGGGAGTCGTTAAGTAATTTTATCCCTAAGTGGTCACCATAGCTTCTCTGTCTCCAAGGACTGGGAGGCTTTTCTGACGGTTAAGAACATTCAACTAGAGCCAGAATTCTTGAGTTCAAACCCTGGTTCCACAATTTACCAGCTTGTGCCCTTGGGAAAGTTATTTAATTTCTTTGAGCCTCAGTTTCCTCATTTGTAAAGTGGGAATAATCGAAGAAGCATATAATGTGCTTAAAATAATGCCTGGCACAGAGCAATGTTAGAAGCAGTGGTATTAACCTTGACCTTTAAGAGCACAGGCATCATAGGGTTAGAAAGACCTGGGTGTACACACCACCTGTGCTCTATTAACTGGATGACCTTGAGGATCTCTCTTAACTTCTACAAGCCCTGTTCCCCTATCTGTAAAATGGGGCTAATAATAATAACTAACTCAGGGCGGTTGTAAGATTTCAACAAAAAATTATATGTAAATTGCTTAGCACATTATATAATCCAATAAATAATAATTTCTGCTGTTAAAATAATGTTAGTATTATTGTTATTACCAGATTTTTTTAAATAAGTGAGAAGTCAGACATAGAGAGCAGATTTGTGGTTGCCAAGAGGGAGCGGGGGAGGGAGAGGGATGGACTGGGAGACTGGGGTTAGTAGATGCAAACTATCACATTTATTTATTTGTTTGGTTTTATTTATTTATTTATTTATTTATTTTGGCTGCATTGGGTCTTCATTGGCTTTGGGCTTTCTGCATTGGGCTTTCCCTAGTTGCGGCGAGCCAGGGCTACTCTTTTTTTTTTTTTTTTTTTGCGGTACGCGGACCTCTCACTGTTGTGGCCTCTCCCGTTGCGGAGCACAGGCTCCGGACGCGCAGGCTCAGCGGCCATGGCTCACGGGCCCAGCCGCTCCGCGGCATGTGGGATCTTCCCAGACCAGGGCACGAACCCGCGTCCCCTGCATCGGCAGGCGGACTCTCAACCATTCCACCACCAGGGAAGCCCCGGGGCTACTCTTCATTGTGGTGCGTGGGCTTCTCATTCCGGTGGCTTCTCTTGTTGCGGAACACAGGCTCTAGGCGCACAGGCTTCAGTAGTTGCAGCACACGGGCTCAGTAGTTGTGGCACGTGGGCCCTAGAGTGCACAGCCTTCAGTAGTTGCGGCATGTGGGCTCAGTAGTTGTGGCACACGAGCTTGGTTGCTCTGTGGCATGTGGGATCTTCCTGGACCAGGGATCGAACCCATGTCCCCTGCATTGGCAGGCAGATTCTTAAACACTGACCCACCAGGGAAGTCCCAAACTATTACATTTAGAATAGATAAGTAACGAGGTCCTACTGTATAGTGCAGGGAACTATATCCAACCTCCTGGGATAAACCATAGTGGAAAAAAATATTAAAAAAGAATGTATATATGTGTATAACAGTCACTTTGCTGTACAGCAGAAATTAGCACAACACTGTAAATGAACTATACTTCAATTAAAAAATTAAATAAGTGAGAAGTTCCTGGGTTCCCTAAGGCAGTGGTTTCTGGCCTTTTTTCCCTTCACAAAGTTCAGAAAATAATATATAACAAAAAGTAGGGTAAAGACAGGACTGCCTGTGTCTCCTCCCTCCTGGGCCGGGGGGACCATCACACCTGTAATCCATTCAAGGCCCAAATGACACAGGGGTGGGAAGCTTCCCTCCAAGGGTGAAGATTTAAAGCAGTGGTTCTCCAACTTGAGTGTGAATCAGAATCACCTGCAGGACTTACTAAACCGCGATGGCCCAGCCCCATGCTCAGAGTTCAGTGGGTCTGAGGTGGGGCTCAAGAATCCATATTCCTTATAGGTTCTTAGGTGATGCTCATGGTCTGGGACCACACTTTGAGAACCACTTTAGAGCATTGCATGCCAACGTCTTTCTGGCATTTTAGAATTGATTGCATTAAAAGGAATTGCTTTTCCTTCTCACTCTTGTCATCTGAAACACTAACTCACTTCTCCCTAACTTAAAGCCAGATTTCCTAGTGAGTAATATATGTTTAACAGGAAAAGCTCTTTTATCATGGTTATATGCTGAATACATATAGTGCTTCAAAAGCACATAAACTCCTCTAAGGAATCTAGTTTTAGACCTAACAAGTCACCTCCATTTAAGAGAGTCATTTTTCAGCTGGTCCCTATATCACAAAGGTTGAATGGCCTAATGGTGTAGGACTCAGGTGCTGGAGCCAGACAGCCCTGGGTTCAAATCTCACTTCCTTCACTCATAGGCTTGTGACCTTGAGCAACTCCTCTGAGCCTCAATTTCTTCATCTTTAAAATGGAAATATAATAGCACCTGCCTCATAGAGTGTTTTTAGGATTTAATGAGATAATGCATGTAAAATACCTGTCACAAAGTCTTTTTTTGTTTGTTTTGTTTTGTTTTTTTGGCCGCACTGTGTGGCTTGTGGGATTTTAGTTCCCGAACAGGGATTGAACCCGTGCCCTTGGCAGTGAGAGCACAGAGTCCTAACCACTGGACCGCCAGGGAATTCCCTTACCTATTATTTATTTATTTATTTAGGCTGCATTATTTAGGCTGCATCAGGCCTTAGTTGCGGCACGCAGGATCTTTCGTTCTAGCATGCGAGCTCTTTGTTGCGGTACTCAGGCCTTTCTCTAGTTGTGGTGCGTGGGCTTGCTAGTTGTGGCTCATGGGCTCAGCTGCCCCATGGCATGTGGGATCTTCATCCCCCGACCATGGATCAAACCAGCGTCCCCTGCATTGCAAGATGGATTCTTAACCACTGGACCACCAGGAAAATCCCTCCCTTACCTATTTTTAAAGAATATAATTATAATTAGTAAGTGGGGAGTGATACTTCATTCCTATATTCATTTTTCAAATGTTTACTGAACATCTACCCTCTGCCAGACCTGATGCCGTGCCCTGAAGATACAGCTTTATGCTCTCTTGATGTCTTTCTTTATGCTTCTCCTCTGCAATATCATCCTGCATAGATCTCCTCCCCAGATCTGACCTGCCATCTGACAGTGTCACTGTTGCCCCAAAGGTCTTTCACCTAAACAGACTATCCTTTCCCTCCCCATTCTTTCATTTACCAAATATTTATTGAGTGCCTGTTATATTGCCAGTCGTGCTTGTGGAGGGGCTATGACAATGTTGCTCCAGCCCTGGAAGAACTTACAAACTGACAGAGCAGCAGACATTAAATAAACGAAGAGCTAAGTGCTATAGGAACATATAAACAGGATACCCAGCCTAACCTGGGGAATCATGAAAAACTTGTCCATAAAACAGAGATGTTGAACCTGAGACCTGAAGGATTAATAAGAGATGAATTTGCCCTATCAACTACTAGGACTGATTATAAGGCCATCATAATGCCAACTAAAAATTTGGAACTTGCCATCTGCCTTTACAAGGATTAAGCCACTACAGCCGCTGACCTTCAACACACCCTGAGTGGGATTCAGAGCGGAGATCAGGAATGAAGCGCTGTGTGCTCTGGGGAAAAATGGCAGAACAGGCCTTCAGATAGTTAGATTTTTTTTTTTTTTTTTGGCCATGCTGCATGTGGGATCTTCCCCAACCAGGGATCAAACCCATGCCCCCTGCAGTGGAAGCGCAGAGTCTTAACCACTGGACCGCCAGGGAAGTCCCAGATAGTTAGATATTTTCAAGGGAAGATTTTACGAGCCCAATTCTTGCATCTCCTCATACCTGAAAAGGCATTAAAATCATTAATGGAGACACCTGTCCTCATGACCAGCAGTAAACTTCACAAGACTAGTGACAGCCTTCTGCAAAAATGTGTGCTGGATTGCATGTACGTCCCCTTCACCAAAATCACATATATACCAACCTTCCCCCCTACCTCTCCAGAGCAGTTTCTCAGAGCTATCTGATATGCTATCTCCCAGGCCGTAGTCCTCATTTTGCCCCAAATAAAACTTAACTCAAAACTCTCACGTTGTGCATGTTTTTTTCAGTCGACAGTTTATCCACATACGATAAAATAAAATTAGCTCCCTACTTCAGACCATATTCAGAAGTCAATTTCACATAGATTACAGACCTAAGTGTAAAATGCAAAACCGTAATACTCTTAAAAGAGATTAGGAGAAAATGTTTTTATGGCCACCAGGTAGTTAAAAAATTCTTAAAACAAGATAAAAATTCTTAAAGCCCAAGCCCAGTGGACAAGGTTGATAAACTGACCACAAGCAGAATTGCATTCACTTATTCAATCATTCAGCCAGTGTTCATGGAGAGTGCCTGTTCTGTGCCAGGCACTCTTCCAGGTGCTGAGGACAGAGCAGTGAACAAAACCAAGCCCCTGCCCTCGTGGAGCTGACATTCTAGAGAAAGGGGAAGTATCTGCTAGGAAGCACGAATTCCCTGATGGCAAAGTGAACCCTAGCCACAGCGATGCAAGTGTTGAACCCTAACCCGCAGGACTACCGGAGAATTAAGATTAAAATTTTCTATTCAACAAAAGATGCTGTAAACAAAGTTGAAAGACAAGCCAGTGACTAGAAGATATTTATTACATATGTAACTAACAACAGATTAGTCTGCAGAGTTTTTTAGTCTCAAGAATGGTTTATGGGGGACTTCCCTGGTGGTCCAGTGGCTAAGACTCCGCGCTCCCAGTGCAGGGGGACTGGGTTTGATCCCTGGTCAGAGAACTAGATCCCACATGCCACAACTAAGTTCCTGCACACCACAACTACAAAGATCCCGCACGCCGCAACGAAGATCCTGCACGCGGCAATGAAGATCCTGCGTGCAGGAACTAAGTTTAAGACCTGGTGCAGCCCAGCCAAATAAATAAATAAATTAAATAAATATTTTTTTAAAAAAAGAGTTAAAAGCTATTAAAAAAAAAGAATTGCTTATGAAGAACTCCTACAAATCAATAAGAAAAAGATGAAGAACCTCAGTAGAAAAACAGTCCAAAGATACAAACAGATAATATATAGAAGAGAAAACCCTAACAATTAATAAACATTTGGGCATATCTTCATGGCCAAACTCACTGGTATCAAGGAAATGCCAATTAAATTGAGATATCACTTCACAGTCATCAAATTGGCAAAAATTTTAAAGTGAGATAATACAAGTATTGGTGAGAATGTGGGACAGTGGGAACTCTCCTAAACTGCTAGTGGTAGTGTAAATTGGTATAATCACTTTGAAGCAATTTGGGCACATCTTAAAAAGTTCAAGACGTGTGCCTGGTTATAAGGAGACATGCAGCATTATTTGTAATCGCTACCAATGGAACCCTCTGCCCGTCCCTATGCAGTAGAAAGGACAAAGTGTGCTATCTCCATTCTGTGGAAATCTATAGAGCAGCTAAAATGAATGCAGGGAGATATATATGCATCAGCACTGATAAATCTCAAAATGTCAAGTTACCAAATGATGCATAGAGTCTGAGAACAAGCAAAACAAAGTTATATAATATTTTAACAATGTAGACATTTGTGTGAGTTAATGTAGTATGGAAACATGGGAGGGATGCCAAGCCCAAGTTTAAATGAATGAATGCTAAGCCCTCAAGCCCCAGTGACGATCTCTGAGGAGGAGGGTAGAGGAAGGGGATGAGGGAGGGTGTCCAGGTGTCCAGGTGTTTTAATCTATATGTGTAATATTTTACAAAGCTTTTAAACATTGAAGCAAGGGTGGCAAAATGTGAAGTTTTGATGAAGTTAGCTAGTGGGTATACAAATGTTTGTTATGTTAGTCTGTGTAATTTTTTTGACGTTTTAAATATTTTATTTAAAGTGAAAAGGGGACTTCCCTGGTGGCACAGTGGTTAAGAATCCTCCTGCCAATGCAGGGGACACAGGTTCGAGCCATGGTCCGGGAAGATCCCACATGCCGCAGAGCAACTAAGCCTGTGCACCACAACTACTGAGCCTGCACTCTAGAGCCCGCGAGCCACAACTACTGAGCCCACATGCCTAGAGCCCGTGCTCCACAACAAGAGAAGCCACCGCAATGAGAAGCCCGCACACCACAACGAAGAGTAGCCCCCACTCACCGCAACTAGAGAAAGCCCGGGCACAGCAACAAAGACCCAATGCAGCCAAAAAAGTAAAAAATAAAGTGAAAAGCGTGGGTAGGATTTAGGTAGGGAGCAGGGAGAGGGAAAGGCCGTCTAGGGAAAGTAAGCAGCCTGGAAAGAAGCCCCTCTTTTTCCAGTGAGGACCTAGGGGAACTGGGGAGTCAGTGGGCCTGGAGTTTGAGGAGTTTGGGGACTGGGAGAAGAGAGGGCCTCACAGGCCATGCACTGGATTTGGGTTTTTATCCTAAGATCATGGAACATTCCCCCACCCCCACCGTCTGTAAAGCTTCTTGGGAGAGACCAGGATAATGGAGCTGAAGTGGCCAAGCGGAGCCTTCACGGTGTCTAGAGGGAAGAAGCAGTATCCGGGCCTAAGCCTCCAGCCCTCCTGGGGGCCACGGCTCTACACCAAGGGTGGGAGGAGGGACAGCGCCACCGGCAGGAGGTGTTATTGCCACTTCTTACTGGAAGCAGCTGCAGTGGCCTGGGAACTGTGGTTAGCGTCAGAGGGGCCTGTGTTTGAATTACAGCTCTTTTGCTTCTGCCTTGAGACCCTGGTCAGGATTCTGAACCTCCATGTTCGCGGTAAAGATATCCACCGATCTCACCTCATAGGATTAACGTGAGAAGAAAATGCAATGACAGATGTATGGCGCTGACCAAGTAAGGCCTTAACGAATACCGTGTTGCTGTAGTTGTTGCTGCTTCCCACACTCTCTGGATCCAGCTTCTCAGGCACCACAGGGCAGGTGGGATTGGGACCCCCTGGAGATGCAGGCCAGAGCCCAGGGAGAGCCATGACCTGGACACCCCATGCTGCTCTGAGGGCCTGAACTTGGAGGCAGCTTGTGAGGCACAAGGGTGCCTCTGACACAGTCCAGAAGAGGGGCAACCCTGAGGAAGTGTCACAGGAAACCCTGACACCACCTGGAGAAGGTGGCCAGGGTGTAGTTTCATCCTCACTCATGGCCCTGACTTTAAGACATAGTCCACAGAGGTGTCCCGGGATCCCAGACAGACTCGGAGACACGCTTCAGCTGCACCCATGAAAGACGCTGCTCATGTGACCTCCCAAAGGAAGTGCAGTCATGGAAGCGTTCTTCCTGGCCCTGGCTTTGGCCTGGCTTCCCCCAAAAGTGGACTTGAAACAGGATAGCTAGCTTCCGCCTGAGAGCCTCTGCCCTGCCGGGTGCTGGCAGCACCTACTTCCTCTGAGCTATATTTTTATTTGCTATTTTGAGCCCTTCCATCACCTGAAACCAGCTAGAACACTTATTGGTAGCAGCTAACACTTATTTTGAGTGATTACTCGTATATAATAAACAATAGGCACAGTATATCACCATGTTGAGTCTTCACAAGAATCCCGTGCAAGAGGAACTATAATCATCCCCTCTTTACAGATGAGGAAACTGAAACTCCAGGAGAAAACATAACTCGCCCAAGAAAAGGTAACTTGGCCAGTCAGTTCTAGAGCTGGGATTTGATCCCAGGGCCGCTAACCCAGAACTGCACACACACACACAAAAACAGGTACAGCTCATGCCACTAGACCAGAGATACTGACCCTTAAGGGGGAATAGGAAGCTGGTAAGTCAGTAGGTTCGGACTGAAAGCTGTTTGCTTCCTTGGCACCCACTTAACTCCAGCCAGCCAGCCCATCCCAGCTGTTGGAAGTCAGCATGGGAGTGAGAGCACGGCCAGCCCCCTTGGGAGTAGCTCAGACCCTGCCAAGTGCTCTTTCTCCATTCCAGTCGCTGCCCTGGACTCCACCCTTCACATGGTTCTGCTCAGAGCCAACCTGAGCTAGAGTGCCTTTACTTGTCCCCGGAGTTCCTCTCTCTAGCCCTGAGGCCTGGCCGGCAGGGATTCCTCCACGATCCAGTGGATGTGCACAGACTCTCGTTGGCAGCAGCTTCCTGCTGGCTCCACTTCAAAGCAGGGGCGGCCTGTCTCCTGCAGGTGTCAGAGGCAGCCGGCAGGCCAGCAGGAGGCCTCTGGCAGGAAGGGGTTTTGAGCCAACTGCCGTCAACTGGAAAACAGCACACGTGGATGACCTGTCTTCAAGAAACTCCTCTTGAGCCCTCGGGGGCTGCTGACAAGTTTGAGTTCAGGGTGGAGCAGCTGTGGGTGGGTTGTAGGGCCTACAGCCTGGGGTTGGCCCTGTCACCAAAGGCAAAGACAGACCTGTAGCCCCGTGCCTGCCTTTTCCCACAGTTCTGCCAAGACTCCAATGCCAGATGCCCAGAACTTTTATGGGTCAGAGCATCAGTCTGGAGATGGACAATGCAGCATATGATGTTTCTAAAAGCACCTTTTTGTAAGTCTTTCAGACTTTTCTGCAGCGATGGTCCTCTGAACAGCAAACTTTCCCCCCAGCAGAACCCGCATTAACAGGAGAAGCTGTTAGTTCTGTCCACCCTTGGGATGACACTCTCTCAGGGCTAGAAGGAGCTCTTTCATACTTTCGGGAAGTATTCTGCTTGAATATCTCCAGCAACAAGCGGCTCACTCCCTCACAAAGCAGCCATAATCCCAGAGATGAGCATCTTCAAGTCTTCTAGAGCCAAACTCTAGATCCTGTGACATCTCCCTCAGAGGCAGCCCTTCAGGAGTCGGGCCTCGGCCTCACTTCCTCCTTCATCTTCTCTTCCAGGCTAAAGGAGCTAAAGGCAGTCATTTGTCTGATATCCTGGTGTGCAGACTCCACCACGCTGACCTCCCTATTCCGTGACTCTAGTTCATTCCCCTTAAATGGACTGTCCAGAGCTGGATGTAGGATCCAGATGTCGCCTTGCCAGGGGAAGAGAAGAGGGAATACCGCAGCCTCTCGTAGTCATTTGTTCATGCTTTCCTTCATTCAACAAATACTTACCGAGTGCCTACTGTGTGCCCTGCACCACACTGGCACTTGAGTCAGGCAGCAAACAGAGAGACAGAGGTGTAACTTGGTGGATCTTATAGTCCTGGGGCAAAGACAGACACGAACAGTGTGAGGGGGTCACAGAGAACTGTGGAAGCCAGAGCAGGGAGGCCTACCCTCGCCTTCCCAAAGGGGTGCTCTGTGGCTGCACCCCGAAGAGTGAGGAGGCATCAATCAGGTCGGTGAGGAGAAGGGCATGGGGGGCAGGAGGAAGGAAGAACTGAAGCATCTGTGTGGCTGGAACATCGTGAGGGACCCTGCCTGGGGCCTCCGATGAGTCTAGAAAGGTGAGCGGAGGCAGAGGGCAGGTCATGCAGGCTCATAAGCCAGGATAAGGATGGGAGACTTTGCTCTAAGGGCAATGGGAAGCCCAGGAAGGGTTTCAAACAGAGTTGTAAGATGGTCAAATTCACGTTTGGAAGATCCTTCTGACCACAGTATGGACACTCAATTAGAAGCAGGCAAGAGTGTTGCAGAAAACTGGGTAGGAGGTCGTTCCGTTGTCCAGGAAGCAGAGGTGGAGGTGGGCGTTGGACGGGGGCTGTGGAGGTGGAAAGAAGTAGACAGATGCAAGAGAAATGTCCAGAAGAGGATTGATAGGACCCGGTGACTGACTGATGTGGGGCAGGCAAGGAAGGGAGTTTCCAGGATGTCAGGAGGACTCCAGTTTCTGGCTGAGCAGAGGAGTGTTGCTGTTAATGGCAGCTGAGATCCAATCGGCTTCTCGGGCAGCCAGTCTCATTGCTTGCAATCAAGAAAACCCCTCAGTCCCAGGCACAGGTGCTGCCGGGATCCCAGCCACCTGTCCCTCAGAAAGAAAGCCCCTGCTGCCCGTGTGCCTCCCCCAGCTAGCCTGCTGGTGCCTCCTGACCACTCTGAGTCTCGGCCCACCGAGAAGCAGGGCCCAAAACCAGAGCACACGCAGGGTCGCCCCGCTCCCACGGAGACCGCTGCCACCCTCTCAAAAGAGGGAGCTACCGTTCCTAGTCAAGAATGGCTGCCCACAGAAAGCTGCAGCCGGGCCGGGGCTGGAAGGGCGGGCCCGGCTTGCAGCTGCCAGTCCTGGCTGCTGCTGGGAGAGGAAGATGCTTATGGCAATTGGCTGGAAGCCCTGGCGTGGCAGGGCCTGTCTCAGGAGCATGACGATCAGCAAGAATTACAACTTCTGGAATTAAACGGTGGTGATGATTGTGCAAGTTTGTGAATGTACTAAAAAATACTGTACACTTTTGTGTGTGTGTGTGTGGTACGCTGGCCTCTCACTGTTGTGGCCTCTCCCGTTGCGGAGCACAGGCTCCGGACGCGCAGGCTCAGCGGCCATGGCTCACGGGCCCAGCCGCTCCGCGGTATGTGGAATCTTCCCGGACCGGGACACGAACCCGTGTCCCCTGCATCGTCAGGCGGACTCTCAACCACTGCGCCACCAGGGAAGCCCCACTGTACGCTTTTAAAGGGTGAATTTTATGGTATTTGAATTATATTGCAATACAGATCTTCCTCGAGTTTCAATGGGGTTATGTCCTGATAAACCTGTTTTAAGTTGAAAATATCAAGTCAAAAATGCGTTTTTACGCCTAACCTACCAAAGATCATAGCTTAGCCCAGCCTACCTTAAATGTGCTCAGAACACTTACATCAGCCTACAGTTGAACAAAATCATCTAACACAAAGCCTATTTTATAATAAAGTGTTGACTCTCTTATGTAATTGATTGAACACTGTACTGAAAGTGAGAAACAGAATGGTAGTCTGGTACAGAATGGCTGTCTGTGTCCACCCTGGTGACCGTGTAGCTGACCGGGAGCTGCCACCGCCCAGCATCACGAGGGAGTATGTCCTGCGCATCGCTAGGCCAGGGAAAGATCAAGATTTAAAATTCAAAACATGGTTTCTACCAAATTCGTCTTGCTTTCACACCATTGTAAAGCCAAAAAACCTAAGTTGAGCCATCGTAAGTCGGGGACCATCTGTATGAAATGAATGAATAAATAGGTAAAGAGAGAAATTGTAAATGGACGTAACTGCTATAAACAGGAGCACCAGGTCCCGGGTTGATGATAAACCGAGAGGAGCCATGCAACACCTTCAAAGGCTTTGGTTCCCTTCGTGGTTTCCTGCTTGGGGGTGTTCTCAGCCCGGCACTCTTCCCTAGCAATTAACTTCAGGCCATTCGGGTTCTCAGCTGTCCTGGGAGCGGGGCAGGAAGGAGACGTCACTGCCTTCTCTCCTCTGGGGCCTTTCCTTCCCTGTGAGCCTGGGAAGGAACGACTTGGAGGTGCTGGTGGCTCCTCCTCCCTGGGGCTCTGGGAGAGCTCACTCTTCCTCTGTAGTTTGGGTGTCTCTGTCACCCAGTCCCTACTACCTGCCCTCTCTCTACCTCTCTCTCCCCATCCAGATATCAGAATCTGGGCTTTGTGCCCCCTCTCTTCCCTTTCGCCTGCCTGAGGTTATGAGAAACGGGGTAACTACCTTGCCAACGGCTCAACGCTTGGGCCTAGGAGCCTCTGCCGGAGAGACCAGGACGCCCTCCTGTGGCCGTTGGCAGCATTGCGTCCTCCCACTCTGGCCTTGAATTTTTTTCCAAGCTGGAGTTTTAATGTTGAATTCTGGTAGTTGAGGCAGCTTTTGTCTTCCCCAGGAGATACATGAGAAACAGTTAAGGCCCTAAGATATAGGTGAGAAGAAAAAAGATAAGTTAGGCAGCTAATAAACTAAGAATTAAAGTGCAAGTGTTCATATTCTGTATCTTTATTTTAAAAGAGGCAGTGAGACCTAGTAGAAAGTAAGTACATGACGTGTAGAGCAAATTCACCAGCTGTGCGACCTCAGCAAGCTGACTGCTCTGAGACTTAATCTCTTCACCTGTAAAATGGGAATAATCAACAAGACCTACCTCATAGGATTGTTGTGGGATAAATTTTAATTAATATAAGTAAAATACCTTATACCGTGCCTGCCATGAAGTAAGTACTCAGTCAGTATGGCCTGTTTCTATCGTTACCATTATTACAACTGAAGACTAGAGGTAGGAACCATTGCTTGCTTCGGGGAGACCTGAAACCAGGGCAGCTGCCTGGCACAATTCCAGGGGCACTGCTCACATTATATTCTCTCTAAAGCCCCTTCCCCAGAGGTGAGCAATGCCTGCTCTCTCTGGAGCTGATCCAGTTGCCAGTCTGGGGATTCTCGGACCCAGGGAGGTGGAGAGAGAATTAGAAAAATGCACGAGAGAGCAAAATAAAAGGTTTTTTGTTTTTAAAGGAAAGATAGGGCCCAGTCAAAAACAGATGGGGAGGTGGGGGCGGGTACTTCCCTGGTGGTCCAGTGGTCAGGACTCTGTGCTTCCACTGCTGGGGGTGCGGGTTCGATCCCTGGTCGGGGAGCTAAGATCCCATATGCCACACAGCACAGCCAAAACAAAAAACAACAAAGAAAAGAAACAGATGGGGGGGCCCAGCTTCCCATCAGCAGGTGAGTTTGGCACCCTGCCTGGCACATGGATGGAGTCCAGCGAGTGCTAACTTCCTTCTCTTCCTGTCCTGTCCAGTGAGGCCCTGAGCAGAGTATGAACGTGGCCTTGGTCTGAGCCCTTTAGTGGTCACATGGTTTTCTTCCTGCGAGGTGAGCGCGCAGGCGGAGGGGTAGAGAGAGCAGACAGCAGGAGGTGGCCAGCTTGTGAGAGCGAACGGCGTGCGTGGAGGACCCGCAGCGCCGCAGGATGGGGTGTGTTCTTGGACCCTCTCAAGTGCAGACCCCAAGCGGCACCCTCTGCTCTTTGTGCCAGCTGTGTCCCAGCACGGAGGCGCCTGTAGCCGTTCTGAGGGCCCTTGGTAGCTCATTAAGTCTCAGTGCCACTTGCCAAGACCCCTGTAAACCTCTTGGCTGTTCTTTTTGCGTCGCAGCTGCACCCCCTCCCCTTGTCAGCACCCACCCACGTCCCATCCTCCAGCTGGTGCCACGGACACTGAAGCGGGAGCCTGCCTCCCGCTTCAGTTCAGTTTGGTGAGAGTCCAAACGATGGAGAAGTGGCGTGACCGGGAGGACCTTGTCTGGGGGAGCCCTCTCCCCAGTGTCTTGCTGTCCCAAGGGAGACTGGATCCCCAGGGACAGCTCGCTCGAATGCTCCCCCAGACACACACGTACACGCATCCTCTCATATTTTCTCTCTCTTCCCCCCTCAGGATTGTGCTCATGGACGACGCCATGGACTGCTTGATGTCTTTTTCAGATTTCCTTTTTGCCTTCCAGATCCAGTTTTACTACTCAGGTGAGAGTCTCCCAGGACCCCTGCGGCTCCTGTCAGGACCATGTGCCCTCTCCTACCCTGTTGCCCTTTCCATCGGTGTGCCCGGCGCGTGCACTTCTCCCCTCCTCCCTCCGTGGTGTGCTTCACAGCTGGTCACCCACCAGCAGGATGCCTAGTTCTTGCTGGTGGTCACAAGATTCAGTCTGCAGAGCCGACTCCCTCAGCCTCCTCAAGACATAGGAAACTGCAGTGCTTCCAGCCAGCAGCGCAACACATCAGTTTAAGTGATAATGACAGTAACAACAATACACACTATTGGAACAACACCCGATAAATTCACTATCGAAAACTTACTGTGTGCCAGGCATAGCACTGAGCACCTTAATCCTTACAGCAGCCCTGAGAGGTAGGTCCTTTAAGAGAGAAGCCGACAGAGGTAAAGCTGCCAGAGACACCGCGCTTATGGGGGTGGAGCCCAGACCTGCAGAGGGCCCACTCCACAGCCAGTGCGCTCAGCCACTCTGCTGTGTCACTGCGATCGGGGGTCTCTCCCTGGGCCCTGACTCAGATGTGTGAGCACACATTTTCCACCCACACAGCTTTCAATAAGCGCACGCCAGTCCTCTCTCACACTCCCACCCTGCTCCCCAGTGCTCACCAGCTGTGCCCTTAAATACCTTCTGGGCTCAGGTGGAATAAAAATAGATGAATGAACGCCAGTGCCCAGCAGCTCACACACAGCAACATCAAATGGAATGTTGGATTTAGAAACTGCTGGCTATGTCCATAAACAAACTTGTTTAAAACAGGCTATTCCAGTAAACAGAAGGCTGTCCTTGGAGCCTGGACGTGGCCTTCCTGCCAACGGGTGGCCCCAGCCAGCCCTGGCCTCACTCAGGCGCCACATTCTGTTTTCCTGATGGCGGCCCAAGGGCCTGGTCAGGCAGGGGCTGGAGCCTGGGGTCTCGCCACCTGCTCTTAGCAGCTCCAGGTGTCCATTTCCCATTTCTCTGAAGTTTCTTGGGCCCTAGAGAAGGAGCCGCCACGTGTGGAGACCCTCTTCCCTTGGCTGCCTGTCAGGGCTCTCCTCACAGCGGTCCCAGGATGGGGCAGCAGCGGGGAGATGGGCCATAAGTCTCTGCTTACCTACGAGGGCTCAGCTACTAACATTTGAAAACAAATTCAAATGTTTAATAAATGAGCAGCTTGCAAGCTTTCTCTCTGGTATTCCAACCTGCTTTCTTGAGTCAGAGAGGCGTGTGGCTCACAAGATGGGCTTACCAGCAGGACTGTGCACACGTTCACCGTTCAAAATTTTTTTTTTTTTTTTTTTTTTGCGGTACGCGGGCCTTTCACTGTTGTGGCCTCTCCCGTTGCGGAGCACAGGCTCAGGACGCGCAGGCTCAGTGGCCATGGCTCATGGGCCCAGCCGCTCCGTGGCATGTGGGATCTTCCCGGGCCGGGGCACGAACCCGTGTCCCCTGCATCGGCAGGCGGACTCTCAACCACTGCGCCACCGGGGAAGCCCCTTTCAAAAATTTTCAGAAATATTTATAGCATTTTCTATGTGCCGGGCACAGTGCTAGGTGCTGGAACAGGAAGGCTGACAAGGCATGATCCAGGCCTTTATGCAAGATATTCCGTTCCAGCAAGGAGACAGAGTGAACAAGTAGTTACACAGAAAACCCCTCACTGGATAAGCACTACAGAGGAGTACAGGGTGCATGAAAGGATGTAACAGGGGGTCTCACCTGGTCTAGGAACAACTGCCAGAGGAGGGGACATTTGAGCTGAAACACATATTAGTGTCATCTCTCATGAGTGTAGGGG
Source organism: Lagenorhynchus albirostris (assembly GCF_949774975.1). Lineage (NCBI taxonomy): Eukaryota > Metazoa > Chordata > Mammalia > Artiodactyla > Delphinidae > Lagenorhynchus > Lagenorhynchus albirostris. The sequence continues at coordinate 13,116,964 of NC_083103.1, read as the reverse complement.
TCACATGAGGCCGAGGGCCCCTGCTCCCAGGACACTGTGCGCTGAGGACTGAGGCTGGTGTGGAGCTGAGCTAACACACAGAGAAGGGAGGGCACTGTGAGGGGACCAAGTGTGTCATCCCTGCCTGACCTGTGCCCCTCTACTCCTGTACCCAGAATTCCTGGAGAGCGTGGCTGCCATCTATCAGGACCTGCTGTCAGGCAAGAACCCCAATACGGTGATTGTGCCGACGTCATCCAGTGGGCAGCACCGCCAGCGGCCTACCTTGGGCGAGGCCAGCATGCTGGAGGGCGTGGAGGCGTCACTGTTCTACCAGTGCCTGGAGAACTTGTGTGACCGGCACAAGTACAGGTGAGAAATGGGCACGCAGACCCCACCTCAGCCCCAGGATTGCAGGCTCCTGGCCCAGAACAGATCTCCAGCAGGCTGTTCTGACTGGCCCAGGGCTTTTAGGCCCTTGATGGTCATAGTATAAATTAGAACAGTGCCATTTGCCCCCAGTCCAGGCTGTTGACTGAAAGTCTTCCCAGGTGGCTCACAGGAAGGATTGCTTTCACTTGGGCAAGAGCAGCTGTAGATGACCAACTTGGGCCCCTTCTCCTTGCCAGGAGATAGATTGGTCTTGACTTTTTAGAGAGAAGGAAAAAAATATTCACTGTGCGAGGAATTCACCCTACAGAAAGGGAGGGTTAAGCTGTCCTGTGCAGCACAAAGTCCCCTTGGGGACAGAGCAGCCAGTTTTGGTCTCCTCCAAGAGGAGGCCTTGCCCAGCGCCATTTCCCCGTTCCCCCACTCCCACCCCTGCCAGTGAAGCACCAGTTAGTGAACATGCCAGCCTTTCTGTTCACAGTCAAGGCCTTGCTTCTGGAGATCTGCTATACTCCCCAGGGTCTTCGGGCTCCCAGGGTAGGCAGATCCCTCGGTCTTGGCTTTGGGCATCCCCCTAAGCCTGAAGGTTTGGATGAAAAGATGGCACTCAGACTCACTAGTCTTTGCATTTGGCATCTGTATTCTCCCTTCTAGCTGCCCACCCCCAGCACTCGTCAAAGAGGTCCTAAGCAACGTTCAGAGACTGACCTTCTATGGATTCCTCGTGGCCCTCTCAAAGCATCATGGGATCAACCAAGCCCTAGGTAAGCCAGAGCTAGCTGTGGCCAGCCTCTCCTGCCCCTACAGTGTAAAGCCACATAGGAGCTGGCCCGTGTTGGTGGACAGAATCCCAAGGGGGAGGCAGCTTCACCATGTCTGCCTTGACTTCTCAGGGCCAGACTCTGAGGCCTAGGGAGCCAGAACATGCATAACACAAGATGTGCCCTCTGAGGCCTCTCACCCTCCCGTGGTCAGGGAGAGCCTTCCCCGCCCGAGGTCCTGCCCCAACATGAAGCAGCCTCTCCATGGCAGAGGCACGCCCAGCCCCTCCCATGGAACCCTCATTTCTGCTTTGGGGCGTGGCCTGCAGGTTGGGCAGACACAGGGCTATTTAATCAGTGGCTCTGGAGCTTATGTGTCAGAGGCACCTGAATCCCATCGGTAAACAGGGCAAAGGGGTGTCTGGGGAGACCTTTTTCCCATCTGGAAAAAAAATCTTATTAGTCTGAAAGGGAGTGGAAAAAAAGGGGGGCGGGGGGCGGAGAGAGGCCCGCACTGGCCCAGTTTTTCCTGTCCCTCGTTTTACTCTCACTGGTTGGCCTTCCTACCCACCCTCCTCTTCCCCCTCCCACACCTGCTGCCCTCCCAGGGGAGGGGCCGCCAGGCTGTCATCGCCACAGAGCTTGAGAGGGGTTCTTATTATTAGTCTCTCTCCTCAAGAGATATCCAGGTGTGCTTGAGATCCCAGGTTCCTAAGTCTCAAAAGAAGACTTTTACCAGTTGCGGGAGTGGGGTCAAGAGAAGGAAACTGAACATTCGTTAAATGCCAGCCACAGCAGCCCAAGTGCTGGGCTAGATGCTTTAGGTCTTACAGGACAGAGAGCCTGCTAGGAGCACAAACGTCAGCAGGACTGACTGAGGGTCCACTCAGGCACAGTGCACGGGTATGGGGCCCCCTCAGCTGAATGAGGTTGGTAGCCAAGGTCACCAACTGGAGGAGGAATACAAATGTGGCAAATAGGAGTCAGCAGTAAGCGGGCAGGGAGTGGGGAATTGGCTTAGGTTTTCTGTTACACGCCTAGGTAACTGACCCTCCCTTCCTGTCCACAAGTCAGCCACTAGGAAGAAAAAGGAAAAGCTAAGTAGCATCTGGGTCACAGCGTAGACTAACGTCATGCCTTCACTTTTTCTGGGTCCTTTAAGAAGGACAGTCATTCATTTAAGTTCCTTTACAGAGCACTGATGTCGGGCAAGTGGGAGATGGAAAGAAGTGTATGGTCTCTACCCTCACCTGCATCTCCAGTGTATGAAATAGAGACCTGAGGTCCCCCAGGTGCAGCCAGTTGTGGAGGGGTTGTCCTGTTCCCTTAGTCCTCCTCAAGGCACCCCCCCCACACTCACAGACACAAAACAACAAGAGGGTTCCACCGGACCATAGTTTAAACACCACTTAGAACAAAAGGGGCCAGGAGGCATCATCTGAAAAAGTCAGGAATTGAACTAGAGCCAGATGGATAATTTTAAGCTTGAGGCTTTCTAGAGACTAGCACTGTTAGAAGCCACATCTTGCTTCTGACCACCAGTGAAGCTCTTTTCTCTAACAATTTGCTGTTAAAATCTATCTGCAAACTTCAGCTTTACCTTCCCTCCCACTGTTAACTGCTCCAAAGAGCATTCTAGACCCTCTCCTCTCACCTTTCCCCAGTATCCAAAAATTACTTCCCTTGGTTTATAACTGAGGAAACCAGCTCAAAGAGATTTGTGGCAGAGAAGGGACAAGCTCTCCTCCCGGCGGCTTCTGGCCACGGAGAGGAGAGTTTGATCTGATCCTGACCCCGCCTTCTCTTCTCACCCTGGGACCCTCCCTGGAGAGGCTGAGGCAGCGTTTTTGACCATTCTGTCTCCAAAGTGGGGTCACTCTGATTTAGAGGCCCAAAACTAGATAACTTATGGTCTTTGGGGCCTGGGCTGTATCCTGTGTCTCTGGCTCCTTTTCAGCTCAGTAACTGGGGCCTCAGGAAAGGACCAAACCCTCAGTACCTGCTCGCAACCCACCGTCTAGTCTTGGAAGGAGATCGTCCTATTTGTGCAATGACCTTGAGGTTTGGGGATGTCTCGTAGCTATGACTGGGAAGGGTAGGCAGTGGGCTTCACTAAATTTTTCCAGCAGTACCTAGGACTTACTGCCCCCCCTAGCAGACCTCTTAAACTTCTGTTCCCCAAAGCTTTTAGATCAGCTCTCCCGGGGTTGGCAGAATAGGCAGACATGAAGGTGAGGGGCACATAGGCATCTGCTGGGCACGGGCTGTGTGACCGCAGCCCGGGTGAAGGATCCTCAGATTAAGTTCTGTGCCCCCAATTATTTCCTAGGAGCTTTGCCTGACAAAGGGGACCTGATGCACGACCCAGCTCTGGATGAGGAACTAGAACGGCTGTAAGTGTCAGGTGGGAAGATGCTGCCCCCTTGTGGGGACAAAACCTCAGTCAGACACGGTAATGCCCCATCATGGGTCACACAGCACTTGTCCATCGGTTGGGGAGGGGTTTGGGGACCAGCAGAGGCCTGAGGGATCCTCTCTGGGATACAGCCCATGGTTGGGAATACAGCCCATGGTTGGGAATACAGCCCATGGTTTCATCCACATGCAAGAGTGAGTACGGAGGTCCTGGTCTCCGGACGGGAGGCACCTCGCTGCCCTCCGGGCTTCTTCCCTTCTTCAGGCTGGCGCAGATCCCAGGCCTGGTCAACTCGGTCACTGCCGGTCCAGAGGCCAGCTGCCTGCCTGCCCGGACCCCTCCCCGGGTTGGCTCCCCCTGGAGACCCCTGCATCACGCCCGCAAAGTGGATGCAGAGAGCGACGGCTCCACCGAAGAAACAGATGAGTCCGAGACTTGAGGAGTCTGAAGGGTCCTGTCTACAACGCCCAGTACCCAGCTCCCCGCCCCCCCCCTCCCGTCCAGCCCTTGGGACTCCCGGCCACCTCCTCTCCCACCCCCATGCCATGCTGCCCTCTGCTGGTGAAAAGGCCAAATAACGGCCCCAGCCCAGAGACCCGCCAGAGGGGTTCTAATGATCAGCCAAGCTAAGCAGTGACCCTAGCAAGTTAACAGCCTGCTCTCCTGGCTCTGCCAGCCTCTCATCGGGCCCCCAAGCTGACAGCAGATTGAGCCGAGGCCACCAGAAAGGTGACTTGGCTTTAGCCTTTTGCTGACGGTCCCTATCTCCTCACAGCAACTCCAGGAAGAGGGAGACCGTGCATAACCATGCAGGACCTTGCATGGTAAAGGGTGACACCCAGTGATGCAAGTATTAGGAGGATATAGCCATGGTGGCCTTCTGCTGGAGGAATAGCCACTAGCCATAAGATGGAGAAGGGTGGGTGAAAAGACTAATTTCACTTTCAAACACTGCTTCGTCTCCTCTAACAGTTAAATATGTGAAATGAATAAAGTCCCTTGTGTCTGGTAAGTGGTGAGTCTAAAGCCACTAGACTGAGGGGGTGAAGGGAAGGGGCAAGTTTGAGTTTTTGGTGCCAAGTTCCAGCTTTTTTCTGGCAGGACTGGGAAGTGGGGGCCAGAGGACCACTCAAGCCTGGAGAACTGCCTCAGATAATGGCAAAGAGGGGCTTACCTCCTGCACGTCCTCAGCCTTTCATGGGAAAGGTGCCTCACAGCTGGAATGGACCTTCAGGGAACAAGCTCAGATGGTTCAAGGCCAGGTTCCCGTAACTTTAGAGACTTTGGCCGCAAAGGGTTAGCGTTGCAGAGCCTCTCAACCAGAGTTTCATTAAGCATTTTCCAAGTACCTGCTCAGGGTTAGGCCAGTGGGGATGCAGCTGTGAACAAGACAGGCCGAGGAGTACCAGCTTCCAGCCAAGGCTGGAAGGTAAGGCAGGTGGTCTTCAACTTCCCTGAATTGGGCAGGGGTTCTTGAATTGGGCAGTTAACACCCACCTAGGGACCCAGAGCAGGCTGCTTCCTCTGAAGCCACTGGGAACACACATTTTCCTGGGCTCCTCCCTGCCCAGACCAGCACCCCTGGATAGTTAGTTACAGGGACTGGCTCCCAAAGCTCTGCAGCCCCAGGCCAGGACTGGAAGTTCCAAGCCATGTGGTGAGGACTCAGGACCAGTGATCTCCAGCCTCCAGCTGATTGAGAGCAGTTCAAAAACCCTGACATGCATCAGTCACCTGGGGAGCTTGCTTACAACGCAAATGACCAGCACGGAAATCTCCATTATGAACACTCCAGATTCCAAAGCTCCAAGATCCCCAGTTTGGAAATCACTGCTTAGAGCCCCCATGGCTCCCTCCACCCATCTCCCAGAGCCCCTATAGGGGAAAACGGTTGTGCCACACGCACGCGCGCACACACACACATTTTTTTTTTTAACTCCACTGAGACACACCCCCCCCCCCCCCGGCCCCCAACCAAGCCTACCGCTGGGATGAGGTGTATGGTGCTGAAGTCGCTCGCCTGCCTGCAGCTATATGGCTCAGTGGGTGAGTTAAAGGGCCAAGTAATACCAGTTCTGTCCTCTGTGTGCCACGGGGTGGTGAGGTCGAGGCTGCACCGGACCTCACAGCAGCACAGGGCCAAGGAGCCGGGGGCCTTTGGCTTTCAGAGAAGGGACAAGCTGGAGGCCCCGGAGAGAGCGCCCTCAGCTTCAGCACCGACGCCCTACCCATACTGGTGGGAGCCCAGAGAGTGAGGCGAGGGGCTTGCACTGGGCAGGGAGGCAGGATCCAGAGAGGACACTACTTCACTCAGACCAACAGAGGCCTAGGGCCCCGTCGGGGCTTTATTTGACACCACTTCGTTTCAATACAAACAGTCCAGAAAGAAAGTCACATCCCTTTGGGTGAGGGGGTGGTGGGAACAGTGGTCTGTGTTGCTTGGAACCTCAACCCTCAACCACGGGGTGGGGCGGGGCCAGGCTGCCAGCACGGCAGGGGCCGATGGCACCAAGGATGAGTGTGTGGCCCAGAGGGGTGAGACCTGCAGCTCTGGAGGCGCCTCAAGCTCTCAGTGGTGGGGTGCTGTCCGGGCCCCAAGACCCAGATGATGAGGAGGAAGAAAGCTGAGCCCCAGGAGCCTGCTTCTGTCCCTCACGTCCTCTGCTTTCTTGGCCAGCTTTACACTCTCAGCATCCAGAGCAGAGCACAGGGCAGATGAGACCCACCATGGCCACCAAGCAAGAGAAGAAGGGACAGAGTCTCGGGAGGGGACAGAGGGTCCTGTGGTCCACAATGGATGGTATGGGAGGACTCCGAGACACCCAGGAGGAGAAGTAATCCTCCAAGTGATCACTGGAAAAAGGGGCAGTGAGACAGGAGAAGATCACTCGGGCCTCCAGTCTGACCCCAAATGAAACCTTTAGGTACCAGGTAAAGTTTCTAGCCCTCAGTAAGGCCCACACGAAGGTCCTTCCCCTCCCCTGCCCTCTCCTGGTGCCCAGAAGAGACCACTGGAGCAGCAACAGCAGCAGCCTAGTCCAGAGCCTCCCTCCCCTGGGGGCTGATCTACAGCAGAACTCTTTCCTGACCTCCCTGCTGGTTCCAGAGGACAGGGGCCAAACCCCCAGACAATCTGGAAGGATCCTAGAGCCAGCAAAAATGCCTTATACTTTTTACTTTCCCTACTCCAGGAAGGCCTGGACCCAGGATAAGCCATCCTGAGGGAACTCTCCCCCCTCACTCCCAGTGTGGCAGGACAAGCGAGCAGCAGCTTTGGGGGCAGGACTGGATTAACAATAATCTAGCACACAGGAGTGGGAGGGGGAGAAGAAGAGGATAAAGGGCGCAATCTCCAGGCAGAGGTCAGGGGCTGATACTGCCCATCCCTCACCCGAGATCCTCAAAGGCCACCCACTCACACACCACAGGTATAAAATAACAATGCCTCCCCAGCTTCCACAAGGCAAGCATCCCAGGCCTAGGAATCATGAGGTTTTTGCTGCTGTCAACACCATATGTCTGAGCCATGGAGCCTGGATCAGTAGGAACCATAGCGATCCTGGGGATGGGGAAAGAAAAAACAAAGTCAGGGTCTCTAACCTGCATCAGCTTTCCAGCATGCACACCCTCCCCCAACACACCCCTCGGGACTGGAGTACTGGCAGGCGGGGGAATCAGGCACCAATCTCACCCTGGCAGAGACTGTTTTCTATTTTACTGTGACCCAGGAAAGGGGTTGTGGCCAGATCCCAAGGGGGAAGCCCTGCCTGATCTCACAGAAGCTGGAGAGGGAGGAGAAACAGTACAGATGACAAGAGTGGGGGAAAATCACTGCAGACATGGCATCATCTTAGGGAGAGGCCCAGTCCTGGTACCAAGCTCAAAGGAAGGAAGCTGCCCTTCAGGAAAAGAAAATGCTCTCTCGGGCTGAGGGCTACCGTGCAGCTACGTCTGGATCTGGTGGAGAAGGCCAACTTCCAAGCATTACCCTTTGGTCTCCTCCCACCCCAGGTCAAGCAGTCCCAGCCTCACCTGCAAAGAATTCATCACACCATTGGCCAGCACGGCCATCTTCCCGGCCACAGACTTGACACCCTGCTTAAACTGGGCAATGTCAGCTGTGGGCAGCACATTCCCCAGAGACACACTACCTGTCAAAGCAAGGGAAAGGGTGACCCAGAGCCCAGCAGGAAGCCCTTCCCAGTCCAGGGGGCCCCAGCTCTGCTCGCAGGCTTCGCTTGGGGCCTACCTGCTCCATGAGCACCATCCATGTCCCCAAAGAGGTCCGAAGAGCTGATGGCGCTGCTGCCCGAGAGCCGCTGTAGCCGGGACCTGGCTTCATGCTGCGGTGAAGAAAAGGCAAGGCCTCAGGACCTCTGGGCCGATGACCCAAGAACTCATCCAGGCCCAGCCACCCTGGTGCCAAAGTCCAAAACAGTAGGGAAGAAGCTCTGCTTCTACCTGCTGCCTCCAGGCTCAGGTAAGCGGACAACTCTACTTACCTCAGTATCCACTTCCCGCCCAAAGAACATGTCAGATGAGATGGCTTTGGCTCCTGCAAATTTCTGTCGTGCTTCACTCGACTCAAGGCCTGAGCTCCGGCTTTCCACTTCCCTCCGGTTTGTGACTCTGAGGGGTGGATGTGGGACAACAGCTCTGACTCTTCCCATTGCTACCAGGCAATAGTATCACTATAGCATTACTACCCCATTCCTACCGGAGGCCAAAAAAAGCACCAGTGGCCTTCTGGGGATGCTCACCATGGCCCCATCTGACTACGGCTCTGGGACCCAGGGGCCCTCTCTTCTCCACACTGAAGCCAAGGCACAGAGAGCTTATGTTCCCTCCACTAGGTAGCATGGAAATAGGGTTTGGAGGGGCCAACGCTTCTACCCCAAACCACTAGGATGATCAAATGTCTCAGTCTGCCTGGATTTATACCTACTCTCCTGGCGTAATTAATAGTATTACCCCCCTTTTACTCTCAAAAGCATGCCAGTGTGGCTGAAAAGGTACACGGTCACTCCCACCCAGCACCGACACAGACACTGAGCTAGGTGTTTCATAAGTTTCATTACATTTAATCCTTATGGCAGCTCTGAAGTCATTAGTTATGTCCCCTTTTTACAAATGGATTACTTGCAGATTATTTATCTGTTAAGGACTGCCCCGATTAACATGGAATATGCTTTTAAAAAATTACTAGATGGGGCTTCCTTGGTGGCGCAGCGGTTGAGAATCCGCCTGCCAATGCAGGGGACACGGGTTCGAGCCTTGGTCTGGGAAGATCCCACATGCCGCAGAGCAACTGGGCCCGTGAGCCACAGCTACTGAGCCTGCGCGTCTGGAGCCTGTGCTCCGCAACAAGAGAGGCCGCGACAGTGAGAGGCCCGCGCACCGCGATGAAGAGTGGCCCCCGCTCGCCACAACTAGAGAAAGCCCTCGCACAGAAACGGAGACCCAACACAGCCAAAAATAAATAAATAAAATAAAATAAAATAAATTACTAGATGAAGGCCAGAGACACAAAATCAGGCTCCTCCTGCCAGAGAAATGGACCTCAAGCACAAGAGGCTACAAGGCTTCCTGCAATGGCAGAGCACAGCTCAAACCAAAGCCTGATTCCTGCACTCTCTAATCTGGTAGCCACTAGCCACATGTGGCTATTCAAATTTATTCAAATTAAATTAAAAACTCAGTTCCTCAATTAACCCTAGACACTTTTTAAGGACTCGCTAGCCACATACTTGGTGGCTACCACACCACACAGTAGCACTGCCAGCATCACAGAGCATCCTACTGGACAGCGCTGCCCTAGAGCACTCCACCTTTCTGAAATGGGCCGGACGCTTGAGACAGTCACTTCTGGCTCCTTCTCCTCCATCCCGTCCATACCCCAGGCAGCATCTGTATCCCAGCGGGAACCAAAACTCTCCCCCAAGGAAAAGGGGTTGTCCTTGTACCTGGGGAGACAGTACAGTGGCTCAGAGAAGCTTGATGAGGAACATGGTAGCCCAGTCTGCACCCCAACAATAGCCTTACTTTGGGGGTCCAGAGGCGAAAGTACCAACATCGTCAAACAAGTCCAGCTGTGAGCGGGAGGATTTTGCACTCACTGGGGTTTCCTGTTCGATCACCTGCATCTCAGACAGCACCGAGTGGGAGACGGAACTGTGGAGAAAAGCAGGAATGAGCATCAGTGTCACTGCACAAGAGAAGATGCTCAGGGCTTCCCTGGTGACGCACTGGTTAAGAATCTGCCTGCCAAGGCAGGGGACACAGATTCAAGCCCTGGTCCCGGAAGATCCCACATGCCATGGAGTGACTAAGCCCGTGCACCACAACTACTAAGCCTGCACTCTAGAGCCCGCAAGCCACAACTACCTAAGCCCGTGCGACTATAGCCCACACAACTAGAGCCTGTGCTCCGCAACAAGAGAAGCCACCATGATGAGAAGCCCACACCACAATGAAGAGAAGCCCCTGCTCGGTGCAACTACAGAAAGCCCGAGCGCAGCAACGAAGACACAATGCAGCCAAAAATAAATAACTTTATTAAAAAAAAAAGAGAGAGAAGAGAAGATGCCCAGCTGCTGGCAGAAACCTGGGTTCTCCTTCACTGAGCACCACCCAGAACCTTCTTCCCCTGACTGTACCCAGGGCTGGGCAAGACCCAGCAGGAAGTGCTAGCAACTGTGCTAAACTGGAGAGCACCCCTCACCTGTCAATACATCAGCTTTGTTTTCTCAAAGTAGGGTTTCCCTGACAAATGACTGTTTGGCCTGTTTTAATTTTAACGATAATGTGCACCAAATAATAGTGCTTTCTGTCCTCAACTTGCTGCACCATGAGCCACATCCTTCACCAAGATAGACACATAAAACAAAAAAGATGAAATGCCCCAGAACCAGGGAAGTGAGTCTAATGGCATCAAAGGATGAGTTCTTAATTATCCCATCCAATTTTTTTTTTTTTTTTTTTAAAGAAGAAAGCATTTCAAAGTAGAGTCTGGCCTTACGCACTAAAACCTGGATCTGCTATTTGGTTTCCCAATGAGAAGAGGCATTGAATTTGGCAGCCAATACCAACTCGTGATGCCTCTCTTCCCTCCTGTGTTAAGCTCCACAGAGGCTTTTAAGGATTAATTTCATTTAAATAAATTCATTAAAAAATATCTACCACTTTTGGTTGGCAGAACTCCAAGGAGTGAATATTTTGCAATAGGGTTTTATATAAGGTGGGTTGGGTTTAAATGATTCTACTGCAGTACAAAAAAGAAAAAGAAAGTTTTAAATATACCCTTTAATCCAGTCATTCCTGTGAACAAAAGAGGGAAGAGGAAAGTCCTTTTGGGATAAAATTTTGTCTCCCTGATTAGCTGTGGGTTACACTATTAGCACACAGACTAAAAGGGAATAACTTAAATCCAACTGGCCGTGTCCTGAAAGATTAAGTAGAAATACCCAGCTGTATCTTCTTCCAGAGAAGTAGAGCATAATGGCTACAAATACTAAATATAAAATCAAACAGTTCTATGTTCAAAATCTAGTTGTAAGAATTACTAGATTTTGGGGCTTTAGGCAAATTGCTTAATTGCTCTGAGTCTCAATTTTCTCATTTGTAAAAAGGGAAAACAATACCTCCTGTATAACACTGCTGTATTTAAGTAAATAAGGCCATTGGCGAAGCTCACGCCCCCTGGAAAGGAGCAGACACCACTTAGCACAAGCTCACTGTAGCCAGGATTGCTCATCCTGGCGCTGCCAGATATTCCAATTTTTAAGAGAGATAAAAAATCTAGTATTACTGAAATCTCTAGATGCTAACTCTTATTGTGAAGTAAACAAAATGCATAAGAGAACTGGTCAGCAGCCCTTGTTCTTTTTTTTTTTTTTTAAGAAAACCACAGCAACATAAACCCAGTGGTCCTGAAACAGGAAGGGTACCACCCAACCAAAGGGCATTTAAATGTCTGGGGTTATTTCTGGGTGTTATGGCATCTGGTAACACTAATGGCATTTAGTGGACAGGTATTAGGAATGCTGAAAGCCCTGCGATTCTTGGGAAGCTCTTGAGAAAACTGTCCTGCCATTCAAAGTGCCGTTAGCACCCTTTTTAAGAAACATCACCCTAGGGACTTCCCTGGTGGTCCAGTGGTTAAGACTCTGCGCTCCCAACGCAGGGGGCCCAGGTTTAATCCCTGGTCAGGAAACTAGATCCCGCATGCCGCAACTTAGAGCCCGCATGCCACAACTAAAGATCCCGCATGCTGCAACTAAGACCCGGTGCGGCCAAATAAATAAATAAATATCAAAAAAAAAAAGAAAAAGAAATACCACCCTAGTCTCTTGGACATATCGAAAGAGCACCTGATCCTGTGTTTCATTCGTTCAACAAATACTTAGCGAGCATGTACCTACTATGTGCCAAGCACTATACTAGGGGCTTGAAGACAATAAGCAAAGTCATCTATTCAGCCTTGGAGGAAGACTAAGCCTAGAACCCCAAATTGCTGGGAAGAACCTTCAATGGTTCCCAGGGGAACAATGGCATTTCCCTGCCACACCCCAAAGCTGAGCCTCACCTTCGGGACACCAGTCCCATGCCCAACCTCTCTGCCTGCTCTCGCTTCTTCCCTTCCAGATTCTGTAGCTTCTTCTCCTCCTTCTTACGGTCAATCTGAAGCTCCTGGTAGGCCAGACGCATGGAGGCAACCCTTAGAGGGAACAAACGTGTCAGAGGCCGGCACCATCCTGACCTGTCCTACCTGCCCACCCAACCCCATACAAGCTGGGGCCCCTCTGGCAAACACTCACATGGACTCCTCGGCCTGCTTCTTGGCATCAGCCACCTGCTGCTCACGGAGCTTCTCTGCCACCTGGGCCTGCCGCTCAATCTCGCTGAAACTCTGGCTGCTCACCTTCTGGGCCCCTAGGCCTTTCTTGGCACCCAGCTGGGAGAATTATGGGATGAGAGCTTTGCCAACCACAATGCATGGAAACACCCACAATGAAAGGGTTCCTTCTTAAAGTTTAGTGTAAAAAAAACAGGAGCCCCGTCAGCATGGTGGAGAGGGAGAACAGTGGTTCTGCTGGAGCTGAGCATAACGTGGCCCACACAACCCCAGCAGAGGCCTGGGGGCCGGAGGACAACAGCTAACGCTACCAGGCCCGGGATGTGCCAAGCACTTATGTGCACAATCTCACTGACTCCTCCCAGGAGCCCCTTAGAGACAAGCATCTTGACAGCCCCTCACAGATCAGGTGCAGAGAAGCTAAGCACCTTTCCAGTCATACAGCCAGTAAGTGGTCAGGGAAAAGGGGGAACCCAGGCGTCTGACTCCAGCTCCTAACCACTCTGCCATACTGCCTCTCCCCACCTACCCCTTTCTTAGCTGCTGCTGGCTTCTTCTTGCCAATGAGGGAGGTTTTCAGTTCTGTGTGAGGAAGAGGGTGGGGCGTGAGCAGAGACAAAGGGAGGTCAGAGGCAGCAGCTCAGTCCACATCATGCAGCTTTCTGGCAAGAGCTTCTACAAAGAACAGCTTCAGGCAGGGGAAGGCAAAGCTGCCACCACCAGCTCCAACCAATGGTGTCAGGACGTCCAAGCCAAGACAGACGAGGTTAGAGGAGGTTACTGATTCCCAGCCGATGGACCTAAGAACCTAGACCTGAAGCACCAAAGTCCCTGACCCAACACGAAGACCGCCAGGCAGGGGCAGCACCAAACACCAGCCTCAGCTCCTAGAGCAGAGGGAGCGGGCGTGCAAGGGGCTCCCCAAGAAGCTGCTGGTTACCTCTGGCAGGAAGAGCCCCTTTAGGTGACAGATACATGGACTCTGGAGAAAAACAGACTTGTGGCTAACAGGGGGCCCCACCTCAGAGCCTCCATATAGCTCCCAAGCCCAGAGGCCTCTACAGAGCCTCACTCCGGACCAGGCCATGCCAGCCTTCCCATGGGGTCAGACTGACGGTCATTCTGCTGGCTTCCTGCCCCAATGCCCAAAGGTCGATAAAACAAACCAGGGCAGCAAATGGACTGTTCACCCTGAACTAAGTCTGAAGGACATCAAGAAAAGAGTAGAAAAGAGCCGAAAGGCCAGGGACTGGCCGAGAAAGGACAATGTTGCCTCCAGCCATTAGCAGCTCAGAGTTGTCCCCTTTCTCGTGAAATAGACCAGACAGGCCAATCCTGCCTCGGCCCCCAGGGTTAGGTGTCCAGCCTCACGCTGGCCAGCCCCAGCCCCACCCCCAGAGGCAAACCCCAGCCCTGGGACACCGGCCGCCAAGGGCCTGCTCTCAAGTCCTTGTGGTCGATGTTGCAGCCACAACTTCAATCCCAAGCCCCACTCCAGAGAGATCAGATGCTCAGTCTCCTGGGACCTCAGTCCACATGACCAGGCAGCAGCAGATCTGAAAAGAACCCCCGAGGCCGACCCTCTCCCAGGCACCCCACACCTGCCACCTGGCATACTAACCCAGAGAAGCTTTGGGTGAGGTGCCAAGCAGCTCCATGTTGGGGCCGTGCTCCGGCTCTGTGGATGCAATGATGGGAATCAGGTGGAAGACTCAAAACTTCCTATGACCTCCCCTTAAGGGAAGTGATGGGGTAAAAGTAGGGGCACCGACTTTCCTCAGCTTTCTGAGGCCACCAAAATAGAGAAAGAATGCCCACCACCTCCTCCGAGGGACTTAAGTGAATCCCAGCCCATCCAGAGATAGTAGGAGACCCCTCACTCCCATTACCTTGGCGAGGTGTCCCATTCCTAGCCCCAAGTCCTTTGCCAGGACCAAGGCACATAGTTGGAATCTGGGCTAAACTCACGTGCCAGGCCACTGCTCTCTGCAGATGGGGGTGGCTGCTGGGTCTCTGATGGGTCCGTGGCTGGTGCATTCCAGGCAGGGGGCTGAAAAGCCAGATGACAAAAGCCTTGATGAGCCATTCCTGCTGGCAAAGAGTGCCAAATACCTTGTGGGTACAAGGCCCTACTCCAAGCCCATGAGGAAAGAATACTGGAGGTTAGCAATCAGAATTATAGTTGCTATTCACTACGGAAGAAAGCAGCACAAAACTAGCAGCCACCTCCATCCCTTCACTGTTTACTTAGAGCCAGAACCCATTCCCTTAATTTAATAATTGCATCGGGCACTCACCATGTGCCAGGTACAAGTCTAAGGGCTTTTTACACGTAAATATGTTTTATAATCACAACAAGCCTATGAGGTAGATACGTTCTCCATCTTAGAGACTGAGGTTAGGTGTCTTAGCCACCACACTAGAAAGACTAAGTAGAGGAGCAGGGATTCAAACAGAGTCTGACTTCACACCCAGTGGGTGGGTAGAGGGGAAACCTCCTCCCAGGGGTAGGTTGCTTGGGAGGGAATCCTTTCATTGTCCCCAGCCACAGTGCCTTTATCATAGGGGAAGAATCCAGGAAAAGTTATTTGGGGTTCCTGATACCTCGAGCCTTTAAGAAGCTTCTCATCCTCCCTACCACCCCAGCTTATAGGGGTGTGTTCCTAAGGAGGGCCTCATTGCACCCCTACTCATGGGAAGAGGAAACACCTGGGTCTATCCAGCAGTGGGCCCCAAACATTCCCCGTATGAGGTATCACACCAAGGCGAATGGAATCCATGCCCATGACTGTGGGCCTTGGCCTCAGTAAGTAAACCACCTGTCAGGAACAACTGTGGGAAACATTCCTTGTGCGCACTCACTTGAGTGTGTTCCGAGAAGAAATCAGAGTCCTTCTTCTCTGGCGAGTGACTGGCAGCACTACTCATATTGTCTATCCAAAGCTAGAAAGAAGACACAACTGAAACACAGGACTCTGAATATTCCCAGTTACCCCATGACCCCAGCCCGGGAGAACAGGCACTTACATCAGTGCCATGCCTAGCCAGGGCCGCACTCCCCAGCTGCCGGATCTTTTCCCGGTACATCTGGGCAGCTCGGCTATTATATTTGGTGTTGGCATCACTGGCTGTGCATCCATGTTGGCGGAAGAAGGCTGTCTGGTGAGCAAAGAAGAGAAGAGAACGTGCTACAGGTGGTTTACCCAGAGCAAAACAGACACCTCCTTTTAACAGTCTGGTTATTACTTATACAGGACAGTATGTTCTATTGACACCAGCAGTTTTTCATAAAGTTCCTCAGAAACTCCTACAGAAAACACAGCCTCCCATCCTCTACGATGAATGACTGAAGCCCAGACCTCACTCAGCTCTGCCTGAGGACAGCATGCTGTACCCACTCTGCCCTTCCTTCATCCAGGCCCATGAGACCCAGACAACTGTGGAGGCCCCAAGCCCTTGGCCTCTCCCCCAAGAACGTCTGTCCAGTTTAGTTCGAATCCAAAGCCCCTTGGAAAAGAACAACGACCAATCTCCAAGTGTAGAGAATAGTGTACAGTGTTGCCATAGACCAGAGAATCCTCTGAACAGAGAAACTGAGAGGGCCTCCAAGAAGTCACTGTGAAGTCAGTACCCAGGCAGAAGAACGGGGGCAGGAGGATGGTAAGGAGGAGCTTTACCGCATTGGCATTCCCGCCGACCTGCATACACCTCAGCTGGAACCAGTTCCAGTTGGAATCCAACTCTGTGGACCTGTGTGCAAGGGCCGTGTGTCACCTACCAGCAGGTTCCAGGAGACGCTTCCCTGGTAGACCCACACCTGTCATTTGGCCTCGGGCTGCAGTAGGCACCCAGGAAACATTCATCAGCCACCTCCCTGTTTCCTCCACTCTACCCTGTCCAGGAAAGCTTTGCTCTGTATTCACCTAGTCCAAAAGGTACTAATTATTTCCCAGATGCGAAAGGAGGTCGAAGCTTGGACTCGGCCTTTCCCTTAAGGCCAGCCACAGTCTCGCTCCAGTGCATCAGCAACAAGAACAACGCAGATAACTTTTCCCTGAAACTAACGCTTGGAGCGTCGAGTTTGACCACCAGGAAATAACGGAGTTTTGACCCAGACGCGGAAACGAACCGCCTGTGTAACAAGGGGCCCACACTGGCGGCTGCCTCCCGTGAGAAGCTGGCGAACACCAAACTCAGGGCGCTCCAAGTCCAGGCAGCCACTCTCCCCTGCTGAGCACCCAGTCCCAACCGACGGCGAGGAGACCCCACCTGATGAAGCTGAGATGGACGCCCAGGGAGCGATGCACCCCGGAACAGTCAATGCACAAGAACACACCGTACGTGATGCTGGCCCAACTCGGATTCTTGGCGCCACAGTCGAAGCAGGCCTGGGTGGAGAAGAAGATGAGCGAATGGTCAGGGGCCCCGAGTCGAGGCCGGGCGCTGACACCCCAGGAAAACAGCCCGCGCCGGCCCCTCTCCCTCCCTCAGAACCCAGGGGAGCCGGGAGAGTCCCTCTCGGCCGGCGCCGGGCGCCGCGCGCCTCCCTCTCACGCACCTTGTTGGTCGGAATTGCGCGAAGCCTCTTAAAAAGGGTCTGGATCTCTGTCTTGCTCGGCTCGGCCGCCATTTTCTCTCCCTCCCAGACACCAGCGCGATCGACGGGTCCCGTCACGGGCCAATCCGCGGCCGCGAAGGCGGCACAGTTGGGTGGGCCTCAACGGGGGCCGGCCCGCCGAGGGGTGGAGTGATTTGTCCCGATCTGGACCAATGGGCGGCCGGCGGAGCTGGCGCCGAGACGTCAGCGTCCCGGGCCCCACGAGGTCGCCCGAATCCGCGCCGCGCCGCGCCGCGCCGCGCCGCGCCGCGGCCAATCCGCAGCCGGGGCGGGGCGACGGCCGGCCCACAGGCCCAAACCTCGCCGCAGAGCCGCCCGCAAGCCCCGCCACCCCCAGAAGGTGGAGCCACCTCACAGAAGCGTGGACTGCGAGGCCCGGCACCCGGCCTTAGCTCAGGCCAGTTGCCGAACGGTGAGTAATGATTAACAGTCCTACCAAGCAGTCGTAGTCCCGCCGGCCTGGACGGGAAGATAAACTGGCTGGGCTCCCGCCTGGCTCAGAACTCAGCACCCAGCCTCCACCAAGCCTGGACGGCTCACACCAACTCTGATCTCGAGTCCCTTCCACCCCAGGTTAGGGTCCCGAAGGCCCAGAACAGGTACCAGGCTGGCAGACCTTCGCCCAACCCCCGCCCCCCCAGTATACTCCAGGCCCACGACCTCCTCAGTGCCTCTCTCCAGATGCCCTCGGCAGCCTGGCAAGGGTGGAATAGCGAAAAAGATGCATACAAGCCTGTTTTGTTTTTTCTTCCAAGTTTAATACACACTAGAACAAGCCACAAAAGAGTGCTGCTAGCCCAGAACTACACTCACCCCAGGCCAACCCCAGGAACCCCAAAACACAGAGATCAGGAACTGCATCCACACCTCCTGGGGAGACTGGAGGACTCTTGGGGAGACCCAGGCACCCCTGGGCCCTTCTGTCACCTCCTGACCTCCCCATCTTCCCCTCAGCCTAGACTCAGTTGGCCATTCCCTACCAGTCCCTTCTTAGACACAGGCCCCTCCCGTTCCCTGGGTCCCAGGACTTCCTCCCTCCTCAAGGGACAGAGGGGCAGCAGGGGCAGGATGGTTCAAGGCCCTCAGGTCCCACTGTCCAGACAAGCTGGGCTCTGACCCAGGGTGGAGAAACGTTGCAGAAGGGCTGCCAGCAGGTCAGGCCCCCACACACTCCACATAGTTGGCCGGGTACAGGCCAATCCTGCCACTCTGCAGCTGACCCTGACACCAGCCCTGCTCATCCTCCTCGCTCATCTTCAGCAGCTCCTCCCCTGCGAGAAGGGGGATTGGTCACTGGCAATTGTCCTGGCCCAGCCCCATTCCTGCAATTGGGTCAAGGACTGAGGGGGAGGGGGTAGTCGGAGAGCCCAGCTAGAAGAGACCTGGCTCAGGCAGAGGGAGGTCAAAGTCAGCCACTCCACCCCCAACCCTGAATGCAGCAGTCAGGCCGCAGCTGATGACTTTGAGAGGCAAATGAGGTCTCCAAGCGGACACTCTGACTCCTGGGGGCTGGACCCAGAGCAGCCTTAAGAGTCAGAGAACTGGCCCTTGATAAGTGGATGTCTGGCTTCCCTTTTCCACAATCCTGCTCAGGCTAGTAAAGGGGCAGGGAAAAGGGGTGGAGGGGCTGAAGTCTGGAAGGGATCAAGAAAGGAGTTCCAGGGTACCTGCTCGGAAGCTCAGCTCATCAGCTTCCTGGCCCGCGTAGTCATAGAGTGCCCGCACCCGGACCCCAGTAGCAACCTTCCGGGGGTTCTCCTCATCTGACCACTCCTCATCCTGCCCGCCGCTAGAGAGGGAAGGACAAAGGGGCAGTCTCAGGGCACAAGGAACATGAGAGAGAGAGCCTAGGACTCAGGGCCAAGGGCTCACCTCCTGGAGGAACCCAGGGAGAGGCAGGTGGGGAAAAGCTGCAAGATTCTAGCCTGACCTCTGCCATGAATGCCTGCAGGCTCAGGCACACTTCTGCCACACAGAGCTGACATGAGCAGTAGATGAGAGGGAATGTGGGAAACGCCTGGCAAATCTAAACCACCATAAAAACTGGCATCATTACAACTCATAAGCATTACAACCCCTAAGGTACCTGGCACCGATTTTCAACCCACTTCAGGTGTGACGGGAGTGAAGGGAAGAGACAGAGGACGGAGGGCAGAGCAGGGGGCAGAGCTGCTTCCTTCCCACAGCCCGAATCCTGGCTCTCACCCTGGGGACCCCAGGCACTGGGGTGGGGATGCAGCACCATCTCTTGTGGGTACGATGCTGGTCAGAGTAACCTCGTCAGGGCTCCGGCCACCCTTCTCCTTCCGGCTGATTGTCCTCTGTGTGTCCCAGGACCACTCCTGTGGGGGCAGTGTTCAGGGTCAGGCGGGGCTGCAGGCTCTGGTGGCCGCCAGGACCACCCAGACCACCTTGACCTCCTTCGTCCCAAGCCCCAGCCTCCCTCCTGAGGTCCAGGCTGAGCCCAGTGGGAGCCCACCCCACCTCCCAGCCCCAGCCTGCCTGGAACACGTACCTCAAACTGGGGCCAGTTCATGGCCATGCCCGGCCCGTGGGTGCTGCGCCACCACCGCAGATCCTCCCTGTCGCTGGCTGCCTCGATGCCCTGATGCAGGTCTCGGTGGAGTTCGTGGAACCTGTGCCCCAGGCACAACCCTCAGGCTGGGAAGCCCTGGGCCTCTGTGCACCCCAATCTCATTCAGCCCAGCCAGAGCCCAGGGGAGATGGAGGAGACCCAGCATCACCCAGATCTCCATGCCCACCCTGCAGGCCATACCTCTCGCTGCTGGAGAGGTCGAGGTGCTGGTGTAAGGTGAGCAGCATATCCTTGAAGAAGAGAAGCCGCTGGCGCTCGGCAGCCTGGCAGGTCTCGAAGGCCTGCTCCATGTCCTCCATGTAGCGTGGGGTGTAACGATGCAGCTCCGCCAGTGTCTGCTCGTACTGGGTTTTCATCTGGGTGGGAGAGGAGGGGGTCTGGTGAGGACAAGACCTTGTATTGCTAGTATTTACTGAGCACCTCCTGTGGGCTAGGCACCAGGGTCCCAAAACCTGGCTCCTGCCCTTGAGGAACCCCAGGAGCCTAACAAGGGAGGTGGCATTCAGGCACAGCAGCTTTAAGAGTCTGGTGGAGAGTGAGATGAGGTCAACCTATGGGGAGCAGTGGGAGAAATCAGAAAAGGCTTCCCGGAGGAGGTGGAATCTGAGCAGCACCTCAGAGGACAGGGAGGAGCTCGATGTGCAGAGCTGGAGGAAGGGCGCTCTGGCAGGGTAGACAACGTGAGAACTTGTCCCAGGTGGGACACTGTGAAAGGAAAGGAGCTGGGAAGTTCTCCGCAACTGCGAAGATTATCCCAGTGCCCGAAACCACACCATTTCTCTCCTGAGTAAAGCATCATCTTTCTCAGGTTCCTCCCTTAACTGATAATCTGGAGAGAAGATGGCAGGTGAGGATGAGAGCAATACAACTGCTGGGGACTGGAAAAGGCACTCAGGAAGCCCTGACCTGGGCCAGCCCAGTCCCTCAGCCGGTACCTTCTCGGACTCCTTGGAGCAGCGTTCCACCCGCTCCTGCAGCTTCCGCAGCTGCTCCTGGGAGACAGCGCTGTCCGCCTTCGCGTGGCTCTCCCGAGTCTGAGCTGTCTTCTCCTCCTTCCGGGCCGCATGGTAGCTCTTCTTGGAAGCCTCGACCTGGCACACACACAGGGACCACTTTGGACCCTGCATGCCATGCTTTGGCCCCCTCTAGCCCCAGGCCGACCCAGGAAGGCGTGTGCCTCTGCTGCCCATCCCGCCCAGGCTCACCTCCTTCAGCCTCTTTAGCCAGGGCTTCTGGGCCTTGCGGAAGCCGTCCTCGGCAGCCCGGCTCTCGCGGAAGCCGCCCAGCACAGGCCGGTGGAAGGCCCCCCGCTGCCAGGCACGCACCCGCTCGCTGTCCTGGCCCTGCAGCTTCTCCCGCACCTCCAGGTGCAGGGCGCTCAGCCGCTCGGCCGCAGTGAAGAAGGCATGCCAGGCCTTCTCCAGCGTGCCATACTGAGGGCCTGCAGGGAGGGAAGGGGCTTGGGCTGGGCCGGGGATGCCACTTGCAATAAGCCCACCCCCTCTCGTCGGGTGCTGCTCTGGGTGCCAGACGTGGAGCAGAAATGCAAAGATAACAACAAATAATGTCAGCTGCTGCTTACTGAATACCTAATCTGTACCTGGACATACGAGATCTCACTGGATCCTTGTCTCATCCACCATTGTGAAGACAGTGTCACAAACAACATGGAACCAGCAAAAAGGCAGCCCAGAGAAGTGAAAGTAATTGCCCAAAGCATTATAGCTACAATTGGAGCTGAAATTCAAACCCAGGACTGTGGTATAATCCACTATATTCTATTGCCTCAGAAGGAAGAACTAGTGTCCGTCCCCAAGGAAGGCAGCTTGTTTGGATGGAAAGATCTCAAGCTCCTGAGTCAGAAGGCCTGAGCTCAAGCTTTAGTTCTTCTTAGCTGTGTGACTTCAGGCAAGTCACTTAGCCTCTCTGAATTGCCACATTCTCCTCTGGAAAATGGGTAGAAGAAGACCATCTCCATTATAGGGTTGTTAGAAATATCAAAATGACTCATGACAGTACTTCGGGAACTCTAAGAGCACAGCTATAAGAATAACTGGGAGGATCATCTCGCTTTAAAGGGAAGGCAGACGTGGAAGCCTTGAACTTTTCCACGAGAGGTGCAAAAAGAAGCTGCCTTGCCTGGTCACCCCACCCTCGGCAGCCCTCTTACTCCCAGTGGGCCCGAGCACAGGCTCACCCTTCTCCACGGAGCCCCTCCACTTGCGGGCCCATTCGGCCAGCTGCTGGGCATAGGCCTTCTCAATGCGGGCGCGCTCCTGGAAGCAGCTGACCAGGTCCCCACACAGCCGATGCCCATCCTCCACCCGCTGCACCGTCCGCCTGTAGTTTCCAGCCTGGGGAGGATACGAGAAGGATAGTGTCACCAGGGAGAAGCCCCCGGCAGGGGCCGGGGTTGACAGCTAGGCTCCTCCCTTGGACAGATGACTGGGCCCAGAGAGGGGTGAGCATTTCCGTGCCACCCCCAAACCTGGTACCCAGCTAGCTGCTCACCTCCCAGAAACTGCCCTCTAGGGCCTCCCCTCCAGCATCTTCCTCTGGAGCCATGGTGTCCCCGCAGCACGGAATGGTGGCGGATTAGAGCTGTAGAGGGCAGAGGGGTAAGCAGGGAAGCCAGACACACACTTTTGGGGATAGGAAAAGACCCTCTCCTATCCCTGGCTTTTGCCCCCCACTGCCGTCCCCACTACCCAAGGAACTGTTAAGAGCCAGGACTTAGCAGGCAGGGGTCTGGAAGTCCCCAGGAGGGCCCAGGGTGGGGGCAAAGATGGTAGTTTCAAAGGTCCTCCTCTCGCCCTGGTTTGCCCTCGCCACCACCGCACTCCATGTACCTGGGGCCTAGAGCTCGCTTCAGGGACCTGGGTGTCCAACTCTCAAAGCTGCCACTGTGATTCTGCCTTGGAGCTAACAAGAGCAAAGCAGGGGGTGAGGATGGAGCTGACAGTGTCCAGGGCGGTGCCTAGCTCCCCCAATATAGCAACTGCTGTCAGAAGCGCCAGATTCCAACCAGGAGAATGCCAGTCGGGTCACATGGTCCAGCTGGGGATTACATGGCCGGCGGGGGTGGGTAGTGGGCAGAGAGCCTCTCACTGCCCCAACCGCAGATGAGACAAGAGGACGCCTGCCCAAGCCAGGGCTCTGTGGCCTTTCCTTGAACAAGGCGACCCTTTACCAGACCAGGCCAGGTCAGAGGGTGCCCAGCCACACTGCAGTAGCTCCCCGTGCTGGGAAGAGCAGACTGGGAACCAAGAGGCCTGAGTCTTATCTTGGCCATGAAGCTCGAACAAGTGCATTAGACTGTCCTCTCCTAAGGGGCTTCAGCTCCCTCCTAAGATGGAAATTCCACCTCCTGGTCTGCTTCCGTGCCAGGGCTGGTACAAGACTCAAACCAGGCAATGAACAAGAAATGTGAGGGGCCTGACAGTCACGAGGGACACACATCCCGCTCCACAGCATCCACTATGAGGTCCCAAAGGGCTCCGTGGATAATGAGTAACTCAGCCCCACCCTCAGAAAGCCCAGAGTATGGGGCGGCACGGGGTGTCAGACAGGTGATCAGCCAGTTATGACAGTGTGCTCCAGAGCTGCGGAGGAGGACAAGGCAGATTCCAACCCCAGAGCCACCACCCCCAGGGGCTAGAGGACACAGTGGCATGCGGCCACTCCCCTCCTGTCTCTGGGCAGGGTCTCAGCTGTCCCCAGCATCAATTCAAGCCCCTAGAAGGAAATCACTTCCTCCTCTGAGCAAGCCCAAGGGACACCGCCAGACCCAGGAGGACAGTGTGCTTGTTGCTCCCAAAGCAGGGCTCTATCACAGTACTCCCCAAACTGGTAAATCTCTCCCCATCCTTCAAAACTCAGAGTGAGGCACCTTCTCCAGCCCCCCGCCCATTCCTCCATCCCCATCTCCCACCCGTCTATATCCCATTGGGTTGTGACTACAGGACAGGATCTGTCCCCAGTCACTGGCAGAGACTTCCTGAGGGTCCAGTTTGTGTTTCTGCAGGCACTGGAGTTAGTTAGTAGCTGAATGAGAAAACAAATGACATCCACCTGAAGACCAGGAAACCCACTGGCTATAGCAGCTTTGAGAAAGCATGGCCTGAGTGGGCTTCCACCACTCAGCTAACAGGAGGGAGAGCTCAGGCCTACAGTGGAGGTGCCTGGGCCCAGAGCAGGAGAGGAGCAGAGCAGCTGGCCCCACCAGGGTCCTCAGCACTTCCCCTTGCTTCCTCTTGAGTCTGTCCCACTTACCCAGAAAGGACTTGCCAACCAGATGGAGAGAAACCCGGCTGCAGCTGTAAATCCCAGGGCCTCAGAGCTGTCCCAGTCAGGCATCCAGGGGCCTGGGCCCCCTGCCTGCTCCAGCCTCTGTGCTCCTGGCTCCCGGGAGAGCTGCCCCCCACCCGTTCCCTCTCTCTGGCCCCAGAACAGAGCAAGCTGTGTGTGCAGGGCTGGCACTGCTCCCTTCAGCCTCCCAGAGCAAACACAAGCCCAAGCCCCAGGCACAGCCAGGCCCCACTGCCCCACGGGACCTAGCAGCAGGGGTGGGCCTTGTGCCTTGGCCCCTGCGGAGAAGGGCCAGCACCCTGTGCCTCCTGACCCCAGCAGAGACCCAGATTGGTCCCCAGAACACGCTCCACCACAGGCAAGCGCTCAGAAAGCAGATAATGAACCTCCCCAGCCCATGGAGCCAGCACCTACTGGGCTGGGACAAGTCCTCTGGGGCTTGGCAGGGTCTTCTCACAGCTTGCTAAGCCAAGGTAGGGAGTCTTGGAGTTCAGGGAAGAACCCACTCCCTTACCTGAGGCTGGCATGTACCCCCAACCGGACCAGCCCCCACCCTTTCCAGAAGCCGGGGGCATGCCCCTGGGAGGGAGCATTGCTGCCCTGCCCTGCCCATCCTCTGTCCTGAGGCACGGGCTTGGCCTCAGGACCTCTTCTCCCAGCCGCCCCTCCCGATCCGCCCGCAGCCCGAGGATTTGAAGGCACAGAAGGGGCCGGTCGACTGGTCCAGAGAGGGGTACTTAGGCAAGAGCGACTGGAACCAGCAGCCAGAGAGGCCCGGGAGGCTGGGGGAGGGGGTGGCGCGGGGAAAGAAGAGGAGGCAGGGCCAGGGAGGGGCATAACAAAGGGGCGCTTTTGGAAACCCGACCTGCCGCCTGAGGTGCCTGCTCCCTGATGACGCGCTCCAAAGCCGGAGCGCTCACACCAGACCTCGGAGGCCAGGGGCTGCCGTCTCTAACCTCAACCCTTAAGGACGGCTCCCTTCGACCTGGCCCTCTTGCGGGCCCGGCGCTGCACGACCCGGAGCCCATGGAGCCCACGCGGAGCGGCCGGGCCAGGCCTAGCCATGGAGACTCTAGCTAGGACTTCTTGGGCAAACTTGTTGAACTTGGTCTCGGCGGAGGTGGGGCCAGCCGGTCATCGCTGAGGGGAGGGGGCGCACCCTGCCTTGGCCGGCGCCGCCTCGAACTCCAGATGGTTGCCCGAGGCTGCGGCCCCAAGAACTGGGGCTCTTTGCTAAGGGCGAGGGGTCCTGGGGAGTAAGACCCCTACTGGGGTCCCAGGGCGGATTGGGGCCTTTTAGGGGCCCCAGGAGATGGTGTGGCCCGCCAGCCCCGACGCCTCCCTCTCCCCGGCAGGTCCCCGCCGGGTGCTCGGCGCCGCAGATAATAGACCCCTTCGGCTCGGCGGCAGCTCTTGCTGTCCTCCCGCAGAGCGCGGTGGCCGGGGGCTCGGGGAGGGAGTCACTGCCATTGCAAACTTCAGGAGCCGGAGGAGGAGAGGGCGTGCTCGAGCCGCGGCTCCCGCCGCCGCCTCCCCGCCCCGCCCGGGCAGCACTCACCGCGTCCTCCCTGGGCGCCTCGGCGGGTGGGGGTCCGGCCACGCTCCGGCCCAAGTCCTGCCGCTCCCGGGCCGGGGCCGCCGCCTCCCGGTGCGCGCCGGGCCCTCCCCCGGGAAGCCCAGCCCCTGGCCCCGCCCTCTCCTCGCTGCTGCGGCCGCAACCCCACCGGCCAGCGGCCGGGGCAGGGGCTGCCGGCATGGCAGCGACCGGCGCTTCCCGGGGCGCGGGCCGTGGGGTCTCGGCTCCCGCCTGAGAAGCGCCAGGGCCGACTCCCCAGGGTGGCGCCGCGCGGCTATAGCGAGTCAGATTTCGGCTTTGCCCCTCCCCGGCCTCCGCAGAGCCTGGGAGACCGGTGGAAATGCGAAGGGATCGGGCCTGCACTGGCTCCCTTCGGCGGGAGGTCTGGGGGCTACCCTGCCTTACTCTTTTTGCTGAGCACACCTTTCTTAACTCCCACGAGGCTCACAATCATCTCCTTGTAAGCATTAGGACTCCCATTGTATAGATGCAAAAACTGAGGCTCAGTGACCTTTAGTAGCTTGCACAAGATCTGTAGTCGGGCAGGGTCGGGACTCCAAAGCCGTGCCCTTTCTTTGCACAGCCCTCCTTGCCAATCCGAGGGCCCATTCTGAGGACTGGGCAGACAAGTAGTGGAGGTGGGGCAGAACGGCACGAGCTCCTCCCCCTCCGTGTTCTTATTCCCAGATTTTGTACCACGATTCATTCTTAAATCCCTTCGCCCCTCCACCCCCTTTGTTAGTAGATCTTTGCAGATCGCCACGATGCCACTCCCCCGCCCCTTAATAAATCCCTCTTCCTCACTCCCTTGCCCCCCACCCCGGGATTTTTCGGAGCCTGTCCATCGGTTATTTATATCCACTGCTGGAGCGGTCCAAGAATGTTCTGAGGCTGACCTAATCGCCACCTGCTCGGTCTCCCCGCCCCTCCCTCTCCCTCCTGGGCCCAGTGACCAGGCGGCCTGGCAGGAGGGAGGGAGCGCAGGTGTGCGCGGTCCGACGCCGGGGGCACTCAGAGGGTCTAGACCGCGCACATGGCTGGCGGTTGCGAACCCCTCCGCGCGCTCCGAGGAGTGCGCCCCCAGGGGACCGCGCGGCTCTCTGGGAAGCCAAGAGCCACGCCGTTCTCTTTCCAGCACGTACTCTTCGTCCTCACTCCCCGCAAGCCCGTCCCACCCCCACTCCCCGAGGAGTGTGAGTACGTGTGTATGGATTTGTAAACGGCGGCGTTAAAAATAGCAAAACTATGTAGTTTCTAAATCCGGGAGGAATCACGGACGCGTTCTTTGTGCAGATAAATCCGCTCGTAAAATGGAAAGGGGCCCTGAAGAGAATGGCGGGTAATTTCAGGTGGTAATTTTAGCCGCTGAGGGCTGACTCGCTCCGCAGTCCTTGTGGGAGGGTGAAACCGCCTATGGGGCACCCGAGACAAGCCGTGTTTGGCCAATCGTACCTGAGTAGTGGATCCTTGACTTGGCGCTCTCAGGGTGCAGCTTCTGAAACAAGTTTCAACACCCACTCTCTGTTGGGGCTTGGACAAGTCCCTTTTCTGCATCTCTCTGTTTCTACCTCTATGAAACATGACAGGTGACTGGGCTGACCTCCCAAACGGGCATGTGCCCCAGGCAATTAATGATTATAAAACGACTGCACATGAGAGGAGCTGAGGTAATATCCAATGACAGCCATACTGTTTTGTATTATTCAAAATCAGTTAACATCCCACCAAGTGCCTGGGGGCTTTAGGCACCTGGAGAGAAAGTGTGAAAACACAAGAATGAAATTAATTACAGGAGCCACCTATTAAAACCCTATTAAAAATAAAGACTGCAAGCCAGGCTTTGGGATCTAGGGAAGCCAGGCCACAGAGAGACAAAAAAAAACCAGGGCTATTCATCAGACCACAAGGAGAAGGGAATGCGGAGTGGAAAACATCTGGCTTCCCTTGGGTTCAAATCTGGAGGCAGAGAGCACAAATGTTGCGCTGATCTTAATTGCCCCTAAGGTACTGTAGGGAGAGAAGAAAAACCAACAACAAAACCCGAGCATACTGAGCTGTTTCAAGGGTGAAAGGAGACAGAGCTGACCTTGGAAAGCCAACCCCATCCTAGTGCTGCCCCAGTGCTCAGATTTCTGTGCTGCGGCCAGAGCCCCTACACACTCACACGGCTCCATCAGTGAGGTACCCAACTTGAACAGAGTTCAAGATGAGATGCTCAAGGTCAGAGGACTGGATAGACAGAAACCCAGAGGTAGCTTGGCCCGGGGCACCAGGTGGCAGGTTGGTCCAAAGCCCAAGTTCACAACATTCACAGACTCACTCACCTTGAGTTTCTGGAATGTCCTAACCACTGTACCTTCATGTGTTTATTTATTCATTCATTCATCCAGTTAAGAAAACATTTAAATTTTTGCTTTATGCTAAGCCCTATGCTGGATGTTGAATACAAAGATAAGTAAGGCTGAGTCCTAAGGGTATGACAATGATACGATATGGACAGGAAGTACTATGGGAAAACAGAAGCAGAAGAGACCACTTCTCACCAGGTGATGACACTTGACTGGTTTTGATAAGCAGGAGTTAGTCATGTGGAGAGGCATTCTAGGCGGGAGCACCTGGGTGTGCCAAGCCCCAGAGGTGTTAGCATATGACCTGGTGACCCAGCAATTCCACTTTTCGGTATCTACCGTAGACAAACATGTACAAGTCCAGAAAAGGATACAAGGATGTTTGCATATAGTATTGTTTGCAATAGGGAAAAACTGGAAACAAATGTCCATCAAGAGGGCAATGGTTGAGGGACTTCCCGGGTAGCACAGTGGTTAAGAATCCGCCTGCCAGTGCAGGGGACACAGGTTCAATCCCTGGTCCAGGAAGATCCCACATGCCTCGGAGCAACTTAAGCCCGTGCGCCACAACTACTGAGCCTGCACTCTAGAGCCCGCAGGCCACAGCTACTGAAGCCTGTGCACCTAGAGCCCATGCTCCACAGCAAGAGAAGCCACTGCAATGAGAAGCCCGCACACCCCAACGAAGAGTAGCCCCCGCTTGCGGCAACTAGAGAAAGCCCGCGTGAAACAACAAAGACCCAACACAGCCAAAAGTAAATAAATAAAATTAAATAAATAAATTAATTTTTTTAAAAAAAGAAGGCAATGGGGCTTCCCTGGTGGCGCAGTGGTTGAGAGTCCGCCTGCCGATGCAGGGGACACGGGTTCATGCCCCGGTCCGGGAAGATCCCACATGCCGCGGAGGGGCTAGGCCCGTGAGCCATGGCCACTGAGCCTGCGCGTCCAGAGCCTGTGCTCTGCAACGGGAGAGGCCACAACAGTGAGAGGCCCGCGTACCGCAAAAAAAAAAAAAAAGAAGGCAATGGTTGAATAACCTAAAGTCCATTCATGCTCTTGGATTACTCTGCAATAACTAAAGCACAGGGGAGGTAGAGATGTGCTCTTATATGAAAACCTCCAAGACACTGTTGAAGAAAAAGCAGAACACTCAAAATATTCAGAGACTATACACCAAACTGATTTTGATGATTCTCTCTAGAGAGAATTGGTGAGGGAGAGTTTTGTAATGTTTGAAAATTAACAATGAGAATGTACTTATGTGTAAAATATATCATTAAGATAAAGTGTTTTGTTTTAGGAGATGGTGATGGGTCTTATTGTCTGAAACGGTGCTGTCCAAATAGAATTTTCTGCATTAATGGAAAATAGCTGTGCTATCCAATATGGTAGTCACTAGCCACGTGTGGTTATTGAGCACTTGAAATGTGGCTAGTGTGATAGAGGAACTGAATTTTATTAATTTATTTTAATTTAATTAATTAATTAATTTGGGCTACACCGGGTCTTACTTGCGACACGCGGAAACTTCGTTGCGGCATACAAGATCTTTAGTTGTAGCATGCGGACTTCTTAGTTGCGGCACACGGACTCTTAGCTGCAGCATGCATGGGGGATCGAGTTCCCCGATCAGGGGTCGAACCTGGGCCCCCTGCATTGAGAGCATGGAGTTTTACCCACTGGACCACCAGGGAAGTTCCTGAATTTTAAATTTAATTTAATTTTAATTAATTAAAAATGTATTCGCTACGTGTGGCCAGTGGCAACTGTATTGGACAGTTCCCGGCTGGAATATCTAGAACATTGAGTTCAGGATGGGGTAGAGGCAGATGGAGGATGTGGCTGGAAAGATGGGTTGGGATTGAACGGTGATTTGCAAGATGGGCTAAGGAGTTTGGGTTTTATCCTATAGACAGTGAGGAGTATGAATGGAAGTGACTAGATCAGATTTATCCTTTTAAAAGATAACTCTGGCAGCCCTTCAGAGTGTAGATCAGAGCAGGCAGAGGGCTGCAGGCAAGGTTTATCTCCTCCGAAGGCTGCTGTTTGTCTCTGTGGCCTCTGGACATTGCCCCAGCATTCCAGATGGGCAGCTGAGTAAAGTACTCTGATTCAACAGCTATATTTTTCAGATCTCAGGCAACCCCAGGTGGAAAAACTTGTCCGAGTTATTGAGAAGGGTTAACCTTAGTGGGGGAGGCTGTCTCTGGGTTGGAACACAGGAAGAACAGCAGACGGATGGCATTAGAGTGGAAATGTGTAGCAGGTTTCAGAGCAGGGACCGTAGAGGAAGTTTCTCCAGGGTCAAGAATTTGCCCCGGGCAGATTCTTTGGAAGGTACAGTTGCACAGTCCATGTTTCAGCTCCACAGGCAAGGGTTCTGCTCAGCAGGCCTGCCCTAGTTCATTGGGGCCCTTCCCCGAAGTCCACTGGGGACCTCCTTTTTGGTGAAAGAGGAGTTCTAGTGGGGGATCCATTAATTTAGCTGACTTTCAGGGAACACCTACTATGCAAGACACAATGCTGGGCGCTTGGTCCAGTGCAAACAAAGCAGACATGGTCCCTGACTCCGTGGGGTTTCCCATTAAAGTCAAAGGCCTGAGTACATAATTACAAATTGTGATATGTGTTTTAAAGTGCAATAAAAAAGATAAGTGCTATGAGAGAATAATAACAAGGGGAAAATAATTTCAATTGGCAGAGGGTCAGAGAAGATGTCTCTCAGGAAGTTTAAGCTTCTCTACCCCATAAGGGCCCAAAAGACAAACGGAAGTTAGCTAAGTAAAGAGGGAACCTAGAAAACAGGATTCCAGGCAGAAGGACTGATGTGTGCAAAGTCTCTGAAATGGGAACTTGACCTGGGAAAGAAGGGTAGAGTGGGTAGGGCATGGTGAGTGAGAGGGTGAGAGGGCCAGGGTGAGGTAAAGAGGGGCAGGCAGCACCCAGACACTGCAGGCTTTGTTTTATTCTGAGTGCAGAATTTAAGCAGAAGAGATCTGAATGTCTTTCTGGATGTTGTGTGAGGAAATGGATTAGAGCAGGGGATCAGCAAACTGTAGCCTGGATGGCCCACAAGCTAAGAATGGTTTTTATTTATTTTTTTTTTTTTAAAGAAAGATACAAGTCATCCTTTTTTTTTTTTTTACTTTATTTGTTTTTGGCCCTATTGGGTCTTCTTTGCTGCGTGCGGGCTTTCTCTAGTTGTGGCGAGCGTGGGTTACTCTTTGTTGCAGTGCACGGGCTTCTCATTGCTGTGGCTTCTCTTGCTGTGGAGCATGGGATCTAGATGTGCGGGCTTCGTTAGTTGTGGTTCGCAGGCTCAGCAGTTGTGGCACACAGACTTAGTTGCTCCACGACATGTGGAATCTTCCCAGACCAGTGCTCAAACCCGTGTCCCCTGCATTGGCAGGCGGATTCTTAACCACTATGCCACCAGGGAAGCCCTAAGAATGGTTTTTACATCATTAAATGGTTAAAAAGAATCAAAAGAAGAAGAATACTCTATGTGTTATGTGAAGGTTTTAAGGAATTCAAATTTCAGTGTCAATAATTTCAATTATTTATTGAAATTAAAATTTTCAATAAAGTTTTATTGGCACACAGCCAGACTCACTTGCTTACAAATTGTCTACGGCTGCTTTGGCACTGCAGTGGCAGAGCTGAGTAGTTGCAATGGTGATTGCATGCCTGCAAAGCCTAAAATATCTACTATCAAGCCCTTTACACAAAAACTACACCGGCTCCTGGATTTGAAGAAGACCAATTAGGAGATTGCTGTAGTCATCAGGTGCAAGATGATAGGGACCTGTTCTAGGTGGTAGCCGTGGAGGTGCTCAGTGCATGGCCTGAAGTATCCGAGGGAGAGAATCGGTACAATTTGCTCAAGTGTGCATGGTAGGGGGGAGAGACATTTCAAAATGACACCCTCCAGGGACTTCCCTGGTTGTCCAGTGGATAAGACTCCAGGCTCCCAATGCCGGAGGCCGGGGTTCGATCCCTGGTCGGGGAACTAGATCCCACATGCATGCCACAACTAAGAAGCCTGCATGCCACAACTAAAAGATCCCGCATGCCTCAACTAAAGATCCTGCGTGCCGTGACAAAGATCCCGTGTGCCACCACTAAGACCTGGTGCAGCCTAAATAAATAAATAGATAAATAAAATAAATATTTAAAAAAAGACTCCCTCCCATGAGTTTGGAGGACTCAGAGTAGGACATTAGTGGGGCACTTGACAAAATTTGAATAAAGTTTGTTGATTAGGTAATAGTGTCGTTCCTGTTCATTTCCTCACCTTGATCATTGTATTGTGGTTCTGTATGATGTAACATTTGGGGAATTAGGGAAGAGTATATTTAAATTCTTTGTTCGGACTTCCCTGGTGGTCCAGTGGGTAAGACTCTGCGCTCCCAATGCAGGGGGCTCGGGGTTCAGTCCCTTGTCGGGGAACTAGATCCTGCATGCATGCCACAGCTAAGAAGTCCACATATTGCAACTAAAGATCCTGTGTGCCGCCACTAAGACCCGGTGCAGCCAAAATAAATAAATAAACATTAAAACAAAAGTTCTTTGTAACGTTTTTGCAACTCTTTGTAAGTCTGAAACTATTTCAAAATGAGAAGTTGAAAAATAAAAATAGATTAAAACAAAGTAAAAATGACTCCCTGGTTTTCAGCTTGAGTATCTACATAGACAGGTCATTTACTGGGATGGGGAAAATGGTAAAGAGGCAGGAGAAGAGGGGAGGATCAGACTTCACTTTGTCTTTTTTTTTTTTTTTTTGGCCGTACCACAGGGCTTGTGGGATCTTAGTTCCCCGGCCAGGGATTGAACCTGGGCCCTCAGCAGTGAAAGGACAGAGTCCTAACCACTGGACCACCAGGGAAGTCCACAGACTTCACTTTGGACAGTTTAGGTTTGAGATGTTGATCTGAGAATGTGTCAAAAAGGCAGGGCCAGGCACTATCCTGAATCTCACTGATGAGCCCGAGACCTGGGAGAAGGTATAGAAACTGTGCAGCTCAACCTCAGAATGGGAGCTCTGTGCCTGAGGTGAGGCTGGACAAAGGGGATCGGGGGGAAGTTTGTGGAGTATCTGTGGAATCGCAGGTATGCTGCTCAGCACTTGGTCACCTCAGCCTCGTAACAACCCTGTCCAGTTGGACTTATTCTTCCCAGTTTACAAACGAGGAAAGAGACTTAGAGAGGTGCAGATCCGCTTTAGGACACAGCTAGGAAGTGGGAATGTGAGGGCTCGCCAGCGGATTTTTCCTTCTTGCTGATACTGACCACCCATGGCAGATACTGAGTATATTAGCATCCTAGAGCTGCCATAACAAATAGAACAAACTGGTGACTTAAAACAGCAGAAATTTCTTCTCTTACGGTTCTGGAGGTCAAAGGTCCAAAATCAGAGTGTTGGTAGGGCCACACTCCCTCCCCAGGCTCTGGGGGAGAATCTTACCTTGCCCTTCTGCTGGCTGCTGTTGGCTGCTGGCAATCTGGTAGCTTCTTTGGCATCCCTTGGTTGATAGCCATATTACTCCAGTCTCTGCTTCTTTCTTCACATCATCTTCTCTGTGTGTCTGTCTCTGTGTCTTATCTCCCTCTGCCTCACTCTTCTAAGGACACTTGCCACTGGATTTACAGTCTAATTGGATAATCCAAGATGATCTCCTTATTTTGAAATCCTTAACTACGTCTGCAAAGACTGTTTTTCTAAATAAGGTATCATTCACAGGTTCTGGAGATTAGGATATGGATATATCTTTTCAGGGGCCATCATTCAACCCACCACAAGAGGCTAGAGGAGGCCAGAGCTGCTGGCCTTGGAAATCTAGTAAAATGCTTCTTGAGCTTAAAAAACAGGCTGCCTTTCAGTCTTCCTTCATCCAATTTCACAAATGTGCCTCTTTGTGGAATGGATCAGCAGCCTAAATGCTGCCAACACAAATGTGGCTTGCTCTTCCAGACTGCCTGTAATTATGACAAAATGCTCAGATTCTGGGGCCTTTAGCCACGGGATATTTGAGCACAGAAGGGAATTACAGTAAATGTGCCAGCAATGATGCCCTATCAGAGTGTGGAGTGTTGGGGAGATTGTGTGTGAATCTGTACCTAGAAACACCCTCTTCCCGAGGCTATCGGTTTCACCTATAACCACAGCTACCTGGGCAGCTCACCACCTTCCTCCACATGTTAGCCGAGGTTCCTTGGGCGAGCTTCTTGTCACATGCTGCTGAAGTTACAATGACCTAATAACAGGACATTGGCTCCTACGGACGGGAGCCAAAGCAGGGCAGTGGAGAGGCGAGTGGGAAGAGCGGAATGTAAAGTGATGTAAATGTAGTTCTCCCGGTCCCACCAGCCTGTGACTCATCTGCTCGCAGAGAACTGGCTCGGCTGTACCACAGAGAGAATCATTTTTATTTCTGCCACTTGGGATTTTTGCAGTCCTCGAGACCTTTGGCATGAAAAGAGTGAGGAGAAGGCATTGGCAGAACTCAAACCCCTGGTTTCTGATTCTCTGGTCCCCACTCTTTCCATGATGGCTTAGCGACTGGTGAGAACTCTTGAGAACAGCTTCTTCACCACCTTTATCAAACCTTATCAGTAAATAACATGCTGCCGGGAGATTATATAACAACTTCTATTTGTAGAACACTTTACAGTTTGCAAAGCACTTTCGTATATTATTTCAGCACTCTGGCAACTGCCCTGTAACTCTGGCTTCCTAGAGAAGTTTCCTGGCATCCTGCACCAGTGGTATTTCATGACAGGATATTGATTTAGTGTGTGGATGGTGCCTCATCCCGCACAGCAGAGACAGAAGGTGGGGTTTTGGGGTATTTACACAGCTGTTTGACACTTCCAAAGCTACCCAAAATTATATTTTTGAAAACTGATGCTGTTCCCAGAGGGCAGGAAGCATGCTTTCATTTCGCTTTATTATAAATCTATTCATACTGGGGCAGTTAAATATGTATTGGAGATGCCAAGCAACAAGGACCCTGGATGCTGTATTCAGTCTGTTTCCAAACCTTTAGGAGGAATTTAAACTTCAGTTCCCTGCAAATGCTGCAGAGTCCTTGAGGCTGTCATTTGCAAACCACTTCATGCAGTAACTGTGTGTGGGAAGCCTGCACACACCATCCGTGTGGATTATGGATGGTTTTGCAGACTCAGCGGAATGTTTGGATCCATCGACAGCTTGATCAGAATCAGAGTCATGTATCAGCCTGCAACAGGAAAATAGTTCCTACTAGACGGAAACTTCCCACAGGGAGGCCAGAGTTGAAAGCAGTCACTGGTTTCTGCTGCTTTAACGGCAAGTCATAGAATCACAGATTTTAAAACTGGAAAGGATCTGAGAGACCACATCTTCTCTCCCCTTTATTTTATAATGAGGAAACTAAGGCATAGAGAAGTGAAATGATGACTCCAAGATCACATACACAGTCTAAGTACAATGCTCTTTCCACCGTGCCATAGTATTTATTCCAGAAAACACCTAAGCCACATATTGTTTTGCAGATCAAAGAAACTGGCATTATTTAGGGTCACGCTCATGGTCTGCCCAGCTTCCAGTGCAAACACGAGACCCTGATTTGTTATCACCAGCAGCTTTTGAATGAATTGCCTTGTGATGCCTTATGTCAAAAGTAGTGTCACAGTTAGAACCAAAACATCTGTAAACGTGGTGTCATGGCACAGCCTCTCCGTGGCATGAAACCAGAGCAATACTGTACCATTCACCTCATTATCAGATTAGCTGCGTCAAAAAAAATGTATTAAATACTTTTATCCACCCTGCACCCAACGGTTCATCAGATGGGAAGGGATGACATCAAGTCCCTCAGCAGCTGCTTTGCAGTGAACAGCAAAACTCAGGGTAAGAATGGCCCAACACACAACCTGAGGCAAAGCGCTTTACTGGTATGTGCAAGGCAGGTTTTCACTGCTCACACGTGGTTTGTTTGTTTGTTTTTTAATCCACCATGGAAGACTCCTCAATCCTAAAAAGGCATCGTGGGAAAATCTGGCATTAAGCAGGACATTTCCTTTGCTCATGAACGGCTATAACCCTCCTGCCTTTCCATTTTCTACTCCTTCTGCCTGGAATGTTCTCGCACTCTCCCCTCCCTCAGTCTTCTCTCAAGATTCAGCTTAAGTGTCACCTTCTTTGGGAACATTTCCTTGACTGTTTTTTTTTTAAATTTTTTGGCCGTGCCCATATGGCATGTGGAATCTTAGTTCCCTGACCAGGGATCGAACCCTCGTCCCCTACATTGGGAGTGAGGAGTCTTAACCACTGGACTGACAGGGAAGTCCCAACACTGCCCCTTCTTTACCCCACTCCAAGCTGAGTTCAAGCATCCTTTTTCTGTACCCCCCCCACCCCACGTGAATCCAACGCTTCCTCTCTCACCCAGCTTGTCACACAATACTGTAGCTTTAGGTTTATTTGTCTGTTAAAAGGCACACACCACGTGAGCCATGGCTGCTGAGCCTGCGTGTCCGGAGCCTGTGCTCCGCAATGGGAGAGGCCACAACAGTGGGAGGCCCGCGTACCGCAAAAAAAAAAAAAAAAAAGGCACACTCCATGGGGGGAAAGAACATTTTTCATATCAGCATTTTTGTTTTTAATTTTATTGAAGTATGGCTGATTTACAATGTTGTGTTAATTTCTACTGTACAGCAAAGTCAGCATTCTTATTGACTGGAATAATGCCAGGAACAGTGTAGGTTTTTGATAAACGTCAGTAGAATGAATTCTTCTGCTTGCCATTCAACCTCCCCCTTTATCTGTCTTCTCTTACTTTGCCCAAATCCTTAATGTGATCAATTTTCTCCTCTTCAAGCTGCCTCCTAATCTACCTATAAATGCCCCCAAGCCAAATACTATCAGGGACACTCCTGTAGTTGAACTCTGGGTCTATTGCTCATTGCAACAGAGGATGCATACCATGGGGAAGGGTGGGACATCTCTGGAAGAAAGTATTAGAAAGAAATAGGAGGGAATTCCCTGGCATTCCAGTGGTTGGGACTCCGTGGTCTCACTGCCAAGGGCCCGAATTCCCTGGTCGGGGAACTAGGATCCCACATGCTGTGCGTTGCGGCCAGAAAAACAAAACAAAACAAAACAACCCAAAAAACAAAATAGGA
The DNA here is from genome assembly GCF_949774975.1 of Lagenorhynchus albirostris. Classification (NCBI taxonomy): domain Eukaryota; kingdom Metazoa; phylum Chordata; class Mammalia; order Artiodactyla; family Delphinidae; genus Lagenorhynchus; species Lagenorhynchus albirostris. The sequence goes on along the minus strand of NC_083103.1, from coordinate 13,079,953 downwards.
TTGGCTTGTGTTGGATGGTTTGTATAATGGATCAGAGAAGTGGGGTTTTGCTCTGTATTGGAGGCTGTCAGGAAACAGGGGTGATTCTGTGATTGGCTATCAGTAAGAATGAAGCAAAGCTAAGGCTGTGATTAACAAAGAATCTGTGCAGTCATTCATATTAGCCAAAATAACAGGGGGATGTTTGGTCATTTCTGTGGTTAGGATAATGTTCATACTTTTGCCTGTGTTCAAACATCAGTGATTATGTTTTTGTGTTGATCTATCGTGGTCACAGAATGGCCTTGTCTGTACTGATGATTTGCAAAATTATTTCTACAGAACACTAAGGCCTAGCTAATAATACCAGGCCAGCACCCAGATGCCAGGAGCTGCTTTTCTCTTTCTCATAACCCACACTCATTCCTAACTTTCATCAATCTGTTTCTCCTCTTAGGATGCTATTCTCCGTTCCCCAGCAAACTCCACAAAACCCCATCTTCCCCATGAGGCTTTCCTAAATACTACTTTCTCCATTAGATTATCTTTTCTGAATGCATCTAAAAGTCTTGGTTGGCATACCACAGTTTAGTACTCAACTGTGTTCTAGCCTGAATTGTTTGACTTGTTTCACACGTATTTTTTTTAATAAGTTTATTTATTTGTTTTTATTTTTGGCTGTGTTGGGTCGTCCTTGCTGTGTGTGGGCTTTCTCTAGCTGAGGTGAGCGGGGGCTACTCTTCGTTGCAGTGCGCGGGCTTCTCATTGCGGTGGCTTCTCTTGTTGTGGAGCACGGACTCTAGGTGCGCAGGCTTCAGTAGTTGTGGCACGTGGGCTCAGTAGTTGTGGCTTGCGGGCTGTTGAGCGCAGGCTCATTAGTTGTGGCGCACGGGCTTAGTTGCTCCGCAGCATGTGGGATCCTCCCGGGCCAGGGCTCGAACCCGTGTCCCTTGCACTGGCAGACAGATTCTTAACCACTGCACCACCAGGGAAGCCCTAGCATGTATTTTTCTTCTTAGTAGATTGTAAACCTTATTTAGGGGCAGGGCTGTTTCTCATACTTCAGGATCCTCCAGAAATGAGCGCCCGCTGAGGTGAAACGAATGGCTGGTCTGAGTAAGGGGAGAGGGCAGCTTGCTTCTGTATCACAGCTCTGAAAACACAGCTACAGGCCTGCAGGGGAGAAACCATTAGCTTGCCCTTTCCCCTGCTGGCTGCCATTTCTAACACCCTGAGCTGATCTTCCCATCAAGAAAGCTTTTTCCAATTTTTCTTTTGGAGCAATCATTTCTTTCCAAGAGTTATTTTTTTTTTTTTGGCACTCTCTTCTGTCCCTACCTGTCTGAAAGCTCCTTGAATGCAGGATCTACCATTAATGCATTTTTGTCTCCTGTCACTCTCCCAAAGCACCTGGCACCTGACTTAGACGGTGGAAGGAAAGGACCAGCAGTTCCCGACCAACCCCATCTCCTGCCTGGCTCGACGCAGAAAGCGGAGTGCATCAGAGCTGTCTCCTGTCGGGCCGGGTGGGACGCCTATGAGGCTCACTGCAATGGCCTTTGGCACAAGACCTCAGCCTGGGCAGTTAGCCGCACGCTCTCCGGCCCATCATCACTGCCCCGGGTTGCTCCTTAGAAGGACACTAAGCAGGTTTGGGGAAACTTTAATTAAAAGCTGCGAGTTTCAACCACTCTCCACAGAGACGCTGGGATTCGTCAAAGCTGGAGAAGTATAAGCAATCGACATCGACCGCAAAGCCAGCAGGCAGAATCAGCTCGGTTTCCACCGCCGGGATGCGGTTTGCTTTCTACAAAGCCTACTCACGCCAACTGTACGGATCAGCCAATCACACAACCCGAGAGGGCGTGGTCGCCAAGTAGAAGGTGGAGAAGGCGGAGCCGAAGCCTTGATTAGCATCCGGTCTGGGGCGGGGGGCGGGGCCCAGAGGCCTGGCAGCGCCGCGTCTGAAGAGGCTTCAAGTTGCGAGGCCGAACACCAACGGCCATGTTTATTTCTGGCAGGTCAGCTGACTTGGACTAGCTCAGGGCCAACACGTAGGCGGTATCCCTTTTCTCTGGGGAGCGGATGAGGCCCTCCCCTCACACACTTCCCATCTCTCCGCGCGCGCCCCCGCCTTGCCGGTGAGCCTGTTTGGCGGGAAGTTGGCTTAGTTGGCCTACCTGTGGCTCAGCGGGTTCTGTGGTCCCCGCCTTGTTTTTCCCAAGAAGCTTCTCAATCTTTCGTCGGTCATCTCGGCATAAGGCATAGTACCCCTTCGCACGGAGGACGCCATGGCTCCCAGGAAACGCCCAGAAACCCAGAAGACCCCCGAGGTGGTTGTGCGCCCCAAGAGCAAGAGGAACAGAAGCCCCTGGGAGCTGGAGCCCGAGGCCAAGAAGCTCTGTTTGAAGGGCCCCGGTACTGCCTGCGCCTGCTGCTTTAATTAATTCCGCCATTTGGGGTTCTCACACAGGAGGCTGGAGTGGGGGGTGGGTGCGCCTGGGTCCCTGAGGCCGTCCCAAATTATGAACGCCTCAGGCTGTGCATTTTGTCTGCAGGTCCTATGACACCTTAGAGCTTGGGCTTAACCTCCCTCAGGTGACAGGAAGAGGCAGATGAGCTCCATTACAACAGACACAACGGACTTTTCAAATTCCTTGTTTGTACCAGAATTTTTACACACTGAGGACTGCTTAAGATAATCCCACTTTGCCTAGTGGTGTGTGTACTTAATTTCTCTAGTCACGATTGCTAGCTGTATGTCCTTTTGGTTTAACTGCGGAAACCCTCCCATTTCCCTCCTTCCTTCCTTCGAAAACTCATTCTTAGGGGTTTATTGGGGCTTGAACCTGGGGCTATAAGGAATGTAGGGAACTCCAAAGACAGGGGGTTGTTGATGAAGTGTTTTTTTTGTTCATGAGAAGAAAGAATCGGTTGTCACGAGGCGGGATTCATAGAGATCAGGTCCTCAAATACATGTTGGTAATCCAGAGTTGCTTTATTCCTATTCTAGGTGGATCTGCCTTCCCCAAAGTAGCCTAGCGAATTTAGCGCCACACCGGACCCTATGGATCCTGCTGGTTTTAAGGAGAAGAGATTGCACTTAGGGCCAACCACTGGTCACCTCTACATTATTTTAATATAGGATTTAAAGAAACTGCTTTTCCCGAAAAGTCACTTCTATGCTGTCCTAAAATCTTTTTATTGTGCTTTATATATAACTTTTAAATTGTCACCCAACCCTATCACTAGTTTTCCAGCCCAAACTGGGAAGAGTTCTGCAGTTCTCATGTGTTTCTTTGGCTCAGTTCTCAGGAACCCCGCAAGATCATAGTTTCACTTCAGAAGTACTATTTTGGGGAATGTTTTTTGGAAAGGGCTGAATTCCTACTCACTATTTATTTGTTGTGCTGGGTGAGACTGAGCAGAACGTGGAAAAACCTTAGGAGATGATAAGAGAGATTGTCTATGCCGAATGAAGGAACAAGGCTTTCTTTTGGGGATGTTTCAGCAGAAAAATCTTTGAGTGAGATTGGAGCGGAAAATATGTGTCTGTTCTGCTTGGCAGGTCCTAGCAGAAGATTTGACTCAGGCTGCCTTTGGGCGGGGTTGGCTAGCCTGCGGGTCCCGCCACCATGCAGCATCGTCAGGGCCCTCCACCGGCATAAGCTGGGCACAGCTGCCTGGCCATCACTACAGCAGGTGAGGCGTTTCCTGGCTGAAGAGCTCAAGGGTTTGCATGGTGCCTTTTTTTTTTTTTTTACTGCTGGATGGTCCAAAATTAGATGCTGGGTTGGTTCAGTGGGTCGGCGGAGTGGTCAGATCACCCCCATCTTGTTGACTCCTGGGCACTCAGTCATGTAGAAGTGCCCACTGGGCACTCAGCCATGTAGAAGTCCTATGCTGTAGGGCGTCCCAGCAGGAATGCACCCTGCCTCCTTGCTTTCCATGATTAGATCATGTATATTGCAAATATTTTTATGCACAGAGTCAGGCAGTTATTTTTCCTTTAGTGGGAGGACCTGACCCCACTTATCTATGCGGGAGTCAGAGATTGGCAATTTACCCTTACGTTTTAATTCAACTTAATTTTTTTCTCTCTGTATCAGGGTCTCCAGCAGTCCTTTTTGAACTCTCTGGCTTCTTACCGGATATTCCAAAAGGCTGCCCCTTTTGACAGGAGGGCCACATCCCTGGCGTGGCACCCAACTCACCCCAGCACCCTGGCTGTGGGTTCCAAAGGGGGAGATATCTTGCTCTGGAACTTTGGCATAAAGGACAAACCCACCTTCATTAAAGGGGTGAGCAGTTCCCTGTGCCAGACGATAGTGCTGAAGAAGTGTGTGTTGAAGGGATGAAAAGTCATCCGGTAACAAGGAGATAATTGGGATCAAAAATAACTGTGGGTATTTTCAAACGGGTCAATGGTGATGATACTCAACTCTTTATTGAACGCCTGCCCTTAAAATATTAGGAAGTATGAAATATTGATCACCCTCGTAAATCACCTAGAATCTAAGCCCTTTCTTACCTCCTTGGCCTCATCTTGTACTACTGTCTTTCCTCATTCCCTATGCTTTAGCCATACTGGCTATTTCTATTCCTGAAGCTGAGTCTTTGCACTTGCTGTTCCCTTTGACTGGAGTGCTCTTTCCCATGGTTTTCTCATGGCTGGCTCCCTCTTATCATTCAGGTCTCGGCTCAATATATTTTTTCAAAAAGGCTATTACTGACCGCTCTGCCTAATGACTGATGACTCCCTATCTCATTATCCTGCTTCACTTTTCCCCCACAATGTTTATCAATATCTGAAATGTTTTACTTATTTGTTTGTCTTTACCCACTGGAAGGTAAGCTCCATGATGGCAGGGACCTTGTTTTTCTGATTTACCACTGTAACCCCAGTACCTAAAACAATGTTTGGCCTAGATAGCTGCTTTGTATTTGTTGAATGAATGAGGGGCTTGGAGTATAACTGGATAGGTGGGATGTCTACCGACAAGATAACTAACAATACAGCAGTACAGATGCTAAATGCTACATACAGAACATGAGAGAAGGAAGAATCTCTTGTGAATTACAGTCAATAGAGGTTTCATAGATGAGTGAGGAGTGAGGAAGAACAATATTTAGATAAATGGAGAGAAAAGGAGGAAAGGCAGAGTGTGTTTGGGGCAAGGTTTGGCATAGAGCTTTTTAGGGGTGCTCTTAATTGTGCTAGTGTTTGTCATCAGTCGCTGAGGGGTGAGGGTATTGGCCCCTCCACCAAAGACAAGACCGTTAGCTTGCCCAGCTGGGGACTGACATTGGAGGGCTATACTGTGAAAGGTGATGCTCTGGGTTTAGAGCAGGAGCCACAAATTCACATGCGTAAAGAAGCCACACAGATAAAAGAATGATGTAGGATGGTGGTTAGTGGTAAATTGGAGATGGTTGACAGGTGGGAATCTAGGTCCTGAGGTATCAGATCTGATTTTTTCACATGAAGACTGAAATGTTCTGACTTTAAACAATTGTGATGAAACACATATAAAATTTACCATCTTAACCATTTTTAAGTTTACAGCTCAGTGGCTTTAAGTACATTTACATTCTTGTGTAACCAGTCTCCAGAACTTTTTCATCTTGCAAAACTGAAACTCTGTAGCCATTAAACACTAATTCCCCATTCCTCCTTCTCTCCAGACCCTGGCAACCACATTCTGCTTTCTGTCTCTATGATTTTGACTAAGTATCTCATACAAGTGGAATCAGACAGTATTTGTCCTTTTGTGATAGGCTTATTTCACTTAGCACAGTGTCCTCAAGTTTTATCCGTGTTGCAGCACGTGTCAGAATTTTCTTCCCTTTAAAGGCTGAATAATATTCCACTGTATGTATGTACCACATTTTGTTTATCCATTCATCTGTTGATGGACATTTGGGTTGCTTCCACCTTTTGGCTTTTGTGAATAATGCTGCTCTGAACGCGGTTGTACAGATATCTCTTCGAGCCCCAGCTTTCAGTTCTTTTGGTTATGTACCCATAGTGGAATTGCTGGATCACATTGTGACTCTATTTTTCATTTTTTGAGGAACCACCATACTGTTTTCCATAGAGGCTGTACCATTTTACATTCCCGCCAACAGTACTCAGGGGTTTCAATTTAAAATATCCTGGTTTTTAATGTTGGGAACTAAGTGAAATTGAACATGCTCTGTAGCTAAACAAAACACATTTGTGAACTGGATTCTGCATTAGCTCACTGTTTTTCTACCTCAGGTTTAGAGGCCAAAGGTAAACCCAGGATGAGTTCTTTTAAGTGGAGGGTTTGGAGAGCAGCTCATCAGAAAAGGCCAGGTTAGGCAGGCTTGAAGATTAGGATTCAAGGTATGAGATCAGTGTTCAAGAAAATAAGTGCCTGAAGCCCAAAGAAAGGCAGCCAGGGGATTACTTGGTGGTCTGTCTACCCAGCTGGTGAGACAGGTGACCCCCAGGAGGGGTAGCTTTAAGTTGAAGTCAGAACCCAGAGCTCAGGCAGGAGGAGATTGGTTTTTTTCCTAGGCATCCAGGACATGGGAATAGAGAACTTTAAGAAACAGCCTAAGAGTGTCCTAGGGGAAGAGTTTCCTGACAAAAAGGGGAATGATAACTGCTTTGAACTTGTGTCAGGCTGAAGCTGCTTTTGGTTTATATCACCCTTTATTATGATGTGCATTTAAGTGAAGTTTCCTTACACACTGTTGTGGAGATTGGTCTGGGCATTTGAACTCTGTGACTAGTAGGGAACTAGGTTGTAGCAGGAGAAGGGTAGGTGGTCTGGAGAACTGTCTGTTTTTACTCCCAGGAACTGACGGCAGAAAGTTGATTTGAGACCAGTGACTGAGGGAGCAGCAGTGCTTCATTTTGTCATTTCTTTAGTCATCTGGCCTTGGCTCTGATCTTAATCTTTCAGGCCCTTGGCAAGGGGACATGTATTACATTTTCAAAATGAAGATTATTTTATTCTCATTGTAAAAATGACCTGTGCTCATTGTAAGAAATTCAGGCAATACAGAAAAAAGTATAAAGAATAAAGTAACTATTACCTGAAATCCCCATTTGAGGCATCTTTATGTGCGTGTATATACTGTTATACACACCCGTTCTTCTACTTATATTTTTATGTAAATATTCTATCCTAGAATCTGTTGTATTTTACTTATTAGATCATATCCTAGTTTAGTCATCTTGTACCAGATGACGACCACTTAAAAATATCTTATTTCCTGGACTTCCCTGGCGGTCCAGTGGTTAAGACTCCATGCTTCCACTGCAGGAGGCGTGGGTTCGATCCCTGGTTGGGGCACTAAGATTCCCACATGCTACTGGGCCAAAAATAAATAAATAAAATTAAAATAAAAATTTAATTAATTAATTAAAAATTAAATTTAATTAAAATAAATAAAATTAAAATATATATATATCTTATTTCCTTTTTTTGGTAATGCCTTTGGTTTTGGTATCAGGGTAATGTAGACCTCATGTAAAGAGTTGGGAAGTATTCCCTCCACTTGAATTTTCTGGAATAATTTGTATAGAATTGGTACTATTCCTTTCTTAAATTTTTTAATAGCATTCACTAGTGAAGCCATCTGTGCCTGGAGTTTTCTTTGTTGGAGGGTTTCTAACTATGTATTCAATTTCTTAATAGATACAGGGCAATTTAGGTTATCTATTTCTTCTTGAAGGAGCTTGGTAGTTTCTTTCAAGTAATTTGTCCACTTTATCTAAATTTTTGAATTTAGTGGTGTAAAGTTGATCATAGTATTCCCTTATTATCCTTTTAATATCCATAGGATCTGTAGTAATGTCCTCCCTCATATTTCTTTTTTTTTTTTTTTTTGCGGTACGCGGAGCTCTCACTGCTGTGGCCTCTCCCGTTGCGGAGCACAGGCTCCGGACGCGTAGGCTCAGTGGCCATGGCTCACGGGCCCAGCCGCTCCGCGGCACGTGGGATCCTCCCGGACCAGGGCACGAACCTGCGTCCCCTGTATCGGCAGGCGGAACCCCAACCACTGCGCCACCAGGGAAGCCCCCTCATATTTCTTGATATTGGTAATTTGTGTCTTCTTTTTTTTTTCCCCTAATCAGTCTTGTTAGAGGATTATCAATTTTGTTGATATTTTCAAAGAACCAGCTTTTAGTTTCATTGATTTTTTTTCTCTGTTGTTATTCTGTTTTCTTTTTTGTTGACTTTTGTTGTATTATTTTCTTTCCTATGCTTACTTTGGGTATAATTTGCTTTTCTTTTTCTGGTTTCTTAAGATAGAAACTTGAATTGTTTATTTGAGACCTTTCTTTTCTAATATAACCATTTAATGCTATACATTTCCCTCTATTTCTTAACTGCATCTCACAGATTTTGTTGTGTTTTTGTTTCCATTCAGTTCAAATTATTTTCCAAATTCTTTTTTTTTTTTTTGCGGTACACGGGCCTCTCACTGTTGTGGCCTCTCCCGCTGCGGAGCACAGGCTCCGGACGCACAGGCCCAGCAGCCATGGCTCACGGGCCCAGCCGCTCTGAGGCATGTGGGATCCTCCCAGACCAGGGCACGAACCTGTGTCCCCTGCATCAGCAGGCGGACTCTCAACTACTGCGCCACCAGGGAACCCCCCAAATTCTTTATGATTTCTTCTTTGACCTATGGGTTATTCTGAAGTATTCTGTTTAATTTCCAAATATTTGGGCATTGTTGAGATACCTCCCTGTTATTGATTTCTAGTTCAATTCTGTTACGAACAAAAGACATTTTACGTGATTTCCAGTCATTTTATTTTTTTTTTATTTTTTTTAAATTTTATTTTATTTTATTTTTTTTATTTTTTTTTATTTTATATTTTTTTATTTGTATTTTGGCTGAGCATACGGACTATCTTAGTGAGTTTTCCATATGCATTTGAAAAAAAAATGTGTATTCTGCTGTTTTGGGGTGAATTTTTTTTTTTTTTTCCTGTGGCTGCACTGCGCAGCATGTGGGATCATAGTTCCCCGACCACGGATAGAACCCATGCTGCCTGCAGTGGAAGGATGGAGTCTTAATCACTGGACTGCCAGGGAAGTCCCTGTTTTGGGGTGAATTATTCTCTAAATGTCAGTTAGGTTAAGTTGGTTGATAGTGTTGTTTAAATATTTTGTATCTTTTTTTTCTTAATGTTCTGTATCCTTATTGATTTTATGTCTCATCAATTATTGAGAGAGGAATATTGGAATCTTCAACTATAAAATTGTGGTTCTGTCTATTTTCCTTTAGTGTTTGCTTCAAGCATTTGGAAACTCTGTTATTAGGTGCTTACACGTTTAAAATTTTGTCATTTTGATGAATTGACAACTTTGTCATTGTGTGATGTCTCCCTTTACCCCTGGTAATATTTCTTGTCTTGAAATCTTTGTTTGATATTAATGTAGCCACTGCAGCTTTTTTATCATTAGTATTTGCATTGTATATCTTTTTTTTCATCCTTTTATTATTAATGTATTTGTGTATTTGTATATAAATGAGCTTCCTGTAGATAGCATGTAAAAAAAATCCAATCTGGGAATTCCATGGTAGTCCAGTGGTTAGGACTCCTAAAACTAATACAGTGTTATACGTCAATATCTCAGTAATTTTTTTAAAAATTTCATTTAAAATAAAGTTAACCTGTGGGAAGTTCCCTGGTGGTCCAGTGGTTAAGACTTGGTGCTTTTTGTTATAAAGCAGAAGCTAACACACCATTGTAAAGCAATTATACTCCAATAAAGATGTAAAAAAAAAAAAAAAAGACTTGGTGCTTTCACTGCTGAGGGCCTGGGTTCAGTCCATGGTTGGGGAACTAAGATCCCACAAGCCACATGGTGGCACAGCCAAAAAAAAAAAATCCAATCTGACAATCTCTACCTTTTTTTTTTGGGGGGGGGTGTACGGAGGCGTCTCACTGCTATGGCCTCTCCTGTTGCGGAGCACAGGCTCCGGACGCACAGGCTCAGCGGCCATGGCTCACGGGCCTAGCTGCTCTGCGGCATGTGGGATCTTCCCAGACCAGGGCACGAACCCGTGTCCCTTGCATCGGCAGGCGGACTCTCAACCACTGCGCCACCAGGGAAGCCCCAAATCTCTACCTTTTAATTGGAGCATTTGACCATTTACATTTAATATGATTATAAATATGATTGGGTTTAAGTCTGTTATCTTATATTTCTATTTGTCCCATTGCTTTGCTCCATTTTTCTTTTTTTCTTGTCTTCTTTTTGGTTGAGTACTTTTTATGATTCCATTTTATCTCCACTATTGGATTATTAGTTACACTTCTTTTCCTTTCTCTTTTCTCTCTTTTAGTAGTTGTTCTTGGGTTTATAATGTACATCTCTTTTTTTTTGACCACACAGCTTGTGGGATCTTAGTTCCCTGACTAGGGATTGAACCTGGGCCCTTGGCAGTGAAAGTGAGGAGTCCTAACCACTGGACCACCAGGGAATTCCCCACAATGTACATCTTTAATATAAGAGAGAACCTTCAAATAATGTTATACCACTTCACATGTATTGTAAGACTCTTACAACTATATATTTACTTCTGTTTTCTCCCTTCTGTCATCGTCCTACATTTTACTTCTACATATGTTATAAACCCTACATTTTTATTTTTGCTTTACACAATTATCTTTTTGTTTCTGTTTTTTGTTAAATCTTTATTGAGATATAGCTAATATATGATAAACTGCACATGTTTAAAGTGTATGATTTGATGAGTTTTGACATACGTATACAACCATGAAACCATCACCACAATTAAAATAATGAACATATCCATCACCCCCGAAGTTTCCTCACACACCTTGGAAATCCATCCCTTTCTTCCCTCTGTTCTGACACCTGAAAACCATTGATCCACTTTCTATCCCTATTGATAAATTTGCATTTTCAAGGCTTTTATATAAATGGCACCATACAATATATACTCTTTTTTTTTTGGCTTCTTTCATGCAGTATAAATATTTGAGATTCATCTACATTTTTGCATGTATCAGTAGTATTTTTTTCTTTCTGAGTAGTTTTCCAGTGTATCGATATACCACAGTTTATTTATCCATTCACCTGTCGAAGGGCATTTGGACTTTTTCCAGTTTTTGACTGTTGCAAATAAAGCTGCTGTGAACATGCATGTACAAGTCTTTGTGTGGATATATGTTTTCATTTTTCTCGAGTAAATACCTAGTTGTGGAATAGCTGGATTGCAGGGCAGGTATCTTTTAAAGATATTTTTTATTTATTTTTATAAATATTTATTTATTTGGCTGTACTGGGTTTTAGTTGTGGCACATGGGATCTTTGTTGCGGTATGCGGAATCTTTAGTTGCGGCAAGCGAACTCTTAGTTGTAGCATGTGATCTAGTTCCTTGACCAGGGATCGAACGCAGGCCACCTGCATTGGGAGCGTGGAGTCTTAGCCACTGGACCACCAGGGAAGTCCCTAAAGATATTTTTTTAATTTTTATTTTTTTTTAATATTTACTTTATTATTATTTTTGGCTGCGTCAGGACTTAATTGGGGCATGCGGGATCTTCGTTGAGGCACACGAGATCTTTCATTGCAGTGCGGGCTCTGTTGTGGCACGTTGGCTTCTCTCTAGTTGTGGTGCTCAGGCTCCAGAGCACATGGGCTCTTTAGTTTTCAGCAGGCAGGCTCTCTCGTTGAGGCGCACGAGCTCTGTAGTTGCAGCGCACGGGCTTAGTTGCCCCGTGGCATGTGGGATCTTAGTTCCCCAACCAGGGATCGAACCTGTGTCCCCTGCATTGGAAGGTGGATGCTTTACCACTGGACCCAGGGAAGTCCCAAGATATTTTTTAAATGAGAAAAAACTTCAATATTTACCCACGTATTTGCCATCTCCAGGGCTTTTCATTCCTTTGTATGATCCAGACTTCCTTTTGGTAACATTTTCCATTTTCTTTCTGCTTGAAGAGATTCCTTTAACGTTTCCTGTCATGTAGGTCGGTTGGTGATGCTTTTTTTCCTTTTGTTTGTCTGAGAACGTCTTTATTTTGCCCCCCCTCCGTGTTTTTTTTTTTTTTTGAAGGTAATTTTGCTGGGTATAGAATTCTAGGTTCATAGGACTTTTTTTTTTCTTTTAGTACTTTAAAGATAATTTCTGATGCAAAGTTTGCTCTCATTCTTATGTTCCTCTTCATGTGATTTTTCATTTTTTCTTTTGGCTGCTTTAAAAATGGTCCCTTTGTCATCTAAAGTAATATTCACAGGTTCCAGGGATCAGGGCATGGACATCTTGGGGGACCATTATTCAACCTCCTCCAGTTAGCATGGGTCTAAGGCAGCCTGTAGTTTAGATGTGAGTTGACCTCACCCTGAGGCAGTACCCTTCTGAGGACTCTACTCAATGTTCTGTATATTAAGAATTTTTTCATTCTGGATGGTGAGAATACAGACTGTTCTGAGGATTTCTCCTTCTACTCACTTCTCGTGGTTTTACCTCAGCCTTATGTAGTTTCCTTATACATATTTACCCAACAATATTTACTCCAAGGCCTGAGGGGACCCCTCTGAAAATCTCCAGAATGCTCTCTCTGTATATCTCCCCCTCCAGCATTTTGCCCCACAAATTCTTGCCTTGTTGGCTTTCCCAACTTGTCACCTCAGCTTAATGAGACTATTAGGCTGTTTGGGTCCTCTCTCCCTGTGCTGCAGCCTGGATACTCTTTCCAAGCAGGAAGCTGGGACAATTGCAGGGCTACCTCATTTCTTGCCCTCTTGTCTTGTGCTGCCTGTTGCCCAATGTCTGAAAACTCATTTCATGTATTTTTTCATTTTTTTTTAGTTGTGTAAGGCAGGAGGATATATCTGGTTTCTGACACTCCATCATAGCTGGAAGTAGAAATTCATACTTAACTAATTCTAATAGTTTCTCTGAGGATTTAAATTTTTTTCCTACACAGTTTTGTCATCTACAAATAAATGAGAGTTTGAATTCTCACTTTACCATTTTTTCACTTCTTTTTTTGCCTTATTCCATTGGCTAAGACCTCTACTACTTTGTTGAATGTTGGCTATAACAGACATCCTTGTCTTATTCTTTTTTTTTTTTTTTTGCGGTATGCGGGCCTCTCACCGTTGTGGCCTCTCCCGCTGTGGAGCAGAGGCTCCAGATGCACACGCTCAGCCGCCATGGCTCACGGGCCCAGCCGCTCCACAGCATGTGGGATCCTCCCGGACCAGGGCACGAACCTGTGTCCTCTCATCGGCAGGCGGACTCTCAACCACTGTGCCACCAGGGAAGCCCCTTGTCTTATTCTTGATTATAGAAGGCTTTTATTTTTTGTCATTAAACAAGGTTTCTGCTACTTTTTATTGTGATAAGATATACATAACATGAAAATTACCATTTTAAAGCATACAACTCAGTGGTACTAAGTACATTTACATTGTTGTGCAACCATCATCAATATCCATCTCCAGAACTTTTTCATCGCCAAAACTCTGTACCCATTAAACAATGACTGTCTATTACCCCTCCCCTCAGCCCTACTAATCTGTTTTCTGTCTCTGAATTTGATTATTCTAGGTACTGCATATAAGTGGAATCATACAATAAATATTTGTCCTTTGGGGTCTGACTCCTTTCACTTAGCATAATGTTTTCAGGGTTCAACCATGTTATCCTTTTTGTAGTTGAATAATATTCAATTGTATGAATACACCAAATTTTGTTTTGTCATTCATCTGTTGATGGACATTTGGATTGTTTCTGCCTTTTGCTGTTAGCCATGAATGTTCATGTACAAGTTTTTGTTAGAACTGTTTTCAGTTCTTTTGTGTATATACCTAAGAGCTTGTTTGTTTTTAAAACTTGTTTTTAAATACTTTTTATCAGATTAAGTTCCTCTTTTATTCATAGTTTGCCAGAAGCTCTTATCGTGAATTATAATTGAATTTCATCAAATACTTTTTTGTCTCTTGAGGTCAGCAATGATTTTCTTCCTCTATTCTATTAATGTGGTAAACTACACTGTTTTTTGTTTGTTTTGGTTTATTAGTTATAGTCGATTTTTTCATTTAAATGTTATTTTTTTCACTCTTACCTTTACAGTTATATTTCTAGCAAGTGATACTGCTTCTTTTAAAAACTGTGGGAAGAGCACATAACACAAAATGTATCATCTGAACCATTTTTCAGTGCACTAACACTATATTCACATTGTTTTGCAACAGAGTTCTAGAACTTTTTCATCTTGTGAAACTGAAACTGTGCCCACTGAATAACAACTCACCATTTCCCCTTCCCTCCAGCCTTTGGCAACCACAGTTCTACTTTCTGCTTCTATGAGCTTGAACTACTTTAGATACCACTAAGTTTTGGTGGTTTTACGGTTTTACTGTGGCTATGTCAGAGAGTATTCTTGTAGGAAGTACACAATAAAGTATTCGAGTGTGATGGGACATCATGTTGGCAATTTATTATCAAATGGTTCCGGAAAAACAGTTCCTTTTGCTATTCTTGCAACTCTTCTATGAGTTTGAGATAGTTTGAAAATAAAGTTTAAAAAAAAAGATTGTTTCTTCCTTAAATATTTAGTATATTCACCACTGAAGCCATTAGGATCTGGAATTTACTTTGCAAGAAAGTTTTTAGTTGTGACTCAATTTCTTTAATAGATACCAGCATATTCAGATTTTTCTTTTTCATCTTCTGTCAGTCTGGCAAGTTTGTACTTTTCTAGGAATTTGACTATTAACTCTAAGTTTTCAAATTTATTGGCAAAAGATTGTTTATGATGTCCTCTTATTATCTTTTAAAATGTCTAAGATGTATATTGATAATCTTTTCCATTCATTAAATTGATTATTTGTGCCTTCTTGTTTGGTCATTCTCACCAGGGATTTATCAATTTAATTACATTAGTCTTTTCATGGCACCAATTTTTGGCTTTGTTGATTCTTTCCACAGTGTATTTGTTTTATTTCATTAATTTCTGTTCTTTTTTTTTACTTTCTTTGGTTTTAGCTTCTTGTTTGTTTTACAGCTCCTTGAGATGGATGTTTGAGTCATTGATATTTAGCTTTTTTAACTATCATTATGAATATGCTTCTATGAATATCTGCATACAAGTTTTTACATCAACATATTCATTTCTGTTGAGTATATATCTCTTGGGTGTATATATCTCCTGGGTCATATGGTAACTCTATGTTTAATTTTTTGAGGAATTGCCTGTTTGCCAAAGCAACTGCTCCATTTCACTTTCCCACCAGCAATGTAGGAGGGCTTCAGTTCCTCCACATCCTCACCAACACTTAACTGACAAAAATTGTACATATTTAAGGTGTACCACATGATGTTTTAATACATGTATGTACTGTGAAGTGATTACACCATCAAGCTAATTAACATCCATCACCTTACATAGTTTTTTGTGTGTGTGCATGCGTGCATGCGTGCTGAGAACACTTATCTACTCAGAAAATTTCAAGTATACAGTACAGTATATTAACTATAGTCACCATGCTGTACATTAGATCTCAAGAATAACTGAAACTTTGTACCCTTTGACAAACATCTCCCCATTCCCCTCCCCCCACCCCAGCCCCTGGCAACCACTATTCTACTCTCTGCCTTTGTGAGTTTGACTTTTTTAGATTGCACATGAAATTGAGATCATTCAGTATTTGTTTTTCTGTGTCTGACGTCCTCCATGTTCATCCATGTTGTTGCAAATGGCAGGATTTCCTTTTTTTTAAGGCTGAGTAATATTCCATTATACACACACACATACCACATTTTCTTTATCCATTCATTCATCAGCAGACACTTAAGTTGTTTCCATATCTTGGCAATTGTGAATAATGCTGCAGTGAACACAGGAGGACAGAACTCTTTGAGAAACTGATTTCATTTCCTTTTGATATACACCCAGAAATGGAATTACTGGATCATATGGTAGTTCTATTTTAAATTTTTTGAGGAAACTCCATACTATTTTCCATAATGCCTCTACCAATTTACATTCCCGTCAACAGTATTCAAGAGTTCCCTCTTCTCCACATCTTGGCCAGCACTTGTTATCACTTTTCTTTTTGATAATAGTCATTCTAACAGGTGTGAGGTGATATCTCATTGTAGTTTTGCATTTCCCTGATGATTAGTGATGTTGAGCACCTTTTCATATACCTGTTGGCCATCTGTATATAGTCTTTGGAAAAATGTATATTCAAATCCTTTGCCCATTTTTAATCAGATTGTTTTCTTGCTATTGAGCTGTCCGAGTTCCTTATATATTGTTAATATTAACCCCTGATCAGATATATAGTTTGCAGTATTTTCTCCCATTCCATAGGCTGTCTTACAACACTTGTAATTGTCTTTTTGATTATAGCCATCCTAGTGGATGTGAAATAGTATTTCATTGTGGTTTTGATTTGCAATTCCCTGATGACTCATGATGTTGAGCATCTTTTCATGTGCCACTGACTATTTGTATATCTTCTTTGGAGAAATGTCTGTTGAAATCCTTTGTCCATTTTTTTTTTTTTTTGGCTGCACTGTGCAGCTTGCCAGATCTAGTTCCCCAACCAGAGATTGAACCCTGGGCCACGGGAGTGAAAGTGCCAAGTCCCAACCACTGGACCGCGAGGGAATTCCCTTTGTCCATTTTTAAATTAGGTCTATTTTTTAAATGTATACTAATTACAATTATTTTAAAGCCTGTGTCTAATAGCACCAATACCTGGATCTCCTGTGAGTGTCTTTCAACTATTGTTTTTTCTCTTAGTTATTGGTTATTTGATATTCTGGATAATTTTAGATTTGATGCCAAATATTGCATATAAAAACTTGTAGAGATATAATTTGAAGTTTTGAGTGCTGTTATTTTCCTCCAGAAAGAATTTCTTTCCTCTGGCAGGCAGGTCAGGTGGAATCAGACCATCTTAATCTGATCAGCGATTGAAATGATTTGAATCTGGACTTCAGTCTTTGTGAGGGATGGTCTGTTTCCAGTTTGCTCTTATTTTTAGGGTTTCGTGGATCCTAGCTAAAAGCTGGGTTTTTTCCAAGACCTCTCCTCCTTGACAGGTCTGAACTCCAGTTTTTGCCCCTCTTGAGACGGACAGAACCTCTCTTCAGCTTCTCAGCCACCACTTTCTTATCTGCATACGACTCAAGAGGAAAAGCAGCATCGAAATGTCAGGCGTACCTCTCTGCTTCTCTTCTCTCTAGGAGGCTGGACTTCAAGTCCTTGATGCCTTGATAGCTCTTCGTTGACTTCAGACTTTCCTTTGAAAACATGTATTTTTTCTGTCTTTTCTAGTTTTTCTTGACAGAAGGTTGGCCTGACACCAGCTAACCCACCATCACTGGAATTGGAAGTCTCAAACGTATCTCTTTTTCATATTTTGTCCAGGTTTGGTTAGTCCTTCTCAGTGCAAGAGTTGGTCATAACCATTTAGCCCACCCTTGCTAGAACGCTCATGCGTTTTACCTTAAACTGTTTACATGTGTTTATTACTAACGCTTTGACATAGGGCCAGTCCTTTTCTTGGAGTAAGTGTTCACTGATTAGGGTTCACCTGGTCTTACATAAACCATATCCATAATGCCTTTTTTATAGGGTCTAGTTTCCATTCCCCAAAAGTGGAGACATAATTTAAAATTAGTTGTGGAGCAATCTGATTGCAGATTCTTTTTAAATTTTTATTACTGTTTCCCACCCTAATTGTTTATAAGTATCTCACCCATGCTTAATTCAACAACTATTATTTTTAGCAAATCATTTTTTTTAGCAAATCATTTTAATCTAGTTTTTCCAAAGTGTTCATATGGATTTCATAGAAATAACAATAGTCTTTCTTTTTGCACATATTTCATCAGTTTAATTAAATTACGTTTGATGAAATGTTTTAAGTGTTTAAAGTTTAGATGTTTAATAAATCACATCATGTAAATTAAATTACATGATTACAATACAAACTACAACTGGCATACATAGGTTTAAGAACAAACACAACTAACCCTTCGTAAGCATAGAACTCAGCTAGTGGGAGCAGATTATCATATAGCAGCAGGGTTTGGTGAACCATGGGCATCAGAATGTTTTAGAGAGGGAATGGAAAGTACCAGTTAGTATGCTGATTGAGTTAAGTGGATGTTGTGTAAGAGGCCTTGTAGAACTAAGGCTGGGATAGCAACAGCATACGGGAGAAGTGGAGGAAGAGCCTTGAGGATGTAAAGTTCTTAAAACAGTGCTTGATATATAATAAACACTTAATAAGGTTATGCTACTGATGTCATGATTATTTTCATCATCATTGTCTGAGATGTCTGGAAAAAACAGGAAGGAGCTCAGGTCTGACATCAGCCCTCCTAACCCAGCCACTGTTCCAAGCTGAAGCTCTTCTGAAAAGAGCAGTTATATGATAAACAGATTATGGTACATTCACACAATGGAATACTCAGCAATAAAATGGGATGAACTATAGATACAGACAGCAAGTTGGATGAAACTCAGGGGCATTACACTGAGTGAAATGAAAGAAGCCAGTCTCAAAAGGCTGCATACCGTATAATTCATTTATATGACAGTCTGTCAAAGGCAAAACAACTGTATAGTGATGGAGAACAGATCAGTGGTTGCCAGGGGATAGGAGTCGGGGGGAGGATGGGACTACAATGGGAGAGCACAAGGGATTTTGGGGGAAGTGACACAACTGTCCTGCACCCTAATTTTGGTGGTGGTTATGCAAATCTATACGTGTGTTAAAATTCATAGAACTGTATACCAAAAACAACAAATTTACTGTATGTTAATTAAAAAGTATGAAATTAAAACTAAAACCTTAAGAAACAGTACTGTGGAGAGCATCCTACTGTCCAGGCATCTAAGCTGGCCTGGCCCCAAGTGCAGTCTGGCTGGCTCTTGTGTCTGAGCGGAGTATGTGCACCCAGGCCTGGTCCTCTTCCTGAGCCGTTGTCACTCACTGGCTTTTTTCTTCCTTGTGTTAGATTGGAGCTGGAGGGAGCATCACTGGGCTGAAGTTTAACCCTCTCAATACCAACCAGTTTTTCACCTCCTCAATGGAGGGAACAACTAGGCTGCAAGACTTTAAAGGCAACACTCTCCGAGTTTTTGCCAGCTCAGGCACCTGCAAGTGAGTAGTTTAACTCAGAGGGGAAAGGGCTTCTAGGCTCTCGGTGTAGTTCTGGCGAGAGCATCCAGGTCCCATTTCTTTCACCCAAACCTGGCACGGGGAAGAAAGGAAAGGTGTTAGCTCCTTTCCACGTTTCCCTCTCTTTCTCAGACTTTTTCTTTAGCTGCTCTTACTCTGGGCCAGGTGGGTTACTGCTTCAGGGAGCGGTTCTGGAGCTTCAGCTCTTCTGTCAGTCATTCCTGTATTAGACTAGACCTTGATTCTCACTGGACAAGTCAACATGGCATTTGCCTAGAAAGCCACTTAAAGCCTGGACCAGGAATGAAGAACTTAAGATTCCATTCCTTGCATTCACTGGGATGTAATGACCTGACCAGTTCCTTGATGGAAGCTTAAATGGATATAATCATGTCCATAAAGCACTTTGGACTCCCCAAGAGCAAGTGGCTGGAGAAATTACAAAATGCTTGTCACTTTGATTTCTAGTCAGAGACATGACTCTGCTTCCTAAGTATTTGGGGGTGTGGGGGTCTAACTAGCACTGGGCTGCCCCACAGGGGTAAGAAATACAGGAGCAATAGGACAGGTGATAGAATAGACTTACTCTTCCACAAGAAGCCCTCCCCCTGAAAGATGTTTACAAGGGATGCAAAAGGCAGTGTAGCAAGGATTTGAGGGAAAAAAATGTGAATCTGAGCTCTCCTGGCCGGGTATCAGGATCCCTGAAGCACCCTCCAACCCCATCTCTTCACATCATGTAGTCTGAGGGACAAAAGAGCAAGATACAGCTTCTGAGTTGTGTGTGCCTTTCCCCCTGAATGCTCAGAAGGGGGCAGAAGTTCCTTTCTAGCCAGCTGTGAGGAACAGAGCTGGGCAGTCCCTGTTTGGTGTGTCACATCTCCTTTGGCCCGACCAAGGGTGGAGGGTGAAGGGAGAAAGCAATACCTGAGTCTTCCTCAGGACCCAGGGCTGAAGAGGGCAAGCCCGCCTGGGGACCTGCGTTATGGCTCTGGGTTTGGCTGCTTCAGGGACTCTGAGTAGCTGAGGATCCTGGGCCCAGCAGTAACTGGACAAGTTTCTGAGCCCCACCACCCCCATAACCTCTGTGGGGATGGTAGACAAGTCTGAGTGCTCCTCACTGGGAGTCCACGACAAGTTATTCATTCATTCAACAAATATTTATTGACTGTCTAATATACGTGAGCTGCAACAGTGAATAAATGGAACTTGCCTCTGTCCCCAAGAATCTTACAGCACAGTCTCTCCCTCCAGCTTCTGGTTTTGCAGCCTGGATGTGTCTGTCAGAAGCCGAGTGGTGGTCACAGGAGATAACGTGGGGAACGTGATCCTGCTGAACATGGACGGCAGGGAGGTGCGTTCTCTGGAGCCTAGGTCCTCCCCTTCCCTCCCTGACCCCCAGCCTCGGTTCTGCACCCCCCACCTGAACCGAGCTCTCTCTGCAGCTTTGGAATCTGAGAATGCACAAAAAGAAAGTGACCCACGTGGCCTTGAACCCGTGCTGTGATTGGTTCCTGGCCACAGCCTCCGTAGATCAAACAGTGAAAATCTGGGACCTGCGCCAGGTTAGAGGGAAATCCAGCTTTCTCTACTCGCTGCTGCACAGGCATCCCGTCAACGCAGGTGTGATATACCAGACCTCGTCCTTCCTGCAGACCCTGCTGACCCGACCGCTTCAGGGGTTTTCCCTCAAAGTGTAGAAGCCACTAGGCCAAACCTTTATACCCCTGATAGCATCGGCCAAGCTGAAGTCCTGAAGCCTTTCTGACTCTAGCTGCTCGTATCAGCTGCTGAGCCTCTAGGATGTTTTTGTTCGCAGCCCAGATTCACCTCCCTTCCACCTGTCTCTAGAAAGGAGAGGGAGGGAGGGTGCCCGTGCAAGAGGCCTGTGAGGGCCAGGACAACAGGGGGCCCGTGGTTCCCTGAGCTCAGGGGCTTTTCACTTTGCCAGCTCATTTCAGTCCCGACGGTGCCCAGCTCCTGACCACTGACCAGAAGAGTGAGATCCGTGTTTACTCTGCCTCCCAGTGGGACTGCCCCCCAAGCCTGATCCCACACCCTCATCGCCACTTTCAGCACCTGACACCCATCAAGGTAAGTAATGGAGGGAAGGGAGCTGTGATCGTGGGATGGATCAGGTCTACCAGGGTGGGGAGAAGGGGGCAGATACAGAAGCCTTCAATGCTAGACCTCTTCCTGTGCTGACACAAAGCAATCTCTTATTCTCTGGCTCTCTCTGCACCTTTTGTCCAGCTCTGTGATCCCATTTTGCTGAGTTTTCTTCATGTCTCTTTGATAAGCTTATTTCCCTGAGTTTTTTCCACGCAGCCCAGATCTCACTGTGGGCACTTTCTGAGATCCTAACCCTCGGTTCTGCCCTTAGTCTCAGTTACCTGTGTGTGCAGCTGATCTGCAAGCTAATCTTAGGCCTCATTAACGGCTTCTCTGGCCTCAGTCCCTAAGGCTTACAGTCTTCAAGTCCTGTGATTCTTTCCTGCTCATGCCCCAAGCAGTCTGAACTCTGCCAGTCCTTCTGCTTTACTAGTATATATTCTTTCCTAGAACCACAGCCCCTCTTCAGACCTCCAGATCTCATGCCTGTACTTCTCTAGTCAGTATAGCATAGTTCAGGCAGGCGGACACCCCCGGGGTTAGAATCCTTGAGCAAATGACTCAAATTTTGGATCCCAGGTTCCTGGTCTATAAAAAGCGAATAATGGTATCTGCCTGACAAGGTGGTTGTGAGGATAAATCCTTATACTTAAAGCACGTGGCAACATGCTTAGCGCCTAGTAAGTACTCAGTAAACTGTGATGACCTGGTATTAGAGTGGCCCCCACGTACCTCAAATCAAATCCAAGCTCTCAGTAACATCAGGGTCCTTTAGCAGTTGGTGTTCCCCGTTGATCCTTCCTTCCTTATCTCCCACTTTGTGTCCAGCCAGCCCAACCAGCAGCATCCCAGGTGTGACTTGTTTGTGACTTATTTCCAAGCCACTGCCGGTAGCACTTCTTCCTTCCTGCTAACCATGTCTTTTCTCCTTCAGAACTTCCTTGAAAAGCTTTCTTGGGAAAATCCCATCAAGTTCTGTCATTCCAATAGCTGCCAGATTTGTTTTGAGCAGGGTGATCTGAGGAACACAGGTGTCCTCCCCTTTTTCAGTCACTAGCCATTTTCTACTCAACTCATTGACATTGATGGAGGAGGGAGAGTAGTGGGATTACTTCAGAACTTATTAGGTCCTATTTGGTTTTGCTTACCGGAGGCTTTGCGCTTTGTTTGTAGGCTTACCTCTTTGGTTCATGTCTGGGTCGGGCTGATGTTAAAACATTTATCAGTTGGTATGATCTCAGGAAATGCAAAGGAGAGAGAAGGCCTGAAGGTGTCCTAAGGGTCAGGGAGGCCAGCTGGGGATTTTAAATTTGCAACGGTAGATGTGCACGCACTTGAAAACCATTCCTGTTGTTTCATGTAGGTCTTATCTCCATTATTAAATTGTTGGCAGTTGTATTAACAAGTGTTGTTAGTGGCAAAGATACTTTTGATGTCCCTCTTGACAGTGTTCTGCGTTTACTCTTGTGACCTGCCTCTCCATCTCCTAGGCAACCTGGCATCCTCGGTACAACCTCATTGTCGTGGGCCGATACCCAGATCCTAATTTCAAAAGTTGTACCTCCCATGAATTAAGGACGATCGATGTGTTTGACGGAAGCTCAGGAAAGATGATGTATCAGCTGTATGACCCAGAATCTTCTGGTATCATGTCGGTGAGGCTTGGGCCCTCAAATAATAATGGGAGGAAGCAGGGATTCACCTTACCTTATTGGATCAAAAATGACCAGAAATTAATCCTTATGTGCCCTTCTCCCAGTACCCTCATTCCCTCCTCATGCTTATCCCCTTGTCTCTGCAGCTCAATGAGTTCAATCCCATGGGGGACACACTGGCCTCTGTGATGGGTGAGTGAATCTCAGGCTGGTAAAGCCCACCCTACTCCCCAAGGTTCAGGGCAGGTTAACCTCAGCTTAGTGCTGCTCCATTCACCCCAGGGTCGTAGTCAGTAAAGATGATGACCAGGGGACAGCGGGCTCTTTGGCCTAGGCCCTCCATCCCTCTTGTTTTGTCTTGGTCACAGCAATGCCTGGCTGCTGCCCAGTTTCCTGGTATCTCCTTACCAAGTCCTAGGTTCCCCACGCCAGCCCCAAGTTTTCAGAGGCTGATAATGGACGGTGCGAGTCAGACTGGTCTCACTCCTCCTAGGTTATCACATTCTCATTTGGAGCCAGGAGGAAGCTGGGAAGCGTAAATGAGAGACATTAATGAAGGTGGGGGCCAAGCAAGGGCTTGGAGCCCCATGGGAACAAGTTCTGCGAGAAGAGGCGGCTTTGTGTTAAAGGGCCAGAGGTATCCGAGTCCTTAGGGTTGGAGCAGGGGCACTGGGACTGCGACACTGGGACTGGGACACTGGCATGTACTGTTCTGGACGTAGCTCCAGAAACTCCAGAGTTGGCGACCCAGCTGCCCCAAGGGTCCTTGCTATATCTAGCCTGGAGCCAAGCTTCTCTTTTCTCCTCTCTGACATGCAGTGGCAGAGGATCAGGTAGTGGTTTTCGATTTGTGTTCACTATTCACATGGCCAATAAAACCATACCCGACTGAGCTTCTGAGTGGGTCTTCCAGCACTGACCTGGTCAAAGGGCTTCTCAGGTCCCCAAAATGAAGAAAAGGCACAGAAAACAGCACTAAGAGTCCAAAACCTTCATTCTCTGGAAGCTGTCTCAGCCCTATTCTGGGCCACAGTCAGGAGCTATTCAGCTCACAACCTGCCAGCTGGAGATCCCTGGCAGATCCCAGGAGATCCCAGCCTAGATGAGAGGGATAGTAGTTTCGTGATTCTGTACAACTCACCCCCCCACACCTCCCCCGACTCCCTCCCAAGTACCCACATCCTTCCGACCTGCTCAAGGTGCAGGGGTGACAAAGATGCTGGAAGCATTATGTCTGACTCCAGTTAATGGTGGCTTCAGCTGGACAAAGGAAAACTTCGCTGGCTGGCTCTTGGGTGATCTGGTTCCTTGGTGGCCAGTGTTTGTACCCCCAGTGTTTTGCAGTTTTTCCCACTAAAATAAGCACTGAGAGGCAAGACTGTGTCCTCTGGGCCATTTGCCAAACACTCTGGGTTGGAAGAGAGAGTGAGCAGGGCTTGATGGAGAGGCAAAGTAGATCAAGTGGCAACTCCTTCAGCCTTTTTATCCTAGGTCCTGAGTGAAACTTGAATACTCGTCTACATTTCAGGTCCTTAGAAGGGAGCATGCAGGAGGCAAATCCTGTTTGGAGAAAGCCAGCGTCCAGCATAGTACTTGGTTAACGTCAGGCACATGAATGCTGAGTGACAGGTGCCACAGGCCAAGCTGAGCCCAACTTGTTCATCTAGGCTGGGGTGACCAGAGGGAGGCCCAACCCAGGGTCTCCTGTCCATGGGCTGGGGAGCAGCAACAGTCAGGAGCAAGGCCCAGCCCACCTCCCCGAGGAGGCAGAGGGAAGGGGGCTGAGTGGTTGTCAGGCATGGTCCTCCCCGTCTGGAACGTGGCGGTAGCCAGGAGGCTGGGCCTGCATCCGGAAGAGGACGGTGAGGAGCAGCACTATGAGAAGGAAGAGGATGGAGCCACATACAGCCAAGGCCACGATCACCTCTGGGCACGGGGCAGGGAGGGCGAGAGAAAGGTCATGTCAGTGTTCATTCAGCAAATATCTGAGTGCCTACCACATGCCAGGTGCTGTTCTTACAATGGGGATATCACAGAGGGCCAAGACAAAGTCTCCCTTGTAGATTTTACATTCTAGGAGAGGAGATGCCATGACAGGCAAATGATAGACATGATGGATTAGTGGCAAATGCCATAAAGGAAAACAAAGCAGGGTAAGGGGGAAATGATGGAGAGGTAGGTCAGTCAGGGAAGGTGTCACTGAGAAAGTGACCATTTGAACAGAGACCTGGAGTCACTGAGACATACAAAAGATCTGAGAGAAGAGTGTCCTGAGGCCAGGGGTCAGGGGGTGGGGTGGGTGGACGGGAAGCAAATGCAAAAGGGAATTTGCTTGGCATGTTCTAGGACCAGCAAGAAAGTCAGTATCACTAGAGCAGAATACACAAGCACAGGAGATGAGGGCAGAGGACCAGACCAAGTAGGGCCTGGAGGCCATGGTAAAGAACTTGGGTTTTTTGTTTTTGTTTTGTTTTTTAATTTATTTTTCTTATTTATTTTTGGCTGTGTTGGGTCTTTGTTGCTGCATGTGGGCTTTCTCTAGCTGCAGCGAGCAGGGGCTACTCTTCGTTGTGGTGCGCGGGCTTCTCATTGCAGTGGCTTCTCTTGTTGCGGAGCACGGGCTCTAGGCGCACGGGCTCAGTAGTTGTGGCTCACGGCTTAGTAGCTGGGGCTTGCGGGCTTTAGAGCGCAGGCTAAGTAGCTGTGGTGCACGGGCTTAGTTGCTCCGCGGCATGTGGGATCTTCCCAGACCAGGGCTCGAACCTGTGTCCCTCGCATTGGCAGGTGGACTCTTAACCACTGTGCCACCAGGGAAGCCCAAGAACTTGGGTTTTATTCCAAATGTAATGGGAAGCCACTGGAAGATTCTGAGAAGAGTAGCGATGTGAACTGATTTATGTTTAAAAAAAATTAACTCTGTTGTGCTGAAACACTGGTAGAGCCAAGAACAGAATCAGAAAGAACGTTAGGAAGCTTTTCAGTACTTCAGGCAAGAGACGATGGCAGACAGGGCTAGGGAGCAAGAGCGTGTACTTCAAAGATTGGGCTGGTAGGATCTGCTAGTGGTCTGGAGGTGGGGTCTGAGGAAGAGGGTATTCAGAATAGCGCTTTGGGTTATGCTATACACCTAGGTGGCTAATGCGCCATTTACTAAGGTGGGGAAGCCTGGAGGAAGAGCAGATTTGGGGGGAGAGCATTTGGATGGATTGATTGATTTTTGAGCATTTGGATTTAGACTTCAACTGTGACATGCCTTAGTTGACATCCATGTAGAGACCTCAAGTCAGCAGCTGGATATGTGAACCTGCAGCTCAGAGAAGAGGTCATGAATCTGTGAGTCATAAAAAGACAGAACTTAGCATGGAGATGGTAATATAAGGCTGGGTAAGCTCACCTTGGGAGCAGGCATGGATGGGGAAAGAGCGAGGCTGAGCCCTAGGCCATCCACTGGTTAGTGGGGAGGAGAAGCTAGTAAAGGAAGCTGCCTATGAGTTAGGAGAAGAACCAGAGAAGCCAAGGAAGTGTTTAAGGAAGGAGTGATCGATTCTGTAATGCTGCTGAGAGGTGAGAGAAGCTAAGAATTGGTCACTGGCTTTGGTAAGAGGAGGTCATTGGTCCTTGACAAGAGTGGTTTCCATGGAGTGGCAGGTGACATAAGACTGTCCAGTGTGAGTCTGAGAGAATGGGCACTGAGGTAGTGACACCAGAGTCTAGGCAACCCTTTGAAGGATTACACCCGAAAAGGGGAGAGAGAAAAGGAGTGGCAGCTGGAGAAGGACGTGGGCCAAAGAGGTTTTTTTAGGCTTTGAGATGACACTGATCCAGGAGAGCAGTAACACTGAGCACCGGGGTCCGTGTGGAGGTGAGAAGAGATGGACCCAGAGTGTAAGTGGAAAGGCTGGCTCCAAGTGGTGGCTTGTACCAGCGAGTAAGCGGGAACACCTGGTGGTGGGAGGACAAGACAGTTTTCTCCCGGTTGCTTTTATTTTCTCTTAGTATAAGAAGAGGGGCATTGCCTGAGGGTGAGGAGTACGTCTCAGGGTGGGAAATTAACTGTCTAGGGATAGGATGGGCCTCGCCCCAAACCATGCAGCGTCTGAGCTGGCTAAAGGACTGCCATCCCTGCAACAGGACGGCTGGAAGTGCATCAGCTCTCTCGAGACCTGTGGATATGAATTGTAAGCTGTTCTGGGACACGGCCAGCATGGAGGCAGGCAGCAGCTCACCTGTGTCTGCAGGACTGCTTGCCAGCCGGCACTCCTGCTGCCAATCCTTGGGCACAACAGGCTCTGTGAGGCGAAGGAAGTCCTGCAGCGGGCAGCGGTGAGGGCAGCCAGGCAGGATCAGTGGCCAGGGGGCCTTGTTACTCTCATTCCGAAAGTACATTTCCACTGAGAAATTCCTGAGGGTTGATAGGAGACAAGATGGGAGCTGCCCACAGTCCCCACGTGAGCACCTCTCCTCAGGGCAGACCCATAGCTCCACTCACCCAGTATCTTCCTGGTACAGTTCAAATATGTGGCAGGACGCATAGGGGGCTTGTTCACCATTGTAGACATCCAACGCCATCTGCAGAGCAACCAGGGTGGTGTCGTGCTGTAAGAGAGAAGGGCTCCCCATCAGCACTGCCCCCCACACCCCCAGGCGCTGAAGAGAGGAGAGATCCAGCTCCTACGTGACGTCAGCACACTGGGGACCGTGGAAGCTTACCGCAGAGTAGACCAGCAGCTTAGGGAGCTGGGAGGTGGTTGCCATCAGGGTCAGGTTCTTCCGTATCTGAGCCAGCAGGACTCCTGAAGGAGAGAGTCCCCAGTGTCAGTGGCTACAGCCATCACCGTCTTCTGACTAGACCTATCTGAGGTCCTCTCCCCCTCTGCCAGTCCTGGGTCTGATCACCAGCACAGAGAATGCTTTAGATTCAGGGGAACCACGCAAACTCTACAGCAGCCCCTGCTCTCTAATAACTTCCAAATTTACAGAAGGAAGCAAGACAAAACAAGATATCTATGTTTCTCACAGGTGCGGAAACCTGCCCATTTATTTATAAAGGAGCTACGAGGCCCTGCCCATGTTTGAAGAATTACTCCAGTTGGGAATAAATATAAACTTAAGATTGCTTCAGAGCACACAGGATGGGGGCTCCAGGCCAGGGGAACTCTGTCATGTGTAGGCTCTGAAAACTTTCTAGATGTTGGAAAGGTCTGGCAGCTTGCACTCCCTTGGGTGCTCAGATGAAGAAACTGAGGTGTATTACTCTCAGCGTCCTTTCAGAGTGGCCCCCGGTGGTCCTCTGGAGGTAGGAAGTCATTTGAGGGAAGGGAGGGTCTTCTGACATGGGTGAAACTTAAGGATATGAATGGCAGAAAAGCACAAAAACCTAACTGTGGTCACTCACACAGTGACAAACATGCTAAGTATCTGCAGAACTGGGGAGACTGGATGGCTGACGGGATAACTAGGGGGATCTGGTTCTGAAAGAGCAGAGAACACCTCAGGCAGAGAAGTAAGCATGTAAGAAGCCCCCAGTAGCAGATGTCTAATGCTGTAGGGTTCTGACAGGAGTGACATGCTGCTTTTGTCACTCACCCCCCTGCAGCCGGGCCTTCTCTGCCTGCTCGTAGATCCCGAAGAGGAAGCGGAAGCTGAAGTCCTTTAGCCGGCTCAGACGCTGCATGGTTTGGGGCGAGGCCCAGGGCGGCAGGACCAGCCCGTGTGTCTGCTGTGTACGGCAGCGGGCAGGTTAGCTCCCCAGCCTAGGCCAGAGCCTCTCCGGAGAGCAGCTCTCTTCCCACGTGGGACAGTACCTGTGTGTGTGTGTGTGAGAGAGGGGAGGGAGAGGAGAGGCAGAGGGACTGGAACCAGGAGACATAGGCTGCAGGGAACAGGAAAGCAGGCTTGGGAGCGAGAAGTGTGACTCAGCAGAATGGAGTCAGATACCACGAGAGCTCTGGGTGGACAGAAGCAGGAACTGCTGACGACTGATAAACTATTTCCCACTCTGAGGTTCTTTTTCACCCGTGAGGGAAGTTCCCTTGTTTCACAAGAGGTGGCTTGCCTGGACCTCCCCAGTAAGCATGGTGTCCAGGCACTGTGTTCTACTTGGCCTGGTCACCTAGGCCTGTCGAGGTATGAGAGAAGAGTGGTCACACCGGGGACCCTGAGCCAGCTCACCTCACAGAAAAGTGTGTCGTAGACATTCCAGATGGTCTCCAGTGTCAGGTCCGTAAGCCCTGTCTCGTTGGCCACCATATCCAGAAATTGCTATGAAAAATGGATCAGGGGATCAGTCCTGCCCTGGGGGAAAGGACAGTGTGGTGACCTCCACCTCAGCCCCACTCACTGCATTCTGAATACTCTCATTCTGATACTCCGGTGTCCGCCGGGTCTCGTTCTGTAGCTGTTCAAAACGGGGACATGGGCCCAATGGGAACTTCAGCAGCTGCAGACCAAAGCGGGGAAGCAGAGGCAGAGAAGGAGTCGGGGATCAGCAGGCCAACGGCCAGAATTGTCCCTGTCACCACCTCTAGGGAAGAGCTGGCTGGTCTTACCCTGTCCTCGGCAATGGGCACAGTGTGGACGGGGATAGGCTGCCAAGAGATGTTTGGGTTAAAGCGCTGCATCCCGTCGGGAGGGAAGAGTCCAGCCAGGTTGGCCTCAGCACTCATGAGAGTCCGGTCAAAGTCTGTACTTCGCACATAAACCTGCAGAGATGACAACATAAGTCTCATCTGTGGGAGCGGGGTGGGAGAGCTCTGGCCCCTCACTGGGGCTCCAGGGGTGGTTCTGTTCTTGATGGTCACCTAGCAAATTATAAATCAACCATGCATCTGGCCCTCTCCCCTTCTCTGGCCTTCCTCATCCCTCTTCCCAGCCAAGGGCCACTCAGCTGGGGGCGTAGCTGTCCCCCATCTGTGAAGAACTCCTGTGGGAATGGCTCTAGTTCAAAGCCCCTCCCAGTCCAAAGTGCTTAGTCAACAAGGCTCTCAGGTCTGTCTGCTTGCCTGGTTTATTACGACACCTGTTTCCCTGTCTAGGCCTGGGTCCTTAAGGGCAGAAACTGCCTTCAATCACACCTCCCTTTATAACTGTCTTAGAGACCAGGAGAGGAAATAAAATAAGGAACAGAGATATTTGCTTGTGAAAAGGGAGGAATAAGCTGTGAGAAAGGGCAAGATCAGGATACGGCTGGCCCTCAAGGAAACAATAACAACATCTAGGCACAAAGATCAGCTCTGTATGGCGCACCATTATGTGCAATGCTAGCATAGTGCCTGCCCCATAACAGGTGCTCAGTAAGTGTCTTGGATGGAAAGCCTGAGTTACTTCACAGAGTCAGAAACTACTTTGCTAGATCCTTAAGTCAGCTTGGATGCTTGATCACTTTTGCCTCTCTCCAAGCCAAGCAGGGGCAACTCAGCCTCTAGGGTTTTGTTTTAGACAGCCCTTGCATGTCTTGTCCTGTAGTTGTGCTGTAACTAAAAGTGCATGGAGGGAGGCATGCCCAGCCTCACCCGTAGTCTCCCTGAGGGCAGAGGGTGAGAACAGCACTTCCCATTTCCCTTGCCTCTAGAACTCCCAGCCTTACCTCTTGCCGGTGGTAAGAGGTGTTGAGGAAGTCATGGTAGCGCTGTCGCAGAGCCTGGCCCAGCTCCCAGTGCTGTAGCATCCCCTCCTGTGGGCAAACCCAAGGGTTAAGAGGCCCACAGGGAAGGGATGGCTCACAATTACCACAGGGCCTAGCCACTATTGCTTTCTAAGTTCCTGGTTGAAAGTAGGAGTGGATTAATCTGATACCAGGAGTCATTTATTAAGTGGCCGACTGTGCATGGCATTATGTATGCCCATTTTAATCTAGGCACAGATGAAAGTAAGATTAAGAAATGTGGTCAAAATGAGCACCCACATGGGAAAAGGCAGTTTGGTGAGGCCCCAAGCTCTGCAGCCTGCTCTAGAGGTCACTCATTCTACAGCTCATCCTGAGAGAGAGCTGGCTTCTGACCCACCTTGGTTAGCTGACCAAATCCCTGGGGCCATTCGTCTTCCTGATAGGGGTCCTTGGGGTATGTCTTCACTGGCGAACGGTCTCCATGTCGGTACAGCTGAGGGAAGAAAATGGTTAGCCTACAGGTCAGAAGGGTCCCCTCGATGTGGACACAGAGCCAAACTCTGCCCCATGTTGAGAAGGAGCCGTCACTCACTCTGGGAAGCCTTAACTCTACCAACTGCAAAAGACCCCAACTCAGAAGTCAGTAACTTCCTCCAGGTTCCAGAGGTTCTAACTTGGCTAAGCAATGTCACTGGAGACCTTGGGAAAATCAAAAGTACAGGTGGGAAAGGAAAAGAAATAAAAGCAATGCAGATGGTGGGGGAAACTGGAAAAAAAATCACCAAAGGTTTTCTTCGCGAGCCTCCTACCATTCAGCTACATCCCTGTCCCAAGGCAGACTCACCCGACCTATCCTCTAATACTGAACTCCGTACACCCTGCCCTCCCAAATACCCCAGAGCTTCACAAAAACTGCGAACCCTGGCCTCCAACCCCGCAGGCCGGTCGTCTCTTCTTAAACCAGCTCCTCCTCCAATGGACCCCAGACCCCAGCAAAGCCCCGCCCATCCCTCCACCCGCAGGCCGGTGCCCTCCTAGCACTGGCGAGCCCTTGGCGACCCCATCTCATTACCAAGGTAACGAAACGCAGACGCCGGGCCTGGGTAGGTGGCATCACCATCAGGTTAACACCAAGGAAGAGCTGGAGAAGAGCCATCCGGCTCCAGCCGAACTGTCTGCCCGCCATCACCGCTGTAGTCTGTGCAGCAAAGAGGCTGGAACCCGCTGGGTGGCACTTGCAGCAGCCGCCCGGACGCACCCTTAGGGACACACGCCGGAAGTGCTCTCGCCGCCATCTTGCTAAAGGTGGGGACAGGGATGGAGGGAGGAGGAATCATGTAGGGAATTCCTGTAGGAGGTTCGCGATCCCGCCGTGGCGGAGAAGCGTGGGAATGTAGCGCGACCTCGCCCTGCAGAAAGGGCTTGAAGACCTCGTCTTGGTAAAGAGAACACTGAGCGTGGGTTTTGCCTCTGCCCGCGGAGACCCAGTACCAAGGTGGCTCTTGTATTAGGCCGGACCGTGGCCGGCACAGCAAGCGACCCCTTCGGGCCGGGGTGCTGCCGGGCCTGACCTAGAGCGAGAGCGGGTGCAGAATTGGGGCGAGGGGTGGTATAGGGCGCCTTTCTCCACACCCCTTCCTTCGGGTGGAATTTGAGCCTTGGCACTGGCTCTCTTCGCCGGAAGAAGTCTTGTTTTGGGTGTAGGGCACAGCGTGTAAACAGCCCTTTGGACTCCTGTGTCCCTGAGGTTGGTCCCAGTGTAGCCAATGCTCATTTCCTGAGCAAAGCTTCAGGACTCCTCTCACTCCCCCTTCCAGTCCTTTCCCTGTCCTCCCACCCGTCCACTTCCAAGTTTTAGTTAATTAGAATCAAGATGTCATGCCTCTTCTCAAAGGAGTTGGGTTGCACAGGATGTTCAGACTTTGCAAAACCAAAGCAGTGAATCCGTAGGGGCGAAATTTCAGACCAGTGGGGAGATATATAGGGGTAAGGGAAAGGAGCATATACGGTGGGAGTAGGTGGGGTTTCCACAGAATCAGAGAGGCCCTCTTGGCACTGACCATTAGGATACAGGTGCAGCCAGTTGGCTTCAGGGCTTTGTGACTCAGCTTGGGGGGACTCACAGCTCCAGGAGGTCAGATCGTAGGCCCTTGGGATGCTTTGATTTAGATCTGCCCCCTGGTAGCAAACCACCTCAGATCACTGGAGAAATAAAACGTCATCAGAATATATGGAAGAAAGCAGGGTCAGTATCTTGCCCCATGACTCCAGATTGAATTATTTATATATACCTCAGGATCTAAACATTACTTCCAGAATTGTTATGGAGAAGCGAATAGAAATTGAGAGCTGAAGACTAGGTAGTCAAAAAGTTAGCCTTATTTAGTCACAAGCCCCCCCCCCTTTTTTTCTGAATTTTATTTACTTTTTATACAGCAGGTTCTTATTAGTTATCTATTTCATCTATATTAGTGTGTATGTCAATCCCAGTCTCCCAATTCATCACATCATCACCACCCCCACCCCTGCCACTTTCCCCCCTGGTGTCCATACGTTTGTTCTCTACATCTGTATCTCTATTTCTGCCCTGCAAATCAGTTCATCTGTACCATTTTTCTAGGTTCCACATATACGCGTTAATATACGATATTTGTTTTTCTCTTTCTGGCTTACTTCACTCTGTATGACAGTCTCTAGATCCATCCACGTCTCTACAAATGACCCAATTTCGTTCCTTTTTATGGCTGAGTAATATTCCATTGTATATATGTACCACATCTTTATCCATTCATCTGTTGATGGGCATTTAGGTTGCTTCCGTGACCTGGCTATTGTAAGTATAGTGCTGCAATGAACATTGGGGTGCATGTGTCTTTCTGAATTATGGTTTTCTCTGGGTATATTCCCAGGAGTGGGATTGCTAGCTCATATGGTAATTTTATTTTTAGTTTTTTAAGGAACCTCCATACTGTCCTCTGTAGTGGCTGTATCAATTTACATTCCCACCAACAGTGCAGGAGGTTCCCTTTTCTCCACTCCCTCTCCAGCATTTGTTGTTTGTAGATTTTCTTTTTTTTCTTTTTTTTGCAGTACGCGGGCCTCTCACTGTTGTGGCCTCTCCCGTTGCGGAGCATAGGCTCCGGACGCACAGGCTCAGGGGCCA
Source organism: Lagenorhynchus albirostris (assembly GCF_949774975.1). Taxonomy (NCBI): domain Eukaryota; kingdom Metazoa; phylum Chordata; class Mammalia; order Artiodactyla; family Delphinidae; genus Lagenorhynchus; species Lagenorhynchus albirostris. The sequence continues at coordinate 13,046,262 of NC_083103.1, read as the reverse complement.
TGGCTCACGGGCCCAGCCGCTCCGCGGCATGTGGGATCCTCCCGGACCGGGGCACGAACCCGCGTCCCCTGCATTGGCAAACGGACTCTCAACCACTGCGCCACCAGGGGAGCCCTGTTTGTAGATTTTCTGATGATGCCCATTCTAACTGGTATGAGGTGATACCTCATTGTAGTTTTGATTTGCATTTCTCTAATAATTAGTGATGTTGAGCAGCTTTTCATGTGCTTCTTGGCCATCTGTATGCCTTCTTTGGAGAAATGTCTGTTTAGGTCTTCTGCCCATTTTTTGATTGGGTTGTTTGTTTTTCTAATATTGAGCTTTATAAACTGTTCATATATTTTGGAGATTAATCCTTTGTCCGTTGATTCGTTTGCAAATATTTCCCGTTCTGAGGGTTGTCTTTTTGTCTTGATTGTAGTTTCCGTTGCTTTGCAAAAGCTTTTAAGTTTCATTGGGTCCCATTTGTTTATTTTTGTTTTTATTTCCATTTCTCTAGGAGGTGGATCAAAAAAGATCTTGCTGTGATTTATGTCAAAGAGTGTTCTTCCTATGTTTTCCTCTAAGAATTTTATAGTGTCTGGTCTTACATTTAGGTCTCTAATCCATTTTGAGTTTATTTTTGTGTATGGTATTAGGGAGTGTTCTAATTTCATTCTTTTACATGTAGCTGTCCAGCTTTCCCAGCACCACCTATTGAAGAGACTGTCTTTTCTCCATTGTATATCCTTGCCTCCTTTGTCATAGATAAGTTGACTATAGGTGTGTGGGTTTATCTCTGGGCTTTCTATCCTTTTCCATTGATCTGTATTTCTGTTTTTGTGCCAGAATCATATTGTCTTGATTACTGTAGCTTTATAGTATAGTCTGAAGTCAGGGAGTCTGATTCCTCCAGCTCCGTTTTTTCCCCTCAAGACTGCTTTGGCTATTTGGGGTCTTTTGTGTCTCCATACAAATTTTAAGATTTTTTGTTCTAGTTCTGTAAAAAATGCCATTGGTAAATTGATAGGGATTGCATTGAATCTGTAGATTGCTTTGAGTAGTATAGTCATTTGTACAATATTGTTTCTTCCAATCCAAGGACATGGTATATCTCTCCATCTCTTGCTGTCATCTTTGATTTCTTTCATCAGTGTCTTATAGTTTTCTGAGTACAGGTCTTTTACCTCCTTAGGTAGGTTTATTCCTAGGTATTTTATTCTTTTTGTTGCAGTGGTGAATGGGATTGTTTCCTTAATTTCTCTTTCTGATCTTTCGTTGTTAGTGTATAGGAATGCAAGAGATTTCTGTGCATTAATTTTGTATCTTGCAACTTTACCAAATTCATTGATTAGCTCTAGTTTTCTGGTGGCATCTTTAGGATTCTCTATGTATAGTATCATGTCATCTGCCAACAGTGACAGTTTTACTTCTTCTTTTCCAATTTGTATCCCTTTTATTTCTTTTTCTTCTCTGATTCCCATGGCTAGGACTTCCAAAACTATGTTGAATAATAGTGGTGAGAGTGGACATCCTTGTCTTGTTCCTGATCTTAGAGGAAATGCTTTCAGTTTTTCACCATTGAGAATGATGTTTGCTGTGGGTTTGTTGTATATGGCCTTTATTATGTTGAGGTAGCCTCCCTCTATTCCCACTTTCTGGAGAGTTTTTATCATAAATGGGTGTTGAATTTTGTCAAAAGCTTTTTCTGCATGAGATGATCATATGGTTTTTATTCTTTAATTTGTTAATATGTTTTTCCTTATTGTCTGCTTGGAAGATCTGTCCATCGGTGTAAGTGAGGTGTCAAAATCCCCCACTATTATGGTGTTACTGTCGATTTCCTCTTTTATAGCTGTTAGCAGTTGCCTTACGTACTGAGGTGCTCCTATGTTGGGTGTGTATATATTTATAATTGTTATATCTTCTTCTTGGATTGATCCCTTGATCATTATGTAGTGTCTTTCCTTGTCTCTTGTAACATTCTTTATTTTAAAGTCTATTTTATCTGATAAGAGTATTGCTACTCCAGCTTTCTTTTGATTTCCATTTGCATGGAATATCTTTTTCCATCCTCTCACTTTCAGTCTATATGTGTCCTTAGGTCTGAAGTGGGTCACTTGTAGACAGTATATATATGGGTCTTGTTTTTGTATGCATTCAGCAAGCCTCTGTCTTTTGGTTAGAGCATTTAATCCATTCACATTTAAGGTAATTATTGATATGTATGTTCCTATTACCATTTTCTTAATTGTTTTGGGTTTGTTTTTGTAGGTCCTTTTCTTTTCTTGTGTTTCCCACTTACAGAAGTTCCTTTAGCATTTGTTGTAGAGCTGTTTTGGTGGTACTGAATCTCTTAGCTTTTGTTTGTCTGTAAAGCTTTTGATTTCTCCTTTGAATCTGATTGAGATCCTTGCAGGGTAGGGTAATCTTGGTTGTAGGTTCTTCCCTTTCATCACTTTAAATATTTCGTGCCATTCCCTTCTGGCTTGTAGAGTTTCTGCTGAGAAATCAGGTGTTAACCTTATGGGAGTTCCCTTGTATGTTATTTTGTTGTTTTTCCTTTGTTGCTTTCAATAATTTTTCTTTGTCTTTTAATTTTTGTCAGTTTGATTACTGTGTGTCTCGGCATGTTCCTCCTTGGGTTTATCGTGCCTGGGACTCTCTGTGCTTCCTGGACTTGGGTGGCTATTTCCTTTCCCATGTTAGGGAAGTTTTCGACTATAATCTCTTCAAATATTTTCTCAAGTCCTTTCTCTCTTCTTCTTCTGGGACCCCTATAATGCGAATGTTGTTGCATTTAATGTTGTCCCAGAGGTCTCCTAGGCTGTCTTTATTTCTTTTAATTCTTTTTTCTTTATTCTGTTCCGTGGCAGTGAATTCCACCATTCTGTCTTCCAGGTCACTTATCTGTTCTCTGCCTCAGTTATTTTGCTATTGATTCCTTCTAGTATATTTTTCATTTCAGTTATTGTACTGTTCATCTCTGTTTGTTTGTTCTTTAATTCTTCTAGGTCTATGTTAGACATTTCTTGCATCTTCGCGATCTTTGCCTCCATTCTTTTTCCGAGGTCCTGGATCATCTTCACTATCATTATTCTGAATTCTTTTCCTGGAAGGTTGCCTTTCTCCACTTCATTTAGTTGTTTTTCTGGGGTTTTATCTTGTTCCTTCACCTGGTACAAAGTCCTCTGCCTTTTCATTTTGTCTGTCTTTCTGTGAATGTGCTTTTCCTTCCACGAGCTGCAGAATTGTACTTCTTCTTTGTTACAGGCCCCTTTATGAATCATGAAAATTTAGTCCCCTCTCCTCCAGAAAAATGTCCACACACACAAATGGAATTTTGCATACAATCCCAAGAGGTTCATGAAGACCATTATGAGGCTTCATAAATCAGCATCTCTGAATCCTTGATCTAACCTAGTCCCCTTAATTCACAGATAAGAAAACAAACCCAGAGAGAGGAAGTGACTTGTCCAAGGTCACGCAGTTTAGGAGAATGGATTAAAACTCAAGTTTTCTGATTTCCAGTCAAATAGCCCTTAAAATGGTTTATTTCTCACAGGCTACTCAAGCTGCATTGCTTAACTGTATTCAGTGGCCCTCAGATACTTTCAATGAAGAGATTTCTAGCAAAGGAAACCTTTTCACATTGGTGGGGTTGGATGGGACATGGCTAATTGGCAAAATTCTACATATTAGTGGGACTTTTTGAGTCTTTTGTTTTAATATGCCCCTTACTCTCCTTGCAAACTAGCCAGAGCATTGTGATTTCAGAATGTAAATCCCGAGCTTATTAAATTTTGGCAAGTAGAACAAAAATCCCTTAAATTCATCTTTTGCTTTTCTTCCCACTTGTTCAAGTATTTCTATATTAGTTGTGCCTGCAAGCATCCGATGTAGGAAGGATTGATGGAGAAGATATTATTTCACTTTTTTTTTTTTGCGGTACGCGGGCCTCTCACTGTTGTGGCCTCTCCCGTTGCGGAGCACAGGTTCCGGACACGCAGGCTCAGCGGCCATGGCTCACGGGCCCAGCTGCTCCGCGGCATGTGGGATCTTCCTGGACCGGGGCACGAACCCGTGTCCGCTGCATCGGCAGGCGGACTGTCAACAACTGCACCACCAGGGAAGCCCCTATTTCACTTTTTATGGTGAGAAATAAACCCAGGAAGGGTAAGGATTACACCACAAGTACATGGTAGAGCCAAGAGGTGAGCCCTGGTTTCTTGACCCCCAGCTTCTACATGTTTTCTGCCAGATGATTCTGTGGTCCCCACACCTTGGTTTCTAACTACAGATGCAAAAAGAATAGATGTGTAGATGGATAGTTAGACAGATGGATACATGGGCGTACCTCAGACCAAATAAATCAGAATCTCTGAAAATGAGGCCAGGTTTGGGAACTACTGCTGCACCCTGTGTTGGCAGAAGCAAACCTAAATCCAGGTGAGTGGAATGTTTTTCCTATCTGGGGGGGCAGTTTTGTGTAATACAGAGAGGTGGGCATTTTTTGTTTGAGTTTTGAGTCAGCTATACATGTATTCAAATTTGATATTTGACCCCTTGCTAGTATTCTCTTCTAGGATTATATATGAGGAGAAATAAAATAATACATGTAAAGATAAATGTATGTAGTAGGGCCTAATAAATGTTACTTTTCTTCTTTCTGCTGTCTATATCATCTCTGAACTCATAGACCTGGGAAGCAGGAATTCTTGGGTTCTTCTGTCTCCTGTGATTGGGAGGCTGGGGAGGAGTCACTTGAGCAGCATGCAAGATGACCCCCACACTTTGTAGCCTTCCAGAATGGTGATGGAGGCAGCAAGAAGCCGTTGCCCCAGTCCATCCCTGCAAACTGTACCTTGTGGCCTGCCTCATGGGAGTGCCATCCAGTTGTGCATATAACTGTGGGCTGGTGAATGCTCCTGTCTTTGCTTCAAGATTCCCTTTGCTGCAAGGAGGAGCCTCTGGAGGTTCTGGGGGTCAGAAGTGTGACCTGGAAGACCCTAAAAGGAGTTCCCAGGCATGTTGCCTCTTCTAGGAGCCAAGAAAACATAGGAAAGGCCCAATGGGGCTGGGAGGCTTTGCACCTAACACCTCCAGTGGGCTGGTGGGACTGCACAGTGGCGGCTGGGGGTGGGGGGTGTCTGGCAGAATGAGACATGTGATTCCCACTGCAGATCACCTGACTACTTGCCCTGGTTTGGGGAAGAAGTCCCAGTCATTAATCTCTAGAACCTTTGTGGAGATACCACCAACAGGTTTTGGTCTTCACCCCTTTTGCTCTCCCTTCCCATCTTCATGCGGGGGAGGCTCCTGAACCCCCGTAACCTGAAGGGGTAACTCTGGCAGTAATGCTTCCTCCTCCCTTACTTGAGATTAGGCTGAGGCTGAATCCCTTGTGTGGGGGAGATGGCACCCTAACCTGCTTGTTCAGCAACTGGCTCTAGCCTGGGTCAGAGGGCTCCCAATGCGGCTTGTGTGTACTGCTGGGTCCTGTCCTGTGGGGAGACCAGGGTGTCGGGAGAGGGAGCTGAGGATCAGGAGTGAATGGGTCTTCTCGCAACTCCCAGAAGATAGATATCAGCCCCCAGACCAATGTTCCATCCCAAGTTCCTTGAACCAAGTGTTTCAGTGACATCGCTGACTCTGCCTCTGTGCTGGAGCTTCTGGGGATGCGGAAAGGTGGAGGAGGACGCTGGAACGATGATGTGGGTGCTAAGACAGGACAGTTCTAGTTTCCCAGGGGATACGGTCCCTGGTTTTTACTTTCCCAGGACAGCTGGGGCCTTGTAAAAATCAGGGAGGGAACATAAGCAAGAGACATGGAGAGCCTTGTGCTCATGACTCAGAGATGCCCGGACCAGGGTGGGGGCCTTGTGAGGGGATGACCTTGTGATGAGAGGGAACAAGAGCAAAAGCTGGAGGCAGAACTTTGAGATGGGGGTGTCAGAGGGGCTTTTCTGAAATGTGAAAATGAATACATGGACGGATTTTGCAACACCATCCAGCCTGCTGTCGTCTCAAGTTTTGCTCCCTAACCTCTGCCTGTTCCTCCTGCCCCACCCTGTGCTTCCTCCCATCTTTCACCGAGCTCCTTTCTATTTCTGTTTTCCCTGTCCTTCTCCCGTCCTGTTCCCCCACACCCCATGTCCACTCTTTCCCTACTCGCTCTCTTCTCCTCTTCCCTGGTGTCCTGTTCATCTCTGTCTCAGTACCTCTGGCCGCTTGCCCTGGCCCCCTGTCCTTCTGTGCTTTCATGTGGAGCCCATGGGAACTGAAGTTCACAGCAAAACAGGAAGAGCCTGTGAGCAGGAAACTGGGAGTGGGGTAGGGGGTGAACAACCAGCAGTAACCTCAGCTCCTTGCCTCCCACATCTGGACTGAAGCATCCCCAGGGCCCCTTGCCTCTCCCACTGCAGCCCACCAGCCCCAGCTTCGTCCATCTCGCTTCACTGGTCCAGCAGAGCTGAGAGGCAACAAGATGTATCCTGGACTCTGACACAGGAGAAAGAAATAGGACAGGGACGTGAGTGAGGACATCTGGATTCTGATCCCAGCTTGGCCACTGACTGTGTGTGGTCTTGGAAAAGACTCTCCCATGAGCTCAGTGTTATTGTACCCTCCCTCCCTCCTGGGGCTGCTCTAAGGACCAGAAGAGATAGTGAGGGGGTTGTAGATGGAAATAAGCACACGAAGGTTAACAGTGTACAGATTCAAGGTGATGGGAAGACCCATAGCTGAAAGGATTGGGAGTTTAATTACTGCTTCCATTTCTAGTACTCTTACTGTGTGCTCTGATACACTGTTTAATTCTCACAACCTTATGTGGCAAAAACCATTATTATTATACCAGTTTTAAAGATAGAGAAACAGAGGTTCAGAGACATTAAGTAACTTGCTTAATCAAGATCACACAGCAAATAAGAGGCAGAGGCAAGGCCTGGATTTGAACCCAAAATTTGAGCTCAGAGCCCAAGCACTAAAGCAATGATGAAATTGACTAGAGCCAACAAGTATGGGATAGAAGAGGATGATACTATTTTTCTTGTTTACTTATTCATTCAACAAACAGAACCACAGTACCTACTCTGTTTCTACTTTATGGCAGGCCCTGTTTCAGGGGAGGTAAAATCAGTAAAACGAGGTGTCTACCTTCAGGGATGGACCTCATGTTCTGGCGAGAAGGCACGGCTACAGTCTCAGTAGATGCTGGACAGAGCCTGCCCTCACTTCTGACGGAACCCTTCCCCAGATGAGGGTACCTGCATACCCTCTCAGATCCATCCTGGACTGGCACCCACATCTACCGTCTTCCGTCCCAGACCATCCATTGCTGTAGCGACTTCTTTCCACCACCCACACACCTCCCCCTCCGGCCTCCTCCCTTCTCTGGCCTCCGCAGGGCATCCACGTTCAGAGACTCCCTGGAAGGCCCAGCACCTGCCTGTCTCCACCCCTGTAGTTCTATCAGCTTGGTAGAGGCCTGGGGCTAGTGGGGAGAGCTTCTTGGCCCCTTTCCAGAGGTACAGGAGGAGGAGGGAGGCCGGGAAAGCAAGCTTGGGCTCGGTGTCGCAATTCCGGGCCGGGCCGGGACCTTTGCTCCGCGAGGTGTCTGTGGAAGGGAGGAAACGACTCTGGAGGCTGCCGGGAGTGGGGTGGGGGCGCCTGGGAGCTGCCTGTAAGAGCAGCTCAGAGCCGCCAGGGTGAGGAGAGGAAGGGGAGAGCCGGGCAGATCTGCAGGAAAATGCGGCCTTCGGGCTTGGGGGTAGGGGCCGGGGGTGGCGCCGGGCCGAGGGGGGTGGCAGGCCGGCAGGGGGCGGAGTCAGCACGGTGGGGAAGCGGCCCGTGGGCGGGGGCGAGGAGGCCAGGGCTTCGGTCGGTCGGCTCCCGGCTCCCGGACCCTCTCTTGCTCCGCTCCGGCTCCCCGGCCGCTGAGGCCTGTGGACCAGGGACTGCACCATCCTCCTCTCCCAGCAAGGGGGCTCCAGAGACTGCCCCAGCCAGAGCCTGGCGGCCTGGGCACTCGGTGGGTCTGCTCTTCAGCGCTGGCCTGGGGCTCTGCCTGTGTGTCTGGGGCGCGGGTGGGGGCGGGGGCGGCGGGGTGTCCTGTGCGTTTAGAAAGGGGTCTCTGGGGAGAAGTGAAAAGGATGATGGTGACGGAAGCTCGGACAGCGACAGCATTCTGTTTATGTCCCATGATAACTTCTGAGGGGGTCAGGGGCAGGAGGTCCTGGATGTGAATTGGGGTGACTTCTGGAGGCAAGAGTTTTGTCTTGGGACCCTGGAAGGTGGCAGGAGTGAGGTTTTCTAACCAGCAGTGTGTTTCACTGGGTGGAGGGAGCCTCGATCACATGTCCTGGTTCTGCCCAACTTTGGCGGTCCCCAGTGCTAGAGTGCGGGGGAAGGGGCTCTGACAGAAGCAGGGCAGTTGTGCCGAAACATTCCCTGATGGCCTGGAGGGTGTCCTGGGGAGAGAAGGTGGCATGGTAGCCAGGATATCAGACTTCGATGTCAGAGAGACCAGAGTCGGAGTCTTGGCTCTACCACTGCCTAACTGTGTGCCCATAGGCTATTTTCTTAATGTCTTTGAACCCCAGTTTCCTCATCTGTAAATTGGGCTTGAGAATAGCCCTGACCTCGTAGGGATATTGTGAGGAAGGCATGGAAAGCCTTAGCACAGCTGACACATATATGGCAAGTAAATGTTAGCTGATATGTGAGTACAGACCAAAAGCAGGATCAGGAGGGGAGGGAACCCAGTTTGGGAAGAGTGTAACCTGGACCATTCCTGCAGGACAGTCCCTTGGTAATGTCCAGGGCTCCAGGAAGAGATGTCTTTGTGGCTGGAGGCCCCTGTGCCTGATGTTTCTCCTGGTAAGCTTCTTCACTCCAGCCCTCTCCCCTGAGCCCAGGCCCCAACTCCTCTCCTCCCGCGGGAATCAGCCTCCTTCACTGCCTACCTTCTGCCCTTCCGTGGAGAGCAGTCCAGAGCTACTCTTGGTGTTGCTTGCCCCCTTCTGCCCACACTGTCTGTGCCCTGGTCCTGGTGCCTGGCCCTTGCAGATACTCGTCCGTCCTTCTCAATCCGGGCCTGCTGCTGGGGAGGCTTGGCATGTCCAATGCTTATCCAGCTTGGCCTCCAAGAGTTCTGTCTGACCTCTGAGATGGATGCACTTCAGCCCCGAAAGGGGACAAAGGTTAACATCCTTATTTAAGGTATTGAGGTGCGGGGGACTACAAGTGATTAGCCCTAGAGCCCACACAAATCGCAGGGTCCCAAAGCCGGAGCCGACGTTTTACTGCCCTCTATGGGTGGAGATAAGTTTGCAGTTTCCCAGGAGAATGCTGGGGCCCTGAGACGCCCTTGTGCCTCTCTTTCGGGGTTCAGACTGTGCAGTGGAGCTGTGGGAGCCAGATGCACGAGATGCAAGCAGCCAGCCTCTGGGAAGCAGCAGCTGTACCCTCAGGGAGGAATCTAGCACACCCCAATCTGCTGGGAGCACTTCACGGGTGGGGCTGGAGGCAACAGAGCCCACAGCCCTGCTCCCCGGGGTGGAGGCCCCTCCAGAGTCCACAGGTGAGGAGCTGCTGGATTTGGAGGAGGTAAGGGCTCCCTGGATCCGGGAGGGGTAACTTCAGGGCTCTTTACCTTATAAGATCATGGTTAAGTCCAAAGGCTTTGGAGTCAACTAGACCTAAGTGATCTGAGTGTAACTTTAGTTTCTTAGGCCTTTCTGAGCCTCAGTTTCCTTATTTGTAAAATGGAAATAACAAGAGTACCTATCTCTTATGGTTGTAAGGATCAGTGCATATAAAGGGCTCAGACAGTACCTAGGACATAAATATCACTTTGCATACGAGAGCTACTTTCTTAGAATAGAGAGACTGGATAGACTTTGTACAGTGAAGTAAATGAAGGTCACTGAGTGCTCAGGGCAGTGGCCAGCTGGGCACCTAGCCTTTTCCCTGAAGAAGAACACTAAGGCTCTTTCCTGTACCCAGAGCTTCGTCCACAAAAGCGGAAAAAGGGGCCAGCCCCCAAAATGCTGGGGAATGAGCTGTGCAGTGTGTGTGGGGACAAGGCTTCCGGCTTCCACTACAACGTGCTGAGCTGCGAGGGCTGCAAGGGATTCTTCCGCCGCAGTGTCATCAAAGGGGCGCGCTACGTCTGCCACAGTGGGGGCCACTGCCCCATGGACACCTACATGCGTCGCAAGTGCCAGGAGTGCCGCCTTCGCAAATGCCGCCAGGCCGGCATGCGGGAGGAGTGTGAGTGTCTGGGGACTGAAGCTGGGGGAGGGGTGTGGTTAGGCCGATGGGGAGGAGGGCATGTTTGGGTGCCAGGGTCTGGGGGCAGAAAGGCAGCTGAGCCTATGGGCCTTGCTACACGGTCCCTAAGTGTGGATTAAAATCTCTTCCTTGTCTTTACCTAACACTCTCTGCTTTTCTGGAGGCTCAAACTACGCCTCTGCCCCATCCCCACTTCCTGCCTCCCCCTCTTCTCCCCTCCTCACATCTGGCTCTGTTCTCAGGTGTTCTGTCAGAAGAACAGATCCGTCTGAAGAAACTGAAGCGGCAAGAGGAGGAACAGGCTCAGGCCACATCCGTGCCCCCGAGGGCTTCCTCTCCGCCCCAAGTCCTGCCCCAGCTCAGCCCGGAGCAGCTGGGCATGATTGAGAAGCTGGTGGCTGCCCAGCAGCAGTGTAACAGACGTTCCTTCTCAGACCGGCTTCGAGTCACGGTACCTGAGGGGCCTGGGGAGAGGTCGCTGTGCCCAGAGCACCAGCTGGCTTCTTGATGCCTGACTCAGAGTGGTTTGTTTCTTTCCTCCTTGCCTTTCGGGGTAGCCTTGGCCCATGGCACCAGATCCCCAGAGTCGGGAGGCCCGTCAGCAACGCTTTGCCCACTTCACGGAGCTGGCCATTGTCTCTGTGCAGGAGATTGTTGATTTTGCCAAACAGCTGCCGGGCTTCCTGCAGCTCAGCCGGGAGGACCAGATCGCCCTCCTGAAGACCTCTGCAATTGAGGTGGCTGGCAAGGCCGAGGGTGAAGGGAGGACCAGAAAGGGATGTCTGTGGGAGGGGGCCCCCGCCAGACAGCTGGGAAGCCACATGCACTGGGAAGTAGGGATGAGGGGCTCGGCCTTCCCTTGAGGGGGCCCTGGGCCGAGACCAGCCCAATATTTGTGTGCAGGTGATGCTTCTGGAGACATCTCGGAGGTACAACCCTGGAAGTGAGAGTATTACCTTCCTCAAGGATTTCAGTTATAACCGGGAAGACTTTGCCAAAGCAGGTGAGAACTGAGATCACAAAGGGACTGGGTTGGATGAACAGATGCATTTTGTCATGGGGTCCATAGTGACTACAGAGCTACAGGCCCAGGGTTTGAGTGGCTACAAAGGATCCACTTGTTTTTCCAAGACAGAAAGTTGGAATGCTGATAGGTCTCCCTTAACTGCCCCAGATAGATTCCTGTCCTCTGTTGCATTAGGCCAGTGGTTCTCAAACTGTGTTTCCAGGAACCTGAGGGGGGGGGGTTTCCATGGAAGTGTCACCTTAGAGGAAAAACGTCCTTCACCCTAACTTTAGCCAAACCAGAAACTCCATTTAAATCTGCGTTATATATTGTGCTTCTGAATAATATTTTGCTTGAAGAAAAGACTTTACAGCTAGGAAAATAAACTTGAAAACCTCACCAAGCCTTTTAGTAGTCAAAATTGAAGAATCTTTCTCAGATGTGCTCTTTAAGGATCATGCGGACTGGTTTCCTCCTCTTCAGCTGTGCTTTCCGAGTAGCCATGGAATTGGCATTAAAACGTGGCAGAGGCGCCCAGATGAGGCAGTTTTAGGATAAGAGTGAACACTTCTATCCCCATCTTGGAGTATCTTGGAGTACTTTCTCCAAGAATTAGTTCACAATGCTGTTCTCTAGCTGACATTTGCTTGCAGGCTAAGCAGTTTTGGTTTCCTCATATTCAATGGTTGCTTTGTGCTGTGGGAGGAGGGCTGGGAAAGGATGGAAGGCGGAAGGTGTTTCGGAGGGACAGGACGGAGGCTGAACAAGAGACTTGGTGCTTTAACACCTGAGTGAGTGGGTCTGTAGAATGTGTCTGATGCTGACTCCATCCTCGGGTTTGGAGAATGCTGGTTTCCAGTGCAGAGCTCACAGAGGTTTCCGGTGACTCAGGCCAGCTCTTGTCCCATCACAGGCCACCCAGTGAGCTTTCTAGGTAGGCCTCCCTTCACTATAGGGTACGGCAGGGCTGTGTTGACACCTCTTGCCTTCTGTAGTGCCCCGTGTGCTGCCTGAATGTATAGGCACCTGATAGGAGTGATGTAATGACTTTTTCCAGCTTTAAAAGCCCAGTCCTGCCCCCTTTCTCTACCCAATCACCTTTTCCCCAGATGGTTATTACCCCAGTCCTTTTTAACCACGGCCTTCTCCTTCATAACATCCTCCTTTCTGAACTCTTCCCTGTTCTCATGTCTGCGTGTTCCTTCAGCACTTGCGGACTTGTGCTGTCTGAATCTGTGTCTATTTATAGATTCATTTATATAAGCAGTTTTTATGTCATCATGTTTGTTTTTCATTTCTCACTTTTTCAGTGTGGGGAGAAGAGACAGGGCTGCTCTTTGGTCAGTTCTCCCTCCTCCTTTACTTCCACTACCATATGCTGCTCGCGTGGGTGACTAACGATGTGAACCGATCACACTGGGGGCGTCCACTCAGCGAGCAGTAGCCGACCCTCGCAGGGGGCGTAACTCTAGAACTTGCTCGTCCTCTCTGTATGAAGGGGCTGTTCAGCACAATTCAAGGCTGGACACCTCACCAAGAAATGCTTTCTAAATGGGGCTTGTCCATTAAATGGATCAACACACACTTGATAAACATCGGGGTGAAAGCACAGGAAGTGACTAATCAAGAAGCCTGGAATGGAAAAGTTAGCAGATGGTTGCTAAAAGACATCTGAGAAAACTAGGGGATGGCATGGGCTGGGGAGACTTTGACAGTGTGTTTGGGAGAAGTGTTCTTTAGATGTCACCACTTCAGGTCATGGTTTGTTGAACTCCGGTGTCCTCAGTAAGAAGGCTGGTTCTATTTTTAAAATTTATTATTTATTTAACAAACACTTACATGGAGTTACCATATGTGCCACTCGTTATTCTAAGGACCCATTATGAGGTAGGTGCTATTATTATCTCCATTCTAGAGATGGGAAAACCAAGGCCCAGAGAGCTTCAATAACTTACTCAAGGTCACACAGCCTAGTAAATGGTAGGGCTAGGACTCAAACCCAGGGAGTCTGACACCAGAGTCCACACCCTCAACCACATTGCTTTGTTTCTCCTGTGATGTGAAACAAGAAATGTATTGCTAGTATTCAAATAAGTAAGGCCAATTGCCAGTGAAGCAGTCTTTTTATAAACAAACATAAGGGTTGCTTCTATTTCTAGTAATGTGGGGCCCTCAAGCATTCTAAGAAGAATTCTAACAGAATTATTGTCATTTAATTCAGCACATTCTGTATGCTGGGTGCAGTGCAAAGTGGTCTGTATGCTTTATCATTTAACCATCACAACAGTTTTATAAGCTCAGATATGATTCCCGCCTCACAGATGAGGCTTAGAGAGGTTAAGAAACTTACCCAAGGTTATACAGCAGAGCCCTGAAGGCTTCTTACTGAGTTCCTGGTAGTCTCCTCAGTTGAGCAGTGCTGCCCATGCCACACAACCCAGCCTCTCTTCTTCCTCCCCAGGGCTGCAGGTGGAGTTCATCAACCCCATCTTTGAGTTCTCCAGAGCCATGAATGAGCTGCAACTAAATGATGCTGAGTTTGCCTTGCTCATTGCCATCAGCATCTTCTCTGCAGGTGTGGAGGAGGGGCAAGAGGGAAAACGAGCAAGAGACTCACACCAAAGAGGGCTGCAGGCCCCATAGGGCAAGAATCGTGGGGGTGGAGGCCCTTGTTGTGTTACTTTGGGATGGGAGAGGTTGGGTAGGGCATGTCCCTATTTTTTGGTTGTGATTTGGGGTATGGAAATAAGACCCTGGCCAGACCTGCTACTCAACTCTGTTGGTGACCTATAGACCGGCCCAACGTGCAGGACCAGCTCCAGGTAGAGAGGCTGCAACACACATATGTGGAGGCCCTGCATGCCTACGTCTCCATCCACCACCCCCATGTGAGTCTCCCCACTGTGCCCTCTTTCTCCTCTCCACAGGCTCATCCCCTGACACAACTACTTTCCCTTCAAGAATCCCTCCCTGACTACATCGTGCACAGACAATTCTCTACCTCTCCCACAAACCCCCCACCCTTGCTCCCCTTCCCTGGGGAGAGACAAAGGCTGTACTTGTCCTTCTTTCCCAGGACCGACTCATGTTCCCACGGATGCTAATGAAACTGGTGAACCTCCGGACACTGAGCAGTGTCCATTCAGAGCAAGTATTTGCGCTGCGCCTGCAGGATAAAAAGCTTCCCCCGCTGCTCTCTGAGATCTGGGATGTGCACGAGTGACCGATCTTCCGCTGTATCATCTGTTTTCTGAGCTGGATGGCTGAGGCTGGTGGCTGCCTCCTAGAGGTGGAACCGACTGAGAAGGACAAACATTCCTGAGGGCTGGGCAAAGGAGATCCTCAAGTGGCATTAAAGGAGAGTCAAAGGGTTGGGAGTTTTGTGGCTGCTGGGTAGTAGGGATCCTGGTAAAACGGTGCTCCATGTGAAGACTGTACTAACCGGGCCCAATGGATGAACCTGGGGGCCACTTTGCACAAGGTTCTCCAGGGCCCTGCCCATCCTGCCTCTACCACTTCCTGTTTTCTCCATAGGGCCCCAAGATAAATTCTCCACTGTCACCCTGCGGCTTGGCCATAAATGCCTCCGGGCTGCCTCACCGATAGGCCTGGCACTGTTTGTACAGGAAGGCCAAAACGAATTCAGAATGAGAGAAACCAATTTCTGGAATGGGGGTGGGGCCCGACCACACAGGAGGGAAGCTTGTGTCCTTGCGGGTCCGTTTCCAGACTCAGAGGAGGGAGACAAGTCACAAGTGACAGCCTTGGCAGTGAGTGGGGACCTCCTTTCACCAGCCCCATTGCGATGTAAGGGTCAATGAAGTGCTGAGGCTGGGACGCGCCCTTGCCCCCCTTCAGTGATCCCGGTGGGATCGTGTTGCCTTTCTGTGAGGGAGAGGGTGTTGGATTTTCGGAACTAACGCCTCAGTCGTGCACCTGTGTTCGTGCGCGCGGGTATAATGCCTTGGTTTCTCCATTGATATTTAAGAAGGTACAACAATCCTTCCTCTTGGCCCGCAGGCCCTGTGGGACAGCGAGAAAAGTTCCCTGAGGCCAGGGGTAGGCTGCTGTGTCCGGGGTTTAGCCTCGCGGAAGGGCTGGACTCCCTCTCCCAGCGCGCCCCGCGGCACCGCTCACGCCCCTGCCTTGGAGCGCACGGGGTGGAGGAGATGCCGCGGCCGCGCCTTCCGGCCTCAAGTTCCCCCGCCGCCCCTGAATTGGTAGGCTCCACCGCCGCGGCCGCAGGCTTTCCTGCCCACGCGGCTGGGCACTTCCAAAGCGCGAGCGGGGGAGGTAGATGAGGTGAGGGGAACGGTGAGAAAATCCTAGGGCAGCTTATCTTGAGACGTCGATTCCAGATTCATCCGCAGTTCATCGAAATGGGCTCTGTTTCCGTGTCGAATTAAAATGTTTGCGCGCAACCCAAACAAAAAGTATTCCTTTGGGTCCTCCCCTTGTCACGTAGAGGCGCTGGGCTGGCCCAGCGCTCCCCATCGCGTTCCCACTCCCACAAGCATAGGTGTGTGCGTAGCCATCTCTCTCCCGAGGTCCGGCTCCACCCTGCAGCGCTCGGCTTGGTGCAGCCCTGTCCCCCCGGGGGTGGATGGTCCGGCCCCTGGCCCCTCAGCCTCCCCCTCCTTCACGGAGTCGGAGTGGTACACGGCTCACGGTGCAGACGCGGAACTGGCGTGCGCTCGGAGCGGCGCCCGCGCCGAGGAGCGACTGACGCTCGGCTGCCGGGGGACGTCTGGCCGAACCCGGCCGGTCCCCCGAGGCTCGGGAGGTAGGAGGGTCCGGGCCGCTGGGGGCCCCGGAAGGGTGTTTGGGACGAGGCTCCCCGGGAGAAACGGACTCTGGGAGGAAACAGGGGCTCTAGGGCGAAGGGGCCTCTAAGGAGGCCCTAAAGGAGTGTGAGGGGGCGTAGGTCTCGAGAGGGACAGCAGGGGTCCGTAAGGAAGAGGGTGGGGCTAGAGGTGGGGGCGTCCGGGCCGCCGAGGGGGTTCGGGCTCCGAGCCTAGGCGCAGCTCGCGGCTGCAGGGCGAGATTCCTGCGGGGCTGGCGGGCGGTCTTGGTTCCGGGGCGGGGGCGGGGGAGAACTGTCCAGCAGGTGAGGGGGCGGCCAGAGCTGTCCAGCTCGGGGCCCGAGCCGTGCTAGCCACATGGCTCGTGTGTGTGCGTGTGTATGTGCGTGAGTGTATTTGTGTGCGCGCACCCGCGCGCCTTATTTTTGGTTAGGGTTTGAAAAGCACGTTTGGTTCTTTAAAAAAAAAATTTTTTTTTTGATTTGGTGTTTCAAAATTGTCTTGTTGGAGAGTGGAGACACCGTTCAGTTTTTCCTGCAACTGCTTCCCTCCCCATCCTCGTGCACCTCTAAATTAGTCCTCCTGTTCCTGCCCTCCCCTCTTCCCCAACCCTGCCTATTGCCTGCCTCTTTACTCTCATTCTTCCCCACGCTGGACCCGTCTGTGCTGATGCGCTTGCAAGGTCACTGCCTGGGGAGGCGGTGGAGGGGAGAGAGCCTCCTGTTGTGCTCACGTCAGCAAAGATGTCATATCGCTCTCTGGTTCCTGTGGTTTTACTATGACATCCTGCCCAAAATGAGGGGCGAATCCAAAGGGTTGGTTAATGTGGCCATTTGTAAGCTGAAAAGACATAGATAATTTAAAGGTCTGTGGATGGAGTGGATGGTAGTTGTGTAGAACTTAAGCAGATAGGTATGCATTTTGAGCTTGATGCCTTTGGAATATAGGGGCTAGGAACGAGGAGCTATACGTTAGTAAGTGTAGCTGAGGCAAGAGGCAGAGTGGGTGGATGTGAAGACAGAGTGAGTTATAGGTAATGCGAGAGAATTTAGAGTCTTCGTGAGGAGGGGAGAGGGGAGAGAATGGGAAGAAAAGCCTTGGTTATCTCTGCAATCTGAAAAACCAAAGGCAGTGGCTGTTGATGAGATATAAGTTGAGACTAAAAATCCATCCTATCACTAGTGGCTAGAATAGTCACAAGATCTCTGGGTCCTTGTGGCTTTGGAGGGAGGTGAGCACTGTAGTGCATGATAATGATTTCAGTTTTATCAGGTGATTCTCAGTGGAGAGGGGGCTGGGATCCCACCAAGGATAGAGGCCTGATGCCTAATATATTAGAAGATGCTTCAGGTGTGATCTTTGAGATTTTTATTTGGAAAGGGCTCCTGGTTTTCAACATAAACATAGATTTTAAGGCTTAGCCTTGAGCTCTGGTCCTGTAAATTCTGTTTTATTTTAAGATACTTTGGCTCTCACTAGGCATTTTCCATATAATTCTTTAGAGAATGAATTATGCTTTTACCCATCTCCCATTTCATTTCTGTGTTTCCCTCCCCTTCTCATTCTGCTTGGGAGGAGCTGAACTCTGCTCTCTAACAGTTCATACTGCAATGCCTCACGTTCTGCAATATGCTTATGAGTCCTTAGCAGTGGAGAGTCCCAAAGGGCTTTTGGGGTGGTAGTGTTGCCTAGAAATGAGTATTTTGCAAGCCTGGGAACTTCATTTTAGTTGTGTAGAAAGGAGATATCTCTATCAAAATCCAGAATTAAGACAAAGTGCAAACTAAAGGCACATGGGGGAGAAGATAACCTAACAATTAGTAAGTGCTATCAGTGGAAGAGGTGTCTCTGGATTCAAGGAGAATGAACTATTATGGGCATTGGCCAGCTCTGGAGTAGCAGCTGATAGCACTGTGCGGTCCCCAAGCAGGGGAGGGGCGGTGACTCTGCTATAAATAGTGCTGGAGCCAGAGTTGCTATGGAGACAAAACTGAATCCTATTACCTGCAGGTCCTCTATTGGGAGCAAGAGAAAGGAGGGAGAAGTATTTTGAGGATTTGAGAGGTGTTGTAAATAGTTTGTTTTTTTTTTAATAAGTAGGAGAGAAAAAAGATGGAGCTTCTCATCTACATCAAATAGAGCCTTAAGCATACAGGGAGTGTGTACATTGTATGTATGGGAGTGCACACGGCAACAAAGAAGAGAGTGAGGGTGTGTGTAGTATAATGGGATTCTTTCTGTGTGTACAGTGAACAGGGTCTTAGTGTGGAGCACAGAGGGGGAATACTGGAAGCACTGAAAGTAACCTTGTCATGGAGTGAAACATTTTATTTAGAGGAGTATATGGAGACCCAACAGGAAATAAATTACAGTTAAGACACGTAAGCTTTTTCTAATTTTTGGACTATGGCTTAGAAATTCCTCTGAGCACCTCTCCCTGTCCTTGCAGGAATACTGTTATTTCTGCATCTAATTCTTCATCTCTGTAAGATAAAGAAGGACAAGGCCTCATCTGTGTATACTGTATTACTAATTCGAATCCTGGGACCAGAATATAAGTGGAAGACTGTGATTCAGCACCAAGGGCAGAGCTAGTAGCAGTAGCCACTGGGCCCCTTTCTTGCTTGAAGAGGGGAGAAAAATGGTTTAGATGAAGCAATTGGGGCATAGATATTCTTCATTTGAGAACGCATGGGGTAGAGTAGCCAGCTGTTGTTACTGTCTGAGTGCAATTAACTGTATAGACTATGTGGTAATTTCACATCAAGCTGAATGCAGAATGTTGGAACAGAATAATTAGGTTTCCACCTAGAGCTAGGAGTGCAGATTAGTTCTGATTAGAGAGTCTGGTTTGATTCTGATCCACCCTGGAGCAGTCCTGAAAGTGACTTAATTTTTGTTATCATAATAACTGAGTCCAGATTAGACTGACTAGGCCTGTTTTTCAGAAACAGAAACAGCCCCAGGGGTGAGGCTGGAAATGAGCTGGTTTGTAGGGACGGAGAGGTGAGCCATTATTTATCCTACTTCTTGACATTTGACTCTGTGAGCTCATAAGCCTGGACAGAGCTCTAGGCTAGGAAAAGTGTCATGTTCTCCTATCTTTAGTACTAAAATGGAAGATCTTCTGACCTATGTCCCTGGCTGGGATGAAGCTGAGAGGGATGAGTCCCTTAGGCACAGCAATGGATCTTATCAGTACTTTTTTCCTATTAGACTTGGATTTTCAGATAATATCAGGATTCCTCCTGGGAACATTGATTCCATGCTTGGTGCCTTGAAGTTTCTCTGAGATGAACTGATGAATCGGAACCATGGTGCAAAAGAAGAAGTCCTGTCCTCGGTTACTTGACTACCTAGTGATCGTAGGGGCCAGGTAACCAAGAAGTGACTGATTTTTGTCTTGTCATCTGGGATAGCCACAAAATCTGTGATGATTTCCCTTCCCCATTTCCACGTTGCTTTGCATATCTCATTCTTCCCCACCCCCCACCACCACCACCCCCCCCCCCCCCCCGCTGCACCATGTAGCACATGGGATCTTAGTTCCCTGACCAGGGATTGAACCCTTGCCCCCTGCATTGGAAGCACAGAGTCTTAACCTGTGGGAAGGTTAAGGGAAGCCCTGCATATCTCATTCTTCTTCTGTTATTTCACCCTGATGGGAACCTTGCTGCCAGTAAGGGAAACAAAACAGGTAGATTGAGAGTGTTGGCCTGGAGGAGCAGAGACAGAGCAAAACTCTGCTCTTAACTAGCGTTTTTGTGATTTTGAGCAAATATACTCTATACGCTTCAGTTTCCTTATTTCGTACAAAGGAAAAGTACATTGTGCTCCTTCTCTCTCTACATATGCTGTTTTGGGAATTCATTAGCTAATACACCTTGAAAGATGCTAGTCATCTCAAAGTGTTAGTGATAATTTTATTGTCGCCATTTTCCTTTTAGTTCAGGGTGGGCATCTTCATGGCAGCACAGACCTCATTTAGCCTACAGCTAAATGTGGCATGTTTTCCAAGGTCCGGCAGCTAGGTTTCTTTATCCAAAAGAGCATTTATTTCTTGACTGTGGTTAAAATTTGAAAGAGCGTTCTGTCCCTTCAGGCTGCTGAATTTGTCTTTCTGTTCTCCAGGCACCCGAGCAGTGATAGCGTGGCCCAGACTCCAGAACTGCTACGGCGATACCCATTAGAGGATCACGCCGAGTTTCCCCTGCCCCCGGATGTCGTGTTCTTCTGCCAGCCAGAGGGCTGCCTGAGTGTGCGACAACGGCGCATGAGCCTGCGCGAGGACACCTCTTTTGTCTTCACTCTCACCGACAAGGACACCGGAGTCACGCGTTATGGCATCTGTGTTAACTTCTACCGCTCCTTCCAAAAGCGCGTGCCTAAGGAAAAGGGGGAGGCCGGGGCAGGGTCCCGTGGGAAGGAAGGACCCCACGCCACCTGCATCTCAGAAGAGGTTGGCTCCGAGAGCTCGGAGAGTGGCCCGTCCCTGCAGCCTCCCAGTGCCGACTCTACCCCGGATGTGAACCAGTCTCCTCGGGGCAAACACCGGGCCAAGGCGGAGAGCCGTTCCCGCAACAGCACTCTGACGTCCCTGTGTGTGCTCAGCCATTACCCCTTCTTCTCCACCTTCCGGGAGTGTCTGTACACCCTCAAACGTCTGGTGGACTGCTGTAGTGAGCGACTGCTGGGCAAGAAACTGGGCATCCCTCGAGGCATACAAAGGTACGGTCCTCTGCTGATGCTCAGAAGAGAGGGGCGGCATCTAGAGTTGAGGTGTAATTGGCTTGTGAGGGGCGTAGGAATTTTCCTCTAAAGCCTGAGGTCCTTCAGACCTCCTTAAGCACTTTGTGTTAGTCCGTGCTAAGCAAAAGACTACTGTAGAGTTAGACTTCCTTCCATGATCGTGTTTGCAGTGATGCTGAGGAATTTGGTGTTTCATGATGGGCAGGACAATAAGTCTTGCTGTGTATACATTTTTGCCCTTGTCATTATTCGTATGTATACCCTGTGATCCTAGCTGAGACCAAAGGGTGGGCTCCTCCAGTTTCTGTCATTAGACCCTCTATGGCTGGGCTGCAGTGGGGTGTCAGCTCCTAGTGCTTATGCGTCTGTTTCCTGCTGTCTGCTGCTCAGGGACACCATGTGGCGCATCTTTACTGGATCGTTGTTAGTGGAGGAGAAGTCAAGTGCCCTTCTGCACGACCTTCGAGAGATTGAGGCCTGGATCTATCGATTGCTGCGCTCCCCAGTACCCGTCTCAGGGCAGAAGCGAGTGGACATTGAGGTCCTGCCCCAGGAGCTCCAGCAAGCTCTGACCTTTGCGCTTCCAGACCCCTCTCGATTCACCCTAGTGGATTTCCCACTGCACCTTCCCTTGGAACTTCTGGGTGTGGATGCCTGTCTTCAGGTGCTAACCTGCATCCTGTTAGAGCACAAGGTGAGAGGGCCAGCTTTCTAGACTGTTCTAGGGAAAGGGCTTTGAAATGTGGCAGAGGCTAGACCCATGAGTTCTCTGAGGATAGGGACTACATCTTTTGCATCATTTTGTCTCCAGGAGATAACACGATACCAGGTATACAACAGGTACTCAGTTGGTGTGGGTTGAATTAAGGTACTAGTATCGTGTGGGATATATTCAGAGGGCTTGACACTCATTTGAATTCTTCTTAACTATACCAACCTAATTCTCTGAAAATTTCAGTCGTTCTGTTCCAATGAGTGACCCTGGAATTTGGGGGTACAAGAACTAGGATGACAAGGAGTGATTCAAGGGAGAATTATTGCAGTGCTTGCGTTGGGAGGCGGCAGGCAGGATGGGGTGTGAGGCAGTGATAAGTGTGGAAACTAAGCTCCCAGAGCTGTAGACTTGGTGAAACAGAAACTAAATTGTAGTGTGGGAAGCAGTTTTCTCACAGACCTTCTCCTGTCGGGTAACCCTTGTGGTGTGGCTCGTTGCAGGTGGTGCTGCAGTCCCGAGACTACAACGCACTCTCCATGTCTGTGATGGCATTTGTGGCAATGATTTATCCCTTGGAGTATATGTTTCCTGTTATTCCACTGCTGCCCACCTGCATGGCGTCCGCAGAACAGGTGAGTCTCAAGGTGTCTTCTGGCTTTGTCACCTCTGTTCTAACTCTGTCCAGCTCTGAGGGCGAAGGCTCAATGCCCAGAGAAGTTGTAAATCAGTACTCGTCCTGAATTCCTTGTTATAACTTATTTGTCTACAAAATCTGAACTGATCTGGTGGCAAAACCTATGCTATTTATGTTTTTTATTTATCACAGTTAATATAATGATTATAGGCTGCTGGCTACACCACTGCAGGTGCTACATAATATGTAGAATGTGCACTATTACTTTTCTAAAATCTGAAAAATTCTGAACTTTGAAACACATCTACCTTCAAGGATTTGGAAGAGGGATTGTGGACCTGCGTTTTCCTTATCTAGAAAAATCGTGACTCAATATGTGATCGCAGTTGGTTTTGGTTTTGTTTCTTGTCTTTTCCACAGCTGCTGTTGGCTCCGACGCCGTACATCATCGGGGTCCCTGCCAGCTTCTTCCTCTACAAACTGGACTTCAAAATGCCTGATGACGTATGGCTAGTGGATCTGGACAGCAGTAGGGTGAGGCTGTTGGCTGAGGCGTTGTAGGGTCTAGAAGAGGATGGTGTTCTCTTTTTCTAGATTACTCCCAGGAAGTTCCTAAGTTTGTGGGCGATTGCTGTTATGAGACTCATTGAAACAACTTTTTAAAAAATACTGCTTTTACTTTATTGGCTTAATAAGCCTTGGTTAGGACTCAAAGAATTATAAGATTTAGTTTTGCTGGAGTTAAATGCTTCCCCACATCTTCCAAGAGCAGTAGGGCAGTTGTGGTTGCAGGATCATTACTGTGGTGTAGGTCATCTAATGGCTTTCTGGGAGTGTAGTTTCTAGTAAGAAACGGCAGACTTTAAAAAAGTATATTAACATTCTGCAGTGTGAGTACATTCAAACTTTGGTAGGTAGCCCTTATATGTGTTCATTGTAAGACTTTAGAAAATGCAAATAAGTATAAAGAAGTCAGTAAAAACTATGATCCTATTATCTAGAGATAGTCACCAATAACATTTAGGTGTAATATTTCCTTTCAGGTGTGTATAGGTGTCATATACACATGTATGTGTGTATTTTATATGTGTGTATATAATATATGTGTTTGCATATATATAATAATACCGTATATATAACCTCCTATTCTTGTTACTTACCTTTATGTAAGAGAAACTTTGGAGCAGCTAATTCTAAGGTCATGCCTTTTATCTTTCTTCTGGTGCAGGTAATTGCCCCCACCAATGCAGAAGTGCTACCTATCCTTCCAGAACCAGAATCACTAGAGTTGAAAAAACATTTGAAACAGGTAGGTGAAGAAGGAAGAAAAGAAAAGAAAAGCAAGCAGCTATAGGACTGCTGTAGGCAGACAGCTCTTATTGTAAGAGCCAGTTTCCTTTCAGACTTCAAGTGGAGTAGATTTTCTTAGCCTTGGGTGGGCTTAGAAGGAGATGTATCCCATTTCTGGGTTGCAGGGTGAATCTCAGAAAGGGCTTTTTACATTCCTTTTAATTCCCTGTGTGCCCCCTCCCACCCTCTCATCCTTGTAATGCTGTATAAAACAGCCCTTCACTTTCTGCTGCTTGTCCCATCTGCCATTCTTAATGGCCTTGGAGCATTCTCTCAGTGTTACAGGAGGGAGTCAGTAGTTTGGATAATCTGGCTCCTTTTATGGTTTCCTCTTGAATTGATCTCTGGTCCCTATAGAACCATTTCTTCAAAAATTCCTTTCTCTGAGTAAAAACCCTTAAATACCTTTTTCATTGATTGATTTTCTTCTTCTTCTGCATGCTGAACACAGTACCTGAAGGTAAAGTGTGATGAGGCCCTGGTCCTCTGCGCTGCTGTATGTGTTATGTAGGACCACCAGTAGATAGCTCTGTATTTCTTTTTAGGAATCTGTCATTTGAAGGGTCTTCAGGAATCTCTGTCTGTGTTGTCTCAGTTCTTAGAAATACCTCTAGGTGGGGATTTCCCTGGTGGTGTGGCAGTTAAGAATCCGCCTGCCTGTGCAGGGGATGCGGGTTCGAGCCCTGGTCCAGGAAGATCCCACATGCCACGGAGCAGCTAAGCCCGTGTGCCACAACTACTGAGCCTGAGCTGTAGAGCCCACGAGCCACGACTGCTGAGCCCACGTGCCACAGCTACTGAAGCCTGTGCGCCTAGAGCCTGTGCTCAGCAACAAGAGAAGCCACCGCGATGAGAAGCCCGCTCACCACAACTAGAGAAAGTCCGCACGCAGCAATGAAGACCCAACGCAGCCATAAATAAATAAATAATTTTTTTAAAAAAAGAAGAAAGAAATACCTCTAGGTGAAATCTGTTTGGATATAAATGGGTGATTTTTGTATTATCCTCTCTTTTTCACTTGCTTCATCACTACTGATGTAATATGATATCTTGTTACTGCAGAGTCCGGTGAGGATTGCAAGTTCAGAAAGTTCTCTAGCTGTCTTCCTTTGCTGTGTTTTTCATTCTTGGTGATTGCTTTAGTATGACTAATGAGATGGAGAGGTTGATATATGATATTGGAGTTTAAATGTTTGTAGGAGCTAAGATTTTTGGGCTCACAGATCCTGTATCCTGACCCCTGTTACTCAAAGTGTGGTCCACGAACCAGCAGCATTAGCCTCACCTGGGCTTGTTAAAAGGGCAGAATCACCTCAAGTATATTGAATCAGAATCTGCATTGTAACAACATCCCCAGGTGATCCCTATGCTCATTAACATTTAAGAAACACTGCTGGGCTAGACCAGTGGTTTTCAAACTGCCCCATGGAGCCGCTGAGGGTTGATTTAGGTTGGGACCCCCGAGCATATGAGGCTCTGGGTTCCTTATGTCCTTCAGAGGAGCTTTACTTTTACATGTTTCGATTGTTTATATTTCTACGTAGATTTCAATTGAAAAACAAGATTTTGTAGCTAAAACAAATTTGAAAACTGTTGCCTCGGACTTCAGGTTTAGATCGTTGCCTTGAGTCAGATCGGCTTAAGCTGAAGATTTCATAATTCAGATTGTTTTCTAAAGGTTAAAATATTTGGATTTTTGTTTCAAAGGTGAAGGTTCTTTTCTAGGAATTGAGATTGGCTGGCTGCCCCAGAAATCTGCCTTCTCTGAGGGACTTCTTATTGTTCCGCAGGCCCTCGCCAGCATGAGTCTCAACACCCAGCCCATCCTCAATCTGGAGAAATTCCACGAAGGCCAGGAGATCCCTCTTCTCTTGGGAAGGCCTTCTAATGACCTGCAGTCTACACCTTCCACTGAATTCAACCCACTCATCTATGGCAACGATGTGGATTCTGTGGATGTCGCAACCAGGTACAGCCGAGCCATCCCCACAGTCACAAGCTCTTAAGTGGGTCTCTGCTCACTCAGTGACCTTGGGGCAGATTACCTCCCTGAGCCAGAGGTTCTTTATGTATACAATGTATATAATATTTGGTTACATTTGCCACCTTAGTAAAAGCAAACAGAAGAAATAATCATACTCGCAGGCCTCTTAGACCTCGTGTGAAGAAGGGGATTGATGATTCTTTAAGATACCTCTCCCCTTGCTGTTGGAAGCCTGTGAAATGATGACTGTGGGAGGTGGTCTGAGGCCTCCTTGCTCTGCAGGGCGAGGGACTCAGGTCATCTCACCATCCCCTTCTTCCCCAGAGTGGCCATGGTCCGTTTCTTCAACTCCCCCAACGTGCTGCAGGGCTTTCAGATGCACACACGTACCCTGCGTCTCTTCCCCCGGCCCGTGGTAGCTTTCCAAGCTGGCTCCTTTCTAGCCTCACGTCCCCGGCAGACTCCTTTTGCTGAGAAACTGGCCAGGACTCAGGCTGTGGAGTACTTTGGAGAATGGATCCTCAACCCCACCAACTATGCCTTTCAGCGGATTCACAACAGTGAGTCCACCTACCTCTGCTTTGCCCCTCCTTCTGCGTTTGTCCTCCTGATGGCTCTTCCCTTTGCTTTTTCCCTTTCTAATCTTCCACCTGCCCCTGCCATTCTGATTTTGACTTAGACTTTTTCCCACCTTTCTTTTAGGTTTTGCTTGATTTTTTCCCTTATTGCTGACTCTCTCCTTTTTTCCTCCGTGGGTAGACACATTCGATCCAGCCCTGATAGGCGACAAGCCGAAGTGGTACATCCACCAGCTGCAGCCTGTCCACTATCGAGTGTATGACAGCAGTTCCCACCTGGCCGAGGCGCTGAGCGTGCCGCCGGAGCACGACTCTGACTCTGACCCTACTGATGACAGGTGAGCAGCCCCTTATGGCAGCAAGACAGTTCTTGAAGTCTAAGAGGCTCTTGCTAGCCGTTATTTAGCGCAATTGCAGAATTTCATAGGATTTAGACATCAGTCCTTGAAGCCTTGGGTTATATTTTGGTTGATTGTTTTGCGTTAGTTTCCTTATTTTATCTTGCCCCCTGGCCTTGAGTTAAGAGTGCTCCTCTGTTTATTTTTCTAATGCTGATTCTCCTCCCTGCCCCTTCTTTCTGTTTTATTTTTTCGCTCTTCACTCTGCAGCGGCAGTGATAGTATGGATTATGATGACTCAAGCTCTTCTTACTCTTCCCTTGGTGACTTTGTCAGTGAGATGATGAAATGTGACATCAATGGTGATACTCCTAGTAAGTGTACTTGGAGAAATTGGCCAGCTTGGGACAGGGTTTGGGGTTCTGTGATGGTATGGTCTGTACCTGCCATCCTTGTTGTTGTTTTTTTTTAATTAAAAAAAAAATTTTTAATTAATTTTTAATTGGAGTATACTATTTTTTATTTTATTTTATCTTTTTGGCTGCATTGGGTCTTCGTTGCCACGTTGGCTGGGCTTTCTCTAGATACGGCGAGTGGGGGCTGCTCTTCGTTGCGGTGCGCAGGCTTCTCATCGCAGTGGCTTCTCTTGTCGCGGAGCACGGGCTCTAGGCGCACAGGCTTTAGTAGTTGCAGCACGTGAGCTCAGTAGTTGTGGCTCGAGGGCTTAGTAGTTGTGGCTCGCGGGCTCTAGAGCTCAGGCTCAGTAGTTGTGGGTGCACGGGCTTAGTTGCTCCGTGGCATGTGGAATCTTCCCGGACCAGGGATCGAACCCATGTCCCCTGCATTGGCAGGCGGATTCTTAATGACTGCACCACCAGGGAAGTCCTTGGAGTATAGTTGGTTTACTATGTTGTATTAGTTTCTACTGTACAGCAAAGTGAATCAGCCATACACATAATCCTTGGGTTTTGGCAGACGTGGATCCTCTGACACACGCGGCACTGGGGGATGCCAGTGAGGTAGCTATTGATGAGCTGCAGAGCCAGAAGGAAGCAGAGGAACCTGGCCCAGACAGCGAGAACTCTCAGGAAAACCCCCCTCTGCGTTCCAGCTCCAGCACCACCGCCAGCAGTAGCCCCAGCACCGTTATCCATGGAGCCAGTTCTGTACGTGAGGACTTGGAGGAGTGGATAAGTGAGGACTGTTACTTGGGACGTGGGCCTCAGCTCTGTTAGGAAAGCTAGGACAAAGCTATTCAATTAATTTACTACTTTCTCCACATTTCCCCCTTCTTCCTCTCCGTAGATCCTATAGTTTAGAGCCTGTGAGATACAGTTTGACCCCAGAAGGACATCCAGCTTTGTTCAGGGGTTAGCCGAGATCCCCTTTGCATAATTTGTGGAGATAGAGAACAGGGGTATAACAAAGATCTTTTCTCACATACCCCTTAGGCTAGCGACCTGACAGGCCTGGCTTGAACTGAGAACATAGGAAGGCATCACAGGGCACCAGGTGACTCCTTTCTATTTAATATGTCCCCTAGGAACCTGCCGACTCAACGGAGATGGATGATAAGGCAGCAGTAGGCGTCTCCAAGTCCCTCCCCAGCGTGCCTCCCAGCATTGGCAAAGCGAACGTGGACAGGCGTCAGACAGAAACTGGAGAGGGGTCAGTGCGCCGGCGAACCTATGATAATCCATACTTCGAGCCCCAGTATGGCTTTCCCCCTGAGGAAGATGATGCTGAGCAGGGGGAACGTTACACTCCCCGATTCAGCCAACATGTCAGTGGCAGTCGGTGAGAGCCTGGGGTTGCCTTCTAGATGGGTGACTGAAGGACCTCACTACAGTGGACCCTGGGTGAGGGTTAACCAGAAAGTCTGAGCAGTCTGAAGGCTCTCATAGTCCCGCGTCCCCAGAGGGTCGTGCTTTGATCTAGGCATTTAGAAACTGTGGGGAGGGAGAGGTGACCGCAGTGTAGCATCAGGCCCACACGCCCAAGATGAGGTACCCCTGCCTGGGGCTTATAGGCGCCACTGTGCATTCAAGGGCTCAAAAGCTGCTGCGGCCCAACAGCTTGAAACTGGCAAGTGACTCAGATGCAGAGTCAGACTCTCGAGCGAGCTCGCCCACCTCCACCGTCTCCAACAACAGCACTGAGGGCTTCGGGGGCATCATGTCTTTTGCCAGTAAGTGCCTTCAGCTCTCTCACGCTTCTGTCCCATCTTCGCTCCAGCAGGGCCTGACCATGGCAGGTATGGCTTAGAGCTTCAGATATAGGGCTGGGTTGGCATTATCGAGCTCCGGATAAGGTCGTTTGGGTGATACCGAATAAGGTATTTTCAGGGGAGGTCCACGAAGAACAGGGACAGATTAGTCGTTATCTTTATACCTGGAGGTTTTAGTCTGTTTCAGGTAAGACAGCTAGCTGTTAACTGAAAAATACTCATTATATTAAAAATCATACACTTGTACATATATTTTGTGGAAATACTCTGGTCAAATTTTACTTGGGTATATATCTAATATCTTCTTTGCCTGGGAAAGGACTTTTTCATCAATGCGCCTTGAAATCTATGTGACATTGACTTGTGCGTAGAGAAAATTACCAGAAATGAGGGGTGGTGTCAGTTAAAGATTAAAGACAGACTAGGGACCGGAGAAAGCCGACATGGGGGATAATTGTGATGGTGAGTTTAGAAGCCCAGAAGGGACAGCGCCAACATCAGCCTGGAAGCGCGTTAACTGCCGGCGTTCCTGCTGGGTCAGCAGTAGAGGAGAGACTTGGATGTTATCGTGGGAAGCCGTCAGAGAAAGTTGTTACTGGGTTATGAGCAGTCCTGGCAGTGGCCCCCTTTGTTTGCTCCAAGTTAGGCGTGATCCTTTCTCAGCGAGGTCAGAGGTTCTGGGGTTGCATTGGAAAAGGAGGAGGGTGAAGAGGATGATACGGTCATTGGCGCATAATGCTCTGATTCTTTATCCCTCTGACTCAGTGCTCTCACTCGCTCCCCTTGACAGGCAGTCTGTATCGGAACCACAGTACGAGCTTCAGTCTTTCAAATCTCACACTGCCTACCAAAGGAGCGCGAGAGAAAACCACACCCTTCCCCAGTCTGAAAGGTAACTCCAACCCTCCTTTTGCCCAGCCAAGATCCTCTGGGAAATATTTCAGGCCTGTGGGTGCTTGTCAGGAGCCCCATGTATGAAGAATCCTTTGATCCGGCCATTGCCTCTCATATCGCTTCCCATGGCTTTCACTGCACATCATGAGTTCTTGCTGGTTTTCAGATGGAAAACTGTCTTTTGTAGCTAAAGAGAAGGCCCTGTTATATCATATAGGATAATGGCAACTGGGGGATTACTGCTGCTTCTGGGGGGAACCTTTGTCAGAGGCACGTAATTAACATAGGGCTCATCAGCTGCCACCAGTCATCTGCCAGGTTCCTACCGCGTGAACTTAGGACAAACTCCGTCCTAAAGAGCTGGCCCCCCAGGGAATGGTTGTGAAGAGCCTGGCAGTGTTTATAGAGTCAAGAAGCCTCTTACTTTGGCTTCATGTCAACTTAGGCCCTATGAATGGGCCTGATAGCATTGGTTGGCTTCTAGGGGCAATTAAGACCTATTTGATTTTTGTTTTGTGATCTCTGACAGTTTGAAGGGTTCTTCCTTTTTATAAATTTATTTATTTTGGTTATTTATTTTTGGCTGCGTTGGGTCTTCGTTGCTGTGCGTGGCTTTTTCTAGTTGTGGAGAGCGGGGGCTACTCTTTGTTGCGGTGGGTGGGCTTCTCACTGCGGTGGCTTCTCTTATTGCAGAGCACGGACTCTAGGCACGTGGGCTTCAGTAGTTGTGGCTCACGGGCTCTAGAGCGCAGGCTCAGTAGTTGTGGCTCACGGACTTAGTTGCTCCGTGGCATGTAGGATCTTCCCAGACCAGGGCTCGAACCCCTGTCCCCTGCATTGGCAGGCAGATTCTTAACCACTGCGCCACCAGGGAAGCCCTGAAGGGTTCTTCTGAATTTACACTGACTTCTGTTTATTTATTCTGGATTTTGTGCTGAAATATTTAATCACAGAAGGAAGCACAATGAGAAGCAGCTTCATGTATTTTTTAACTGACCTCTCGTCCCAGTGTTAAAAGTGTCAGGAATCTAAAGAATGTTCTTTGGTGGGGATGGGAACGTAGGCTAGATGGGCAAAAGGACATCATAGCTAGAGGTGTAGGGAGCTAACCAGCCCTGTAGAGTGAGTC
Organism: Lagenorhynchus albirostris; assembly: GCF_949774975.1. Taxonomy (NCBI): domain Eukaryota; kingdom Metazoa; phylum Chordata; class Mammalia; order Artiodactyla; family Delphinidae; genus Lagenorhynchus; species Lagenorhynchus albirostris. The sequence continues at coordinate 13,015,581 of NC_083103.1, read as the reverse complement.
TCCACAGGCTCAGTAGGTGAGGGATGGAAAGGTGTTAGCGTCACTGGCTTTCATTTGATATAGTTAAAGGGGAGAGCGATTGAAACGCTTTCATTGCATGCTGTTGCTTCACTTCATTTGCTGCACTCATCACTCCCATCCAGCTCCCACCCTCACCCCCACCCCCCTTCCCATGACAGCATCTACAAGTTGGGTCTCTTCCCTCTGCATACCTGCAGCCCCCCGGACCCCTGTGCTAGATGTTTCATGAAAACCCATGGTCCCCCTTCACGCATGTGCCTGTTGAGTACCTAAAGGCTCCTTGTGTTATTACCCTGCCTCTGGCTTTGAGAGGCCATAGCCTTAAGGATGGTCTTTCCTCGAGCCTCAGTCGTCTCGTGGCCACTTGGCTTCCAGCTCTGAGGTGCCTAAGAACTAAGGTTATGTGCACTAAGCTTTGGGAGGATGCTCAGATTATCTGACTTACAGCTCCGCTGAGGGGTGCAGGGGTTGTGGTATCATGGTGCACCTACTAATTGTGTATTTTGTGTCCCAGTATTTGGGCTAAATACTCTAATGGAGATTGTTACTGAAGCCGGCCCCGGGAGTGGTGAAGGTGGGTCTTGCCCGTGAGCTATGCATGATCTTTTTTCCTAGCATCTCCTGTGCCTGCCTGAGGGCCATCCTCCTCATGGAGCAAGCGGCATCACTCGAGTGACCTGCCTTGCCCCGTGCCCTGGGATGCCCACGCCTGCCCATGGGGTGCGCTGCTGGTGCATGTGGAGTGGCCTGAGTCTCCATGCCCACTTCCTCCACATTGCCATGGCTGCTTTCTACCTATGTGTGATGCCCCAGTGCTGCCCTCAGCCAGCCCTGCCAGGGAGTGGGTGTGGAACACGGCTACCCAGGGCTGTGCTGACACCAGCTACCTGACTACAGTAGTGATATCTCTCATTCTACCTTCCTGGCTGTAGGAAACAGGAGGGCCTTAGTGGACCAGAAGTCATCGGTCATTAAACACAGCCCAACAGTGAAAAGAGAGCCTCCGTCACCTCAGGGTCGATCCAGCAATTCTAGGTAATAAATGGCAGAGCTGTTGTAAAAGTTCTCAGATGGAGGTAGTGATCCTTGTACCAAACACTAGGGAGGGAAGCTCTCAGTGGGTAAATGAAATCCCTTCCCCTCCTGACGCAATCCCCATGCGGCAGGAATAGCTCATGGTGTTGAGCAGAGTGTACCAGCAGTGGTGGGCACTCGGGCAAACCAGGCCGTCTGGAGAGGTAGGGTTTGCAGTGGACTTGGATGTTTGGAGACGTGGCTTTGTGTTTTGCCCTTGGAGGCAAACATCTAACCTGGTGAAAGGGGGAGATGCTCTGCAAAGGAGCCAGTGACCACAGAAGTGGTATGTGGACCCTCCAGTGAGAACCAGCAGTTCCTGAAGGAGGTGGTGCACAGCGTGCTGGACGGCCAGGGAGTTGGCTGGCTCAACACGAAGAAGGTGCGACGGCTGCTGGAGAGCGAGCAGCTTAGAGTCTTTGTCCTGAGCAAGCTGAGCCGCACGGTGCAGTCAGAGGACGAGGCCCAGCAGGACATCATCCCAGATGTGGTCAGTGCTGGGGGTTGGGAGTTGGAATCAACTGGGAAGAGGGACATGGGCGCCAGAGGCAGTTGTCCCAACTCTTGCCCCTGGGTTATTGTTGCAGGAGATCGGTCGGAAGGTGTACAAGGGCATGTTAGACCTGCTCAAGTGCACGGTCCTCAGTCTGGAGCAGTCCTACGCCCACGCAGGTCTGGGTGGCATGGCCAGCATCTTTGCGCTTCTGGAGATCGCCCAGACCCACTACTATAGTAAAGGTAGGGATCAGACCAGCAAGGCAGCATGCTGTCCACGGCTCTCCCACTCTTCTCTGAAAGAATGAACTCGGCCCCTTGATGAGTTTCCCAGTGTCAAGCTGCTTCCTGTTAGGCTTTGGGATTTTATTTTCTAGTGCGTGTATGTATGTAGTGGGTGTTTTTCTGTCACGGAAAAGAACGATGTCAGCTTTTCTTTCCTTGCACTTCTTCCCTTCCACATCCTCCTCTATCCTTGCTTCTCCCACCTCATTCCCACACCTTGACTCTCACTCACTGTCTCTTTTGACCTCTTCCTATATTTGATCTTTTCCTCAGAACCAGACAAGCGGAAGAGAAGTCCAACAGAGAGTGTAAATACACCAATTGGCAAGGATCCTGGCCTGGCTTGGCGGGGGGACCCAAAGGCCATGGCACAGCTGAGAGTCCCCCAGCTGGGACCTCGGGCACCAAGTGCCTCAGGAAAGAGTCCCAAGGAACTGGACACCAGAAGTCTAAAGGAGGAGAACTTTGTAGCATCTATCGGTGTGTATTGTGTTGGGTGTGGCAGAGGAGTTCTGGCTTCTTAATGTCCCTCCCTCCTTTCAATTCATCCAGAATCCCGCCTTTCTCTTCCCCATGCTTTGCTCTGTAGACAGGAAAATAGGTTTGTGTCCTTTTCTAACGGCATTTCTTTATACTTCTCTATCCCTTATGCTTCATTTACAGCCACCCTCACCTACATCTTAGAGGAAGAATGGAAGTTTTGCTTAGAGGGCCGAGCGAGGCTTAGTGCAGGAGTCTAAGCTGTCCTCCCCGTCCCTCTCTTTTATTTACATCTGGATTTCTTCACATAATGGAGAGGCCACATGAGCTCCTGGAAGCCATAAGGAAGTTTATAGATGCATCTTTGGGCTATAAAATTGTGACTGTCTGGGTCTCTAAAGCCAGTTTTCCCCCATCCAACCATTATGCTGCCCTCAAATTTGCTCCTTTGGGGCATGTCCGGCAACCCCATTTCCCTGGGTTCTGGACTTGGAGGTACAGAGTTCTGAGTCAGCTTTTCTTTAAACATGTCCTTACTGGACTTGATTAGACCTTGCTTACGTTTGGTGTTTCTCCATTCCCACTAAGGCAGAGCCTTGGTGAGCTCTCTGGGTGTCACCTCTGTTTGACTCACTGCCTGCCTGACCTTGAGTCATCTAGATTGTGTCTTGCTTTTTCGGGTTCTAGGTCCCTGGGCAATGTGCTTCTAGCCGGTGCCTCTTTGCCACATCCATTAGCAGTTGCCTTTTGCTCCCATAAATGGTAATGAGGAACCAGTTTCCTTCTTAGGAGAGCTGTGCTTCTCTAACCAGCAAAATATTGTCCTAGAGGCAGTCAACCATGCTTTTCTCCTACCTGTTGTGATGTTCTAGAAAATGTACTGACCTGCCAGTCTGGAGGTCTGGAGTTTTAGTCCTGTATCTGCCCCCAACTAGGAAAGTGACTTTGGGCAAATCATTTCCCCTCTCAGGGTCTCTATCACCTCATCTGGAACACAAGGAGATTGCACTAAGTAGACTCTAAAGTTCTTCCAGAACTTTCCAGAATTGCTATGATCGGTACTCTCTCTTCTTAACCCCTGCTAAGATGCTCTTCTTGACCATTTAGTGTTCTCTGTCACCTCTACCAGAAGCCTTTTTCCCGATGACTGGCTAAGATGGGTCTCTTGGTAGGGCAGGCACTGATGCTGAGGGTAAGTTGGGGAGTTTTGGTAGCAACAAGAAGGGATGCTAACTGCCTACCTTGAGTGGCCTCTCTCCAATCCAGTGAATCAAACAGGTTTGTGCTCATGCTTCTGAAACCCTTTGGCTGCTTGAGGTAATCATCTGTCTTATCTGGAATCTTTAAAATTTGCTGTTGCCTAGCTCACTTGGCAGAGGGCGTGCTGTGGTGGAAGTTTAAACTGGTCCTGAGCTACCTGATCTTGAGCAGGTGCTCCAGCCTCTTTGGGATCAGTTTCCTCCTGCCAGAATGAAGGAGCTTGATTAAAGGCTCTGCCAGCTCTAACATTCTGTGAGATTTTTACTGCCACATGGAGGTTAGGATAGGAATTTAGTTCTTGACCTGGGGGGAAGGCGTTAGATCTCTTGATTTTTTTTTAACCCCCCTCCCCCGCAATGAAGATCTCTTTTTATCTCTTGATTTGTAATCCTGTGCCTGAGACCGAATCATCTTGGGTGGGTGGGTTTCCATTTCGTCTGTCTGACCAGCCTCTGACTCTCTCTGTCTTTCTCTCCTGCTCACATTGCATCTGGGGTAGAATTGTGGAACAAGCACCAGGAAGTGAAAAAGCAAAAAGCTTTGGAAACACAGAGTAAGGAACAAATGCCCCCTCCTGTTCCCAAGTCTCCCATACCTGCCAACTCCCCAGGCCCAGTTGGGGCAGGCTCCGTTTGTCAGCCCCACCCCAAATTTGCTCTTGGGGGCGGGTATTTGGAATGAAAGCAGGTAGGTGGTATGTGACTCACAGGTATATGCTTGTAGGCTGCTTCTTGCCCCCTCCCCTTGTAGTAATCAGGCAGTAATCAGGACATCTCCTGTGTAAAATCCCTCAGAGCTTGGTTCTCTATTGCTTCCGAGTTGGTGGGGAGAACGTTTGCCTATTTCAGTGCCCCTCATTGGCTGATGTCTCCCTCACCCCATGAGAAGGCCTGTGGGCACAGTTGGCAGGGATGGTTGCTGTCCCTCCGTGTTGAGTCTGTAGCTTCCCAGCTCTCTCTGGTGGCTTGCCTAGGCACGCTTTCTTGCCTTCTGTCATTCTGTCCTTCTGCCATACCATTGTGGGTGGGCGGGAAATATGGGGGTGGTTTTCTAATGTCAAACACAGAAGCTGCAGGGTGGGGGTAGGCAGCGTCCGCTGAAACAGCTGGTGTTTTTTAATCTCACTGGGCTCTTCCTTTTCTAGCCCCTTTAGACATATTTGTTTGGGAAGCAGAGTGACCTGGGGACCCTTAAAGGGTCTTAGGCATGTGTGAAGCTCTCTGATTCTGAGTGCGGTGGAATGTGGTTCCGATGTTTGTTTGTGGAGCTTTTCTGCTTTAAGATGATTTGGTCAGAATTTTCTCAGGTTGAGAAAATGGCTGCAGAACCCTTTGAGACCAGGTTTAATTTTTCCTACTTGGCTCTTAAGGCATCTGGGGACTTCGTCCAGTGCGGCCTGAGTGGGTGGCAGTCCCTGGAAAGGTGACTGGGACATGCTGAACTGGTCTGGGGCTAGGCTGTGCTGCTGTCCCACTCCCTTCGCCAGCCTGCCCCTAGCCTCTTGTACTGAGTAACACAAGTCTTCCCCTACTCAGGGCCTGAAGTAATCAAACCCACCTTTGACCTTGGTGAGACAGAGGAGAAGAAGTCCCAAGTCAGCGCAGACAGTGGTGTGAGCCTGACGTCTGGTCCCCAGGTTTGTGACAGCCTTGTTGAGGATTGCGAGCATTAAAAATTTGCTATCTCAGAATACTTCTTTAAGATCAAAACTGAACAAAATCACAGCATTGAAACAACATGAATATCCAGTCATAGGGGAATGATGAAATAAGTGTAATATATCCATGTAATAGAATATTAGTATCCGCTAATGACTGTATTTTCAAAAATTTGGTGACATGGGAAAGTGTTTACAAAGCTATATACAGTGTGATTCAAATTTTATTTTTAAAACATACATAGAAAAGACAAAGGAAATATGCTAAAGACTTAACAGAGATTAACGTAGGTGGTAAGTTTATGGTTTATTTTTATTTCCTTATTCTTTCGTGTATTTTCTGTAGTAAGCATGTACTTCTTTAACATTCATTATTTTTCTCGCTCTGTAAGTCATATATATTTTATATTCAGGAAAAATGTTCATTTTTCATGACCTATCTAGGGATGACAATAGAAGGGTGGGGATGGAGAGAAGGAAGAAGATACAGTATTTCTTAGGGAAACTGAGACTAGATTGGACACCTCCCGAATGTGTCTGAGTCCGTGTGTCTTGTTTCAGAGGACTGATCCAGATTCTGTCCTTGGTGTGAGTCCAGCCGTTATGATCCGAAGCTCGAGTCAGGACTCTGAAGTTAGCACCGTGGTAGGGGAACACCACGCTGGCATCTTGGTGGGTGGGGTGTGGGTCCCCCTTTGGAGAAGGGGGCTGCTCTCTGCTTTGGGGGCTGTCCTTAGTCTCAGGTCAGGTTGGGTCTCTTGGTGGAGATGTCTACCTGTCACAGGTCTTTCTTTGTGGGATCAGACCCTGAGATTTCACCCAGGGCTTCTCCTCATCTTGTAAAGAAGGTACTTCCAGAGGCTGTCTGACACACCTTTGCAGCTGGATACTTTTTTTATGGTAGCAGAGAGCTCTAGCAGCTTGGCATTTCTGGGACACATCCTGGGGAATATCCCTTACCACCTTTTTTTCCTTTCCAGGTGAGTAATAGCTCTGGAGAGACCCTTGGAGCGGACAGTGACCTGAGCAGCAATGCAGGTGATGGACCAGGCGGTGAGGGCGGCACCCACTTGGCAGGCTCTAGAGGCACGTTGTCTGATAGTGAAATTGAAACCAACTCTGCCACCAGTGCCATCTTTGTAAGTTTGTTTACTAACAAAAGAAGACCATTTTTTCAGTGGGATGGGGATGGGTTAGAAAAGGATGAAAAGTTAGGAGGCAATTAGAAGGAAAAGAGGAAGGAAGGAATGGATAACCTTCATATATTTGACTTTAAAGAAAATGTCTCTTAAGTTAGCTTTTTTCAGTCATTTGACTCCATGATCTGGGGCTTTTAGAACCTTCTCCTGAATCATTGATGAGTTAGGCTTCCTGCCCAGTCAGATAAGGGCTTCGACTCCTATGTGGCAGTAACCCCCGTGTTTAAAATAAGCAAAGTGATGCCTTTATAGCAATGTCAGGGCAGTTGCAGCTCTCATTTTGTACCAGTCTACCTATTTTTATGGACTAGTCTAGTTTTATTCTGGTCCCTGCTTTATTTATATAGCACCTTAAAATAGCATTTCATTTTAGTATATTCCTTCATTTCATGTAGTATGTTTGAAGCTTTCCTTCATTAATAAACATCTATTAAGTGATTTACTAAATGCCAGATTCTGTACTAAAGAAACAAGCATGATAAGGCACGATTCCCATTTTCAAGAAGTTTACAATTCAGTATATTGCTACAACTAATCTCTTCTGCCAGGTGAGGGAAACAAAGCCTTAGGAAGAAAAGATCTTGCCCTAGGTTATACAATAAGCCAGTGATCAGTTGGAATTAAATGAATTCTTTTTAGTCCTTGCCTTTAGACCCACTGCCCTTCAGTGTATACAGGCCTCTTTAGGCAGCTTTAAGGGTTCTGATACACTCACCACTTGGTTAGGCAGAGTTGAGAATGGATATTCTCTACACGAACTCATAGGTTCTTCTCTTTGGTCTGTGGGGAGAATGGAAGATGAAATTGAAATGAAATAAATTATTTAACACTGGTGATCATTCCCACCGCCAGGGCCTTCTGTATACATGTTTCTAATAGAGCAAGTGACATCCCAAGGTGGAGGTAGGGGATAGGATTGAGAGTCAGCAGAGCCATTCAAGCTAATGGACCTTAACTCTCCCTGAGTCTAAACAGACCCTTTTAATTAAGAGTATTTTATTATTATTATTTTAATACATTTATTGATTTTATTTATTTATTTTTGGCTGAGTCGGGTCTTCATTGCTACGCGCGGGCTTTCTCTAGTTGCGGTGAGCAGGAGCTACTCTTGTTGCGGTGCGCGGGCTTCTCATTGTGGTGGCTTCTCTTGTTGCAGAGCACGGGCTCTAGGCATGTGGGCTTCAGTAGTTGTGGCATGCAGGCTCAGTAGTTGTGGCTCATGGGCTCTAGAGTGCAGGCTCCATAGTTGTGGCGCATGGGTTTAGTTGCTCCACGGCATGTGGGATCCTCCCAGACCAGGGATTGAACCCGTGTCGCCTGCATTGGCAGGCGGATTCTCAACCACTGCGCCACCAGGGAAGCCCCAAGAGTATTTTAAATCCTCCTAGTGTGCTTCCATTTTGGAGGTTGAGATAGATGTTATGGAGCAGCAGTCTCGCAAGAAGCCATTCAGCTGTGTGCTACCTTTCCTGGCACCTTCCTGGGACAAATTCTTACTTTTCCTGTACTTCTGGGCAAGGCTCTTTGTGCAGTTGAGTTGCTGAGAGCAGTTACCTAAATTTCTTGGCTCAAAAAGGGCTATTTTGGTAAGAAATTAATTATCTTAGGTTAATATGGTTCATTGAACAAAGTCTTGTGCTGTGAACCAGGAAGCTGGCATTTGGACACACTAATTAGGTATTGCCTAATGGTAACCTTTGTTCAGTGGCTTCTCTGCTTATGCTGTTGCATGTGTTGTGAAGCAGGCATGAAAACTACCTCTTACCCAGCCGAAGATCTTTTTTGAATGAATAGAAAGTCTAATATTGCAGAAGTGGTAGATGAAGTTAGTGGTATTTCTATGTGGGAAGATATTTCTAAGAGATGGTAGAAGAGAAGACTTAACATTTATCAAATACCAACCATGTGCCAGGCACTATTAAGTGATGTCTATGTATTTTCTCATATTAAATGAGAATAGTCCTTTCGGGTAGGTATTATAACCTTCCTTTTACAGGTGAGGAAAATGACTCTCAGAGAAGTTAAGCGTTGTACCTAAGATCACACGGCTAGTAAGAGTCAGGGATCTGAACGTTGCTCAGTCTAGACTTCAAACCCAGTGTTCTTTTCACGGCATCACGCTGCTACAGAGAATTTGCCTAATTTTTTTTTTTTTTTTTGAAGAGGAAAGAGTCTTACAGAGACTAAAGGGTAAAGGTAAGTAGAAATGAAAACTTGCTTGCATGTTTTGGGAGGCAGTAACAGAAAGCTGGATTATCAGATTGACTTCTGATGGAGGCAAGCAGAGTAGCAAAGGCAGGGCTACTGGAATATATGTGACTAATGACGGTGCCTAGTGTGTGTGAGCCTCTTAATGAGCTGCTTGGTTTCCTTTGCCCCTATTCATTGTTCCCTCTGGCAGCTGACCTGTTGCCTCTTCTCTCTAGGGTAAAGCCCACAGCTTGAAGCCAAGTGTAAAGGAGAAGCTGGTGGGCAGCCCAGTTCGCTTTTCTGAAGATGTAAGCCAGCGAGTCTATCTCTACGAGGGACTCCTAGGTGAGAAACAGACTGCGAAGGCCACTTGCACTGGAAGGAAGCTGGACTCAGCCCGGGAAGAGGGTGGCACTGAACAAATAGCTGCTTGGCTTTTTGCTGATCTCGGTGCTGACGTTAGAGGACATTTTTATATCTGAAGCAAGCGACTTACTGGGGAAAAAACAGTGGGTGAAAACTAGAAGAGACTGAAGTTTGGTATTAACCAACAGCCTCTGTCTTTCTGTCTTCTTTTACTTTCTTGCTACCATGGTCCTTCCTGCTCACAAATCGGCAGGAAGGGACAAAGGATCGATGTGGGACCAGTTAGAGGATGCCGCTATGGAGACCTTTTCTATAAGTAACCACCTTTCTTTGTGTGCTGTTCATCCCTCCTCCTCGGGAGGGATTGGGCCTCACTTGGAGGCAGCTGGGGCTGGTGGCAGGAATGTTAGATCTGGGGTGAAGAGCCTCGTGTTTCCTTTGCCCTGGAATTTGTAATGACTTCCTTTTTTCTGGAATTTACTCTGTTTTAGTTCGGCAGCCATATTCTTTATATGTTATATAAGCCCCTAAAAAACCTCTCTTCCACACAGGCAAAGAGCGTTCTACTTTATGGGACCAAATGCAGTTCTGGGAAGATGCATTCTTAGATGCTGTGATGTTGGAGAGAGAAGGAATGGGTATGGACCAGGGTCCCCAGGAAATGATAGACAGGTATGAGGCTTAGAAACCCTTGGGAAAATGCAAATTCAGCCTCTTCCCAGTTAATTCTGTGTTCTCCCACCTGGGGGCTGACTTGTCCTGGTCTCCTGCTCAGGTACCTGTCCCTAGGAGAACATGACCGGAAGCGCCTAGAGGATGATGAAGATCGTTTGCTGGCCACGCTCTTGCACAACCTCATCTCCTACATGCTGCTGATGAAGGTAATGTCTATTTTGCTACGCCCAGCTACTGCTGATAGTGGAGGGCAAGGCTTGTTCCTGTTGCCTAAATCTCGGGGCAGTTGGGAAGCAGTCAGAGCATCCTGTTGGGGCTCTCTTTTTCATTGAAAGTCTGAGGCCTCTCTGCAGCTCACACATGATCCATTTATCTGAAGCTGCCAGGCTGTTGTGCTAAGGAATGTTGTAAAGGTGATTGATGATTGCATGCCACTTGTTTATTCTGAATTTTAAATGGGCTTCCTTTGCTGAATAGTTTTAGGATGCCTGTAGAACTCCCTACAGAATACAGTGGAAAAAAAATTTTTTTTACATAGTAGGCTCTGAAACTTGAGAAAGAATGCCCAGAATTTACTTTTCAGCATTAGTCCTTTATCATATAGACTTTGCCATAGATGTAAAAAGAGCTACTCATTGAAAAAGCAATGGTAGGTTCTAGTTTGACTTGGTTATACTTGGTTTTTATAGCTGTGGGAGAACTGTGTTACCAAATAGAAGAGTCCTGTTCTGAAAGGGACTTGGCGGGTAGAAGAGAGTTGTTTTGAGAATGAGCTCCTGGGTTTCTCCTCCTCCTGTTCTCCCAGCCTCTCTAAATGTGAAGGGATTAGTTGATCAAATGCAGAGAATACCCTGCAGGCACTCTTGGTTTGTTTCCTTTTCTGTTTAAGGGTCTCTTGAACTCCAGGGGTACCAGTTAAACTCTGGTTGGGAAAGGGTGGTGATCTTTAACCCTAAGATGGTGTCTTGGTGACAACTGAGTGTAGAACATTGCTACTCTTAAGTCTTACTATCTAAGAATCACACTCTGAGGATCCCCAGGGGTTTTTAGAGGTGAATGTTATGGTATTGGTTGGGGGGTTAGGGAGGATGTGTCCCCGTGAGTCCCCGTCCACTTAAACCAGAACTTCTCTAAGAACCACTTTTCTGCAGAAGCCACCTGGAGACAGAACCAGGGTTTTTCTTCTCAGACTGTTGGCAGAACACACAGTTGAATGTTTTATCCTCAGTGATGTGGTCTTTTAGAACTCTACTTTTCTCAGGAGGAAAGATATTAAGATCCTGTTTTGGCTTTTCAGGTAAATAAGAATGATATCCGGAAGAAGGTGAGGCGCCTGATGGGAAAGTCGCATATTGGGCTTGTGTACAGCCAGCAAATCAACGAAGTGCTTGACCAGCTGGCAAACCTGGTGAGTACACCTGGGCCGTCCTTTAGGCTCCCTTCCATTGCGCTAGTCAGCCTCGCAGGCGTGGGCCTCATGGCCTAAGGCAGAGCCTTCTGCGTAGGTCATTTCTTGGCTCGTATGTTTTCAAAATCCCTAGTTCTGAAAATAGGGCTTTGACTCTAGATGAGGCTTTTGCCCTTCTGTTCTGTGATAGGATTCTCTGCACTAAAACATCCCAGTGCAGCCATTTCAACGTTTGTGTGGTCTGTGGACCCCTGTGGATCCACAAGGTGAATACTGTTTTCACGATAATACTAAAATGTTGTTTTTTATTGCCTTTTTTATTGGGTTGACATTTGCACTAAGGGTGCAAATGCAATGGTGGGTAAAACCACTGGTGCCTTAACACGGTGAAGATGGTGGCACCAAACCGTGCTAGTGTCCCCACCTCCACACACTCTCAGTTAAAAACAAAACAAAAAGCCAGTTTCACTTGTGAATGTCCTTGATGATGCAGTTAAAATCATCAGTTTTATTCAATCTGATCAGTGATTATACATCTTCTTAGTATTCTATGTGACAAAATGAGAAATATACATAAAGCATATTGCTGCAAATGAAAATATGATTGTTTCGAGGAAAGGGAATTTGTGACGATTTGAATTCCAAGGTGAACTGACAGCTTTGCAGCCAGTTGTGGGACATCATTTTTACTTGAAAGAATGACTAACATTACTGTTATTTGGAGTTGGGTATTTGGCAAACTTCTTGTGCATGAAGCTTCCCAATATTTAAAGACTTTTCCAGTGAGATTGATGATGCATGTGATTTTTTGATATTGTGTAATGAAATGCATCAACATTTGGAAGAGCTGCATAACTGGGCGAACCAGTATTTTCCAGATGACTGATGTGTGATGTTACAAATTCAACTGTGGATAAAAGATCCACTCCAGGTGTAACGCAGACAAATGGATTTTAATGTAACAAAGGACAAAGTGTTCATTGATGTGTTTTCAGATTACACACTGCTACTAACTTTAAGAAACTTCTTGAGGTTCTGGTATAGCATCAAAGAAGAATGTGCATATTTATCTGGAAAGCCTAGTAAAATACTCCTCCCTTTTCCAGATACGTATCTGTGAGGTCAGATTTTCTTTAATATACCTCAACCAAAGCAACACATCACAGCAGATTGAATGTAGAAGCAGATATGAGAATACAGCTATTTTTCATTAAGCCAAACATTAAAGAGATTTGCAAAAAATGTAAAATAGTGCCACTCACCACATTTTTTTTGTTGTTCTGGAAGATATGATGATTTAAAAAGTATATGTTGTTTATATTATCATGTAATGGATTTATTAATGAATTATTAATTCCTTTTAAATGAATTAATAAACATTTAAATTTTTTCAGTTTTAATTTCTAGTGTGGTAAATACCTATAAGTAAAACTTACAAAGACATAAGTTCTTGGGGCGTCATCAATAAAGTTAAAATGGATAGGAGTCCTGAGACCAGGAAGTTTGAGAACACAGCCATGGCGGCCAGTGGCCAGCAGATGGCGCCGCTCTAAGGAAGCTGATAAGAATTGAATTGCTGAATGAGGGATTCTCGGCCCAGAGGGCCGTGTGAGAGGGATGTTTGGCTGTCCCTAAAGGATCTCTCTTTCCTCAGAATGGACGAGATCTCTCTATCCGGTCCAGTGGCAGCCGGCACATGAAGAAGCAGACATTTGTGGTACATGCGGGGACAGACACAAATGGAGATATCTTTTTCATGGAGGTAGGTGCTGGTTCATGCTAGGGGCCCAAAGCAATATTTGAGAGTCACAAGGAACTCCTAGGACTGATGCCAGAATATTTTTCCCCACTTATCTCATTCATCTTCATGATCCATTTATCATTAAATTGTTAGGCTCTTATGCAAATAAATTAATATAATAGATGATTCCCTATCGTTTCTTTTATTTTTTAATTTTAATTTATTTTTGGCTGTGTTGGGTCTTCGTTGCTGCGCGCGGGCTTTCTCTAGTTGCGGTGAGTGGGGTCTATTCTTTGTTGCTGTGTGCGGGCTTCTCATTGCGGTGGCTTCTCTTGTTGCGGAGCACGGGCTCTAGAGCGCAGGCTCAGTAGTTATGGCTCACGGGCTTAGTTGCTCCGCGGCATGTGGGATCTTCCCAGACCAGGGCTCAAACCCGTGTCTCCTGCATTGGCAGGTGGATTCTTAACCACTGTGCTACCAGGGAAGTCCATCCCTATCATTTCTTTTATATATAGATTGCATAGATGATATAGTCACATTGTCCATAAGTCAGAACAACATAGAATGGTATACACTGGCAAGTCTTGCTCTCATTCTTATCCCCTTCCACTCAGTTTCCCATCCACCTCACCCCTTCCTCTTGGAGGTAACCACTTTTATTTATAACCACTTTGTACCTTCCAGTGGTTTTCTATGCAGACACAATAAAATATGAGCTTAAGTTCTTATTTTTCTACTCTTTTACCTAAAGGTAGCACATAATATCTACTGATCTGTAGCTTTTTTTTTCTTTCATTAAACTTATCCTGGAGATCTTCTGTATCACTACAAAAAGAGCTTTCTCATTCTTTTTACAGCTGTATAGTGTTCCACCATGTGACTATACCATAGTTTATATACCCAGTCAGCATTTACGTACCCTTGATTTTCTTCCAAATTTTTGCTGTTGCCAGTAGCGCGACTCTGGGTGATGCTGTGCCTGCTTCATTTCCCACATGTACAGGTTTATCCAGGAATTTCCACAAGTGGAATTGCTGGGTCAAAGGGAAAATGCATTTATAATTATGGTTGATATGACTCTAAAGTATCTCTTAACATATAGTAGTTTCTCTTCCACGTTGCCATTTATTTTGTTGAAGAAATGTGCCCTATTACATTTTAGATTTTTTGCTGATTGCATCTCCTTAGTGTTGTTTAACATGTTTCTTTATCACTTGTATTTGTACAAGCTAGTAATTCAATCTAGAGATTTGGTCAGTTTCAGATTCAGGATTTTGGCAAGAAGAGGTGGTGCTGTATATTTCCTGTCGCCTCATATGGTTGGCTCTGTCCTAGTGATCAACGGGTTCACATGTGGGCAACCTGACCTATCCACTGCAAACTTCCTCATTAGTTTTCTGATTTAGCTTATGGTATTTTTTTTTAATATTTATTTATTTATTTGGCTGCTCCCGGTCTTTGTTGAGGCATGTGGGATCTTCGCTGAGGCATGCGGGATCTTAGTTGCAACATGTGGGATCTAGTTCCCTGATCAGGGATCAAACCCGGGCCCCCTGCATTGGGAGCACAGAGTCTTAACCACTGGACCACAAGGAAAGTCCCTAGCTTATGGTATTTTTCACCATGCAGGATTTTTTAAATTAATTAAAATTAATCGTGTAGTTAAATTAATCAGTCATTTCTTTTGTGGCTTCTGGATTTTGAGTCATAGTTAGAAAAACCCTTTCTTAATCCAGTATTGTAAAGGAAATTGGCCATGTTTTCTTCATTTCTGTGTTTTTAATTCTCAAATGGATCTCTTTCTAAGTAATTTTAGGGACCAAGTACTGCTCCTCTATAAAGTAGTGAAATTAGCTAATATTCTGCTGCCTTTTGGCTTAGTTGAATTTGATTTTCACATTCACAGCTTTTTGAAGTGGTAGTTTGTCAAACGTAGGGTGGGATTTCTGCTCTGAGGCAGAAACATACATGATGATGTAGCTGAGAAGGGAGTCATTTTCATGTCACCTTGAAGCGTTAGACTTTGGCTAGGTGCCTATCAGAACTGAGGGCTACTTAGGGCATCTGCACCACAGTAAATTTCTCCAGAGGATTCCTTGAAGTATAGGATTCTCTCTCACCACTGTTACAGGGAGCCTCATACAAGGGCCCTGGAGTATGGGGTGGGTCCATCATCTCATAAATGCTCCCCCTTGTACTGCAAAGCAAGGGTACCTTGCTCATTCCATCAGTGCCTGGCTACCGTGATGCTATCAGATTTAGCTGTTCTCAGCACAGCCTACTGGTTGCATGAGTAATTGGATAGCAATTTGCAAAGACTTTAAAAAATCATCTTTATTGCCTTTTATTTTAATTACAAAAGTAATAGAGTATATGCCATAAAAGTTTCAAACCATATAGAAGTAAAAATAAAGTAAAAAGTAAAAATTTTCCTTTACTTCCTTCCCGTGCCATGTCTCAGAGGTAACCACCGTTAAAGAATTTGGCATGAATCCTTTCAGATTTAAAAAAGTGCATATTTGTATAAATATAGCTTATATGGAATTTTGTTTCAGTGTTTATAAAAGTGATATCAAACTACAAATATTGTTAATAATTTGGCTTTTTTCACTTAATGTATCACAGGCATACCTATAATATGTCTACATATTATAGAAATCTGTCTCTATTGTTTTTAATGGATGCTTAACCATGAGGTGTTATATGGAAGTGTCATTATTTAACTGGTCCCTCCCACTTTTTTTTTTAAACAACGCTTCACTGACTATCCTTGAACATAAATCCTTGCACACTCCCTTGAGAATTTCTATAGGATAGGTTCTTAGTGTGAAATTTCTGGGTCAAGCTTATATACATTTACGGTTTTGATAGATTTTGCCAAATTGCCTTCCCAAAGACTATGCCAGTTTACACCTCTACCAGCAGCATAGGCAGGTATGACACATTGTTACCATCGTCTCTCTAGCCTAGAAATCATATGTTCTTCTAAACACCTGTCCCTCTCCTTTCCATCGTGTTCTTAGAGGGTTATGGAAAGTGGAGTGGTATTCTCCATTTTCCACATGGAGAGAACCACAGAGTTCAACTGGGGCTAGAATCCAAGTTTCTAATTCCTACTCAGCTACGTTGGCCCTTTTCTTCCTAAAGCTTTTGAGCCCCAGTAAAGTCTTAGATGGTAGATTAAAACTGGTAATCTTGTATATTCCTCATTCATGCACCTAATTTTTATGGGGCGCATATCATAGCCAGGCACTCGTTTGCTGGGTTTGGGGTTATATCAGTGAATAAGGGAGACATAGTTTCTGTTGCCCTAACAGGGTTGACAAGCCATTGGAGAAGTCAGATAATTAAACACCCAGTGTCATAAAATATAATGAGCATTGCGAGAAGACGTTCAGGGGGCAGGTGTTATGGGAATACATAGCAGAGGGTCTGGGAGTCGTGGGCGACCTTCAGAAGTGACCTTTGAGCTTGGACTTGAAGAAGAGTAGGACTTGATGGCTGGAGTCAGGGAGGGGAAGTGTGTTCCAGGGGTATTTGGGGTAGAATGGTGGGACTTGATGGAAGGAGTCTTGCATCACTCCTTCATTTCTGGCCTGGGCAGCGGGGGGAGACGGTGATGCCATTTACTGAAATAGGGAACTTAGAAGGAGGAGCTGCCCAGGAGGAGATGTGGAGTTCAGATTTGAACATGATGAGTTTGAAGTGCTGCCAGTGAGACATCCAGATAGAGAGAGGTCAGGACTCAGGAAGACAGGTCTCATGTGGAGAAAGATGTGAGAATCATCAATGTGGTCATAATAATTATTATTATATTTCTTGTATCATAGTTGTATTGTTGTTATAGCAGCTAACTCCAGGGTACATTCTATGTGCCTGGCTTTATTCTAAGAATTCTTTTAACCATTTATTTAATTAACTAATTTATTTATTTTTTGGCTGGCATTGGGTCTTCGTTGCTGCGTGCAGGCTTTCTCTAGTTGCGGCGAGCGGGGGCTACTCTTCATTGCAGTGTGCGTGCTTCTCATTGCGGTGGCTTCTCTTGTGGAGCACGGGGCTGTAGGTGCACGGGCTTCAGTACTTGTGGCATGGGGGTTCAGTAGTTGTGGTTTGCGGGCTCTAGAGCTCAGGCTCAGTAGTTGTGGTGCATGGGCTTAGTTGCTCCATGGCATGTGGGATCTTCTCGGACCAGGGTTCGAACCCATGTCCCTTGCATTGGCAGGTGGATTCTTAACCACTGCACCACCAGGGAAGTCCGATTCTAAGAATTTTATGCACATTAACTTATTTAATCTTCACGGTAACTCCATGAAGTTATTACTATCCCCATCTTACACACGAGGAAATATAGACAGAGATTAACTTGCTTAAGGTGACACAGCTAAGTAAGGAGACAGCCTTAAATCTAAATCCAGGTAGTCTGATCTTAGACCTGTGCTCTTACCCATCGTGCTATAATGTCTCCACCATAACTGAAGGCATACGAACAGGTATGTCCACCTGAGGGAGAATGTTGAGCAAGAAGAGGACGTGGAGAACTTTGCCTTTTAGTTTATATCATCCTGTGTAGTATAATTTTTTTTTTTTGCAATAAGCAATGTCCGTGTGTCACTTGTGTAATTAATTTTTGAAAAGATTTATGCAGAACTAGAGCCGAGCCAGGATTAGAAAATGTGTTGGTTCCATTTTTTTTCTCCTTGGTTAAGTCTGCCCTAATCCCCTGCCTCTGTGCTTGTCCATAGCGATGATTCCTAAGGTTGTAAGGTGCAGGCGTAAGATATCCTCTGCGTACTTTAAGTCCAGAACACGCAAGAAGTAATGAACACTGACTGAAGTGAAGTGAGCCTCCTTCCTTGCCCACAAGTTCCTTTCAACGGCTCCTCCTCTGTCGGTAAACCTTCTAGTGGACGATGTGTCCAGCAGTTCAGTGTTTGTGTCTCCACGTAAGAAAGACTGAGCATAAGACAGAAAACCTGACCTTGGGGATGCTCCTAGGACCAGTTGTCCCATCTTTCCCCGTGGGGAGCAGCATGCAGTGTGGCCTGGGGTGGGAAGAGACCAGGGCCACCGACTGCCCCGTGTGCCTCTGCAGGTGTGTGACGACTGCGTGGTACTGCGTAGTAACATCGGGACAGTGTACGAGCGCTGGTGGTATGAGAAGCTCATCAACATGACCTACTGTCCCAAGACCAAGGTGCTATGCTTGTGGCGTAGAAACGGCTCTGAGACCCAGCTCAACAAATTCTATACTAAGAAGGTACCCGTGAACTCTGTGTGCGTTGGGGGTTGGGCGTTGAGGGAAAGTGCGGAGCTCCTGCAGGGACGTTAACGTTGCAGAATCCACGCTGGGCCCCACTTTGGCCTCTGGCTGTGGCGTGGAACACGTAAAGCTGTCTCCGAGGTCCTGGCATCGGCCCAGGCCTCCAGCAGCCATTCTAGAGTAGAGGGTGGGGAGCCTGGAGAGCTCGTACGACAGGACAGCTCTCCCCACTGTGCTGCAGTGTCGGGAGCTGTACTACTGCGTGAAGGACAGCATGGAGCGTGCCGCCGCCCGACAGCAGAGCATCAAACCTGGTGAGCGGAGGACGGCTCCCTGGGCGCGTGCCTTCTGTTGGTTTTCATCCGTCCTGAGCGGTGGAGGCCTGAGGAGGAGGTCAGGCGGCGGGACTCCCCACCTTCCAGTTAGCTGACGACCTCCTCCCTCGCCACAGGGCCGGAGCTGGGTGGCGAGTTCCCTGTGCAGGACATGAAGACTGGCGAGGGTGGCTTGCTGCAGGTCACCCTAGAAGGGATCAATCTCAAGTTCATGCACAACCAGGTAGGTGCAAGTGGCAGCATGAGGCTTCCCAGCCCCGGTGTTCCATCTGCAGTAGGATCAGTGTCCAGGTCCCCAGTGCTTCCCCAGTGAGCGTGAGAGAGGCCTCCGGGGCTAGTGAGAGAATTGGAGCAGCTGGATCAGAGAGAACAATCGGAGGGGAGGGCGCAGTGACACTGGCAACCACCCGGAAGGTGCGGCAGGGAGCCTGTGCGGGGGAGGAGGGGAGAGAGAGGGAGCCATGGTGGCCCGGCTGCCCCTGCCCATTACTCAGCACAGTGTGAGTGGGAGCGTCTCACCTGGCCCTTCTTCGCACAGTGTCCGCCTTCCCTTATCCCAGGGTGTGCTTCTGCTTGGTGGTTTTGCTTTGAGAGTCTATACCGGCTGGTCCCCTCGCGTGTTTCTGGTGCGCGTGAAGCGCGGCGCGCGCGCGCGTGTGCGTGTGTGTGTGGCTGGCTTGTGTCTGTCCCATCTGGAGTGTGTGTGTTTATTTGCCTTTTTTTTCCTGCCGATTCTTCTTCCTATTCTCTTCCTTCCTCTGAACGTCCCCACTCTGTCCCCAGCTCCACAGGCCCCACTCCCCTTCTTTTGACTGGGGAGCACTTCAGGACCCATCTTGCCCTCATTGTGACCCCACCGTAGGAGCTGACTGTTTTTTCTCTTGGTTCTAACACAGCATTACTTTTTCTCTCAGTGGACATTCCTTAAGCTAATCCCTTTCTGAGGCCAGCGCGTCATCCCAGGTCCGCTCCCTGTCCTGAGTCTTCACACAAGTGCCTTCCCTCCCCCTCCCCTGATGTCCTGGTTCGTCTCCTTGAGGCCCTGAGCCAGACGCGAATGTGCGAAGCACCACGGCCCCTGGCCAGGCAGCAGACACTCAGGGGCGGTGAACATCTGGACTCTGGGGCTTCCTCCTACCACTTGCCATTTTAGTTCTCCTTCTTTCAGGAATCCAGCTGGGCAACTTGGTGTGATGGGAGACAGCTGCCCAGGCTTCCTGGCAGTATACTTGCAGTAGTATATTTACTATTAGTCACAGTAATACATTAAATAGTATACTTAATAAGACCTTAGGGTCCACCCAAGGAGGGGTTGACTTAAGGACTTTTCTAGACCATGAAGTTGCCAGCACTTCTCGGGGGCCAGGCTTCTGACTGCACTTTAGGGCTGTGGCCTCCTCTGATGCCTCACCTTCTGAAGAAGAGATCTCATTAAATGACACCCAGATGCCCTCTTCCCGCTTGGTACACCCCCTTTGGACTGACCTACCGTCTAACCGTTACAAAGTATGTACAAGCTGGTCTGTAGTTTAAGGCTTTGCCCCAAAAGAGAGATCCTGAAGAGAGAGAGAAAGTCAAACCCTGACTGATGATGAGATAATGGCCTTGGGGTCTGTCTTCTACCACATAACAGTCAGCTGGAGTTGAGGAAGCATTGGACCCCCGGTGGAGTTCTGCAGTGTGGGGTAACAGATGGGAAAAGCATGGTCTTTGGAGTCAGGACGTACTTGGATTTGGAGCCCAGCTTCGTCATCCATGGGCAAATAAACCTCCTGACCCACAGTGTCCTCATCTGTAAAGTGAGGGTGATACTATATCCTGCGCCACGTAGACGTAAGGACAAACAAGTAGTATTTGTAGAACTCCTAGCAGGTGCTCACAAGTGGTTGCTGTTAGTACTATCAATCACCACATACTCTTGGGAGAGCCTGAATCCTGTTTCAAGGAAGATGCCAACACCTCCCTCCCAAGGACAGTCTGAGGGAGCTTTGCGCCCGTGCCAGCCCTCTGCGCCGGAGGAGGATGCATGGAAGGGTAGAGAGCTGACGGGCTGAGGGGGGGCCCCTGGGGCACAGTGTCCTACAAGCACTGCCCTGGGCAGAGGGTGTGGGCAGGCAGCCCAGGCCAGCAGAGGGGCCTTTGCGTTGGCTTTGACGGTTAAAACTAACACCTTCCTTTCTCTCCCATGCTTTCTCCTCCGGCCAGGAGCGGAAGGTACATGCCCTTTCTGCCGTCTTCGCTTCTTAGCGCTTTTGAGTTGTGTGTGTGTGTATTCTTCCATCCTCCCTGTGGGAAATAGGTTTTCTGTGTGGGTGGGGCTATAGCTGGGACAGTGGGCTTTGCGGGGCAGTGGGGGAGCCTCTGGGCCTTACCCCCTCCCTCCCTCCCTCCCTCCCTCCCTCTCTTGCAGGTTTTCATAGAGCTGAATCACATTAAAAAGTGCAATACAGTTCGAGGCGTCTTTGTCCTGGAGGAATTTGGTAATTACACTATTTTGCTCTTAGGTCTGGACTCACATGGCAGTAACTCAAACCTCGGAGCTCCAGAGGAGGGACTAGAGACAGAGAAGAAGAGCCTCTGCAGAGAGGTCAGGAGAAGCAGGAGTGATAGGGAGGAAGAGGGAGTCCTGACCTGAGAGAAGGGAGGAGAAGGGAAAGCTAGTCGGTCGGTGGCTGCCTGAGAGTGGCCCGAAGAGCAGTGGCTTAGACGCCGGGCTTAGAGATGAGCGCTGGTAGTGAAGAGGCTCCTCGAAGCAGCGCCACCTTCCCTTGTTTGGCCAGCTGGTGGGGCAGAGCAGACGAGCCATTCCCTAGCTCTGCTGTGTTCATGTCGCCTGCCTCGGTCCCTCTAGCAGCCCAGTGCTCTGTCCAGCCACCCTGGGGCCACGCCAGGGTCCATCGAGCCTCTGGGCTGCAGGAGGGCGTGCGGCGGTGCAGGCAGGCTCACTCTAGGGGGCAGGCGAGCCTAGTGGCCTCAGAGGCAGAGGGCAGTGGTAGCTGGAAGCCGGGAGCTAGGCTCCCCCCCCAGCCAAGCGCTGACTGAGTGGTGTCTGGGTTCTCACCCCGGGGCTTTGAGTTCCTGCTGTGTTTGTGCTTCATTCTTTCGTGCCCCTCATCGCTGCTATGAAAACCTTCGTTCTCCAGCAGGTAAAGTGACCTCGCCGTGCTGCCTCTCCCCAGGCCCCTGCCTTGGGCCCTGCGGTGGGTGGGCAGGCTCCCTTCGCCCAAGCCAGCTGCTCGCATCACCAACTTGTCTCTTCCCTTCTCTCCCCACCCTCTTCCTTCCCAACCTCGTCCACCCTCGCGCTGGCTCATTGGTTCCGAGTTTTCTCCCGCGTGCTCCTTTCTCTCTTCTGCCAGAGAGACGTTTGGGGGAGTCTTCCAACTCAGGAGAAGGACCTGGGCTCATTGCTCTACCTTTGATGAGTTTATTCCCTGTTAACCCTGGGGCCCCCTGAATTCTACCTCCCAGGGTCAGAAGAAGGTGTGGCCAACTCTCATCCTACCTTTTCTGGCCCCCAGGGGATGCCATGCCCCTGCTCCCCGTCTCCAGGGGCCATGATGATGGCTGAGGCTGGGGGACCTTACTCCTTCCTCTGGCCAAGCAGAACCCCTGCATGGCTGGGGCCGGGGTGACTCTTAGGCTCGCATTCCGGGCTGTGGACACGTGTGTATTTTGCCTGACGCTCCCTGTCACCTCCCTCCCCGGGTGCTGTACTCACCTGTCTCTTCTGCTCGGTGTGTCTGCTCCAGAGCCCTCTGACGCTCTCCCTCACACAGGCAGGCCTGGGCCTCTCCTGCCATCAGGGAAGGAAACTTCCGAGTCTGGTGGGTTTAGTATCATGCCATTTCTTCATCCAGCCTCAGGACCCTCAGTGCAGGGGCTGGGAGTACAGGGAACGTGTTTAACTTGACCAGAGCATGGGGCTGGCGACAGGGGTGAGTTCTCGGGTGTCTCAGCAAGGTGAGGCACAGGCTAGAGGCAGTGCTTTCCTCCCAGCCAAAACCTGGGAATGTCAGCTGTGGTCCTCGGGCCCTGGATGGTAGCAGCGACCAGGCTGGTGAGAGACTAGCCTGCTCCTGTGCTGGGGCTCTCAAAGTCGGTAGAGTCGTGGCCATGGAGCCAGGAGCCACTGCAGACCTCAGATGTCAGGCTGAGGAGTCGGGACCGGTGTCCTCTCACCCGGCCGGGGCTGAGTGAGGCCCACAGGGGAAGGGGACCCTGGTGCCGGGCGCTGCCGCCTGGGGGAGTGTGGCGCTATTGCTCTTAGTTTTGAACCTTCTGTTTTGTCTCTTGCCCGTCCGGTTTTAGTTCCTGAAATTAAAGAAGTGGTGAGCCACAAGTACAAGACACCAATGGTGAGTGTGCCGACGGGCCGGTCCGCGAAGGGCTCCCGGGGGCGTGCCAGCAGGAGTGGGGTGGGCTTCTGAGAGCACAGGGCGAGGGGCAGTTACGGATGGTGGCGAAGAGAATTTCGCCTAGATGCCAGAGATGCAGCTGGAGCTGAAGCAGGTCTTCAGCCTAGGAGAGGCACACATGCTGATCCCCTCCCACGGGCCAGCTCTGGGGCCTCGCTTGGGGCTCGTTAGTCTGGGGGCCTGAGCCCAGAGTTAGGGCAGGAGTTTCCCAGTTGGCAGATCTCCACGTGTGAAGACGTAGGAATCTGCGTGACGTTGATCTGGCTGGTTTTCTCTCCTCCAGGCCCACGAGATCTGCTACTCTGTGTTGTGTCTCTTCTCATATGTGGCTGCTGTCCGTAGCAGTGAGGAAGATCTCAGAACCCCACCCCGGCCCGTCTCTAGCTGATGGAGAGGGGTTAAGGCTGCCCCAGCCCAGGGGCCGTCCCTTGCCTCTCGCTGTTCCCAAGTGCACCGTGCTGCTGTGACTGCGAAGTGGGTGATGCGTGTGTGTTCTCTGCAAGCCCCCTCGCTGAGGCTCAGATGGGCCCCAGTTCTGTGTGTCTCAGTGTCTTAGTGTGTCTCACAGGGCTGAGCTAGTCTCTTCCAGCTTCTTCCTCTCCACCCCCAAAAGACCATCCTCCTGTCCCCTCGGGGCTCAAAAGTGCGTGTGTGTCTGTCTGTTGGGCCAATGGCTTCTAAGAACTCGGAGTACAGGCAAGTGCGAGCCCGCTGTTACGTGTCATTGAGACATTTGTGTTGTAGTTTCTCATCCTTGACATTATAACCTTCCAGAGCAGGACTTGGGCTCTCCGTCCTCTGTGATCCGGCACCACTGGGTGCCTGGAGCAGTCCCACTGTGGGGAGTTGAGGGAAGCTTGAGGCTTGTCCCCCCAGACGAGGGGTGGGTGGGGAAAGGAAGGGGGGAGTCAAGGGGCAGCAGAGCGAGTGGCAACCTCCCTGCTTCCTTAGTTCCTCCCTGGGACTTCCAGGCAGTCCCCAAGCTGGCAGCGACTGCCCACGGGCACAGGCCTGGCTGCTGCTACCACGGTCTCCACCAGTGCAGTGGGGCTGCACTGACCGGCTGCTGCTTGCTGAGCAGCAGTTCCCTTGTGGTCTGCCTGGCCTTCGGCAGGGGAGAGCAAAACGACTGGGGCTGGGAGAGTCCCAGGGACCACAGGCTGCCACGCCCAGGAACCTGGTGGTGTGGGGAGAGGCCGAGTTCAGTATCCACCTCTGTGTCTGCGGGTAGCATCGCAGCACTGGCTGCCAGAGGGAGCGAGAGCCTGGGAGTGGGCACGAGATGACTGTAAATATTTCAGCTCCACATTATTTATAGAAAATGTACAGATGTGTGAATGTGAAATAAAGGTCCTCAACTCCCCTTGGGCTCCTGGCTGCCATGCGTTAAATGACGCCTCCTCTTGGGCTGAGGAAGGCTGACCCTGGACTCGAAAAAGGCACCTTTGGCCTGAAGGAATCAGGGAGGTGAGCTCATGCCCATCCAATCTGGTGTGCTGAAGGCCCCGCTTCCCACCCCTCTGGCCCAGTGGCGCTCACCAGCTTCCTGTGCTCTCAGAGAGGCCCCGTGGGAGGGGCCT
The DNA here is from genome assembly GCF_949774975.1 of Lagenorhynchus albirostris. Taxonomy (NCBI): domain Eukaryota; kingdom Metazoa; phylum Chordata; class Mammalia; order Artiodactyla; family Delphinidae; genus Lagenorhynchus; species Lagenorhynchus albirostris. The sequence continues at coordinate 12,991,137 of NC_083103.1, read as the reverse complement.
TCCCAGGGCCCCATCAGAGGGTTGCTGTGCTATGAGTTGGTCGCTAGAGGGAGCAGCCAAACAGGGCTTGACACCTAAGCAGAGATTCATTTAGTAGTAAAGGAAAAACCAAGGCCCGGGCTCTCAGCTCCCCGTGCCCCTTACACGTGTGCTCCAGAGAGGTTTTGTGACTCGGCCAGAGCCTCCCACGGGGCCTGGAGCCCAGGGCTCTGGGCTCTTGGCCAGGAGTGTCTTGGGTTGGGTAGGACTCCGAGAAGCAACCTTGGACCAGCCTTCATGGAACTTCTTTCTATGCCATGGAGAAACCGCTCCCTGGGCAGGAAGGACCCTTTTCGCTCTATCAGGGCACCTCTGAGAGCTGCTGGCTTCCTCCTCCCAAAAGCAAACTGGTGATGGGATTTTGGCACCCCCCGGGGGAAGGAAGAGCAGAGTCGGGCCCTGGCCCCTACACCTTCCTGGTTCCCAGTGCCTTGTCTAGACAGGATCACTCTTCCTGTGCGATATGGGTGTGAATGGGCAGTGGGCTTTTCGCCCACCGGGACCCCAAAGCAGCTGGTCACTTTCACTCCAGGCCCTTACGGGCACAGAACCACACTGATACTAGCACTGCCCCCCATCCAGGCTGCTGTGACCATGGGTCACCAGGACAAAGACGGGAGAGCCTGGGGATTCTGGCTCTTTTGCTAATAATACACTTTCCTCTGTCACAGCTCCTCAGTTTCCTCATTTGAAGGTGGGGAGGACTGAGGTTCCTTCTAGTATTAATGTTTTATGAATTTAGGATCCCACAATGGTCCTCATTTAATTCATCTAGGAGAAAGAATACCTGCCTTCAGTTTGCTCTCAAGATCAAGTAAATTCTCCCGTGCTTTTTCTGAAAACAAGCATCTTGGACAAGAAGAGTCAGTTCTCTGTGATTGCACCGATCTTTTATTGCCCTCATACACTGAGAAAACACGGCAGGCCAGAGAGGCCTGTCCCCAGCCACCATTCCTGAGCCCACACACTTTTCGCCCCAAGGATCTGAGGAGCTTCCAGATGGAGCTCTGACAGGTTGGCCTGTGCGGAGTGCCCCCCATGCCTGCTCATCATAACTACGCTGCCCTACTGGGGCTCCCCCAGTCCAGCTCCAACACACACACACTTGCACACACATCCAACAGCAGAAGGTGGCTTGTCCAACTTCCTTCCAGGCTCCTGGTACATGGGTTGGCTCCAGTTGCACCTGTGACACAGGCTCTCTTGTGAATGAGCTGGACTGAAATCCTACTAAGAGCCACCTGCACCCCCATTTCCTGCTGGCTGCCCCTGGACCAAGGGCCAGGGCTCAGCCTTTGATTTGGGCCCTGGGTATCAGGGTGATGTGGAGTACATACCTGGCCATCCCCAGGGAGCCAGCCTGGTCACTGAGGCACTGCAGGAGAGGAGGCCATGCCATGCATGTGTTGAACCTCCCGGCACTACATGTGTTTCCCCACACACACACCCCCCCAGCCTTCGGGAAGGCTCAGGCAAGCAGCTCTGGCAACAAAGTCCAGAAGCCAACACCATCTGGACATGACAGAGTCATTGCTCTTGCAGCCAGAGCGGCTGCTTGGGCCGGGACAGCAAAGCGAAAGCCCAGAGTCCCAGCTGGCGCCCGGCCTTTGCCACCACCCCAGGCCCTAGCCCGGCGGGTTCCTCACCTCGCACTTCCAGGCGGCACTCACACTGTGCCTCGCCTTGCAAGTTGGTGGCCCTGCAGACATAGACACCCCCGTCGAAGGGGCAAGGCTTCCTAATCTCCAAGGTCAACACTCCCTGCTTGCTGAACATGCGGAAGCGGGCGTCTTTGCCCAGGTCCAGGCCATTCTTGAACCAGGAAATTTTGGGCTGTAGATGGGAAGGAGGGAGATCTCTCAGGTTGAGAGAGGACCTGGCAGGAACTTAGGGAGACTAGGCACTTGTGTTTCTACTCTGGGGATCCCAATGGAGTCCCAAACTATGCCCAGGGCCGAGTATGAACAGGGAGCCAATGAGGAATGCCAAGGCCCTGTTCAGGGAGGGCCCTGATACCCAAAAGTGGAGAGGAAACAGGGGGACAGGCTGCGGGGAGGACTGCTTGAGGCAGGGGCCTACGACCCAGGTCTCCTGGGTTGGCCTGGATCAGGGCCCAAAGCTCCCTACCTTGGGGCTACCCCGGACAGCACAGCAGAGGGTAGCATTGTAGCCGGCAATGACCGAACGGTTCACCAGGGGGCGGGTGAAGCTTGGGGCCTCAGAGAAGTCCAGGGCCTTGTAGTTGGGTGGCTCATACGTGATGCCTGTTGTTGACAGAACTTGGTACCAAGAGGGCCACACCTAGCCAGGCTCGCCCCCCTGCCCCAGCCCCCGCCCGCGGTGGGTGGGAGTGAAGGTACAGCACCTGGTCTAGGGATGAAGACAGGCTCCTTGGTGGTGGCGGCTCTGTCACTGGGCCCCACCATGTTATGGCTGAAGACCCGGAAGTAGTAGCCATTGCCGATAATGAGCTCTGACACCACACAGTGGGTGGGGCGGTAATGCTCCACGACGGTGAACCACTCCTGGGGGGTGGAGGAAAGGTAGGGGGTTCTCTGGGGCAGGCCCTACTTCCTGCCCGGGGCCTCTCTTGGGTATCCCTGGGGTCAGCACCTTCCCTGTGGAGGGAACCAGTCTAAGGATACCGGGGAGGGGCAGCTGGGGCCCAGGTCTGCCTGGACCCAGAGAGGGTGCGTGCGGGGGGCCCAGGCCCCTGGGCTCACCATGCTCTTCTTGTCAGCTTTCTGAACCGTGTAGCCCCAGAGCTCTGTGTTGCCGTCATCTTGGGGTGGCTTCCACTCCAGAGCCACATTGAAACCCCATGTCTCAGTGACCCGGATATCCTGGGGAGGACCTGGCTTGTCTGCAGGAGACAGACCCAGTGGGAAGCCCAAACCTCCTGACATTGCCTGAGTGTGAGTAGGGGACGCCAGGCTCCAGGGGCCCCCTCGCCCCTGCCAGGACCTGGCCTGCCATCTTCTGCAGGGGCTCTGGGCATCCCAGAGGAGGGGCCCCAGGCCTGGAAGACGAGAGGCTCCAGGTTGAGCCCTGGGCCCTGGCAGTCCAGCGCAGGGACTAAAAATGCTCGGACTCAGAGGGAAGCCCCTACGCCACGTACCAACGACCTGCAGGACCAGCTCGGCCTTGTCCTCCATGCTCTCGATGCGCAGAGTCACCCGGTAGGTGCCCGAGTGGGCGAGGTGTGCGGCCCGGATGAACAGGATGGTGTCCGTGGGGCTGTTGCGGATGCTCACCTCCTCGCCTGCCAGTGGCTGTCCCTCTTTGGTCCAGGTCACCTGAGGCCGGGGCTTGCCCTGTGCGGGAGGACAGCTCACGCCCGAGCCTGGCTCTCCCTAACGGCCACTGCCCCAGTCTCGCTGAGACATCTGTCTGCCAGGCGTGGACAACACACGTGGCGGGGCGGGGCGGGGCGGGGGTGCAGGGAAGGGGGCCAGCCCTACCTGGAAAGGAATGAGGAGGTTCACGGGCTCTCCAACCTTCTTCTGGATGGTCTGGCGAAGATGTCTGGGTAGCTGGAGCCGTGGCCGCTCTGTGGGTACGAGTGAGGGGCTCGGCGGGGGCCCCCACAGCCGCAGGCCCAAGGAGCGCCACAGCGCCCTCCGCTGGAGGCAGGGCCTGGAGAGCCGCAACTAGGAAACATGCCGCCTGCCGGGCCCTCCTCTCCTTTAGCTCCCCAACCCCAGCCCCAAAGCTCCTGCTTCCACCCGAGCCTCTCCACCCTGCTACAACAGGCAGGGATCAGAGAGAGTGAGGAACTTATCTGAGGTCACACAGCTAGCCAGTCGCAGGCCAGGATGCAAACCTAGGCTTTTCGACTCCATGCCCCCTGCTGTTTCCATCCCAGTTTGCTGCCTCTTTCCACTCTAAGAACCAATCCTTAAAGGACTGACTCTTTGTTGGCAAAATAATGGAAAGTGGATCCCACATGGGCCAATCTGACAAGTGACCTCACTGCTCAGTCTTTAACACATGGACAATACCTACCTGTTGGAGCTCAGAGACCCACAAAACAGAGCTCGAAGGTGATGGTACAATGACCTACATTTTCCCTGGTCCAGAACTGGGGGTTGACATGGAAAACCAAGAGGGACGCCTTCTCTGCACATCTGGCCTGTGGCACGGGTATAGGCACCGACCCCCTCCTGTCCCTGCCCAGCATTTATTCCCGCCAAGTAGGGTCTCCCTGACTGCCCCCACCTCCACTGGACCCCAGGGGCCAGGGTGCCAGTGGTAGGTCTCATCCCTGCACGAGGAGCACTCACGCAGTATCTCCTGCACCGTCACAGGCTCCGTGGTGGTGACAGGGGCTCCAGGCCCCGCCACATTGTGAGCCCGCACGCGGAAGAGCAGCCGAGCCCCCGTGGGCAGGTCCTTCACCAGCAACGATGTGTGCTCGGTCAGCCCCTGAAGGGCAGCCACCCACTCCGAGCCTGGGGGCGGGGGTGGGGATGAAGAGGCAAGGCCATGGGCAGCGTCCGCATCCTGCCGCCCACATCCCTGGTGGCCGACTGGGGCCTCCACTGCAGACAGGGGCCCTGCAGGATGACAGGGACCTGGCCTGGCCTGGAGGGCAGTTCAGAGAAGGGTGCTGGGAGGCGGAGGGCCCAGGGCTGGGCTGCAGCACTCACAGCCATCCTGGCAGTACTCCACGCTGTAGCCGTCGAGGCCTCCAGCTCCCATGCGCTCTGGGGGCCTCCACTTGAGGGAGACGGTGGTGTCAGAGACATCCTCCACCGCCAGGTGGCTGGGCTCACTGGGGGGGCCTGGGCAGAGGGGAGGCCAGAGAGGGGTCTGAGCGAGTCTGCACCAGCCAGGGCAGCTGAAGGACCACAATCCAGGGAAATCCTCCCCCTTCGACTGGCTTTCAAGCACTTTGAGAAATATTTCAGCTCCATTAAAAGACATGTCTCTAGACAGGCTTACAAACAAACACACACCCAAGCAGCATCAGCGATTACAGAAGAGATGTAAACAGGAAAAGACGCCCCAAAACAACACCAACATGCTTAGAAAGAGCCACTTTTGTCAGATGGTGGAGGAAATTCTTTAAATGTAATTCAAGAAAAAACTGGCCTAAAAGATGGAAATTTCCTGACCCTGTATGAGTAACTGAGTTGACTAAGAGCTAAGAAAACCGGAAGTCACTTCCTAAAGAGAGGCCTGGCCCCTTCTCCCCACAGGCACCCTCTTCCTGCCATCTCACCACACTGTGCCCCCCTCCCTGTGTCTGCCCCACCACGCACAGCCACCCTCCTCCCCCTGAGACTCACATGTCCCAACAGGGACAGGTGTCCTCGAGAGTGCCACACCCTCGGTGTCTGTTCTACCTTCTCAACCTCCATTATACAGATGTGGAAACTGAGGCACAGGGGAAGACGATGACTCCAGATATCCCTCCTGGGGATGAAAGAGCTGGTTCTGCAAACCCCATCTCTGATTCCTGGTCCAGGGCCCTTTCCGAGGGACCCAACTGCCCTCACCCTCTTCCCTGGTTAACAAATGCTGGCTGAAGGGAGTGGGGAAGAGGGAACAATGATTTACTGAGCTGCTGTGTGCCAGATGCTCCACCTGCATGACCTCATTTCATCCTAACAATTCTATGAAGTAGATACTGTCATTATCCCCATTTTATAGATGTGGAAAGTGAGGCTGGAGAGGTCTCTCAGCTCCACCCCCTGCCAGCGGGTGACCTCGAGAAAGTCATCTAACTTCTCAGAGCCTCACTTTCTTCACCTGTGAAATGAAGGTGATTAAAGGAGACCACGGGTGTAAGCGCCACCGACACAGTAGCTGCTATTACTGGGGCCCCTGAACAGAAGGGCGTGGGGCGGGGCAGGCAGGGCAGGCTCACCAACAGGCATGAACGGCTGGGAGGCGGGGCTAGGCCTGGACATGCCCACTGCGTTGACGGCGTAGACCCGCATCTCGTAGACCACGCCCTCGATCATGCTCCGCGCTTCGTGACTCAGCTCCCGCAGCAGGTCGAAGTTCAGCCGCATCCACCGGTAGCTCTTCTTCTTCTTGCGCTCCAGGATGTAGCCTGGCGAGGGGAGGTGGGAGCTCTGGTCTAGAGCGCAGGCACCCCCGCACCCCCTGCCCTCGGCTATGTCCCCTGTGCCTTCGGCTCACCTAGGACTGGCTGCCCGCCATCGTAGGCAGGGGGCTCCCACCGCACCGTGCAGGAGTCCTCGCCCACGTTGCTGATATTGGGGGCCGCCGGAGCATCCGGCACATCTGGGGAGAGGGGACCCACATCAGCCCTGCCCGGCCGAGGCCAACGTTGCCCATCCCCACTGCACCCCAACCAACAGGCCTCCCCCACTGCCCCCAGACCCTAAAACGATCTTTCCAGAATGCAGTTCTGATCACATCACCAGCCTGCAAACAACCTGTTACGGCTCCGCACTGCCCATATTCACCGGTCCTAGCCCCAGACCCCTCTACGGATCTAAGAATGTAGCCCACAGTGTGTGTTTAGAGACTAAATGTGTGCATGGATGGGTCCTCCCTGGTTGCTCCTGTGGCTTCCCCACCTGGACCCCTGCCTCACCGATGACCTTGACTGTGAGGTTGACCTGGTCCTCGCCCACGGGGTTCTGCACCGTGACAACATAGACGCCCTCGTCTTCCTTCTCTGCTCCCTCAACGGTGAATATGCTGCGGTCCTTGGTGGTCTCCACTCGGACCCGGCCCTCGGTCTCACACAGCAGCTGGCGGGGGAGTAGGAGTTGGGGGGAAGGACCCAAGTCAGAACCCAGGGGCTTCTGCAGCCTCTGCAACAGCTGACAGCCCTGAGATGGGAACGGAGCTCAGCGCTGGGTCTGCTGGGGAGACACAGCCTGTGTGGAAACTGCACCCATGTGAGCATCTAATCCAAGACCCTTTCCTTACCACCTGCCATGGGCATGACACCAGGGCAAGGGTCACAGGTTCTAGCTCTAGCTCTGTCATGGAACTTTAGACAATCGCCTGTCTGCTCCATGCCTCAGTTTTCCTATCTGCTGAATGGGAATAACATGACCTCACAGAGCTATTGTGAGGATCCTGAAAGACCTCAGCTGGGTAGAGGAACCAGCAGCGAGTGGAGGACGAGAAGCTGACCTGATTGGTGCCCCTGCAGCTACTCCTATTGAAAAGTGCCAGGGACGCCACTCCCTTGCTGGGAAGAAGCACAAAGTCAAGGTCAGCTCAGGAAGACAAGAGCCAGGGAGCACCCCCAGTCAGGAGGACTTCCTGGCAATGTTGAAGGTCTGAACGTGTGTCTGTCTGGGGCACGAGGGCCCCGTGGAGACCCTACCAGGGGCAGGAGCACCTTCACAGAGACCTCACCTGAGTTTGGATACCACATGGGCAGAAAATGACTAAGGGCCAATGAGCCACCTTCAGCCTCACTCACCTTCTTGTCGAATACCCACTCGTCACTGGCACCTGCATCCCCTGATGCATCGAGGGCTGGGACCTTATTCCTCTGGGAACAGAGCAGGAAGGAAGGAGTGAGGGGAGAGGGTCTGGCTCAGCCTGGAGGGAACCCCTGCCCAGCAACCCCTACCCCGGTCCCTCCTTTGCCCACCTCCCCGACCTCTCAGCCTGCTGAGCCTCTGTGCCCCTAGTCAGCGGCCAGGGCGTGTACATGTGGGGCGGGGAGCAGGTCCCACCATACACTAGTCCCATGCACCCATTTTACAGGTGGGGAAGTGGGGGAGGGATCCGCAGTACCTTTGTGATGGTCTTCTGCCAAATCACAGTAGGAGCAGGGTCTCCGGAGATAGGAACATCCAGGCGTAGCTTGTTCCCAGCCACCACCACAATGGTATCCGGCACGCGACCTGGGCAGTCCAGGTGGATCTTGGGAGGTTCTGGCAGGGAGATGGCACAGGTCAGCGAAAGAGGAAGGGGCCTAAGGCCTATGAAAGAGGGGAAAGCTAGAAGGAGCACATGCCCCTGGCTGTTTTGTTTTTATTCTACTGAGGTATAGTTTGCACACGCTAAAATGCCAAGACTTGAACATACAGCTTGATGAGTTTTGACAAATGTATACACCCGTGTAACCACCACCCAGTCAAGATCTAAAACATTTCCATCTCCCCAGGAAGTTTCCAGGGAGGTTCATAACATCAGGTCACCTAGCGTAGCATTTCTCAACTTGTGTTTGGGAATGCCTTCCTAGAAAAAAAAAAATTTCCATGGACAAACAATTAGGAAACCCGAGGTTAAACAAAGTTAAGCAGGATTTTTTAGAGCATTTGACATGCTAATGCACCTTCTGAATCAACAAGAGGTTCCCAAACTTATTTCACCATGGAACCCTTGTAAAATGGAGTATCGTATTAAGTGAACCCTGTTTAGAAAGCCCTGACCTACAGCATGCCTCAGCCTGGACTGTTCTCCTGAAATTAGGATCCTACACAGTTTAATCTAAAAGCAGGAAAGGTACTTGTAAAGCAGATTTAATAACAAAATCTCACCTCTGTGATGTCATTTGAGAGCTCACACACACCATGTCAGATCATTGTTCCTACCATCCCATAGGGGAGCCACTTCAGGATCCCCATTTTAGAGGTGAGGAAACTGAGGCTCAGAGAGACTGCAGGTGGCCCGTGGTTGTGAGTGGCAGAGCTGGGGCTGGGCCTCAGGGTCCCCACTCCCGGTTCCTTTCTTCCCTCCGCTTGTGAGTGGAAGGGAGACACGGGCAGGGCGTGGGAGGCAGCACGCAGGGGCCCAAGACTCACCCTGCCTAGGCACGAAGTCAATCTTGACCTCTGCAAGAGATGCAAGAGCAAGTGGCACCAGGGTGAAGGCAGGGCCCAGTGGCAGGGGCCCCCATGCCCCTCAGCACCCGCTCACCCATGAAGTGGAGCTTGGCAGACAGGTTACAGGCGAAGCCTTGTGGCACAAAGCTGTAGTCCGCCTCGTCTGCGGGCGTGACGTCGTCTATGGTCAGTCTGTGGACCCTGCGGGGCAGTGATGGCTCAAGGGGCCCTGCTGGGCCATGCACCCCTGGCCTCACCGGACACCCCAGCCAGGGCTCCAGGGGGCCTTCACCCCACCCTAGCTCAGTGGTGTTCTAAAGTGCTCTCTTCCTCTGTGTTTGAATTTTCCAGGTCCCTTGCATGCTTTCAGAGGTAAGCAGTGTAGATGTGTCCCCTCGGCTGGGCCACTGGAGACTGGGCAGGGGCTGGTCTCATTAGTCTCCGTGAACTTGGGCCCAGATGCTTGGGGCATGAGTAAGGGAGTGGGAGAGAATGAGGGCCCCTGGCCAGAGCCATCCTCCGAGGCCTCCTACTCTACCCTGGTCACGAGTTGGCGGCGGGCGGGGGGGGGCTCCCAGCCTGTCTGTATCTCTCACTGCTTCGTCTTTGTCTCTGTCTCCCTCCTTCTCTGTCTCCAATGGACTCTTCTTCTCTGTATGCGTCTGCCTCTCCATACTTCTGTCTGTCTCTCTCTGTATCTTTCTTTCTATTTGTCTCTGTCCTGATTCTGTGTATCTGTCTCTCTGTTCATCTGCTTCTCCCTCTGTCTCTCAATCTCAGTCTGACTTTCTTTGTCTCTAGTTCAGTCTCGGTCCTGTCTCTAAGTGTCTGTCTCTTTCTGTTTATCTCCATCCATCTGTCTGTCTTTGTCACCATCTTCTCTCTCTGTGTCTCTCCCTGTCTGTCAGTCTCTGTTTCTCTCTGTCTCTCTGTGTGTCTGTCCCTGGCACACCCTGCACACTCACCGCCCGATGTGGGACACCTTTATGCGGCTGTCAGGCACCAGCTCCTTCCCGTTCTTCAGCCACACGCCCCGCACGTTCTCATCCGACACCTCACACTTGAACACGGCCTGGTCCTTTGAGCCTACCGTCAAGTCCGCGATGCTCTGGTACACCTCCAGCTTTTTCTCTGGGGGACATAGGGCAGAGCCAGTGAGCTGGGGAGGGTGTGTGTGGGCGTGAATCCCTGCGGAGATCCCTCGGGCTTGTGAAAGAAAATACGAGTGCAATGCATGTGTGCCTGTGACGGTGCCGTGTACAAAAGGAATCTCATGTGTGCCGGGGTGGGTGACACTAACCAGGCCCATCTGAACCTCCAAATACCCTCCAGGTGGTCACCTCAGCATCCCCATTTTACGGATGAGAAAGGTGAGGCCTGATGTGTCGAAGTTACTTGTCCAAGGCCATGCAGGCCTCGCTCCCGGGTTTGCCCAATTCTCCTACATGGCTGGGGCGCTAGTGCTGAGGGGGCCTCCCAGGGCCTCACCCTGAACGATGAGTTCAGCCAGAGCCTGGCCCCCGCTCGTGCGCAGTGCGTAGTGCCCAGCATCCTCCAGCGTTGCCTCGTTGATGATCAGGTGGTGTCTCTGGCCGTCCTTCTTGAATCGGTATTTGAAGGTCTCCTCCCGGGTCAGTTCCACCCCGTCCTTCAGCCTGGCCAGAGGGTGGGCAGTAGGTGCCAGGGCCTCCTCTGGGGATGCCCCCAGGTCCCTGGCCCCGCCCCGAGCCCCCCGCCTCTGGCACTCACCATTTGACCTGGGCCCCCTCCTCAGACACTTCACACTCAAACTCCACGCGCTGTCCCACCATCACCAGCTGGTCCTCCAGGGGACATGTGATCAGCACGGGGGGCTCTGCCGAGCAGAGAGAGAATGATGGGTGGGCCGCTCTGTGGCCCCTCCCCTCGCAGGGTCTCAGGACGCCAGGCCCACCTTTGACAAAGAGCTCGGTGCTGCACTTCTCGCTGCCCACCACGCACTGGTAAGCCGCGTCGTCCGCCAGCGAGCACTGGCTGATGGTCAGCGTGCGCTTGGCGCCGACCGACTCGAAGATGTACCTGGGCGGGGCCGGGGTGTGGGCAGGAGAGCCATGGACGCACCTCCTGGGCTCTGGGCCCCCCCTCAAACTGCCGTCGGGACCCCCGTGCCCACACCCCAAGCCTTCCAGGAGCCTTACTTGCTGTGGAGCGGAAGGGGCCATTGGAGCGTCCCGATGGGAGGAGCGAGACCGAGAGAAAATGAGCAGGGAATAGAGCCAGGAAGAAACAGAAAGGTGGGGAGTTAGACCCAGAGAGACAGGGATCCAGAGCTGGCCAGAGAGCATGGGCGGAGGGAGAGGCAGGGAGAGCACGGCCGGGGAGCAGCCCCCCAGGGCCCCTCCTCACCCTGCAGTGTCCCCGGGTCCCACTCCCACCCGCACCTGCCGCTCATCTGGATCTCCTGTCCGTTCTTAAGCCACTTGACCTCGGCGTCGGGGTCGGCCAGCTCCACGGTCAGCCGGATCTTGTGGCCCTTGCTCACCTGGTAGGCCGGCTGCAGCTTCTTCTGAAAGGCTGAGCGCTTCCACCCCTCAGCCCCCTGCTCCCGGGGCCGCCCAGTGAGGAGGGCGAGGTCCTGCCCCTCTCCTCCTCCTGCCTCCCCACGTCTCTCTCTGTGCCTCCGCTGTGACTCTGTCTCTCTACCCCTGTCTGTCACCTCCTTGTCTCTTGTCTTCCTGTCTTCCTTGGAGTCCTCTTCACCTGCTCAGCTCAGGGATAGGGTCCGGGGCTTTCCAAAAGGACAGAAGCTTGGCAGGAGAATGGGTGATGGGACAAACGGGCCTTCTCCTCCTCTCCACTGTTTTACCAACAACCCCCGGCTTTATGCCCTCCTGCCAGGCGCCTCTGTTGTCCCAGCTCAGTTTCCAGGGCTCCTTGTCAACCCCTTGATGGGGAAGGGCTGGCCTGAGCCCTCTCCTCGGACCCGCCTGGGGGCGAGGGGCGCTAACCTACACCCACCTGTTCTGTTTGCCTGTGAGGAAGATTAACCAGGCTCTTCTCTTCGCAGGTCGGGGGTCTCTGGGCTAAACTGGCTTCTTCCCCTTTTTTGGGTGTTGGGAGAATTAAGCAGGCTTTTTTTCCCCAAGCCGGGTAGGCGAGGAAGAGGCCGCCTGGCTTTGGCTGGGGGAGGAGGGCTGGCCCGGGCTCCGTCCTCTTCCTGTGGCGTCTCTGGGCTAACTTGGCCCTTTTCTTTTTCTGTGCGGCAAGGTGCCTGCCTGGGCCCTCCCGCTTTTTCCCCACACGAGGGGGACTTCACCTGGACTCTCCTTTCCTGAGCGTCTCTGGGCCACGCTGGACGCAGCTCTTTTTCCGTGGGTACGTGCGCGTGCGTGCACGCGCGCGCGTCTGCGCAGGCGCTCACCTCGCCCTCTCCTCTCCCTGGGAGGGGTGTCTCACCTGTGCTCTTCTTCTCCTCCCGCTTCATGCCCTTGAGCCTCTTGAGCATGCCTCGCAGGTCGGTGATGCCGTGCTGGAAGGCGATGCGCTCATACTCTGACGGGGGTGCCTGCCGCAGGATCTCCCACACGTCCTCCTCCGCGGGGGCCTCCAGCCTCGAGTCCCTGTGTCACACGGTCCACGTGGCGAGGCTTCAGGGCAGTCCCCATGGCCAAGACAAAACTGCAGCCCCCTCTCCTCCCCTCCCAAGCGGAAGCTGCCCCTGCCCCTCTGCCTCTTCCCTTCTGTTAGGACAGCTCGAGCTGGAGTGGGTACTGGGCCAGTGCTGGGGCTCAAGGGGGCTTAAGGCTTCAGTATGGGGGGGGCGCTGGGACTCGGAGGTGCTCCTGGCTGAAGTAGGGGTGACAGGTGCAGAGCTTCATGGGGCACTCACCGCGGGGTCCGGAAGCTGCTGCTCCAGGTGGGGAAGAAAAGCAGTGGACACATTAGAGGTGTAACAGAAAAGAACAAACCTGACTCCATATTGGATCTATTCCTTTAGCTCTAACCCTTGTACTGTGTTGCCGGTTCTTGGTCATGCTGGCTCTGCACCTTTGTAAAAGAATGTTGCCTATGGCCCAAACTATATATGATAGCCCATTCTCAAGGCTTTGCCTCCCAGGCTTGACCTTTAAAGGTATATAGCACTTTTCATTTGTATAGAGATAAAAAATTACAGAACAGAAAATAACATTTGTCTTGTTGGAGGTTTACAGGAACATTGTGACCAGACCTACATGGCCGGCTACAAGAACAAAGGATTCCACCAAGAAGTCTGCAATAACCAGCCACACTCCCTCCCCTTTTAGTAGAAAAGAAGCCTGAATCCTAACTTGGGGAAGATGGTTCTTCGGGACACTAGTCCACCATCTTCTCGGTTTGCTGGCTTTCCCAATAAAATCGCTAGTCCTTGCCCCAACACCTTGTCTCTCAATTTACTGGCCTGTCGTGTGGCAAGCAGTCTGAGCTTGGACTTGGTAACGAAGGGATGGGTCATCCCTCCATGGACCGCAGCCCGTGGGTCCTCACCTCTACCCTCTTCCCTGCACTCATACCTCTCCGTTTACACGGCACACGTGGCCTTGTTTATTCCTCCTGAGCTCCGGCAGGTGGGTATCAGGAGAACCTGAGGCTCAGAGACTCTCCCCAGTCAGCAGGGATCCTCACCCAGGTCAGTCTGATCCCCAGCCCTGTCATCTGTCATCCGCCCTGGTGGGGACGGCTACGGAGTCCTGCCAGTGCCCTGCTTCCCCAAAGCACTTAACCCCCATGCTCATTTTCTGGGCTGCAGCAGCATCGACCATACTGCAGGTCCAGGAGAGGGAGGGACAGGACACTGAGGACACAACTCAATTGCACTGGGCTAGGTGGGCAATTCCTGAGGCTTTGGAGCCTTCTCCCAGCTTCTGGGTCCCCAGAGCCTATTGAGATGAGCTATCGCAGACTCAAGTGTAGGAGGTCATGGGAACAGTGTGAGGATGTTAGTTCACAGGATGTAACTTCTGCTGAGCCCTCTGACTCTTCGCAACACCTGGATTGTCCCATTTGACAGGCAAGGAAACCAGCTCAGAGAGGTGCGGTGACCTGCTCAGGGCCACACGGCTGGAAAACCACGGTGCCGGAATTTGAAACTGGGCCACGTCACCTGCTCTGAGAGCTGCTACCCGGGGGCTCACCTCTTCCTCAGCAGCGAGCTGAAGTCCAGAGTCCCAGCATCCTCATGGCCATCGCTATGGAGAGGAACCCCCATAAGGCCACAGCTGAGCCATAGAAGGGGTTTGGGAGCAGGGGGTGGGGTCGTGGTGGGGGGATGGACGTGAGAGGAAGGGACACTGGCTGAATGGCTTCTCCCTGTCTATCTCAGACCCCCAGGGTCTATGTACAGGTGGGTAGGAAGGGGTACCTGATTCGCCGACCTCCTCCAGCCAGGCTCCTGTGGGGGTTAGACTCAGTTTCTCACCTGCCCAGGGGAGCTTACTCTCTTCCATCCCCATCCTCTTTATCCTGGCCCTCCACATCACCCCAAGCCCTGACCCCCATATCACCCCCTGTCCTGGTCCCCCCACATTACCCCTGGCCCAAACCCCAAGGGGCCTCAGACCCCAGCACCGGCTTCCCCCAGGCCCTGACGAGAGGTGGCCACTCACGTGCGGCGGAAAGCTGATCGGAGGTCCACGTCTCCGGGGCCGATGGCCTCTGGGTTCAAAGACGGGGATGAGTCAGGGGAGGAGGCTTCAGAGGGGACGATCCCAGAAGCCCTGCCCTGGGATCTCCTGGTGTTGCAGACCTGCCCATCCATGACCCCTTGACAGTGGGCATCTGCCCCAGGACCCCATCTTCTCAGCCTTTCCCAGCCAGGGTCAAGGTACCAGGGACGTGGGGCAGTTTATCGTTCCCAGTACCTTTGAGGTGGTTCATCTCCCGCCCCTCTCTCAACTTACCCTTCACCTGTTCACCTGTGCCAGGATCCCAGACACCAAGATGACTAAGACCCCAGATGAGATCTGGGCTCAAGCCCCACCCCAACCCTGGAAGCCTCGATGGGTTTCTTTCAGTATTGGGCATGTGGTCAGTGGTTGCACGGCCAGGGCTCAGCATCCTCCTTAGTATTGGGAAGTGGAGGCAGGTATGGGGACAGGACGCATGGGGAGCCCAAACCCAGAACTGATACCAGAGGGCCCCTTACCATGGACAGTGAGGTTGAAGTTGCAGCTGTCAAATTTGTCCTTGGTGGACACCTCACAGCGGTAGCCACCAGCAAAGGTGGCCTGGGCATCTGTGATGTGTAGCTCAAACAGGTAGACCTGTGGAGGTGAGGTGTCAAGGGAGACTGGAAGCGAGGAGATGAGGCCCTTCACCCCTAAAGGAGACTGTGGGTGGTTAAGGGCCACCGACCTTCTCACCCCTCAGGGCTTAAATTAATCCATACAGTTTTGTATAAATAGAAAAAGGGGCCCCTTCTCAAGATGCATTGACTGCCATCTGCTGGCACAGGGTGGTGATACAATGTAAATCAAGGGTGGCTACAAGGCACATGGCATTCACTTAAGATGAGGCACTTTGGGGAATCTCCTGGTGGTCCAGTGGTTAGGACTCCACACTTTCACTGCAGTGGGCCCAGGTTTGATCCCTGGCTGGGGAACTAAGATCCTGCAATCCACGTGGTTCAGCCAAAAAAGAAGAGGCACTTTTGTTCAGTGCACAGCCCACACAACTGTACATGTCTACCCTGCCCTGCCAGAAGCCCCCTTGCCTGGGCTGGAACTGTGGAAGAGTGGGAGGAGCAAAGGCTGAGAGTCAAAGCACAGGTTCTAGGCCTGGCTCTGAGTGACCTGGGACCAGCAACAATAAACTCCCAAGCTTTGGTTTCCTTGTCTGTATTGTGAAGAATTGTTATGGTTGATCATTGAGGGTCCCTTGAGCTCTGACACCCATCCATCTGGGGCCTTTACACCCTCACCGACTGGTGCCCCCCAAGTCTTATTTATGCCCCCTTGAGACTATCATGCCCTCCGAGCCCCCTACGTCCCACAGGTCCCCTTTGCCTCCCCATAACCCTCCTCTGAGCCTCCCCATTCTCCCTGTGTGCCCCTGGCCCCCCAACCAGCTTCCCAGGCTCCCCATGACCTTCTGTGAACCTCCTCTGTGCTTCAAGTCTCATGGTGCCCCCTGCCTCTCTGTGCCCCCCATGCCTTCCAGGGGCTCTCCAGGTCCCCTTTCCATGCATGCCCGTGCCCCCCGTGCCCCATAGGTCCCACCTTGCTGGTCCGATCGTAGCTGTCGTGCAGCTGCAGGTGTTGCCCCACCTTGCTGCTCAGGTCCACCCACTTGCCCTTGAACCACTTGACTACAGGTGGTTTCAGGAGGCTAGCCCCTGCCACGCGGGCTGAGAAGGTGATGCTGCCACCTGCAGGAGAGGGGTGACAATCGGGGATGCCCTGCTGCCTCCCTCCCCACTTCACCCTGGGTGCAGCAGCCCTGCACTCACCCGCGGTCACCTCGCCATCCTGTGGCCTCATCACAAAGAGGCCGATGGGATCGTCAGGGACACTGGGTCCATCGGGGGCTGCTGAGCTTGACCCTGTGGACAGAGGCCTTTGAGACCTGCCCTGGGACACCCCCATCCACTGACCCAGCCTCCCTGACCCGCCCCTCTCACCTTCAGGCCTCGGGGAGCCTCCTTCCACTTCAGTGGCCGAGGCCAGGGCTTCTCCAGGGGCTCCAGGAGCCTCAGCAGGGGCGGGAGCAGGGCCTGGCACAGGCTCTGCCTTCCCTGGAGGGGATCAGATGGGGGGTCGTGGAGCAGCTTCTAACCAGAGACCCCCTCTTCTTGTCCCTGGTCCTTCCCGCCTTTGCAGTGTGTACAAAGGTTCATTCAGCCTGCCTCTCACCTTCTCCTCGCCCTCACTGGCCGTCTGTGCGCACATTCCAGGGGCTCAGCCTGAACATCCCTCCTCTCCTTCCCCAGGCTCTGGTCTTGGTCCAGCCCCCCAGGCTGGGCTGGGGCTCCCTCCACACCCATAAGCTCATGGGGCTTCCCTGCTAGCACACACAGCCCACCAAGTTTCCATCTGCGTGGCCATGTCCAGTGGGAAGGCAGGTTATGTCTTATTCATCTCTGAACTTCCCCCACCTCCGTAACGGCCGAGACAGGCCAGGGAGCCACGTGGGGACACTCAGAAAGGTCTTGCTACAGAAAATGGGAAAAGGCCATTGTTGGCTGAGGGCACAGCCGAAGCAAAGGTAAGAAAGTGAGAAAACATCTCCTGCACTCTGGTCGAAGGAGAAGTGGTGGGGCTGCCCCTGCTCCCAGTAGCTCCAACTTCAGGGAAGGCTGCCCAAGGTCTTACCTGCTTCTAAGACCTTGAGGTCAAACTTGACCTTGGAGGAGCCAGCGATGACTGCATAGGACCCCTGGTCGGCAGAGCCCACGTCCCTCACTGTCAGCATGTGCCGCGTGCCCTCGGCTGCCAGGCCATATTTGTCACTGGCACTGATGTCCCTGCCTGCCCGCTGCCAGCGCACCTTCACTCCTGCCCGCTCTGTCTCGGCCTCGAACACGGCAGGGTTGCCTGTGGCCACCTCCACTGACCGTGGCTTCTTGCTGAAGGCGGAAACTGAGGGGCAAATGGAATCTGCAGGGGCCCCTGGCTTGCCCATGCACACCACCCCTATAGCGCTTCTTATTAAATACGACGATAAGCGCTTTAATGCATCACCTCGTTTAATGCTCCAGTGGCTCTATGAGGTAGGTGCAGTTATTATGTCCATTTCTCAGATGAGGACTCTGAGGCTCAGAGAGGTTAAGGGACTTACCCAAGATCACATAGCCAGTAGGTAGGAGAGCCAGGCCTGTGGTCCAACCTCCATACAAGAATTTTGCTAGGTGTGTCCCTGGATACCCCACCCTCTCAGCCTGTGGAAGCCCATCCCCCTTTCACCCCACCAGCTGGGGCGCTTGGCAAGGGACCAGTACTCTGCCTACTTGGACGTGGCTAAATTTGTCCTCTAAGAGCTTCAGGCTGAGAATCGGCAACCAAGATAAGGCTGGCCTGGGAGGGAGCTGGGGCTGGGGGGACGATCCCTGACATGGACAACCTTGGTGAGGGCACAGGCCAGGACTGGAACTCTGGGCTGTGACTTTCTCTGCCCTTGGCTGGAGATCAGGGGCCTCTTGACCATCCCCTCCCAGAGCAGAAGGGCTGCAATACCCCACTGCGGGGGTCATGACTGGTGTGCGGGCCACAGGGGTGCAGGCTCAGAAAGCAGACAGTCTCAGAGCTGGAGGGAACCAACCTAACCCCTCCTTGTATAGATGGGGAAACTGAGACCCAGAAGGGGAGGGACTTGTCCAAGAGCATTCAGGGAGCCTGGCTCAAGTCTAGAGTCATCCTGGGGTCCTTCCTGCAGCAGCCTTTTCCCAAAAGGCAAGCCCAGGCCTAACCTTGCTGCAGGAGACGGGCATGGAGGTAGGGAAGGGGTCTTCTGCGTCCTGAGAGTGGGGTGATGGCCCACTTCCTGCCTTGGCTCTCTCCCACTCTGTGCCCCTGACCCTGGTTTACTCTCACTCTCATCAGAAGGATGAGAAGGAGAAACTGAGAATCAAAAAAAGAACCCAGAGGGGACTTCCCTGGTGGCACAGTGGTTGAGAGTCCGCCTGCTGATGCAGGGGACATGGGTTCGTGCCCTGGTCCAGGAAGATCCCACGTGCCGCGGAGCGGCTAGGCTCATGAGCCATGGCCGCTGAGCCTGCGCGTCCGGAGCCTGTGCTCCGCAACGGGAGAGGCCGCAGCAGTGAGAGGCCCGCATAACGCAAAAAAAAAAAAAAAAAAAAAAAGGACCCAGAGGGACGGTGCCCCTGTGCTGGGGCTCAGAGGCCTCGACCTCATCAACCCCCTCAGGAACTTGCTCCGAGGCCCGCCCCCAATTGCAGATGTCCCCAGCCCTCCCTGCCCCACGCTCAGCCCCAACCCCAGGCCTGGAGCTACCTGGTTTCTTCCCTGGCTCAGGCATCTTGGGAGAGGTCACGCCAGGAACTGAGCACGCACAGGCCACCGAAAGAGAATCTGAGCAGGGATCCGTCCCCCTACTATATAAGGGGCCACCCCCTCCCCAGGCCCTCCTTATCTGCACCCTGCCCAGCCACCTGCTAAATATAGACAAATTCCAGAGATCAAGGGCTCTCCAGGAGAACATGAGACCCCATTGTTCCTGGCTGGTCCCGTCCCCTCCCCTGCCAGCCCAATATGACAGCTTCTGCCCCCCAGCCCTCAATAAACCTCAGGGGTACCCCCAAGCCCTGTCTGTACGTCCTTCTGACAGGCAAATTGTGCAGTGGGAGCGTGTGGGACCCATAACCCTGAGGCTGATGGGTCAAACATATCCTTGCCGGGCGGTGGTTACATGCACAGCCCTGGGCTGGGCTGCCCGGGGTCCTGGCTTCCCCCGTCAGTGTTCCCCTGTGACCTTCTGCCCCCTGTGACTGCCTCCACACACCCTCCCCCTGCCCCCGCTCAGGTCACATCAGGAACATCAGTTGCTACACAGAAAGAAGCAAATTACATGTGACCTACTGTAAGCAAGACCCAATATCAGGGAAGGTCATTTGTCCCTCACAGTCCGGAGGGAGGAATTCTGTACCCAAGGATTGTCCACATGGTCAAAACTTACCATCCCTTTTAACACCGAAATCCATTCTTTTCTTCCATTTTAACCATACTTAAACCTCATCTCATGTGTCTGGGCCTTCTTTAAAAGGGGACTGGGCACCACTTTCCCGCTCTCGGGGCTCAGAGATCCACGTAGGGGGTGTCATGTTTGGGCTTCCCCAGTCTGAGCCCTCGGGGCGAGGAGGTGTGTGTGGGTGTCTGCCCCAACACGGATGGCCCCAGAATCTGGATTCTCTGAGGTCTGCAGGTTGCTGAGGCAAGTTCCCTCACTCCCAGGCTGTCGGCCACCTCTTCTTGCTACTGTCGGAAGCAAGACGCTTACAGGTTTCCCTGCTCATCCTTCTCTGGCTCTCCCCTGCTGTGCGCCAGGAGCCAGAGCAACCAGGCACTAGGGTACGTGGGAGGAGTTCACCCGCATCAGGGTCCTGCCAGCATGGATGCCGTGAGGACGGTCTGCGGCCAACGGGAGCTCCGAGGCTTCATTCCTGCTCCTGACCAAGCTGCACGTGACCCCCTTCCGGACACGTGAAGCTTCCCACCTCACGCTGCCATGGTGGCCCACATGGGGTGGGATCAGGGATCCCACCCAGGAAGCCTCGTTGTGTGACCTTGGACAAGTTATTTGACCTCTATGAGCCTCAGTTTCCCAGTCTATAACATGGGATGATATTAGATTCCACTTCTCAAGGTTACCATGTAATAAATGGCCCGAAAATCCAGTGTTGTTGTCATTGTTAATTAATATCACCATCACTGGGGTCATAATCTAAAGGTTATGAGTTTAAGCTTCATTGAGGCATTAAGAAAAGAGAATTTATCAGGCGCAGAGGGCTTTTTTTTTTTTTTTGCGGTACGCGGGCCTCTCACTGCTGTGGCCTCTCCCGTTGCGGAGCACAGGCTCCGGACGCGCAGGCTCGGCGGCCATGGCTCACGGGCCTAGCCGCTCCGCGGCATGTGGGATCTTCGCGGACCGGGGCACGAACCTGTGTCCCCTGCATCGGCAGGCGGACTCTCAACCACTGCGCCACCAGGGAAGCCCGCAGAGGGCTTTTTAATGATTTATTCCTCTAAGAACAACTAAGGATTCGTTCTTTCCACCGGCTCTGACTCCTAGTCAGGCACGAAGTGTCATCTTTCCTCACGTCCCCAGCAACCAGCATTGGGTAGTATCCTTGGTAAATGCCCGATGGACAGATGAGAAAAAGAGGGATCAGATGGGGGGCGGGGAGCAGACAAGGTGCACAAAAAATTTTAAAAGAGACTCTCTGTGCTGCAAGAGGACTCACTGAGAATAACTTTAATAACTGGTATTCCTGAGGAAGCTGATGGGGGAGAGGTGTGGAGAGAAAGGGATGCTTAAAGAGGAAGGTTCAATTTACACAAATACGATGACTTCGAACTCCCAAGGAAGCACCCCTGGTACTAAGGAAGCTGACCCTTGCTGGGGCCAGACGCCCAGGTGGCTTTCTGGAGCCGGGGCTGGAGTCCTGGTGGGAGGCGAAGCAGGGGTGTGGGCGGGGCTTGGAGGAGGAGGGGGTGGGCGGGGAGGCGAGGCCTGGCCCGCCCCAGTCCTGCCCCTGGCCCCTGGGAGCTTCCCCCCTGTGTCCGGCCGGGCGGGGGGTTAATGCTATGGCCAGAGGGGAGGCCTGGCGGCCCGGCGGGCTCGGGCCTGGGCTCAGTGGGGCGGGTGGCGCCGCTCGGCCAGGCCCCCGCGGCCCAGCACCTCCCCACTGAACTGGTAGGTGAGCTTCTTCTTGACTTTCTTGACCTCGCCCGTCTTGCCGTAGTTGCGAAGCGCGCGGGCCATCTTCTGGTAGGTCATCTTCTTGCGGTTGCCTTTCTGGATGCCCCAGCGGTGCGCCAGCGCCTCCTTGTGCTTGGACGAGAACTGGAAGGTGCCCTTGTCCTTGTCCACCCACCAGATGCTGTCCTTCATGTCGCCACTGCGCAGCAGGTCCAGCAGGAACTGGTACAGGCGGATCTTCTTCTTGCTGCCTGCGGCCGGAGGTGGTCAGCGCCCACGCGGGGACCCAGTCCGCCTCCCCCTGACGTGGGACCCCCCGGGGTGGTCTCTGGGGAAAGGTCACCAGCGAGCATGCGCACACCCACTGCCACGCTCGGCCTCGGCACACGTGCTCAGACACGTGCGCGGGGACAGACTGCCCCAGGCGCCCTCATTAAACACACGTGAAGACACATGTCAAACACACACACACACACACACACACACACACACACACACACACACACACACACACACACACACACACACACACACACACACACACACACACACACACACACACACACACACACACACACACACACACACACACACCCCCCCATACACACGCACTCAGCTCTGTGGCTTGACTGCCGAGTCCGTCGGCCTTGGCCGCGGTGGGTACGGGGCGCACGGACGGACCGGGTCACGGCTGGGCCCAGGCTCGGTCAGGGGTGGGACTGGGCCCCCTACCTGTCTCCCCGTGCAGCAGGCCAGGCCCTGGCTCCAGGCCATCAGTCTCCCCGTCAGACACCTCCAGTGGGGGGCTCTGCCGCTCACCCTCCTCCTCATCCGAGCTGGGCTGAGCCGGGGACAGGGAGGGGTACGGGAGGCACATCCGGGGCAGGTAGGAGACCTGGAAAGGCGGCGGAAGGAGGGTTGAGGTCACTGAGGGGCAGTTCAAAGCTCAGGGCTGCCAGGTCGGGGTTGACTGCGTGAGAGAAGAGGGGGTGCTGGCGCGGGGCAGAGGGATTTGGGAGAAGGCTGGGCACCCTGAAGGTCAGGCGGGGTCACCCCACACAGGGGGCAGGTTATGGGGACAAGGGGCCCCTGAATTCCCACGCATCTCCCTGGTTCAGGGCGGCGTGGCCCGGGGAAGGAAGCGCACGGACCGGCAGCAGCCCTGGGGGGAAGAGGTGCTAGAGAGTCAGGCACTGGAGCGAACGGGGTTGTGTAGGCGAGTGGCAAGGGCACCAAGAGGCGGTGGAGGTCCGTGAGGGTCGTGAAGGTCAGTGGAGGTCACTGGGGTTAGGGTCGCTGGGGAGGAGGAGGGGCCGTAGAGGTCAGTGGAGGTCAGGGCACAGGGACTTGGGTGCTGGATCCGTGAGGGGTCAGCGAATGGGGGTCGGGAGGTGCCCAGGGCCGGGCCTTCAGGCTCGGGAGGATCAGTGGGGACGCGGGGATGATCTGGGCTCTGTCCATGGTGGGGCGAGAGGAGATAAGGGGTGTGGGGTCACGGGGTCAGTCGGGGGGTCAGGAGGCGGCCGTTGAAGCTCTGGCCGCCGTTGGCGCTGTGAGGCAGGAAGCCGAGTTGAGTAAGAGCCCGCGTCAGCTTCCTGCGAAGCGCCGGCCTCACCGCAGGCCACGGGCTGGGCTGGGCCAGGCCGGGTGGCCCCGCACGCACCTGGTGGCCAAGGCTGGCGTGGGTGGGCGCCATGGGTGTGTCGAGCACGTGCATCTGCTCCAGCTCCATGTGGCGGTAGAGCTGCTGCAGCTGCGGGGCCTGCACGCTCTGCAGCTCCGTGAAGTGGTTCTCGGGGAAGGTCTCGAACTCGCTGTGCATGTGGTGCGGGTGGAAGTCCCAGTAATGGTCTGGGGGGCAGGGCAGGAAAGGTTTATGCTAATTAAAGAATAATAATGCCAGGCCCGTGTCACCGTATAATAATCGCCACGGACCAGGCTGGACGGCAAGTTGACATTAATCACCTCACGCCCCACCCTGTTGTTTTCCGACCCCCATTCTATAGATGAGGATACTGAGGCTTGGAGGGGCTACATAGCACGCCTGCAGTCAAAGGCCTCATCCGTGGCAGAGCTGGGACCCAGGTCCGAGGCAAAGGCTGTGTTCTCAACAACCGTTCTACCCTGCCACGCGTGCGATCACAAGGACGCAGGCTTTTGAGCCAAAGAGTCCGAATCCTGGCTCTGCCGTTTACTTTGTGTGTGACCTCAAACGCGTGCATGGACCCCTCTGGCCTCCATTGACTCACCTATAAAGTGGGGATAATAGTTACCGGGAGGATACACATGAGTTCACAGTTGTAAAACCTCCTAGGCCCAGAGCCAGCCCTTGGGGAATGTTGAGTCCCCTCTCCTCCCCTTAAGACCCAGCCGCGGTCCCTGAGCTGACTGGCTGCCCACCGTCACAGCTCACAGCCTTGTCACGTGGCCAAGGTGTGACTGCAAAGTCACAGGGCTGACATTCCTCACACGCCGGAACTTGTCTGGGCTCCCGGTGCCGCTCCCTCAAGGCCATGTCCTTGGGCAGCTCCACCTGTGTTCCAGCAAAGATGCGGGGACCCGAGGCTTTCCCAGAAACTCCCTGGTGGGTGCTTTCAGAGTCTGCGGTAGGGTGGCTTTGAGTTTGGGGAATAGCTACGTGCCACTGGGAGCCCTGCCTGGGACTGGAGCCGGCCTTCAACACGGTTTCTCTGGGCACCATTTCCAGGAACAAAAACTGCCACATGTCTGAGGACTTCCTGGGGTCCAAAAGAAGATGTGGTGATAAAGTGACAAGAGGGATTTTCTCGTGTGTCCCAAGAGGGAGTGTACAGGGTGCTAAGCCAGGTTGGCGTCTCCAGGACAAACACAGGGCCGCGTAGGGGGGACCATCACCTGCCTGGTGTGCGTGTGCGTGTGTGTGTGTGTGTGTGTGTATGTGTGTGTGTGTGTCTTTCTGTTTCTTTCTCACAAACACATACTCACACATCCCTAAGAAATGACATGTGTTGTTTTGGCTCTGCACTGGTTATCAGAAGACTCACTTTCAAATCTTGCTCTGTGGTGGCTTTGCTGTGTGACCCTGGACAAGACATTTTATCTCCCTGAGCCTCTGATTCCCCACTGCAAAAGTCAGAGACCCAACTGAGTGGTTACTGAGGTCCAGTCCACGTGTGGAATCATTTGAACCCACAATCCAGGCTCCCACCTCCGTGAAGCCGCATGGCATAGGAGAGAGAAAGTACATGATTTGGCCAGAGCTGGGTTCGAATCCTGGCTCTGCCACTTAGCCCTGAGCGACACCGGGCAGGTCATTCTACTTCTCTATGCCTGTTGCCTCAGTTGCGAGATGGAGCTAATAATTACACCCATCTCATAGGCTTGCTGTGAGGGTTAAATGAGCTAATGCCCGCAAAGCACTTAGAACAGAACAGGACACAAAAGAAGACTCGGTAAAACATTAACTATCATCATCATTATAGTAATTAGTATTATTAATGTTTAATGCTCGCTTTAGAGAGCCTAAATCAGCACTTGAGCAAACAGCAGATGCTTTAATATGTGTGAGTTCCTCATCTTCCCTTGCTCCCTGCCACCTTAGTCTGTGGCCCAGAGAAATAGTTCGAGGGCCCTGGCTGTCACTTTCTCCCAGAGGCTGGAGTTGGGGGCCCAGCGCTGCACCGAAGGCAGGGACTGGTTTTGTTCACCTCTGTATTCCCAGTGCCTAGACGCAGTAGGCACTGAACAAACATTTCTGGAATGAATGAATGAATGAGTAAATCCTATCCTCTTAAGAACTCTGACTCTCCTTCAGAAAATTATCCAAATCTGAAGGGAAAACAAAACACAGCAACATTGAATTTGTACTTTCATCTTGCGTGAGTTAACAAGACCCAGAAATTCTCCACTTGCTCTGGGAGGGTTCGCTTTGTCTTTTAGCGAGGGGCTCTTTGGGGCCCTGGGATTTGGTGAGTGGATCCAGGTTCCTCTTTAGCTGTAGAGCTGCCCTCCGGCCCCACTCCTGGCCCTTCCCATTTTTGCCTTCTCCTGCCCAGGCTGAAGTGCCCAGATTGTTATAGGATGCTGTGTCCTGCCCACCAACGCCACATGCTCACACCTACTCCAGTTCTGGGTTGGGGAGCCCCTGTGTTCTGTCTTTCTCTCCTGCTCCCCACTTCTGTTCTAGCTCCTCCTGAGACCCATGGGCTCACTCTGGTGGGCCCAGCCTGAGGCCAGCACTTTCCATAGCAGGTCTCAGTACACCCTCATCGGAGTCACTTTGGGGGCTGGAAAAGCCCCAGCCCACTGGAGACCCACGGAATCATCAGCGCCAACAGGAGACCTGGGAATCTGGCCTTTAAGAGGATCCTAAGGAGGTTCCTTGGCTCACTGAGGCTCTGGAAACCTGCCCCAGGGTCCCCTGAAAGCTGCAACAGAGACTCTTGGGCTACAATTAAGGTTTCAAAAAGCCCAACGGAAACCTTGCCTTTACCCTTGATTTGAGGGCTTAGCATTTATGTAATAAATGCTGTCTGTTTGGTAGGCAGAGGCGTTCCAAGGATGGGGCCCTCTGAAGGAACACAATGCCAGGAGTCCATCCTAATGCAAAGGTCAGCACTCCTGGGCTCTTTGGACCTCATTTCTGGATGACTGCTCATGAATGCATTGCTTTATCCCTTTTTGTCACTTCAAGAGGTCACCCAGACTATCCTGCAACTTCTGCCCCTTTAGCATGAACTCTGCTCCTCAAAAGAATGTAGTGTGCTTTGCATATCTGGGGATAGCTCTGGACCCTCCCTTCTACAGCCTGTTAGGCACCCAACACGTACTAGGCCTCAATCAATATTTGATTAAGTGACCAATAAATGTTAACTTTTAATGTGTTTTTTATGTACCAGGCACTATGCTAAGTACTTAATCCACATTATCTCATTTAATCCTCACCTTAGCTCTGACAAGGTGGCCACTATAGTATGATATTCCTTTTGCATATGAGGAAACTGTGACTCAAAGGCATTAAGTCCCTTGTCCATAGACAGTCATTGGTAGAGTCAGGATCCAAACCCACCTGTGTATGACTCCAGGAACTAAACTCTTACCACTACGCCATACCACCTCTCAGGAAAAAGACTGCTAAGGAAAGCTTTAAGTAAGGCCCTTGGTGACAGAGAGAATTTACAGGCTGCTCTTATCCATCTGTCTGTCTACCGTCATTTACCCCTCATTCATTATTCATCATCCGTCCATCCACCCATCCATCATCTACCCATCATCCATCCATCCACCCATCACCCATCCGTCCACCCATCCATCATCCACCCATCATCCATCCATCCACCCATCCATCATCCACCCATCCATCCGTCCTTCCACCCATCCATCCATCCATCCACCCATCCATCATCCACCCATCATCCATCCATCCATCATCCACCCATCACCCATCCGTCCACCCATCCATCATCCAACCATAATCCATCTATCATCCACCCATTCATCATCCATCATTTAATCCATCCATCCATTATCCATCATCCATCCTTCCATCCATCATTGAACCTTCATTCATCCAGCCAACAATTACCCATTTACCAAAATCTTTCACTTTCTCCCTGTAAACCAGCTCCCAATCTGGGACCAAAGTCCTGCCCACACATTCCTATTCTAACTCAGTTTTTTGGTGTCACTAATACCTGCATGTCACTAGGACAAAAATAAAATGATATTTAAAACAACCCCCCGCCCCCCTCCCCGCCACACACACAAAATTCAAGCCTTAAGTGTCATTCAGTTGACCTTTTCTCCTCAGAGCAGAAACCCCAGCCTGAAGCCAGGGCTCACCCCAGGGAAGGAGAAGTAAGATCAAGATAAGAGAAGGAAGATGAGGAATTAAGAAAGCAAGGGATGAGAAGAAAACCTTCACAGGAAATCACAGACCAGTGGACGAGGGCTCCTTAAGCCCAGCCCTCCTGCAAATTGTTCAGATATGGAAACTGAGGGCCAGACAGCAGAGAGTTCCGGGTCTCATGTTTCTTGTTACTTTCTACATCGTATCCTAACTATTAAGGTTTTAGTTATTTCCCTTGTTACAAAGATATAGGACCTGTGTTTTATTCACTCTACAGCACCTAGCAATGTGCCTGGCATGTAAAAGATGCTTAGCATATATTTATTAGATGTATAAGTCAGTGGGAGATGCATGGAGGGTTTGGTGGGGGGAAGGAAGAACACTTGGAAAGGTGAATGAATGGATGATTAGATGAATATGTGAATAAATTGGTGGATGGTCTATTGTATGAAAAGATGAATAAGTGTTTGGAAAGATAGAAGGACAAGAGAAGGGTCATACTTTGGAACTCCATTTCCTTCAACAATCCCACTGCAAATAGCAAATCCTATCACACCCATTAGGATGGCTACTATCAAAAAACAGAACAACAAGGACCTACTGTATAGTGCAGAGAATTATATTCAATATCTTCTAATAACCTATAATGGAAAAGAATCTGAAAAAGAATATATATAACTCAGTGAATCACTTTGTTGTACACCTGAAACTAACACAACATTGTAAATTATCTATACTTCAATTTAAAAAATGGTTTAAAAAACAGAAAATAGGGGGCTTCCCATGTGGCGCAATAGTTGAGAGTCCGCCTGCCGATGCAGGGGACGCGGGTTCGTGCCCCGGTCCGGGAGGATCCCACATGCCGCGGAGCGGCTGGGCCCGTGAGCCATGGCCGCTGAGCCTGCGCGTCCGGAGCCTGTGCTCCGCAACGGGAGAGGCCACAGCAGTGAGAGCCCGCGTACCACACACACACAAAAAAAAACAGAAAATAACAAGTGTTGGCAAGGATGTGGAGAAATGGAATCCCTGTGCAGTGTTGGTAGGAATGTAAAATGGTGCAGCCACTATGGAAAACAGTATGGTGGGTCCTCAAAAAATTAAAAATAGAATTACCTTATAATCCAACAGTTCCACTTCTGGGTATATATCCCAAAAGAACTGAAAGCAGGATCTCAAAAAGATATTTTTATACCCATGTTCACAGCAGCATTGCTCACAATAGCCAAAAGGTAGAAGCAAGTCACGTGTCCATCAAGAGATGGATGGATAAACAAAATGTGGTATAAACGTATGATGGAATATTATCCAGCTTTAAAAAGGAAGGAAATTCTGACCTATGCTGCAACGTCGATGAACCTTGAGGATATCATATGCTCAGTAAAATAAGCCAGTCACAAAAAGAGAGATACTGCATGATTCCATGAATATGAAGTAGTTACTGTAGTCCAGTTCATAGAAACAGAAAGTAGAATGGTGGTTGCCAGGGTCTGAGGGGAGGGGGCAATGGGGAGTTATTGTCTAATTGGTACAGAGTGTCAGTTTTGCAAGATGAAAAGAGTTCTGGGGATGGATGGTGGTGACGGTTGCACAACAATGTGAATGTTCTTAATGCCACTGAACTGTACATTTGAAAATGGTTAAGATAGTAAATTTTAAATTATGTGCATTTTATCACAGTTTAAAAATAATAATAATAAATAGCAAATTCTGTGAGCTCTACCTTCAGAATCTATCCTAAATCTGTCTGCTCCTTTCCTTTTTTTCCTTTTCTTTTTTTTTTGGCCACGCTGTGTGGCTTGTGGGATTTTAGTTCCCCAACCAGGGATCGAACCTGGGCTCTCAGCAGCGAGAGCACAGAGTCCTAACCACTGGACCGCCAGGGAAGTCCCTGTCTGCTCCTTTCTGTCTCTCTCGCCACCACCCTTGTCCAAGCCACCGTCATCTCTCGCCTGGATTATTCCAGTGGTTTTCTACTGTGCTTTCCCCCCGTTCCTACTCTTGTCTCCTCTCCATCTACTCTCCACACAGCAGCCAGAGTGATCTTTTTAAAAGCTTATTCAGTGGAACCACTAGGTGTTGGGAGAAGATACTGAAAACTTCCAGAGAGACAAAACAAAACCAAACAGAAAAAAAAAAAAACCAAAAAACAAAAAAATCACCAAAAATGGTTACATTCAAAAAGAGGACATAGAATGACATCAGATTTCCTAAGAAAAACTCTAGTAACCAGAGGACAGTAGAGAAATGCTTTCAATTTCAGTGAGAAAAAAAATGATTTTCAACTTAGATTTCTGTACACAGCCAAACTACTGTTAATCAAGTGAGAGCATAAAGACACCAGGTAAAACAAACAACAAGAACAAAACCTTACCTCCCATACATCCTTTCTTAGGAGAGTATAATGAGAAGAGCAATAAATCCTTATATAGTATTCACTGTTCTAAGCATTTTAACTGTAGTAACTCATTCCTTCCTTACAGCAATCCTGTGAAGTAGGTATCATTAAGAAGAAGTTGAAGGACTTCCCTGGTGGCGCAGTGGTTAAGAATCCGCCTGCCAATGCAGGAGACATGGGTTCGAGCCCTGGTCCGGGAAGATCCCACGTGCCGCGGAGCAACTAAGCCCGTACGCCACAACTACTGAACCTGTGCCCTAGAGCCCGTGAGCCACAACTACTGAGTCTGTGTGCCACAACTACTGAAGCCTGTGTGCCTGAGCCGGAGCTCCGCAACAAGAGAAGCCACCGCAATGAGAAGCCTGCGCACTGCAATGAAGAGTAGCCCCCCTCGCGGCAACTAGAGAAAACCCACGCCCAGCAACGAAGACCCAACCCAGCCAAAAATAAATAAATAAATTTATAAAAAGAAAGAAGAAGTTGGGGCACAGAGGGGTGAGATGTCTTGCCCCAGGTCACCCCACCCAGTAGTGAGGAGTTGGGGTGTGACTCCCAGCAGCCTGGTTGCAGCGTGAGGTCTCCATCTCCCTGCTACACTGACCCTCAGAAACACAGCGACGAGAAAGTACAGGTAATCAAAGTACGCCATGTGGCTCAGCTGTGAGTAATATTCACATGGTCCTAATAATGGAAAATTCAGATACTGATTTAACAAAAGTTAGAATACAAAGGAAGACAAACACTGTATGATCTCACTTATAGGTGGAATCTAAAGAAAAAGCTAAATTCAGAAAAAGAGATCAGATTTGTGGTTGCCAGAAGTAGTGGTGGGGAGAGGGACAGGGGAAATTGGGTGATGGTGGTCTAAGGTACAAACTTCCAGGTGTAAGATAAATAAGTCCTGGGGATGTTATGTACACGATGACTATAGTTAACACTGCTGTGTGGCAACTTTGAAAGTCAAGAGAGTTTCGCCTAAAAGTTCTCATTACAAGGGGAAAAAAATTCTTTTGTAAGTATATGAGGTGATGGATGTTAACTAAACTTATGTGGTAATCATTTCACAATGTACATGTGTGTGAGGTCATTATGCTGTCACACCTTATACTTATACACTTACGTTGTATGCCCATTACAGTAATAAAATGATAAAGAAGGGAAAAAGTTACTATAAGTATCTTGGTATATGTGGAGAAGTGTGAGTGTGAGTGTGTGTGTGTGTGTTATAAATACCTAGAAAGTCAAGTTCTCATCTTTCATAGTACAAGTGAACAGATGCCTCAAAGTAAAAAATCAAGCTAGATTCATCTCCACCTAGCATATAGAAAGTACTCAATAAGTGTATGTGAATGAATAAATAAAGGCTGTTCTAAGTCTCTATTTCAAATCTTCATATATACACTTACATAGCCCTGTAATAGAAAGACTAGAGAAATAGCTTTTATCTATCTCTGGTTGTTATGTATGCCATGGAGGAATGACTATGATAAGTTTATGTAAAAAGTAGCAGATTGCAGAACAGTATGACACTACAGTCCACTTTTGAACGGATAGAATATGCACATGTGGACGTATACACTTACAAACATACAGGATTATACATGTCAAATAAAATATCTGCAAGGATAGACCAAGGTGCTGTCAGGGAAGAATAAGAACGGGAAGAGGCTAATATTTCACTTGCTATGCTGTTGTATTTTAAAATTGTTTGCAATGGGTATTTCTTGTTTTAATAATTAAAATTAAACACTTACAATTTATTTAGATTTTTACCACACACACACACACACACACACACACACACACACACACAAAGATTATTCAGATCATGTCATTTCCCTGCTCAGAACCCTCCAATGGCTTCCCATTAGATGCAGGATAAAACCCAAACTTCTGCCACGGCCATCACGCCCTGGGTGATCTGCCCCCTGCAGACCCCTCTGGCTTCATTTTGTTTCTGCCCCCCTGTGCTCACTGGCCACTCTGGTCCTCGGGGGAGGTCCCTCCTGCTCTTGCACTTGCTGTTCTCTCTCCCTAGAACACCTGTCCCTACCTGCCTTGACATTCATGTTCCTTCCCTGCACTCAGATTTCCACTCAGCTGCCACCTCCTCACAGGCCTTCCTTGACCACCCAGTTAAAGTGTCCCCCACCTAGACACTCCGAATCACGTTACTCTACTTTCCATAGGACTTATTAGTACATGTCTGTTAGTTTGATTTTTCACTGTCTCTCTCCCTCACTGGACTGTAAGCTCTACAAGGGCAGTGGCCTTGCCTGGCCTGCTCATCATGGAACCTCCAGTGCCTAGAACAGTTTCTGGCGAATGGCATATGATCAGAGATTATTTGGTGGATGGACAAATGAGGGGATGAGTGGACAAGTGGATTGGACAATAAGTGTTGGAAGAATGGGTGGGTGGCTGGTGGGTGGGAGGGGAGTGGATGGATGGATGAGTGGGTGCCTGGCTGGCTGTCATCTGGGGCATTGGAAAATGACCCACTTGATCTGTCACAGAACCTTCTGTGCTTCTCTACTCTCTCAGCTGCTTCATCCCTTCCGCCTGGGGGGATTCAGTAAAGCTAACATACTATGTCCTGAAAGTTTACTGGGCCTTGTACTCAGTATATTACCTCATATATTACATGTGTTAACCTCATTTAATCATTGCAACTCTGTGGAGTGTTTTCATGCCCTCAGTTTTATAGATGAAGAAACAGCGGCTTAGAGGGGTTAAGTCACTTGCTCCAAGGTTACACACTAGTGAGTGATGGAGCCAGGACTAGACCCAGGTCTGGCCCCAGTGCCTCTTCACTAAGCCTCACCACCTAAAAATACAGATGCAGAGGACGTGCAGGAACAGGTGGAAGAATGTGCGGGTGTCTCTACTCTTGAGTCTTCAGAGAATACCTTCCAAAAGATATTAAGAAGGGACAGAACAGATGGCCCGGTGGGCCGTGATGGCAGGGGTGTGGCGGGGAGGCGGGGGTTGTGAATAGGGACCAGAACACCTGGGGACACTGGAGGAGTCTATGAAGGGTTTGGGTCTGAAGGACCCAAATGGGGAGCTCACACATCCAATTAGGAGTCACTCCTAGAGCCCCACCCCAGATATAAGGGATCTGCCTGGTCACTGAGCCAGGAAAGCACTGGCTTTCTCTAAAGTGCTCACTCCATCAGCCCACCCCAGGCCTAGCTGGTTTCTAGATATATAAACCCATAGCACACCCATATCACAGGAGGAGAAAATGAGGCTTCAATAGACCCAAAAGAAATGCACCCAAACCCAATGAAACCGCGAAGGGGTCAGGCCAGAGGAGAAAGGATCCCTAATGCTGGAAGGGGTCAGAAGTAGCCCTGAGCTTGCTGGGACCCGAGCTGTCCTGCTGCCTGAAGCCACCAGGGGGCGCCAGTCCTCAAACAGGGACTTTCTCTGGTCCCGAACTGCTTGGTGGAAGGGTGTGTGCGCAGGTCTCTGGATCAGGGAGACCCAGCCCTTGACCCTGGCAGCGGGGGGATCTGGGGATAGAGTTGGATGAGGGACACTCTCTAAATTGTCTGGATTTTCCACAGAGAGGATGCATTTCTTGTAGAATTATAAACAAGCTTAAACGGATGAGAAAAAGGGTATTTTTAAAGACTTTCTAGCCCTAGAGCTCTGAAAGAAGCCTGTGTGTTCCCATATATGACCTTGAAGTACATCCACCACGTACTCCCAAGACACGGCTTCTAGGTATAGTCTTTATAGTAGTTGTCAGGTGTGAGTTCCAGTTGAAACCGTTCGCAAGGTTTGGCATCTGGATGTGAGGGCCCTAAATAAGGACTCACCACAAATGGCATCTCTGGGTGTGGCCGTCAGGTTTAAACGGCCATAGATATGCCAGCAGAATGGAGGTGTGAATGGCTCCCAGGTGTGGCCCTCAGGTGTGAAACCTTCCTCAGCTGTGGCACATAGCACACCTGTCCCTCTCGGACTGCAGAAACCCCAGTGTCTGGCCTGCCCAGGTCTCAGACCCCCCGAAGAATCCTCCAGTGAAGATCCATTAACTAGGCCACCTGGCCTTTGGTTCAGAGATGTCTCATCGCTATACCAAGATCCACCTCAGGTAACCTCTCTTATCTCCCTGCCCAGGTCCCAGGCGTTGAAGGCCTCTCTCTCCTCCCCTGAATTTGCTTCAGGAACAAGGCTGAGCCTTGGGGGAGCACAGTTAGGCCCAGATGGAAAACGCCCCTGGCCCAGGCCCCATCCTCGCCCCCGCCCCGAACAGACTGGGGTCTTCAGCCCCTACTGAATGAGGGCGTCCTCAGAGCCTTTCCTTCAGCTCAGCAGCTCTCACATAGGAGCGGTTCTGCCCCCCCAGGGGACACTTGGCAATGCCGGAGACATTTTTGGTTGTCATGATTGGCAGTACTGCTGGCATCTAGTGGGTGGAAGCCAGAGATGCTGCCAGATATCCTACAATGCACAAGACAGGCCTCACAACATAGCGTTATCCAGCCCAAATGTCAATAGACAAATTCTGCTAGCCACACACAGCAGGGAGCGGGGCTGCCCCAGCAAGGAGATGAGGGGTTAGTGCGTGTATGTGAGACAAGAACGGAGAGGAAGACGGGGAATTGGGGGAGGGGAAGGTGGAAAAGCACTGGGCCTGGAGCAGACCGACAGAGCTGGAGCCCCCTGACCGGCTGTGCCACCTTGTACAAGTCCCGTAGCCGCTTAGCTTGTTTCCTCGTGTGTAAAAAGGCCAAAAGTGTTGGACAAGAAGATAAATGTAGAAGCAGCTAACCCGTGCCTGGATACAGCAAGGATCCTCCATAAATGCAGGCTGGGGTGTGGGGTGTTGGGAAGCAGGACTGTCGGGGGTCAGGATAGTGAATTCACATCCCCAAGAGCTAACTGGATCTGATTCTCAGAGTTCCAAAGAAGCCCTGGGAATGAGGCTTCTTTCCCTTCTCCCCGGAACCCAGCCGTGCTTGGGCGCGCAGGCCAGGCTGGGGAAGTGGGGCTGGGCCGGGGCCCGGTACTCACCGCTGTGGCTCTCTCCATCACTGCTGAGATAGGGGTAATATTCGTGCGTTTGGCGTTGGTAGAGATCCGTGTCATAGGGAACTAGATCTTCCGATGGCTGCTGAGAGAGGAGGGTGTCAGGGCTGGGAATGTGGCCGGGAGAGCGTCTGTATCAGGCTTACAGCCCTCTCTCTGCTTGGAACTGGGAGAGGCCATAGAGAGAGGTAGAGGGGGACCCAGGGGAGCAAGAGCCTTGGCTCCTGCAGAAAGGGGGTGACAGGGACCCTGGAGGTCAGAGGTCAAAAGAGGACCAGGTCTGAGAGGACAGCCCGTCACCTCACACTCATACTCATACTCACATCCTAGCATGTGCCCGGATCCCAGCCACACGCACGCACCCTCTCACGGTCACACTGATATGCCTACACCCCCCAAACACATACATACTCCCCGTGACACACTTCTACCCACACTCTTACATGCGAACTCTCACCCCCCCGTCCACTCACAGCCCTCACACTCGCTCTGGGGGTCACTCACACTTACACACGCTTGTCGTCACACACACACACCCCATTATGCACCCACCTGTAGGCACATGCAGCGTCACTGGGATTAACACACGTATCCACCCACTTGCCTGCAAATGCATTAACCCACACACTCATACCCACACCCTTCCTCGGTCACTCTCACTCCACCTACACACTCACGCCACGGCACACACGCTTGTCGTCCTGCTACAGCCCCGCCCTGACACCCACTCTCTCTCTTAGCCGGTGCCCAGGGCCACCACCATTAGCAGTGGCCGTTCACACTGATGGAATTTACAGGACTCACCCAGGCAGGGGCAGGTTTGGGGGCCTCTCCCTCCTCCCCCCTCCTCCTGACACGCTCCCTGGGATGCTCCCTCGTCTTCCTCCCCCCCCGCCCCACCCCACTGGCATAGGGAATGCTCCCGGAGGCTTCCCAGCAGTCATCAGGCCTTTCCTCCCCCACACAGTGTGAGCCCGAGGATTGCACAACAGTAACTCCGGCCCTCAGGGCTTGGTTCGGCAACCAGGGCTGCCTTGGTAGCCCACCCTCCAAGGACCCACTCTGAGTAGCCCCCGGGCTGGGGCGCGGTGTGGGAGCCCAAGGGGATGTGCCTCCTGCCCCGCTCTAGCTGGAGTTCAGGGATTCAGAGGTCAAGGGGCAGAGACAGGGTGGCCAAACCCCAGGGCCTGTGGCTTTCTGGAGGCAGGGCTGGCTCTCCTCGGGACCACCTCTGTCACCACTGCTGGCCCCCAGGTCGGGGGAGGGTGGGCCAGGGCCAGGTGCCGAAGGGCTGGCTGGTTCTGAGTCCGACCCAGGGAGGAGCCTGGCACTGGGCTTGGAGGCAGCGCAACCCCACAGAGGGATGTCAAGCCCGGGGTGCCTCCCCCAGGCTCTGAGGCCCCGCTGGGGTGGGGCGGGGGGGAAGGGAGCTGCCTCCAGGCCGGGAAAGCTGAGTCAGGTGGGCAGGTCCTGCCAAGCCCTTCCCGTCTCCCCCCAGGGCTCCCCACCCCTGCTGAGTTGGGTCAGGGTAGGAAAAGGGAGAGGGGTCCTCTCAGAGGGCCCGGGTCTGACACCTGCCGAAGGCTGCAACTGTCACTGAGGGCAGCAGCAGAGGGGGTCTGCCCCAGACGGCTGCCCTTCCCTCCCCGGGGTCCCCCGGGACTCCTGCTTCTTCACCTCCAGCCTCAGCCCTGCCCCCACTCCAGG
This sequence comes from Lagenorhynchus albirostris, assembly GCF_949774975.1. NCBI lineage: Eukaryota > Metazoa > Chordata > Mammalia > Artiodactyla > Delphinidae > Lagenorhynchus > Lagenorhynchus albirostris. The sequence goes on along the minus strand of NC_083103.1, from coordinate 12,954,968 downwards.
CTCCCCCCTTGACCTCCCCCAGCTCCCACCCCAGCCCCAATCTCAGCCCCGGGGTGTCCCCAGCACCAGCCCCTGCCCTCCACTCCCTGATCCCCAGCCAGAGCCCAACCCTAACTGCGTGGCTAGCCTCTGCTCCCCTCACTGCTCCGGCCCAGCGCCTGCCCCGACCCCTGCCTCTGCCACTGAGGGCCCAGGGCCCAAGCCCCAGACCCTTGGGTCAACAACCGTGTCCTCTGTACCAGGCCCCAGGCTGGCTGGTGGGGACCCAGGCTTAAGGCAGCCTCAGTCTCCAGAAGCACCCAGGCCACCTCTGGCCTCTTGCCGCCTGCCCTCAAGCCCATACCGTCCTGGGGACTGGCATCCCCCCCACACCAGTCTCCCCATTTCCTCCGCCACCACCTCCCTGCCGCCACCCTCACCATCCTCAGCCCTGCACCCTGCCGTGGAGCTCCGGCCTGCCACCCGAGCCCCATCTATAAATAACCGTTCAGGCCCCACCGATCACAGCTCCACCATGGGCTCAGCCCTCAGCCCGCCAGGGCATGCTCCGAGAAAGCCAATGGCCCCCTTGCTGGATCTCAGGCCGGGAGCTCCAGGGAGGAAACACCAACTTCCCACTGATAGTGGGAGGGCAGCCGGCGGGCTGGCAGGCAGGCGGGTGGGCGTCCGAGGGCCACAGGTTGGGCTGGCGGAGGAGCCCCAATACTCACAGGGGGGACGAGGGGAAACCCTTCCATTTTGCACGCCTGTAACATCCAGCCGAGCTCCGAGCCGGTCAGGTCCCCTGCCTTGGTGGGGGCCAGTGCGGAGCCCCTGGGGATGGGGCGCCCCGTCGGGGGCTGGACGGACTCAGGGCGGGTACAGGGCTCAGGCCTGCCCCTTGAGCTACAGGAGCCCTGGGTGAGCCCCCTCCCTTGACATTGCAGGGCCAGCGCAAGTTCCTGATTTTATCGAAGGCCTGCCGCTGGGAGATAGTCCCCTTGGGGTGACATCACCACCCCAGCCTGTTTGCATAAATCTCTTGCGCTACAGGAAGTCTCTGGCCGGCTGGGGCAGGTGGTGCTCCAGGGGCTGGCCTGGGAGGCCATGGGGGCCAGGCCCCCTGCCCAGAGGAAGCTGGGACTGTGAGGGGCGGCCTTGAGGGCTAGGGTGGGAGGAAGAGTGGGAGGGAGGAAGGCTGCCTCCACCACCGGAGGCCTTTCCTGCACCCGGGCCCTGCAGAGGCTCTCTAACCTCTAACCCCTAACCCCACAAATACCTGCTTCTCTTGAGACCCCCACGTGGCCAACAGTCACTTCCTTGGGGTCAGAGCTGTTAAGGGTGGGTGACCTCTTGCGGTCTCTGCTTTCTGGGGTCAGCCTGGTTGTCTGAGGGCTCTGATCCAGCAGAGTGCCAGGCCTGGCTCTTCCTGGGCCCGTAGGTGGCACAACCCCTGGGTTCTATCCAGCCTGGGGCTGGGCTCCCGGGCAGGGTCCTCAGCACAGCACCGCTTTCCCCTTCCCTCCACCAGCTTCCCTTCCACCAGAAGGGTTCTTACACCCTCCCCTCCCAGTTTCCTAAGGACCACCGCTTCTTCCAAATCCCTAGGTGCTCTACTCCCAGCCTAGATTTCTCAGTGTCCCCTCCCCTTAACAATGCCTTAATATCAATCTAGTCTTCCAAGTTTACAAACTTTTCCTGTCTGTCCATCCATTCATCTATTTTCCCATCCATTTGTTTATCTGTCTGTTTGTCGATCCATCTATCCACCCACAAAGCCAGTCATACATTTGTCTACCAGTTTATCCAACTGTGCATTCATTCATCCATTTATCTGTTAGTCTGTCATCCACTCACCCATTTGTTTATCTACTTGTCCAAGTAGCCATCTATATGTTCGTATATCAGCCCATCCATCTGTTATTCACCCATATTTCCATCTGTTTATCCACTTGATGTTCAGCTATCAATCTCTTCATCCATTGGTCCTTTTCATCCACCTATCCATCCATCCACTCATCCATCCATCCATCCATCCATCCACTTATCCATCCATCCATTCATCCATCCATCCATCCATGTATCCTGCCAATATTAATTGAGTTCCAGGCTTTATGCTGAGCACTGGGAGAAGAGGAAGATACTGGACAAGATCCCTGCCTTCAGGGAATTCCTGATCTAGTCTGGAGGGCAGAAGGATGAATAGAGACTTTTTTTTTTTTTTTTTGTGGTACGTGGGCCTCTCACTGTTGTGGCCTTTCCCGTTGTGGAGCACAGGCTCCGGATGCGCAGGCTCAGCGGCCATGGCTCACGGGCCTAGCCGCTCCACGGCATGTGGGATCTTCCCGGACCGGGGCACGAACCCGTGTCCCCTGCATCGGCAGGTGGACTCTCAACCACTGCGCCACCAGGGAAGCCCAGAGACATTTTTTGATCCATTGATTTCTGGTGAGTCCTCTTCTCTTGGGGAAGAACTTCTTGAGCATTCAGTTTCCTCCCCTGTGTAGTCTAACCCTTTGCTTTATATCCCCTTCCCACTAAGACTAGCCAGCCTCCTTCCTGTCAGTGGAATCCCAGACGCCCAAGTGTTTCTTTACTTGCAGCAAAGACCAGGGATTCACAGGTCTGGGTTCACCATTAGATCTATTTCACCTACATCTTCACTGATTTTTTGCATCCACACTTGGGACTCTCCAAGGGGTCCACATCACTGGCCCTCAGGACTCCCTAGGTACCTGACCAAGGTTCCTCCCCAAGAGGAGGGGAGAGGCGGGCTGACTTGGCATCAGCTCCATCCCTGTCCCCACTTTCCCATCAAGAAGGCTTAGGGACTTCCCTGGTGGCACAGTGGTTAAGAATCTGCCTGCCAATGCAGGGGACACTGGTTCAAGCCCTGGTCTGGGAAGATCCCACATGCCACAGAGCAACTAGGCCCGTGCGCCACAACTACTGAGCCTGCGCTCTAGAGCCCGCGAGCGACAACTGCTGAGCCCACACGCCACAACTACTGAAGCCCACGTGCCACAACTACTGAAGCCCATGGGCCTAGAGCCCATGCTCCGCAACAAGAGAAGCCACCGCAATGAGAAGCCCGCGCACTGCAACGAAGAGTAGCCCCCGCTCGCCACAACCAGAGAAAGCCCTCGCACAGCAACGAAGACCCAACACAACCAAAGATAAAATAAATTAATTTAAAAAAAAAAAAGAAAAAGAAGGCCTAGTCCCAGCTGACTGGCTGTGTGTGGGGATGGCTCTACTGCATGAGAACCAGGTCTTGCTTGATGTGTTCATTCATTCTTTCACTCATTCCTTCTTATCTTGGTTTGTTTCGTTTATATGCTTATTTATCTACTTATTCATTCATTTAATCTTTTTTAAAAAATTAATTAATTTATTTATTTTTGGCTGCACTGGGTCTTCGTTGCTGTGCGCGGGCTCTAGGTGCGTGGGCTTCGGTAGTTGTGACACGTGGGCTCAGTTGCTCCGCAGCATGTGGGATCTTCCCGGACCAGGGCTCAAACCCCTGTCCCCTGCATTGGCAGGCGGATTCTTAACCGCTGCGCCACCAGGGAAGCCCCTAATCACTAACTTTTTATTGAGGGTTTCCCATGTGCTGGCCTGGCAAGGGGACACAGACATGGAGGAAGCATGCCCTGGGCCTCCAGGAGCTCACAGGCCTGCAGAGAGAACACACATGTGTGCAGACGGCATGGTCCTTCTGGGAGGCAGGGGCACAAGAGGCACCAGGTGCATTAGTGAACAGTTAATCAGGTCAGGGCCACAGGTAGGAAAGCGTGTGAGGGAGAGAGCATGTCCGGCCGAGGGACCAGCCTGAGCAAAGGCAAGGAGTTGGGAGAGAACGAGGGAACAGTGCGCTGCCCTCCTTGTGGCTGGCAGCAAGACAGGGCAGGAAGGCAAAGAGCCTTGAGTCCCAAGCCCAGGAGCCTGGTGGGTATCCAGGGGGGACTGCGGAGCCTTTGCTGGTTATAAGCAGGGAGTGTGGTGCTGCCCTCCGTGGACACAGGGAGCAGACCAGGTCGACTCTGTGTTCCTGAGCCCTAAGTCTCAAGGGGCCTCAGGAGAAGAAAGAGATTCCACTGTCCCAAGTCTGGTCAAGCCCAAGGGGCCTGGGTAAGGAAACCCATAAAAGGCCCAGGACCCCAAATCTATGGAAATGGGCAGAACCGACTCCCACTTTCTGTGCAGCTCCAGCATCCTGTGTCCATTCACACAGCAAGTCCTTCCCATCCTTCCTCCCACTGCCCCTCCTCCCAAAGTACACCAGAGGCCTCTTCCCGAGATTCCAATTCCTAGGGAACTGATGTTATCCTAAGCCTTTGGAATAGTAGGACCCAGATTCTAAGCAATTCTGAGCAGAGCCGAGAAGGTTTGAAAATCCACAACCCCACGGCTAACAGCTCCTTAAAAAGGGGCAACAGGGACTTCCCTGGTGGCACAGTGGTTAAGAATCTGCCTGCCAATGCAGGGGACACGGGTTCGAGCCCTGGTCCGGGAAGATCCCACATGCCGTAGATCAGCTAGGCCTGTGCACCACAACTACTGAGCCTGCGTGCCACAACTCCAGAAGTCCGCGCACCTAGAGCCCATGCTCTGCACTGCATTGAGAAGCCTGCGCACCGCAATGAAGAGTAACCCCTGCTCACCACAACTAGAGAAAACCCATGCGCAGCAACGAAGACCCAACACAGCCAAAAATAAAACATTTTAAAAATTAAAAAATTTTTTAAAAGGGGGGGAAATTATTTTCTGAGTGCCCAGCACTGTGCTGAGTGCTTCCACCCTTGTGATCTCACGTAACCAGGACAACCGTCTGTTACACTGAGGCCCAAGAGGTCAGTGACTCGCCCAGGGTCACACAACCTGTGAGTGGAGAGCTGGGGCATGAACCTGCTTTCTGGGGCTCTAGGAAGGGCTGGATCCTAGGGCAGGGGAAAGAGGCAGAGGAAGAGAAGCCAAATATGGGGAGAGCAAGGAAGGGCAGAGAGGGGAAAGGCAGCCAGAACTGGAGAGGAATAGAAAGGAAAATAAAAGGAGAAAGGGTCAAAGAAGGGAGTAGAGAGAAGTGAGGCAATGAAAGAGCGAACAGGGCGGGGGTGGTGGGAGGGGAGGATAAGGGAGGGGAGAGGAGACAGGACAGCAGGGACTGGGTAGCGACAGGACCTCAGGGGAGCACAGACCTGGCCTCCTTCTGCAGCAGAGGAAACGGGACCAGAGAGGGTCCCCAACTTGCTGGAGGTCCCCAGGAGCATCAAGTTGGCTTGTGGTTCGCATTTCTCGTGGGCAAGAAATTGGTTTCAGACCAAAAATCTTAGGTGTTCCAGGGAATGAGAAGTGAAACAGTTTTTTAAATTACTTTATTTTTTGAATAGGTAATATATACACATGGTATGAAATCCATAAGGTACAAAAAGGGAAACAACTGTCCAGTTCCCTGTTACCTGATTCTTGGGTATTTTTCTAAAGATAGTCTAAGCAGACAAAGACATAGAGGCAGACATAGTCTTTTTTAAATTTCACCCAGAAAGTAGCATACTAAACACATTGCACTTCACTTTGGTTGTTTTTTCCCCCTAAATCCATCCCATGTCCATGCATATAGAGCTGTTTTGTTCTTTTTAATGACTATATAGTATTCCACTGTTTGGATGGACTGTGATAGTTTAACATCATGAGAGACCTCATTCATACAAAAGACTGCATGAACCACTTATGTACAGTTTAAAAAATAATTATAAAGTGAACACTTATGTAACCACCAACCAGGTCAAAAAATAAAACGTTGCCAGCACTACAGAAGTATCCCCCAAATCCCTTCCCTCTCTCTAGAAGTAACACTATCTTAACTTTTTCAGTAATTATGTCCTCATTTTCTTTATAGTTTTCCAACTTATGTAAACACCTCTAACAATATAGTTTAGTTTTTACCTTAACAGATTTTAATCTTTATACAAAGAGAATCATAGTGTAAATGTTCTTTTGTATCCCACTTCTTCTTTCTCACTATGTTGTTGCATGTAGTCACGGTCTGTTTTCATTGCTGTATAGTATTCCATTGTTTAAAAAGTTACTTAACCAGTCTCTTACTGATGGACATTCAGGTTGTTTCCAGTCTTTTGCTATTACAAATAATACTGCAATAGATAAAATTTGTTAACTTACACATATGCAAGTGTATGTCTAGGATAAATTCCCCAAAGTTGAAATACTGGGTCAAAGAGCAGTGGTTTTGTGTTTTTTTTTTTTTTTTCCAGGGACACTAGAGGGGAGTGTCCACTGGAATAGTTGGGGGAAGATTTGAGTTAAAGGTCGTTTGCTGGGCTGGAGGGACTGTAGTGCTGGCTCCAGGTGGCAGTTCTCATGCTTTCACGTTTGCTTGCTTCTAGAAAACATCCTGCAACAGTAAAGAACAAAATATATTTTTCCGGCTTAAATGAAAACTATGTAGGAGAAAGTCCTACTTCTGCAGAAGTAAATGTTCAAAGGGAAAGAAAGTAAAATGCTATAAATTCTTTCTCTATATTTAATTTTCCAAGTCTAATTTTGACTATTAAGAGAGTGATAGTGAAAAGAAAATCACCACAACCAAATGCAGGCTGAGTCAAAAACCTTGTGCACCTCCCTGTAGACACTAATGAATAGGATCAGAAGTTACCTAAAATAGAAATAAAAAATTCTTCAATTATAAGTAATATGGAGAATGGCGGATGAATTGGGAGATTGGGATTGACATATATACACCAATATGTGTAAAATAGATAACTAATAAGAACGTGCTGTATAAAAAATAAATAAATAAAATTCAAAAAAAGCACAAATACACAGAGGAAAAAAAAAAGAAAATGGCATAGCTTTCGATCTTAACTCATTGGGAAAGAGACCAGATAATTATTTAGATGCTCTAATGTAGGTGTAGGAAACTTTTTTAATTTTAAAATTTTTATTTTTTTATTGAAGTATACACAGAATTTTTAAAATTATTTATTCATTTATTTGGCTGAGCCGGGTCACAGAAATTTTTGACTCACCTCTTTTAATGTCAAAGGAGACATAGTTTTAAAAATTGAGGTATAAATGGCATATAATACTGTATTAGTTTTGTGTACTGCATTTTTAAAATTTTATTTATTTATTTTTGGCTGCACTGGGTCTTCATTGCTGCACTCAGGCTTTCTCTAGTTTCGGCGAGCAGGGGCTACTCTTCGTTCCGGTGCACGGGCTTCTCATGGCGGTGGCTTCTCCTGTTGCCAAGCACGGGCTCTAGGCGCACGGGTTTCAGTAGTTGTGGCTCACAGGTTCAGTAGTTGTGGTGCATGGGCTTAGCTGCTCCGCGGCATGTGGGATCTTCCCGGACCAGGGCTCGAACCCATGTCCCCCGCATTGACAGGCGGATTCTTAACCACTGCGCCACCAGGGAAGTCCTGTACGGCATTTGAAACTTTGAAGTAGATAGGTAGATAAATATAGAGATATTGTCACGTTGCCCTGGATAAAAGTTGTATCGACTTTACCCTCCTACCAGCAGCACATGACAGTGTTGTTCCCCCTCCACTGGACGAGTGGGTGACCATGTAGGGCTGGCCCTGCAGAGTGACAGGGAGGTCAGGTAGGCCTGGGTGGTGGAGCACCAGGTGCCCTTTGCCCCCACTGGGCTGGGTGGCTGATGGGGTAGGCTGGGTGCTATTGCAGTCACAGGGTAGATGGGCAACAGGAAACATGGGCACTGTGTCCTCGAAGCTGTGTCCACCTGGGGGACATGACCCCTCCACACACAGACCCCTCAACCTCAGCCCAAAGAGCTCTAAGAGGAGGGAACAGCATTCCCCTCACCCCCGCTTCCTAGCCACCGGTCCCCATGGGGCTTGACGGGACGTGTGGGAAAACTCAGGCCTCAGAGCACGAGCTGGGCAAGTTGACCAAAAAAAGCTGAGCCCGTGTACAGAAATGGCCGTCTTGCAACTTCCTCTCACAGTTGAGACACTGGGAGAGGCTCCTTGGGCCCCTCTGAGCTCCTCAAGCTCTGGTCAGAGCGCTGGGCTGGCTCTTTAGTGCATTAGGACATCCAACAAATATTTGCTCAGGGCCTCTACGGGCCAGGTGACAAAACAGGCAAAAATCCCTGTCCTCCTGGGGCTTGTTCTGGAGCAGGGAAGGCAGGGGATATGCAGAGTAGGTGAGAAGGCGGCAAACGCTATACGAAAGAGGATGAACCAGCTGGGGAAGGAGGGGCCGTGTGCAGAGTGAAGAGGGCAGGAAGGGCAGGAAGGGGACACCTGAACAAACCCTGGGAACAAGTGAAGGAGCCAGCCAAGCAGACACCTGGGAGAAGAGCTCCAGGCAGGGGAACCAGCAAGGGGCCAGTGTGAAAAGAGCCAGTGGTAGGAGGTGAGGGAGGTGAGGGTCTGGTCAGGTAGGGCGCTGGGGGACGTTGTGTGTTGTGTGGAATTTGGTTTTGATTCCGGGAAAACAGGACCACCACTGCAGAGTTCATTTTCTTATTCAGATCTGAAGTTGGGGCCGTTATCATCCCTGTGGTACAGTTAAGGAAACCGAGGATTGGAAGGGGCCCATGATTCAGCCAATCGAGGGACAGGCGAGGCTTAAACCAGGTCTGCTGGAGACCCCGGTGGTATCCACCGCAGGCTCTCACCAAGTGCCGCGAGCCAGGACGAGGCAAGGCGAAAGGCCCAGCATCGGCTGAGGTGATGCAGTCAACCAGCATTAACTCACCCCACCTCCCATGACCCTGTGAATTTACCATCAGTGCCATTTTAATGGCAAAGGTCATGTGGCTCAGCTGGAGAGGGGGCTGCCCAAGGACACACACAGCTGGCCAGGGGGTGGGAGGTAACTGCCACTCTGAGTGGCCCTGGGACATGGGCTTCCGCTGCTGCCTCTATCTCGAGTTTCTCCCATGGGTGTTTCCCCACCTAAAAATTGCCCTTGGCTCTGGCTTGTACACAGGCTGAAGTTCAAAGCTCTGAGGCCTGTGCTGGAGCCCCCAGCACCCAGGAGTCCGGCCAGCATTTCCACCCTCCGCCACCCCAAGTGGACCAGCCCCACCCCCACCCCCAGCCAGAAGACACTACTCAACATTCCCAGAACCTCTTTCTCAATGTCTCACGGCCTTTGCTCACAGTCCCACCCGCTCCCACACCCTAAGACCTCCCTCCATTTTTGACGGCTCGCCTCCTCCAGGCTGTCTCCCCAGATCCTCCCTTCCCTGTTCACCTCCACCTCTCCCCAGCCTTGCTGAGTCCCTCCTTGCACTCTGCGCCAGCTCCTGCCCCCCACTCCCCAGCCCCAGTGGTCAGTAGGCACAGATTTCCAGAACGGCCTGACCTCCTGCGTGCCCTGAATCCCATTGCTGCCCCCCCCCTCACCAGACCCTTGTCTCCTGCTGACCAGACCTGCAGACGGGGAGCTCACCTCCCGGCCACATCACTCAGCCTCCGGCACCTCAAACCCACCGCCACCCACAGCGACTTCCTCCTGCTCACCACGGGCATCACCCCCCCCACTGCCGGCTCACTCACTGAGGACAGGAGCCACTTTCCCCCTCCAGGCCCCCTCTTCTGTGAAGCCCCTGACACCGTCCTCTTCTGTCTAGGTACCCCTGGATCCTTCCTTACGATTGGCTGTGTGACCTCTGGGCAAGCTCCTTCCCCTCCCCGAAGCTCAGATGCCTCAGTTCTGTAGAGGGGCCAACGAGACCCAGACCGCAGCATTGTACAGAGGGCAGAAAGAGACAATCTGTGTCAGTCTTCCCTTTGTATACAGTAGGGTTTCAGTTAGTCCACGTTTCCCTCGTCGGCCTCCACAAATGCTTACTGAGCCTTGTGGAGTTTAGGAGTATGGCTCCAGAGACCTTGACTCGGATCCTACCCCTGCCCTTTGTTTGCTGCGTGGCTGAGGGCAAGTCACTTCTCAGAGCCTCGGTGTCCTCATCTGTAAAATGGGGGCAATAACAGGACGCACCTCACCGGGCCGTGAGAATTAGAGGAGCCCACACGTGAGATGTTCGTGTGTGACGTGCACACCCAGCATTCCTCGGGAGGAGGAAGGCTCGACCCTGTCCCCGAGAGCTCAGGAGCTCTGCAGCCCTCAGCTCCTTGGAGCTCCTGCCTCCTGGCCTCTCCAAAGCCTCCTTGGAAAAACTGAGAAATGTGAGGAGTCGAGAAGCTGGTGGAGGAGAGCCTTGAGACAGCAGCATCTCGCCCTCCTTTGCTCTGCCCATACTTCTCTCCTTCCCCCTGCCTGAGCAACCAGCTCTCGGGAGGGGAAAGCCAGCCAGAGAAAGGGGGCCCAGGTCTGGAGTAGGGACCTTGTGATAGGATGAGGGGGCCTTTTCAAAGAAGGAAAAGTAATCATTATTGAGCTCCCATCATGGGCCCAGCACACTGGATCTTTACAACAAAGCTATGGGACAGGAATCACCTCAATTTTATAGATGAGAAATGGGGCTCAGAGCATATACTTAAACTGCTCCAGGTCACAAAGCAGAAAGGGCCAAAATCAGGGTTGGACCAGGCTTATCTTACTCCAAAGCCTGTGCTCTCAGCCCAAAGCTACCCCAGCGTGTGTGCCAGGAGCAGGGGTCTCTGTGCATAGGATGGGAGTGGGAGGGCCCTGAGGGGGCCGGTGAGTGAGGGGCTGACTTGATTTCCAGGTTGTGGAGGCCAAGATTAGTTTGAAGCTGCCTAGGGGTCCCGGGTGGGTGTGAGGGGCAGCCCAAGGTGCAGAAGTAGGAGGCATGGACCCGGAAGGAGTCCTGAGTGAGCCTGAGTGAATCAGAGGTTCCACAGGCTGAGATGGAAATTCCCTGTGTATGGCGTGTGGTCACCCAGAAAAGGGAAACGGTGCTTTTCGGAGCAGAGGACGGTGGGGGCTTGAGCCCGGGAGCAGATGCCTGCCTGGGTGGGGCTGGTGAGGGCATAGTGACTGAGGAGGCCTGACCTCCGGGTGTGCTCAGGTCCTGCGTGGGAAGAGGGAGGTGGGGAGCCATCAGGCCAGGCCAGGCCTGGTCATGCTGTGGTGTGTCCATGGGTCCTGACAGATGGATAGGAGTTTATCGGGCCCAGAGGGAAGAAGGGCACTTGACTCGGACCGTGGTAACTACCAGAGCCAAGGCACAGGGGTGTGACTCAGCATGGAGAGCCAGTCCCCCGGCTTTTGCTGGGGAACTCTTTCCTATCCCACCCCAATGGCACCCTCCTCACCCCAGGAAGGACTCATCACTTGTTCTTGGTGTCTCACAGCTGCAGTTTCCCTCTTGGAGTACTCAGGATCTTGTAACTCATCTGCCTTCTCCACAAGACTGTGAACAGGGGCCATAGCCTAGTTCTAGAGATTTCTTGCACCCAGCCTAGGGCTGGCATCGAGTAGGTGCTCTGTGTTTGTGGGATGACAAGTCACAGAAGAGGATTCTGAGGCTCAGAGAAGTTAGGTGAAAGGCAGCCAGCTGACTGCGGCTGAGGGGGGCTAGGGCTGTGCCTCAGCTGGGACTTAGTGGGAGGCAAGGAATGGGGCAGGGAAGGCGGCACTGGGCACTGACGAACCCCATCTGGTAACTCTGCTGTCCAAGGCCTGCTTCCCCCTCAAGCTTCGGGCCAGCCCCGCTCCTGCCTTGTCACAGTGCTGGGAAACTCCTGTCCTCCCGGGCAGGAGACTGAGGGACAAGATGGAGCAAGGGGCAGTCAGACGGAGACAGAAGGGGACTGGATGTCAGGAAATCTTGAATCTCGGTCCAGACACTTTCTAGCTGTGTAGCCTGGGACACGTGACTTCCCCTGTGAGCCCATGTCCATTTATGATGGAGATAATGGGAGAGGCTTGTTCGGGGGACAGAAAGAACTGCCATCCTCTGCACCATCGTGAGGGAGTTCGTCTATTATTAGAAGTGAGTATCACTTATGTTGTCTGTTGTCTCTCCCTGGAACAGGCCCCTGCTACGGCACCATCCTGCCTGCCACTTCCTAAGCAGCGTGTGCCGTGGTCTCGGGCCCAGTGTCCGTCTGTCTGAGCTCAATTCTGACCTGCACAAGGGCCTGTGACCCACGCCAGCCGGATGAGTGGGCCGAAACCGAACTCAAAGAGAGTGATGGCTGGAGCCTCCTGCCCAGAAACGTGCCCCCTTAAGGCCCCAGGTGCCCCAAGTTCCACCACAGCTCCCCAGATTACTTGGCGCCCCCTTGAAGGTCAAGGTCCCCTGGAGAAGCTACACTCAGGCAGGGCCGGGCAGCGTCACGGTGGCCATTGGTGCTGGAGCTTTTCCAGCCATGAAGGGGAACTGAGAACTGTGGGAATGTGCTTTGGGCAGGCCACGGTGGGCTGGGCCCGGGTGGGAGGAGGCTGCTACTAGGAGCCCAGACTGATGGGGTCTTGGGGGTGAGTAGTAGAAGGGGATCCCCCCCAGGCAAGTGGCCATGGGGCCGGGGGTCACCATGAAGTACTGGCAGGTTGTCCAGAGAGACCTGGCCGGGCAGTGGGAGGTCGGGGAGCTGTGTGGGGAAGGAAAGAGGAAGCCATGAGGAGGGGGGATGGGCCTGCCGGGGATGGAGCGGGACTGGGGGCTGGGGGCCTGGAGCCACTTTGGCCGCAGCCGCTTCACTTCTCCCGGTTTCGGTTTGTAAATAGCTGGCTCTGGGCAGGCGGGATGGGCCCTGCCCCTTCCGTGGCCCGTGTCCAGGGCGGTCCAGGTCTGAGTAGCTGCAGACACCCCAACCCTGGATTTGAGGACCCCTGCAGGCATCAAGGCTGGCCCAGCCTTTGGCCTGGGCAGGCAGGTTCTGGTGGGCCTGGTTCTGGGCAGCCCCAACCTGTGGTCACTGAGGTAATGCAGCTGGGACAGAACTTGATGACTTGGCCACATTGGGCTTATTTATAACTGGGCCTCCGTGGGCAGAAGCAGCTGCTGAGCCGCCAACTCAGCACTTAGGCTGACCCAAGGCACCGAGGCAGGGGACAGGATGGTGGGGGCCAGGCTGGCCTGATGGCCCCTCAGGCTGGGCCTCAGGGTCTCGGGCTCCTCAAGGCCTCCTTGGCTGGAACCAGCCCTTGGCTGTCCATGACGGGTAGGCCTAGAGATTTAGGAGGAGCCACTTGTGAAGTGGGCGCCTCAGAACCTCCTGGGCCAAGCGTGTGGCTGAACTGGGTCCATGGACTGGTCAGTCCCCAGGAGGCTCAGGCCTTGGCCTTCCTGCAAAGAAACTCCTCTTCCAGAGGTCAGATGCTGTCCACAAACTCAACAAGAAGCCAAGTCATCTCCCCTCCCCTTCTTGCAATAGCAGCTTAAAAACAAAACAAAACATGTTCGGGAACAGGGCAATGCCAAATCCTAAGGCCTGGCCCTGATGATGGAACTCCAGGCACCTGACACCTGGAGAAAGGTTCAGATCCCTCCTGAGGCCCTTGCACCACAACACATGGGCACCCATCTCCTTGGTGAATGGATGGGAAGGGCTGGCCCTGCCCCCCACCCCCCTTGCCTTTCTTCTGAGGAAGAATGTGAGGGGGTATCAGACACTTTCCTAACGTTTTCAGGAATAAAGAGGATCCTAAAATCTTTCTCCTGCTTTGAATCCTTCCAGGTCAACCTTGTCGCCTACCACTCTCCGTCTGTCCCATCAACACCCCATCTCCCAAACCCAGTCCCGGCCTTCCCACCTCCATGCCTTCTTCTAAGTCTGGTTCCCCCACCTGGCGTGCCTTTCCCTCTCCCCAGTCTCTCCAAGCCCCTCTCTGTCAAGACCTATGCCAAGCCCCCCTCTGAGGGTCCCAGCCTCAGTGCTCACCCTGTCCCCAAAGCTGAGGCTGTTGGGATGGAAAAATCAAGGGAGGTCAGAACTGGGGCAGAAATGGGTGAGGGATTTTAGATGATGGGTGCCATGATCACCACAAAAAAGAGGAAATCAAGGCCTGGATCAGGTCAGGGATGGCCAAAGGCACTCAGTGAGCAAAGGACAGAGCTGAGACCAGAGCTCCCACCCTTGGACCTCTGACCTCCTGGACCACCTGCTCAGCCTTGAGTGATAGCCCTGCCTGGCCCCTTCCTCTTGGCGGAAGCTGTTGGGGACAGGAAGGATGGGGGCCTGCAGTGGGGGGTTAACTCAGGCCATCCACTGCCCTGGGTCGGGGCCTGGGGTGATGGGCCCACTTAGGCCCCTCTGGGCAGGGTCGGGGCGCCCGACCTGGAGCCACCCGGGCTGCAGCTGCCCCTGTTTCCACATCGGCAGTAGCAAGTCCGGCGCCTGAGAAAACAGGAAGCGCCCAGTCACCACAGGAAGCATGTGTGTGCAGCCTCCCCACCCCCGGCCATTGCAAAACGCCAACAGCCCCGTTACCACAGGCGCTGCACAGCAGCGGCCAGGAACGCTCAGGCCGCCAGGTCCGCCAAGGGGCCGGACAGACAGACTCCAGCCCTCACCTGCCTGGACTAGGCCACGGGGTGAGGTCCAGCGGTGGTCTTGAGGAGCCCCAGGTCTGGGCACGGGGGCCTCAAGCCTTCCTTTGGGTTGTCAGCCCCGTCCCCAGACGCACCTGGGCCAGGCCTGCTCTGGCCACCATTAAATCCGAAGATGGCGTCAGGGGTTGCAGAGAAGCCATTTCTCTGACCTGGTGGGTAGCATTCGAGGACTCTGTGCGCAGCCCTCAGACCTGCCAGGACTTGAGAGGCCATTGGCCCAGAGCCTGCCACCTCCACAACCCCAGGGAGCTGTCTGCTGTCAAGTCCACACCTGCCACAGCCTCTGCCCGGCCCCAGACCTTCCCAACCGAGACTGTGCCGGCCGCTACGGTCCTGCCCAGGCTAGCCTTTGGGGGGTCGGGGCCCCTCCTCGTCCCACCCTGCCTGCCCTGACTCACCTCTCACTTCTGGGGCCCCCAGGCTCAACCTTTGGAAGGAGATGGGAGTCCAACAAGGCCAAGGCCCCATGACTGGGAGGCCTGTGCTCCTCCAGCCCCGGGGACAGCAAGGAAAAGAGAAGAGAGTAGAGCATTTCATGGCTATAATAAATCAAAGGGGGAAGTCGGAGCAGGAGAAATAAGAAACTTCCCTACCCTGGGCACAGGGACCTGCCAGGCGGCAGCCCCCGGCACCCCATGGCCTTCCCTCCTCCCTCCTGCATCCCTGGCTGGGGCCCAGATCTGGTGCCCTCTCCCCAGGTTGAGGCACCCCACCTGCCCAGAGATCCCCGTGGGCATCCAACAGCCCTTCTCATTGTACATCCTGGAGGTCCAGCATCTCTCAGCTCTGCACCTCCGTTTCTTCCAAATGGGCATGGAACTTCCCCAAGTCGAGTACTCCTCTGGGGAGGTGAAGGGTCAGACTGGCCAGCAGAGAGGGCTGAAGACGGGTAGTGTCCCTCCGAACAAGGGCCCTCAGGGCATGAAGAGGGGGGTGAGACATTCTGAGAACACCCAGTGGGAGAGTTGGACTGGGATGGACAAACCTCTGTGAGAGGAGATGGGAGAGCCAAAGCAAGAGGCAGGAGCGTGGAGCAGAGGTGGGGAGGGCCCTAGACCGAAAACAGGCAGGGCCTTGACCTCAACTCTGTCCCTGCACTTTCGCAAACCAAACCAGAGGCCCAGGGCATGGGGTCCACGGTGCAGGCAACAGATACACACAGCCAGTGGAGGCACCATATCTTCCTGGAGTGTCCACTCAGATAGAGACTGAGAGTGGAAACTTATTTTAAGAAAAGGGGAGGGGGAAGCCCACATATTTAAAAGGGTATAAATCTGTATGAATTTTTAAGATAAAAAGAAGGAATTTCATAAACATTTTGGCTAGCTTTGGCCCCATTATGAGTCATGCCTCCAGATTCCCAGCTGCTGGGGAGACACAGGATGCCTCTACTTGAACCCTCCTGAGATGGCGTGCTTGCTCCCTTACTCCAGGGCTCTCTGCTCTCACCGTGAGCAAATCCTCCTGGGCCCCTGTCCCGGGTCTCCTGGTGATGTCTCCTGCACAGCTGCCAGCCTAGAGCTTGGGGCTCCTGGGAAACAGCGGCAGGGTCTGGGATCCCTTTGAGCCTCTGAGATCACGCTGCTTCACTCACAACTTTGTCAGGCAGATGAGATAAGAAAGTGGCTGTGACTGTTGGAGTCCAGGCTGCAGAGCCAGACAGATTGGGGAGCCTGCAGTGTGTGACCCTGGGCGAGTGATCTCACCTCTCTGAGCCTCGGTTTCCCCATGTGGGAAATGCCTAATTTGAAAGTCTGCAATGAGGGACAAAGGAGGTCATGGAACGGGGCCTCGGGGTGATTGTGTGGCCGGCATCACACAGCGACCGCCACTCCAGTCTCCTCCCAGAAGCCCCCACTTCCTCCCTCCTTTCCCTTTCACCTGCTTGAGAACCTTTGCTCCCTGCTCTTCTCTGCACCCCCAGAGCCCCTGACCTCACTCTGACCTGTCCTGATCTGGGAGAGTACCGGCGCTGGGGTTCCCAGCCCTACCCCAAGGCACTCCATCTGTGAGACGGAGACCTTAGAAGCCCAAACTCCTGCCCTGGCAGGACTCCCCACTTCTGCTTGCATACTTCCTGCCCTCCCAAGACACCCTCTTCCATCCTCAGACCGCCTGTTTTAACAACTAGTAACATTTACTAGGCACTCTACGTACGCAACATATTGTAATCCTCGCAGCTGCAGGTATTCTTATCCCCATTTCACAGACGAGGTAACCGAGGCTCAGAGGGGAGGAGTGACTGGTGTGGGGTCAGCTGGCTAGAGAGGGGCAGCTCTGAGCTGAGAACTCAATTCTCTTGTCCACCAACCCAGGAGAAATCCTATGCAAACCATGAGGCAAAGCAGCGCCTCTTTGTTTGGAAGAAGACTTTGAGTCCTTTGGGATGCCACTGCTGCCCAGGCTCATGGTCATGGCCTATTCCCAGCTCCCCTGCCCTGTCTCCATCACCAGAGTCTCCTGCTTCTCCTGGTCCAGGTTGTAGGATGCCAGAGTTAGAAAAATTCCAGCCTCAGGTGCCCATGAGAGCAAAGGGATTATATAACCCAGAAAGGTGAGCAACCTCCTGACTCAAATGCTGCCCTTGGCTCCCTGCCCTGGACATGCACACCTAGCAGTGGCACTTAACTCCCGGGGGAGACAGGCCCCAGGGGGCAGGGTTCCCTGATGGTTAGAACCAGGGCATTGCTGCCAGACATTCATGGGTTTAAATCTCAACTTTGCCATCAAGAGACCACCCCCTGGGTAAGTGACTTAATCCTAATATGGAGAGAAAGATGCCTCTCCTGACCTGGAGATTTCACAGAAGGGAAATTTGCTTCTAAAAGCCAAGCTTCGTCATGCATGGCCTCATTTAAGCCTCATTACAGCGCTGACAAGTAGGTACTATTATTACTCCCATTTTACAGATGAAGAAACCCAAACGAAGGAGTCTTCCCAAGGTCACATGGCCTTGCAGTGGCTTAAACCTCAGTCCCGTGTGACTCCAAGTCAGATGCACTTACACTGCCTCGAGCAGGTTCCCCCTTCCTTTTTTCCTAGGAATTTTCCCTACCACTGCCAGCCCACAGGGTCAGAGGCCCTGAGTGGCAAGTAAACTTTGACTGGCTGGTGCTCGAGGGCTTGGCCCTGCCCAGCGGTGGCGCAGTCCCAAAATGCCTGACTGCTCTTGCTGTTGGGTTGGGCTGGCCGGAGGGCTGCCTAGGCATATGCAAGGGGTTGGGCCCAGCTGCAGTGCGGACTCCTCCAGGCCCCTGCTGTACTATCTTGAACCTACCCTGCAACTGTGTTGGTGTCTGACCGTCTCCTGGAGGAGGGGTGTAAGCCCTTCCAGGGGGCCTGCAGGGTGAGGCCGGGAAAGCAAGAAGTTGGACTTGCGCTTCTCACTTACTTGGGCCTCTTCCAAGGCCCTGGGAGAGGCCTCAGCAAATTTGTATTTGTGATTTTGTAATCTTTTTCTTAAAGAGGGCCCCCAGATTGTGGAGTTCCATTCCCCTCCCCACTTGCTTCCTGCTGGCTGGCTCTGTGACTTAAGGCAAGTCCCCCAATTTCCCATCTATACAACGGGGATGAAGCCTGGAGAGTCAGCGGGTACAGCAGGGGCAATGCGAGGAACTCAGGGTACCCATCCTTTACAAAAGGCCCAAATCTACAGAGGGATTTCACCAGCCTGCACCTGTTCCATCCCTAACGGCCCTGGGGGGTAACTGGAGACTCCTACCCCCATGTTCCAGCTGCGATGACTGAGGTTTGGAACGGAACGAGCAGGCCGGAGCACCATCTCTCACTGCTCTGTGGGATCAACGCCCAGGATGGCGAGCCCCGGGTTGCAGGGAGGGGGCCGCTGCGCCGACCGTGGCTCAGGGAGCTGGGACCAGAGGGTGCGGGGGCGGGCTCGGCGGAGGCAGCGTCCCGCACAGTCTCACCGCAGGACCGACCTCGGCCCTTATCTGCTCGGGCAGCTTCCGCCCCCCATCCCAGCCCCCGCCGCAGGCCTGGCCCCCGCCTCCGCCTCCGGAGGGGCCGGCCCGGAGCGCCCCTCCCCCGAGGCCGCCCGCCCCCAGGGAGCGCCCGAGCTGCCGCGGGCTGCTGCCCAGCGGAGCAGAGAGGCGCCCGGCCCCCAGGTGAGGAGCCGGAAGTGATAAATAACTCCTGGGAGGGGGGGCACCATCGCAGAGAGGCCCTCCCTGCTGCAGCGTGCCCACCCCAAGCAGACCAGACAGGGGCTTCCCATCCAGGCCGCCTCAGCCAAATCTGGGAGGGAGATGAGGGTCCCTTAAAGCCCCGAGGAACAGGAGGAGCGGTGGGGTTACTCTGCACGGCGTTCTGAGGGGCACGACACCCCCCATCCACACACACGCGCACTAGCGTCCCAGGCCCAAGCGTGGGAGGGAAGAGAGAAGTGGAGACACCTTTGAGAAAGTGAAATGCAAGCCACAAACTGGAGGAGATGTGAGACGTCTGACGTCTGCCACGTACAACCCGCAATGGATAAACATCAAAAACACATGAAGGACTCTTGGAAATCCATGGGAAAAAACAGAAAACAAGTAATCCAACAGAAAAATAGATGAAAGACGTGAACAGGCCTTTTTACAGAAGAAGAAAACACAGTTGTCCAATGAACACGTAAGGGATGCACAAGCTCATTGGTGATAAGGGAAATGCAAATGAAGGCCCCAATAAGATGCTATTTTATACCGTTTGACGGGCAAAAATGAACGAGTCTGACAGCACCAAGTGCTGGAGAAGAGGTGGCGCCACGGAATCTCCAGTGCGTTGTTAGTCAGAATGCAACTCCCTACAGCCTCTGGGGAAAACAATCTGGCCTTATCTTATAAAGCCGAGGCCCAGCAGATCCCCCTCTAGGCTTAAAATCAAGAGAAACTTGGGCATGTGCTCCGAGACAGAAACGAGAACATTCAAAGCTGCACTGTTCTGAACAGCAAAAATCTACAGAATAACCCAAATGCCCACGGACAAGAGAATGGGGAAATAAATTACAGAGGATTCACTCACACAGTGGCACATCGTTCAGTAGTGCAAGCAAATGAACCAGTTTCACCCCGTATCATGAATGAACCTTAGTACCCATATCGTTGAGTGAAAAAGCCAGTCCCAGAAGACAGATACTTCCTATGAAGTTCAAAACCAAGCCAAACCATACCTCTATAAAAAACAATGTTGGTTCCTTCCTTTTCATACTTTTGTTATTAGGAGCTGACATGATTACCCACCTAAAAGACACAACAGTAATACTGAGAAATGATTAGAACCAGTAAGAAAATGTAGTTGGCTTACCAGGTATCAAAGGGATACATAAAAATAATTTGCCTTCCTGTGCACTACATTTAAAACATAATGGGAAATATGTTCTTTTAAATACCCACAAAATGTAAAATACCTAAAAGTAAACTTATTAAGAGTTATGCAGGACCTATATGAGAACAATTGTAAACATCACTGAATAACGTAAAAGAAAGCCTTAAAAGAGCTTTTTTCCTTATTTAAAAAGAAAGGCCAAACTGGACAGAATATTGTCTGGTTATGTTTCTTAGGGGAAAAAAAGGACTGTTAACACTCTGATTCTCCCAAGAAGGAAGCAGTGAGATGGGATGGGGAAGGGGTAACAAGTAAGCAAATCTATGAATAAACATAAATTAAATAAAGCCCTGCGAAGGCTCAGATTACTGTGCACAGCGCACAGGAATTTCACCCCACTTTGTGCTCCTGAGACAGGAGAGGGGAAAGGGAGATATTAAATTCATTTGGACAGACTTCTATTCAGGGTATAGGCAAGAGCTTGTCTTTCTTTCTAGAAGCCCACAGCGGGAATGGGGGTTGGGAGGGTGAAGAAGTCCCATTGTGTTCAGGGTACAGGGCTCAGGGCTCCAAAGACACGATACTGAGGGCCTGGACAGACCCAGAAGGCTTCAGAGAGGGAGCGGCCTTGTAAACGGGCAGGATTTCAATCGACAGAGAGACGGCGGAAGGGGACGAACAGGCCAGGCCTGCCAGGGGTAGGGTGGGAGTTACAAAGGGGGTTGTAAAGACAGGCTGGACAGAAAGCAGTGAGGCTGGGCTGCCCAAGGAAGAGTTGCTGAGGGTGGGGGAAAGGGGCTGCTGTGGAGTCACGGGGGCATCATCAGGCCAGGGCTGGAAATTCAGGGGAGAAAGCACCCCAGGAACTCACGAGGGAGCTAAGGCTGCCCTGAGAAGAACAAGTTGAGAGAGGGTTAGGGTCAGGGGTTCCAGAGGGACAGGTCCAGTTTGGAGAGGCAGAGCTGGAGGCCACAGTAAAAGCAGCAGGGCCCTGGGTGGGCACTCAGCTCTGCCTCACCTCCTCAGGGTGACCTTGGGCACCCTGAGCCTCAGATGCCCTTCTACATGTCTACCTGCAGACCCCCACGGAAAGCCCTGAGAAGGTGAAGGCCTGCTTTCTCACAGAAGCCCATACTCTGGAAGCAGAAGTAATGTGCCCATCCCAGAGCCTCTAGCCCTTGACCGCCAGAGGAGGGGGAGGGTTGTCAGAGCATCGGCAATGGCAACGCCAGGCTGTGCTGGTCTCACAGCCGCCGCCTGGTCAGTAGGCCCAGAAGCAGTCCCACCTTCTAGAAATAGGGGGCTGAGACCTGGTTGCTGAGAAAGGCCAGATCAGAGAAATTGGTCTGCAGCCCCTCCAATCGCAGACGCCTCCCAACCACGCAGAGCCAAGCAGTGTCCAGGCTCACCCTGCCCTGCTGTGCCACGACCCAGGAAGACCCTGAGGCCTTCAAACTAGTTGATAAATGTGTTGGAAAACATTCATCTGTGCTCAGCGAGCAGTGGAGAGGGGTGGCCCCCACCCTGTGTCTTTATCTGTTCATTACTATAATACTTTCTTTATACACATGTGTCCACACATGTAAATAATAATAACATCTAATCCTTAAGTAGAACTTCCCATGTGCCAGGCATTGTTCTAAGTGTTTTCTGTGTTCATTCAATTTACACAACTACTTGATATAGCAATCCATTTTACAGATGAGGAAACTGAGGCATAGGGAGTTAATTAATATATATATCATATATTTAATTTACATGATATATATAAAAGCTTTTACATCTTTTTTTACATAATTGCATAAATTATGATCATATACATGTTTTAACATGTTTTTACAAATTTTCCTTTTATATTTTTTTCTCCCCCCACCATGGAATCCATGTTACCATGCTGATGTGAGATCTTCTATATGTTTTATTTACTCACAATTATAAATGGACTTATATATGCTAATACCTATAATCACATGTACCTATACAAGTTTCCTTTTTGTTATTATTTTAAACTAGTGGGTTATAGTAAAAAAAATTTCTGCATCTCTCTTTTCTCACTCGTCCATATTTGGAAGCCCCTGGCAGATCTAATTCACTGGTTTTCTTTGTTTGTTTTTTCCTCCAGAACTCTTCTTTTTATTTATTTATTTACCTATTTATTTATTTATTTATGGCTGCGTTGAGTCTTCGTTGTTGTGCGTGGGCTTTCTCTAGTTGCGGTGAGCGGGGGCTACTCTTCGTTGCGGTGTGCAGGCTTCTCACTTCGGTGGCTTCTCTTGTAGAGCACAGGCTCTAGGTGTGCAGGCTTCAGTAGTTGCGGCGCATGGGCTCAGTAATGTGGCACGCAGGGCCCTAGAGCACACAGGCTTCAGTAATTGCAGCACACGGGCTCAGTAGTTGTGGCGCACGGGCTTAAGTTGCTCCGCAGCACGTGGGATCTTCCCGGACCAGGGCTCGAACCCGCGTTCCCTGAATTGGCAGGTGGATTCTTAACCACTGCGCGACCAGGGAAGCCCCTAATTCGCTGTTTTTAACGGCCACACACTAGTCCACCCATTGTCTTTCTACTTGGCCCTCCCGGCTCATGGTCATCCTCTAGAGTCCCATCCCCACCCCCCAATACATTAGGGAGTCTGATGGTGGAAATTCCAGGCCAGGTGAGAGGAAAGGGCAGTGAGAAGGCAGCAAGTGGTGTTTCTAGCTGGGTCTTGCCCATCCCCTTGCTGGTGGCCAGCAGCCCTCAGCTCCTAGAGGCAGGAATGCTGACTGTGTTATTGTGAAATCATTTGTATATTGTGAAGTGCTTTGCATATGATGGAGTGATTTGCATATATGGGGGGGCGCACCTTAGAGATCCCTGAGCAGCATCCCTGAGTGTCTTCCTCCCTTTGCAAAGTAACCAGCACAGGGCTTCCACTTCAGAACTCAGGGAGCAGAACAGGAGGGCGTCCCTGTAGACCTATGGGCCTGGCGGGTGAGGCAGACACGGGGCTTTCAGAGGAAAGCTGATCCCGCCTGGTAGGAAGGGCAGGTGTTGGAGTGTGAGGTGGAATCGGGCAACTGGTGCAGCCTGTGAGAGCCCTGTGCCCTCAGAGCCCCTGGTAAGGGAGAGTGACACAGGACGGACGAAGGAATTACCGCATGAGGCAGATGAAGGTCAGAGGCTGGGAGACTCCCACCCTGTCACAATCTCTGCCCCAGTGAGTACCCAAGTGCCCCTTGCTGAGTATTATATGGTCCTGGCTGAGAAGAATGCAAAGTGTATATGCCAAGGCAGATTCCCATGACCCTGTAAGTGAGAGGTGCTATCACATGCTCTGGGTTCAAGGACACCCAGGTTTGAATCGTGCTTCTGCCATCTGTGCTACTGTGTGACCCTGGGCTAACAGTATCCATCTCAAAGGGACAGACTGAGGATTCAGGGAGACAATACACGCAGAGTGAATGGCACGTCGTAGGTGTTCAGTAAATTGCAGTTATAATAATGCTATTGTTTGCTGCCCCAGTCTGAGGTGAGGGAAGCACAGAGCCTTTGCTCCCCCAGGTTTGGGGTTACCAGCAGCAGTGTCAGGCCACCGTGCACTGGATTCCAAAGGGTTACAAGCCCTGGAGACAAAGGCCTGAGGTTCCCAGTGAAAAACCAAAGCATAAAAATAATTCGATGAGTAAGAATAAAATTCCCTCTTCTGAGGTTCCCGGGGCTAGGCCCCTCCCTGCGGCAGGCACTTCCCCTTTCCCTTGCTCATGGAGGAGCCAGGCCGGGCTGACTCAGAGCAGGAGCGCCGCAGCCATCCTCCTACCCAGACCCCGTCCCGGGACGGCGCAGTCTGGCAGCAAAGCGCGCCCCCGTGCGGCCGCGGCTGGGACTGCCTCCCGAGAGAGGAAGCGGCGGGCAGACCCGCAAGCGCGGCCACCCAACTGCTCGCGGTCACCGCGGGGCCGCCGTCTCCGCCCTGCGCAGCCGGACTGTGCTGGGTGCCCGCGGGGCCCCCACTTCCGCCCGACCCTCCCCGCCGTCCCGGGCCCGCCCGAGCGGAAGTGCGCCAGCCTCCCGGGTCCCCCATGGCCTCGAGGCGGAAGCGCTCTCCCACCGCCGCTCCCCACGACCCCGCGGCGTTCGGTGCGTCGGGTTCCGGACGGGTCCCGTGTGACGTGGCCGCACGCTGGGGGCGGCTCCGGGCCGGGGGCCGGGCGGCCAGGCCGGGCGGGGCAGAGCCGGGGCGGGGCGCTGTGCCGCAGCTGGATGGCCGGGGCCGTCCGGAGCGCCTCCGCCGCCGTCGCCGCCGCACGGTGAGTGACCGCCGCACCCCCAGGGCCAGAGCCCCTGACGAGACGGACTCTGCCGATCCCCTTGCCCCCGACCCGGCCTGTCCAGATCAGACCTGGGCCTCTCGCCCAGAGCCCGGGAGTTAAACTTCCTTGGGCTCTTCTCCCCTGTCTCCCCACGCGTCGCTCCCCATCTCTCCCTCTCTCTCCGCCTCCGCATCCGTCTCTGGCTCTCTCACTCTTGGCTCTCTCGCTCTTGCTTCTGCTTTCCCTCTGCTCTCCGACTCTCTCGGTACCCCCTCTCCTGTCCCAAACTTGTCCCCTCCCCTCTCCTGTCCTCAAACTTGTCCCCTGACCCGCCTCTGCCTCCAAGTCCGGCCTGGCGCAGTCCTGCCTTTGGTCCCCAGTGGAGCCCAGAGGGTTTCATCAGGGTCCCGTTAAGGCCTGGAGGTCCTAGACCCGAGCATCTTTTCCAGCTGCTTTCCCTCCCTCCCACTTCCATCAGCAGATGAGGAAACTGAGGCAAGGACATCACTGGCTCAAGGTCACAGCCAGCATGAGGGAGGGCAGACCACATTTAAACCTCATGCCTGAGTTTCCAGGTTGAACTTCCGTCTTGGTTGACTCACATCCAGATCCTGTGATCCGCCTGCTGGGTACACTCTTGCTGCCTGGTGCTCCTGGGCTCCCGCAACATAAGGAGGGTTCTCTGTGCCTCCTCCGTGCCAGGCACGCTCACCTAATTAGCAAGCTCATCTCATTTTCACCACTGTGTGAGGGAGGCAATACTCATCTCCCTGCTACAGACGAGGAGACTGAGGCTCAGAGAAGGGCTCTAGGGACTTGTCCGCAGTCAAGCAGCTGTAAATGCAGAGCACAAAGTCAAGGGCGGGTCTTCAAAGCCTGTGCTCTGCACATCTGTGAGGCAGCTCCTAGCTGAAGAATCCTCTCTTCGTTCCCACCTCCTGGCTGTCTCCGTGCCCCAGCGATATTGGACTCATTTCCTAGGAAAAAGCCCTGATGGTCTTGAACTAGCTCAGCTGCTTGGTTTCCCCACCTGCACCTCCTAACATTGCCCCATCAAGCTAGACTGTGCTGGCCGCCATCCCTGGGGGTGTCCTCACTGGGGCGCATCCTGGCAGCGAAGCCTCCCCTGGCAGCCAGACACCCAGCTGGGCCGGGCCTACCGGTGTCTGAGGGGAACCCAGCCAGCGCCTCACCCTGTCATTAAGGAAAGTTTAGCCTCAGGCGGACAGGCTGACACACAGCCTGGAACTGGCTCCCAAGGAAAAAATGTGTGCTCCTTGGGGGTGGGGTGTGGCGGAGCAGAGCCCTTTTGCTCTGTGCACCCATCATTGGGATCCTCAGAGGCCCTGGGGGAGGCAAGCAGGAGGGCAGGTGCCGTGGCCACTGGGAGTGGGGGGAGGGTTAAGATGCCACGTTTCCTAAGCAGGTGTGCGGCCAAGGGTGGCAGCACACGTAAGTGGCCTTTGTGTTTTTCAGCACGTGGCATGCCTGGATGTCCCTGCCCTGGTTGTGGCATGGCGGGACAGAGGCTCCTCTTCCTCGCTGCTCTTGCGCTGGAGCTCCTGGGAGGGGCTGGGGGTTCCCAGCAGGCCTTCCGGAGCCGGGGGGTGGCAGCGGCCTGTCGCCTGGACAATAAGGAAAGCGAGTCCTGGGGGGCCCTGCTGAGTGGCGAGCGGCTGGACACGTGGATCTGCTCCCTCCTGGGCTCACTCATGGTGGGGCTCAGCGGGGTCTTCCCGTTGCTCGTCATTCCCTTGGAGATGGGGACCACGCTGCGCTCAGAAGGTGAGTGACCCTCCTCTGGCACCGAGGGGCAGCCGATGGCGTGGGAAACATGCTGCTGCTCTTCCTGGGAGAGCCGGGTCTCTGGTCCCGAGTGGCAGTGTGTCTGTGGTGGAGGGTGGGGACCCAGCACAATTCCTCACCTTGGTCCAGTGAGCCAGGGTGCGCCGTGCTCATTTGTTCATTTGTTTGTGCATCTGTTTATTCTGAAAGATGAAAGTCAGCAAACATTCACTGGGAAGCAAGAAACAAGGCTGGAAATCGGATGCTGGGCTGCCTGGGTTCAAATCTTGGCTCTGCCACTTACCAGTTGGGTGGTATTGGGCAAGTTCCTTAACTTCTCTCTGCCTTAAGCTCCCAACCTTAAACATGAGGATAATAATAGTATCTACCTCATAGGTGTTATTGTGACGATTAAATGAACTAACGTCGGCATAGCACTTAGGAGACGGCCCCGGTGCAGGGACGGGGCTCCATGTTCGCGAGCCAGTGCTGGGCGTCGCGCTGCCTCTCGCTTCAGTCCCTGCTCACAGTGCAAGAGGGCGCTCAGACCCAGAGCCCCTGGGGCGGCCTCACCCAAGAACACGCGAGAGGCTGGTAGCTGGCCTGCCTCTGGAGAGGGGGGCTGGGAGGTGGGTGCAGGCCTGGCAAAGGCTCTTCCTTGGCTGTGCACGTGTCCATAGGTGACATGCTATAATGAAAGCTAAAGAAGATCAGATGGGGAGCTGCTAAAAACGCAGGTGCCTGTCACCCCCACCCAAGAGTATGACATAGTAGGTCTGGAGCAGGCCCCGGGAATCTTTGAAATGAGGGTCCCCCAGGGGCTCGTACTGCCTGCCAGGCTCCAGGAACTGTTCATTCAACAGATGGTTATGAACGCAACTGTGCCAGGCACTGGGCTGAGGGCTGGTGCCCCAGCTGTGAACAGGGCCCTCTTCTGCTGTCTTGGCCTGTGTATCAGTTCAGCCCCTCTCATAGCATCCCTGAGAGGTCCACCTAGGGAGGACTTGGATTATTAGCTCTATTTTACAAATGGGGAAGCACAGGCACAGAGAAGTTCTTGGAGGAGCCCAAGGGCACACAGCCTGGAAGCAGCAGCTTCCCCCTGGGACCCCACCCCACCACCAAGCTGCCTCTTCCTTCTGGGCCTCAGTTTGTCTATCAAACCAAAGGCCCCCTCAGGGCACTTCTAACTCTGGATGTTGCACGTCTGCACAAGTCCTCAAATCTCTGCCACTTTTCTGAGAGTAACAGTGGCTGAGAAGAGAAACATTCCCACTTCATAAGCACTTTCTATATGTATTGTTGTTTAATTCAGGGGTCCCCGACCCCCGGGCCGCACAGCAGGTGAGCGGTGGGCGAGCGAGCGAAGCTTCATCTGCCGCTCCCCCTCGCTCGCATTACCACCCCCGTCCGTGGGAAAATCGTTTTCCACGAAACCGGTCCCTGTTGCCAAAAAGGTTGGGGACCGCTGGTTTAATTCACACAAGATCCCTGTCAGATAGATACAATTGTCCCCAGTTTACAGATGATGAAATTGAGTCCCAGAAGTAATCTGCCCAAGGTTACCAGCTGGTGGGTTGGGGAGCTGGGACCTGTCAGGCTCTGAAGCCCAGTCTCTTAACCCTGAAGCAGTAGTGGCTCCACAGTCGGCCCACAGGTCGTGGTGTATTCCTGCTGGGCACCAGCCCTTACTGGGACTGAAGGGTTGGGGACCCAGGAAGGCCAGCAGCCCATGTGCAGCCTTCTGGAGACTTGCAGTCCGGTTGGGATCACACTAGGAGCCCAGTGAGCTGGGTGGGGCAGAGGTCAGGCCAGGGGCTCTGGTGCCCCAGCCCCCAGGTCCCACATCTCTGCCTTGTAGCTGGGGCCCGGCGCCTGAAGCAGCTGCTCAGCTTCGCCTTGGGGGGACTCCTGGGCAATGTGTTTCTCCACCTGCTGCCCGAGGCGTGGGCCTACACGTACAGTGCCAGCCCTGGTGAGTGAGACCACAGGCCGGGGGCAGGAGGGTGGCAGGCGATAGGTGGGAACTGGTGCCCATGCCCAGGGATGGCCTAGGCCCTGCCTGCTCTGCAGAATGACTGTGAGGGGGTTCTGGACGTCTGGCAGGGAACTTGTCCTGGTCCCAGTGCCCTGGTCCCTATGGGAGTTCCTGGGGCCCAACTGCCCCACCAGCCAGTCCTGGCACCCTGCCCCTGTCACTGCCCTGGACTAGGTCCCATCCCAAGGAGCCCCTTTCTATGCCCTGGCTTGGCCTGGTGTGTCAGTGCTGCCCCCTGCAGGTGGTGAGGGGCAGAGCCTGCAGCAGCAACAGCAACTGGGACTGTGGGTCATTGCTGGCTTCCTGACCTTCCTGGCGCTGGAGAAGATGTTCTTGGACAGCAAGGAGGAGGAGACTAGCCAGGTGAGCCCAAAACCCCAGAGGCTACACAGGTCAGCCTCTGCTCTGTGGTGGTGCCAGGGCCTGGAGGCCCAAGTTCTGAGTCAAGCCCTGAAAAGAGGGTCTCTTGGCCCTTTCCTGGGAGCTCTGGGAGGCTGGGCCAGCTTGTTTGGAAGGATCTGGGCATCAGCCCCTGCCGTGGCTTGTTCTCATAGACTAAGAGTGAGAGCAGTGCGGGAGGCAGAGGGTCTGCTGGGTTTGGGGGCACCCGGCTGACTGAGCAGCAGAGTCCAGCCAGGTAAAAGGGGTGTTCCCTTTTTATCTGTTCTCCATCTTTCATTCCCTTTCTGTCCACCCTGGCCGAGTGGGGGGCATCTAATGTCACGTCTCCCTCCTTCTCCTGGCCCTAGGCCCCCAGCAAAGACCCTGCAGCTGCGGCCGCGCTCAGTGGAGGCCACCATCTGGCCCAGCCAGCTGCAGGGCCCGGCCTGAGCGCCGTGGTCCGGAACATCAAAGTGAGTGGCCCGCCCAGGGCCCCCTCCTCCTGCAGCCGCCCCACCCCAAGTGGCCGGCCCAACTCAGCCCTGCCTGCCCGGCACAACCCAGCTTTCTCTCCCCTCACCCAGGTCAGTGGCTATCTCAACCTGCTGGCCAACACCATAGACAACTTCACCCACGGGCTGGCTGTGGCTGCCAGCTTCCTTGTGAGCAAGAAGGTGAGTGGGGCTGGGGCAGTGGGACCCAGGCTCTTTGCTGGGAAGGGTGGTGCCTGCGTTAACCAGTGGGCTCTGCCTCCAGAATAGGTCCCCAGGCATCTCCTTGCTCCCTCCATCACAGCACCCTCATCTACGCCTCCCTGCTGCTCTCCTGGACACGGCCTCCTTCTGTCTCCACCACCGACTGGTCTGTTCTTGCTGCGAACACTCCTTGTTGGGATCACAGGCTTCTGCCAGGCTGCTATGCTTGGCCCCTGCCTGCTTCTAGATGCTTCTCCCCCCACCACCTCCTCCTCCCTCTGCCCTCTGCGCTTTGGCCCCAGGGTCTGCCTACTCTTGAACTGGCCAACCTCTGTCCCCTCTGGTAGCCTCCAACTCACTGTTGCCTCTGCTTAGAATGTTCTTTCTTCCACTCTTTGAACTGCTAGCTCCTCATCCTTCAGGCTTCAGCTTAAAGTGCACGTTCTCAAGGAGGCCTTTGCTGACCCCTCATCTCAGGCCCATCATGTCCCACGGCACCCAGTCCATCCTTTCCCCATAGCACCTGTCATGGTGTGTAATCACATGGTTCTTTGTCTGTTTACTCAATCCTTGCCTCTCCACTCCAGGCTGTTAGCTTCTTGGGGGCAGGTTCCTTGTCTGTTTTATTCGCTGCGATATTTCTAGCAGCCAGATGGTACCCAGCCAGGGCACCCAGAGCAGAGTAAATGTTTGTAGAATGAGCGGACAAGTGGGTGCCCTAGCCCTCGGCACAGACCCCACAGACTCCTCCCCTCCCTGCAGATCGGACTCCTGACCACCATGGCCATCCTCCTGCATGAGATCCCCCATGAGGTGAGTGCCAGAGGGTTCCCGTGATCGGCCATGTGGGCGTGGAGCTGGGGGCAGGGATTCGGGGTGGGACTACCCAGCAGTGGTGGGCTTGGGCGGCTGGACCACAGAGGCCTGGAGCTGTTCAGCGACTAGGCTGCAGCCACCGTTTCAGCTGTGCTCCAGCATCCTCGGGACGGGGGGCCCAGCCGAGGGGATGCGGGCTGGGGCACGGGGTGGTCCCAGCTACAGGGCGGGTGCAGGGGGCTCGTTGTGTGTGTCCGTGCCTGAGATGCTCAGGGGATCTGGCCCCACTGGGGCCCAGAGTGATCGTCTGGACCTCCCCTCAGGTGAGCGACTTTGCCATCCTGCTCCGGGCCGGCTTTGACCGATGGAGCGCAGCCAAGCTGCAGCTCTCGACGGCCTTGGGGGGCCTGCTGGGCGCCTGCTTCGCCATCTGTACTCAGTCCCCCAAGGGAGTAGGTACGGGCGTGGTGGGTGGTGGCGGTCAGCAGAGGGGCCCCAGCCAAAGGGCACAGCTGCCCTGACCCTGGTGTCCAGGCCAGATTCTGCCCCCCATCCACCCCGCGGGAGGGAGTGTAGTACACATGGCTCCCCTGGACTCCCAGCCAGTCAGGGCTTCTCCTGCTGCAGAGGAGACCGTGGCCTGGATCCTGCCCTTCACCTCTGGCGGCTTTCTCTACATCGCCCTGGTGAACGTGCTGCCCGACCTCTTGGAGGAAGATGACCCATGGTGAGCTACCCACTGGCACTGCCATTCGCAGGGCCTCTGTCCCCGGCATCTCGGCCAGCGCCACCCCCTGAGCCCCTGCCCCTCTCCCCACAGGCGCTCTCTGCAGCAAGTGCTTCTGCTCTGCACGGGCATTGTGGTGATGGTGCTGTTCTCGGTCTTCGTCGAGTAACTGTCCCTGACGCCCCACCCCCTGCACAGCAATAATAGACTCAGATCAACTCTGTGACTGTGTGTGTGTGTGTGTGTGTGTGTGTGTGTGTGTGTGTGTGTGTGTGTGTGTGTGTGTGTGTGTGTGTGTGTGTGTGTGTGTGTGTGTGTGTGTGTGTGTGTGTGTGTGTGTGTGGCAGAGAGCGAGCGAGTCCTCCTAACTGACAAGAGGACGGGGTGTGTGTGTGGTGTGCATGTGACCGTGTGCAAGACCGACACTGTGATCCCTTGTGTGCTGGGCCCAGGGCCCGATGCCCATGCCTGCCCCCAGCCACACTGCGGTCTTCTCTCCTTGGCCCCCCGTCACCTTGCACCCCCTGGAGTCGGCAGTGAGGAACAGGAACACTGGTCCCAAGCAGAGGCCTCTGCCCACCAGGACGCCAGGAGGAGTGGGAGCAGCCCAAGGAGCCCAGGGCTGCAGGGAGCCCCAGAGCTGTCTCCTGCTGGGGCCTCATGGGTCCCTGGCCTGAGGGAGTGAACCTCTGCACATGCACGCAGCCCTGGGCAGCCAGGAACCGAGGCTGGGGTGCCTCCTCTCTGCTGTGTCCAGTGTTCTGGCCCTTCCTTCACCAGCTCCAAGGCCAAAGAAAGGAGAGGCAGGTGCTCGTGTAGCCCCCAGCGCCACTCAGCACTGACAGTCCTACCCCTCCCAGCATGGAGCCGGGAGATGCTTTCTAAGACCTTTTCCCCCGCGGCTGCTTGCCCTGGCCCAGCTTCTGTTCCCCCAGGGAATGCTCCCTGGCAACGCCCGCGGCTCTGCCACCTCCAGCTGCCAAACAGCAGCCAGCAGGGCAGCGAGTAGCCCCGGGCCAGAGGCTTCCCAGTCGGCTCAGGGGTGCTCCTGCCAGCACAGGGTCCCGGCAGACACTCGGAGGGCAGGAGGAGGGAGCAGTGGCTGCCACCACCCCGCCCCCGCCCCCGCCCCCGGCGCGGGCCCTTGTCCTGTCCCACTGTGGGCGGGGCTCGGCGGGGGTGGCGAGGGCTGCACACTGTCAGCACTCAGGAATGTGCTCTGGGGATGCTGAAGCCATAATCCCCAGCTATTTCCCTTGGCTGACGCCCAGGTACTCAGCTGGCCCACTCCACAGCCAGGCTCCAGCCCTGCTACTTGACCGTGGGCGTCTTGAGAAGTAGCCATCGAGAGGGTCTGAATGGTTTTACAGCAGCTTTGCTGTGGTTCCATTTGTATCTGTAAATACCTGTTCCATAGATGAGATGCAAATAAATATACACAAACCGGCTGCCTCTGTTCTGCGTCCCAGAGCCCATGGTCAAGCAGGGCTCTTCCGGCCACCCCGTGCTCCGGCCAGTTTGGCTGCTCTGCGGGCCCAGCTCCCGCAGGCCGCCCAGCTGGTCTCCATCATCATCCCCGCCCTCTGGGCCTCCTGCTTCGTCTCTGAGCTGTTACTTTTGGGGTGCTTCTCACAACAGGGTATACATTTCATGTTTCCCTGGTTTATTTTGTTGTTAGCTTTTTATGCCACTAAAACAAGCCTGGCTCTAGGCCATTATAGCCCACGTCACCCCCAAGGGTGGTGTCCTCATAGACCTACGAACCAAGGGCTTTTTCCTGGCCTGCCCCCCGAGTAATTTTAACCGCGGAAGGGAGCTCCATCCACAAAGTCATCTCCAGGTTTGGCCTCTATGAAATAAGTTATTTTTCATTAAAAAGAAAGAAAAAGGGAAAATGAGATCTTTATTCTAAACCATACCCTCACCGCCAGTGAATATGCTGAGAATGAAGACAGCATCAGGCCCAGGGGGAGCTGCTTCCCCAGTGCTGCTAGGAGAGAGCAGAAGGGGGAAGTGGAGTCCCACTTCCTCTCCTACCTTCAGCAGGCTGTTGGCGGACAGCGTGTCTGCGCCACATCACGGAGGCTGTGAAGCCCAGATGGGCTGTATCCTCAACTGGGAGTGCCTGACTCAGTATTTTCAGCAAAAAGGGCTCTGCTTCACCTGATTGTGACACGCCCAGGACCTGGTGGCCTGACAGAAGCGAGGAAGGAACCCAGGGCTGTCCTGGCAGTCCCTGCCTCCCCTGAGCAGGCCCTGGGGCTCCTCGTGTGTTGGGTGACAGTTGCACGTGCAGTCATGGCACTCTGCCCGCTGAAGGAGGCAGTGGGGCCCCATTTATAAATGAGGACCCCAAGGTCAGGGGTGAGGGTGGTGCTCGCAGCTTCACGCAGGTGGGCGCGGGGGGTCGGGGTGAGAGATGCAGGAGCGGGGGCAGCTAAGCCCAGGACAGGGCCAGAACAAGAGCACTTCCGAGGCTGTGCTGGGGCTTCTCCGGGGGATGGGAAGTCAGTGGGATCACCAAGGAGAGCGCAATGGGGGTGCACCCTGACACTCAGGATGGCGGCTTGGAGGCGGTGGGACTAGAGAGAGGGGAACTCCAGACAGGCCGGCAGTCAGTAGCTCTGTGACTGTGGGCATGTCCCTTCAGGGGAGGTAATGGAAAAAGGAGGGTAAAGGGCTTCTGCCAGGGGGCAAGTGAGAGCTGATGGAGAGTTCTAAAGGGCTGCTGCTTTGAAAGGCCATTCAGGGGGTGGTTAAAGCTGCTAAGACAGCACAACATAAACCAGGCTTTATTCTTAGTCCTGGGTTTGAAGCCTAGCTATGCCATCTAAGAGTTGTGCAATCCTGGCCCAGTTGCTCGAAATGCATCTCTAAAGCGGGGCTACCCTATTGGTAGTTGCTGTGATTAACTAGATAAAACCATGCACACGACCTGCATAGCATGTGGCTCAGGGTGAGCGCTCAGTGAACGGTGAACCACGAGGTCAGGTTCCAGGTCGGGGAGCTGGAAGGCTGGTAGACAGAAGAGGACCACCAAGATGGTAAAGGAAACTGACGGGATGTGGGGCTGACGGCAGAACTGGGGGTGGGAGAGAACACAGCATGACCACGCTTAGGCCTAGAAGGGCTCTCGGAGTAGATCCTGCTCAACATTGATTTTTCAGCCAGAGGAAACGGGCCAACAGCTAAAAGGAACGTGTAGAGAAACAGGAGGCTTGGGGGCCAGGAAACAAGGGAGCAAAGACCCAGAGCCAGGGCTTTATAAGGAAGCGAGGCCTAGGGCCAAAGCACCGAAATTCAAAAAAGAAGGAAAAACTAGTCTGGCTTCCCTTCAGGCCCCTCATACTAGAGGGGGGGGGCAGCACCACAGGCCTCAAAACTCAGAGAGGCGGGTCAGGGAGTGTGGAGAGAGTGGTCTGGAGGGACATGATGGAGGAGGCAGAAGACCCCGGGGAACAGCTGTGGCACACGCCCACCCCTCCAAGAGGGCCTCACCCCGACAAGGCGTTTGAGGCCCTCGGCTGTCTCGGGTAGGAGCACCTGGGGAAGGGGCCTCCTGCATCTGCCCCCACTCCTCTACCCA
The DNA here is from genome assembly GCF_949774975.1 of Lagenorhynchus albirostris. Classification (NCBI taxonomy): domain Eukaryota; kingdom Metazoa; phylum Chordata; class Mammalia; order Artiodactyla; family Delphinidae; genus Lagenorhynchus; species Lagenorhynchus albirostris. The sequence goes on along the minus strand of NC_083103.1, from coordinate 12,920,867 downwards.
GAGCCCAGGGAAGGCGAGCCAGACAGGTGGTGGCAGGAACCTGAAACCATCCTTTATTACGAATTTTAACCAGCAAGAGGCCAGAGAACAGGTGTGGCAGGCGACCCCTTAGGCGTAGTACTGCAGGTTGGCTTTCTTCTTGGCCTGTACCTCCAGGATGCCCTCCATGTAGTCCTCGTGGGTGAGCTCTGTGGCGCCCCTGCGCAGCGCGATCATGCCCTGCAGCCAGCACAGACAGGCTCTAGGGTGCCTCCCCAGACGCCCAGCCCGGCTCCCAGAGGCCTCCACCTTCTCAGCCTCTTCCCCTCAGCAGCCCCCAGCAGCCTGCCCAGGGGAGGAGGCACAAAGCGCCCAGCCGCTCGGCCCACCACTCACCGCCTCCACACACACGGCCTTGCACTGGGCCCCGTTGAAGTCGTCTGTACAGCGGGCCAGCTCCTCGTAGTTCACGTCAGGGCTGGGAGGTGGGGAGGTATCACAGGGTTCAGCCACTTACGGGAGTGGGTGGGGGAGCCCACGTCCTCCCACGTGCCTCCGTCAAGCAGCGAGGTCAACTCGCCGCCATCACGGGCGACTCCCTTCCCCACTGTGCCTTGTTCTCTTCTCCACACAAGGGGGAGAGGAACGCAGGTAGGTCAAAGCAGATTAGACCAAGCTACTCCTAGTGTCTCCTGGGCGCTAGCATTCTAGAAGCCTGCACCTGAGACTCGGGAATTCAGCCTGAGGCAGGGGAACAGGAGGCTGTGGAGACAGAAGAGCCATCTCTCTGTCTCCCCAGCAGCGCGGGCCCTGCATCAGCACAGCACTGCTGCTGCCACTTACTGATCTCACGCGCAAGTACTGCACTTGACATTGCTGCAACCCCGTGAGGTCGGAGCCCTTATCCCCAAGTCCCAGATAAGAAAACTGAGGCTTAGAGAGGTCACGCCACCTGCTGATGGTCACACAGATCTGAACCCAGGTCCACCTGGCCCCTGGCAGGACTGCCCTGGGCCATGCTGGGCTGCGTTCATCTGCTGGGGCAGGGGTGGCCAGGAAACAGGGCCTCCAGCCTGCACACCTTCCGACCATGGGGGAGGGCTGTGTGGGGGGGTGTGCAGGTGGGCCCGAAGGAGCAGAGCACCTTCAGTTGGGGCCTGGGCCCCAGCACGATTCTCTGTCGGGCACCTGGGGAGAAATGGAGGCCAGCGTGTGGAACAGTGCTCGGTGTGAAAGGGACATGGAGAGGGGGAGAAGCTAGGCCTGGGGAAGGTCAGTACAAAGAGGAGGACAGAGACAGCTCTGCTGCTGCCCCTTCAGGTCTCAGCGCCTTGCTCGTGTCTTTGCCCACCTGACATTCATCTTTCGGGAATGGATCTGCATGATTCTGGCCCGGGCCTCCTCGTTGGGCATCGGGAACTCGATCTTGCGGTCCAGGCGGCCTGAGCGGAGCAGGGCAGGGTCCAGGATGTCCACCCTGTTAGTGGCTGCAATTACCTGAGCAACAGGAGAAGCAGAAACTTGAAGGGTTCACAGACAGGCAACAGTCATGGCCACGACGGGCAAAGAGGTAGCTCAGGGTCCATATGAAACGGCAGGGAATATTCAACACCGACCCCAATTCTAATTCTAGCTCCATCAGCTAGATGACAGAGAAGATCCCCTGACCTCTAAGCCCCACGTTCTTCACCTGTGAAGTGACAATACTCACCTTCACTTGGGTGTTCGGCTGGAACCCGTCCAGCTGGTTCAGAAGCTCCAGCATCGTCCTCTGCACCTCCCGGTCCCCGGCCTTCTCACTGTCAAAGCTGGGGCACACAGGAGGTCCAACACACCGGTGAGGACACAGCTCAGGGAGAGCCCTCCTCTCCTCTACCACCAGAAGCCCAACCCAACCCATCCAGGGCAGGGAAAAGTCTCACTCAACTTGGGGCCCCCAGCCCAGGGACCAGCACAGAAATGGTGTCAGGGACTGGAGAAGCTCCTGGGATCAGGTGCTGGGCTTAAGATAAAACAGTGAGCGAAATCCACTGCCTGGCCTATGCCCCTAATGAATGTGTCATCATATCTGAGCTAAAACTTAGAAATACAAAGGTCTGGCCCAGACTTAGCACGTGACAGGGAGCCCAGGCAAGCGTCCCTGAGGAAATGTCCCCTCAGGCTGAGATCTGAAGGCTGAAAACACATCGGCTGGGCAACCAGCCAATGGAGAACAGGGGAAAAAGAAAAGCACATTCCGGAGAGGAAAGAGCAGGTGCAAAATCTCTCCCACCAGACTGGGCCTGCAAACTGAGGGGCCACTGTGGAGGGAAGCCAGAGGGACGGGGAAGGCAGGGACAGGATGAAGCTGCGGGGGAGCAGGGGCAGCCACGCGGGGGCCCTGCAGGCCACGGCAAGCCCAGCATTTATCCCAAGAAGCAATGGGGAGGCCCAGGAAGGAAAAGCAGGATCTGTTTGCGTGAGGGACTGTGGGTGCAGCTGAGTGAAGTTGTGAAAGGAACATGCTGGTAGCTGTGAGGAGAAAGGATGGTCAGGGGAAAAGAAACGAAGCAGGGAGGCTACTTAGAAGAGAACTTAAGAAGTACAACCACAAGAACAGAGCCTCCACCATCCCGGGGGAGGAGGGAACAGGGCGGGAGAGCTGGAATTGGCAACAACCCCCTTGGTGGCACTCAGCACCCCCTCACCGCTTGGTGCCGATGGCGTCCAGCTCATCGATGAAGATGATGGATGGAGCCTTCTCCTTGGCCAGGGCAAAGGCATCCCGGACTAGCTTGGCACCGTCCCCAATGAACATCTGCACCAGCTGGGGGCCAGCCAGCTTCAGGAAGGTGGCCTGGGGCGGGGGTGGGGTTGACAGATCAGGCCAAAGGCGCGACGAGAAGCCCCTTCGACCTGAGCCCATTGGCAGAGCTTTGGCCTCCTCATCCCTCCCAAAGCACTCACCTTGGTCTGTGCAGCACAGGCCCGGGCCAGCAGGGTCTTCCCCGTACCTGGGGGCCCGTACATTAGCACCCCCTTTGGAGGCTGGATCCCTAAGTTCTCAAACTTCTCCTTGTGGTTCATTGGCAGGACGATGGCCTCCACCAGCTGCCAGGAAGAAGTCCTGGGTGAGGACAGTGAAGCCCTGTGGGCTCCTACAGTCCAACGCTGAATAGCTTCAACCCCTACCTGTAACCCTCCTACTCCAATTCAGAGACACTGCCCTCTCCTTCCCCCACATCCGGAGGACACAGAATGCTCGCTCCCACCACAGCTGGCTCTGGACTCCCCGGGAACAGATGGATGTGGTAGAAAAGGCACTGGGCCAAGAAAAAGGAGCCTGAGTTCCAGTCCTGGCTCTGGCCCTAACCTTCTGTGATCCTGGGCAAGTCATTCAGTTTAGGAGATCTCAATCTCCTAAACTGTTACGTGGTCTCCTCCTTGCCTCCCTAGGATGCTATGAGGATAAGAGGCACACTGGGGTAAAGTGCTCTGGTCACTGAAGTAGAGAAATACAAAAGGCTGGTGAGGCTGCCATGCCTCCTTCACCTCCTGAATCTGCTTATCCAGGCCCCCGATGTCACTGTATTGCTCTGTGGGCCTCTCGTCCACCTCCATGGCCTTCACCCGCGAGTCGTACTCTGTGGGCAGGGTCTCCAGGATCAGATAGGAGTCTTTGTTCACACCCTGGGGACACAGCACAAAGACTTCAGAGTTGTCTCAGCTCAAGGCCTACCTAAGTGGCTGGGTGACAGTTGTCTGCAGAATGAAAGGCAAGATAGGAGAGTGGGCAACACAAGAATCAAAGAGCAGGCAGACATGCTCTCAGACTCTGCAGGCTGCTCTGCAGACATTCAGGACCAACAATGACCTGGGCCTGGGGCAGGGGGTCAGCTAGTCAGTGGGAGAAACCTCGCTGGAAAAGCCCTGCCTGGGCTCAGGGACACCACTCACCACCAAGTCTCCTGGCTTCAGCTTTTCAGCATCCACCAACCCAATCACAGGCAGGAAGTATGTCTGTAGGGAAGATTCCAGGTGCAGCCTCAGTTACTGCCCTTAGTAAGGCTCCCTGTCCCACATCCACCCCTCACCCTCCTCAGTTCTCCTATGGCTGGGCCAGCCTCACCTGTCGTGTAGAGGTTTTGATCACTGCACACTTGCCCTTCCTCTGGGAATCCAGGTCAATATTGGCACCATCTTCCTCTTGATCGTTGGGATCAACATCTAGGAGCTGGGAAAGGAAAAAGCTCAGATCAAGCCCAGCTCAGTTCCTTGAACTCTCCAGAGCCCAGTGCTTCTGAGGCTGCGACAATCTCAACACTGGCAGGGCTGGCCGTCCCTACCTCACTCCGCAGACTAGCCCTGAGCCCAGCAAAGGTGTGGTTAATAAACCAGATTAGTAAGACCTCTGCTCAGGTGTTGCTTCTCTGCAGAACTCATGTACCCCCAGGGAAAAATAACCAGTAGAAAAGGAAACATGCGAGGCTTCCAAGGCTTTTTCAGGCCCTATATTATCTCCCTGGAAATGCACACTGGAGAGGAAACCCTAGGAGGTTTAGCTCTTACATGCAGTTTAGGCCTCCAAACACCCACCCACTCTTTCCCCAGTGGGCCCATCACAGGCTGTCCCCAGCCCCACTGACCCCTCTCTTCCCCTCCACATACACACACACCTCGATGACGTTGGAGACCAGGTACGGCAGAGTCTTGTTCACCTTGATTTTCTCACTGTTCTCTTTGATTTTGTCCTTCATGGCTTGGAGCTCGTGGGTGACTCGCAACACTTCGCTCTTCATGATCTGGGATGAGGGTGATTGGAGGCAAATATTCAGCTTTAGCTCAGCTTATCCTAGGGCCTTGTAATTGGTGAGCCTTATCCAGGCTGCCTGGGGGACCCTCCTGCCCCCCTTCACTCAGCTCTAAGGCTCTCTGAATGCTCAGCACCTGCGTCCACAACCAGCAGAGGTCAGAACAGGAGACCAGTGTGGAAACCTCCTGGTGAAGTATTAGTTGTACTAAAGGGAAAAGAGCAAGACTTTGAGTCACGCAAACAGATTTTAGGTTCTAACTTTGTTACAGGCTGCGTCCTTCACCACAGTAAAACAAACAAAAACTCTCTGAGCCTCAGTTTCCTCATCTGTAAAATGGGGATTTCCTAAAAGGATTCTTGAGAGGAATACTTAAAGACCTTGCTGGGAAAGGCAGTCTGATGATTCCTTCTCTCAGGCCTGGTTTCCCATCACCCTGTCCCTCTTCTGGTCCCTTTTAAAGCTTAGTTTTCTTTTTTCCTGGTCCAAGAAGGAAACCGCGGTCCCCACGCCTCGCCTAGGGAGGCCGAAAACGACGTGAGCGAGGCAGGTGGATCACCAGGGCCTGCTGTGTGCGGGCTTCACTGCCTGACATAGGGGCTGTGCGCCCACCTTGATTTCACTGTCCAGCAGCCGTGTGCGCTGGATGATCTCTTCTGTGGACATCTTGAGTACCTCCTCCCCGATTCCATCTTGCTGTGCAAAACAAATTCGTCTTTCTTAAAGTCAGGTTAGTTAACTCAGGACTGCAAGTAAGCCCACTCACAGCCTCAGTTAGCCCACTCCCCGCCCATAAAACCAGAATGGAGGAGTCGGGACGCCTGCCCACACCCCAAGCGGTACCAACCCCGGGACCGGGCTAGAGCTTGAAACCCCCCCAGCCACCGCCTCCGCTTCCGCCACGTGCGTCTCTCCACTGGCCCCAGCTCCAGAGCCCCCAGCTCTCCCGGCGCGCACCTCAGCCTCATCCCACACGGTCGCCATCTTCTCCTGCCGAGTCACTGGACTCTCGAGTTTCGGCAGCAGATTCACCCCCTGCAAGAGAAGGCCGAAGATCAGACTGGGCAGTAGCCTGGGCGAAAGGTTATTATTATCTCTCCTCACGCCTGCTCTTGATTAGTGCTAGACTCCTTCTCCAAGTCCTGACTCTTGACGAAATTAGCTTGGGCCAGTTGCCACGGCGAAACTGCTTCTCCGAATTAAAAGATGAAGCCGAGACCACAGGACCCGCCCCCACGGCTCCTGAAATGTTCTCGCCCCAGTCCTGTTGATGCCGGAGCGAGAGGCGAATTCGCTATTGGCTGGCACGAGCAGTGGGGCGGGGCCTGGATAACAAATGAAAAGGAGAGGGAGAAAATACGAGAGCGCCCCGCAGGGCCCTTGGGAAATGTAGTCCTAATCTGGCGGGTAACTGAAAGGGTGCTTTTTTTTTTTTCCTTTTTTTTTCTTTGTGGTACGGGGGTTTCTCGCCGTTGTGGCCTCTCCCGTTGCGGAGCACAGGCTCCGGAAGCGCAGGCTCAGCGGCCATGGCTCACGGGCCCAGCCGCTCCACGGCATGTGGGATTTTCGCGGACTGGGGCACGAACCTGTGTTCCCTGCATCGGCAAGCGGATTCTCAACCACTGCGCCACCAGGGAAGCTCTGAAAAAGTGCTTTTGAAGGGGGTTTTCAACCTCAAAATCTGGCCCAGTTAGGAATTAGGGGATTCCCCACAGTGGGTGGGCCTCGTCCAATCAGTTGAAGGCCTGAATAGAACAAAAACCTGACCATCCCCTTAGATAGAGGGACCTTCTCCTGCCTGACGGCCTTGAGCTGGGACATGGGTCTTTTCCAGGCTTGGGACTTGAACTGAAATATCATCTTTTTTTTTTTTTGATGTTGGGGGTAGGAGTTTATTTATTAATTAATTTTTGCTGTGTTGGGTCTTCGTTTCTGCGTGAGGGCTTTCTCTAGTTGTGGCAAGCGGGGGCCATCGCGGTGCACGGGCCTGTCACTATTGCGGCCTCTTGTTGCGGAGCACAGGCTCCAGACGCGCAGGCTCAGTAGTTGTGGCTCATGGGCCTAGTTGCTCCACGGCATGTGGGATCCTCCCAGACCAGGGCTCAAACCCGTGTCCCCTAGCATTAGTAGGCAGATTCTCAACCACTGAGCCACCAGGGAAGCCCTGAAATATCATCTCTTATAGGGTTTTGTGTCTGCTAGCTTTCAGACTAGAATTTACACCATCAGCTCTACTGGTTCTCAGCCCTTCTGATTCAGACTGGAACTAAACCATCAGCATTCCTGGGTTTCCAGTTTGACAATTTACCCTACAGACCATGGAGATTTCCCAACTCCATAATTGTGTAAGCCAATTCCTTATAATAAATCTCTTTATATATATATAATATATGACTCCTATTAGAGCTGGAGAACCCTGATGAATATACCTCTTAGAGTCTGTTATTGTGAAAAATGTTAAATATATTAAAAAGTTGAAAGAATAGACGATGAGTACCTGTATATCTTTCACCTAGATTCACTAATTGATTACATTTTGCATTTGCTTTTGCTCTGTTTGTGTATGTGTGTTTTCCTGGACCATTTCAAAGTAAGTTGAAGACATCATGACACTTCACCTCTAATATTTCAGCTTGTGTCTCCTAAGAGTAAAGACCTTCTAATATGTAACTACAACACATTATAGCATAATATATTGTCATACCTAAAGAATTTAATATTGATGCAGTAGTATCTAATATATAATCCATATTAAAATTTCTCCAGTCATCTCCAAAACATCCCTTACAGCCTTTAAAAAAAAATCCTGGGCTTCCCTGGTGGCAGGGGACACAGGTTCATGCCCCGGTCCAGGAAGATCCCACATGCTGCGGAGCAGCTGGGCCCGTGAGCCATGGCCACTGAGCCTGCGCGTCCGGAGCCTGTGCTCCACAACGGGAGAGGCCACAGCAGTGAGAGGCCCGCGTACCGCAAAAAATAAAAATTAAATTAAATTAAATTAAATTTTAAAAAATCCTGTATCAAGTCAAGGATCATACACTGCATTCAGTTGTCAGGTCTCTTTAGCCTCCTTTAGTCTGGAACAGTCCCCCAACCTTTTCTGGTCTTTCATGACATCAACATTTTTGAAGCATCCAGGCCAGTTGTCTTGTGTAGTCTGTTCTCAACACAGCAACCAAAGGAATTATCTTAAAGCCTCATCAGATCATGTCACTCCTCTGCTCAAAACCCTGCAGCAGCTGCGAGACTCAGAGTAAAAGCCAAGGTCTCTACAACGGCCCCAGATCCCTACAAAGGCCCAGGGCCCTGCAGGTCTTTGCTCTCCCACGATTTTCTCCGGGACCTCGACTCCCACTCCTTCCCTCCCTGCTCACAGTTACAGGGCTCCTTGCTGCTCCGTGACCAGGCCAGGCCAGCTCCTATCTTGGACTCTGTTCCATTCTCCTGGAATGTTCTTTCCAGGATATTTTCTTGCTTCACTCCCTTACCTTTGCTCCTTCAAGTCTTTGCTCAAATACCTCCTTCTCATCCAGACCCACACTCACAGCCTTTTAATGCTGCAGCCTGCCCTGCTGGGTCCTTCCTGTCCCCACACTCCTCAACCCCTTACCCTGTGCTGCTCTTCTTTTTTTTTTTTTTTTTGCGATACGCGGGCCTCTCACTGTTGTGGCCTCTCCCGTTGTGGAGCACAGGCTCTGGACGCGCAGGCTCAGCGGCGGTGGCTCACGGGCCTGGCCGCTCTGCGGCATATGGGACCTTCCCGGACCGGGGCACAAACCCGTATCCCCTGCATCGGCAGGCGGACTCTCAACCACTGCACCACCAGGGAAGCCCAAAAACTCCACATTTTTTTTTTTTCTCTTGGCCGCACCAAGCATGTGGGATCTTAGCTCCCCAACCAGGGATCGAACCCGTTCCCCCTGCATTGGGAGAACAAAGTCTTAACCACTGGACCACCAAGGAAGTCTGCTCTTTTTTTTTTTTTAATTATATATTTTTAGTTTGAAAATAATCTCAAACCTAAAGAAAAGTTGCAAATACAGTGCAAATAATTTTTTTTCTTGCATCATTTGTGGGAAAATTGCTGATGGGATACCACATCACCTCAAATACTTTGGTGGGAATTTCCTACAATCCAGGACATTTTCATACTTAAGCACAATACAACCTTCAACATCAGGAAGTTAACCTTGATATGTTTCTACCATTTAATCCTCAGACTGCATTCAAATTCCACCAACTGTCCCAAAAATGTCCTTCATAGCATTAAAGGACATACTGATTCTGGACTTGGATCCAGTCCAGAATCAAGACCAGAATTAGGCATTGTATTTAGTTGTAGTTCTTTAGTTTCTTTCAATCTGGAATTGTTTCTCAGTCTTTCCTTGGCTTCATAACCTTGACACTTTTGAAGATTACAGTTACTCTGTAGAATATTTCTAAATTTGTGTTTATCTGGTGTTTCCTCATGATTTTACATTCAGGTGATTCATCTTTGCAGGAATAGAGATACTCAGTTTCTCACTCCATTCATTCAGGTAGCAGTTGATTTCATTTTGTCCCATTACTGGAGATGTTAACCTTTCTCACTTGATTAATCTCGTATCTGCAAACCTTCTCCACTATGAGGTTAATTGTTTTCCCCTTGAAATTAATAACTATTTTGTGGGGAAGTACTTTGGAACTATGTAACTATCCCATTCTTCTTCATCAAATTTTTAATGTATTCATTTATTTATTTACATCAGTATGGATTCTTGTTTTATCCAATAAATCATTGCTATGGACTGAATGTTTGCATCCCCACCTCCAAATTCATATGCTGAAGGTTTAACCCTCAATGTAAGGTATTTGGAGATGGGATCTTTGGGAGGTAATTAGGGTTCAATTAGGTCAGGAGGGTGGGGACCTCATGATGGGATTAGTGACCTGATAAGAAGAGGAAGAGAGGAAGATCTTGCTCTCTCCCTCTCTATACATAAGCACAGAGAAAACGCCATGTGAGCGCACAGTGAGAAAGTGGCTGTCTGCAAGCCAGGAAGAGGGCCTCACCAGGAACCAACCCTGCTGGCACCTTGATCTTGTACTTCCAATCTCCAAAACTGTGAGAAAATAAATTTCAGTTGTTTTAGCCACCCAGTGTATGGTATTGTGTTATGGCAGCCTGAGCTGATTAAGACAGTCATTATTAATGGGCCAGTGGGAGCCCATTCATTCTGGCTGCTGTGACCTTTTGGGTTATCTTCATCATTCTTTCAGCTTTCTTTGCTTTCTGACATAAGATATTCCAGGTTCATCTTGTAATTTCCCTGGTCCAGGCCTAGAATCAGCCATTTCTCCAAAGAGTCTTGGTTCTAGTAGTGGAACATGGTATTTAGAAGCCAATATCGGGGGGTGCTAGATGTGCTCATTGCTACTGGCATGTCACTCCCAGGCACGAGTGTTTGCGCGCACACACACACACACACACACACACACACACATTTGTAACTATATTTATTTCTCTATTAAGCTATATATTTAGAAATCCAATAGTTCACACTAATCTCTACAATTCCAATTCAATATGACTGGGTCCCTTTGGTTTTCTTCCTTTCCTTATTTGTAACTCTCTTCTTCAGTAGTGACCTGTCACCCATTACCTTTAATATGTTTACGTATTTGATCAACCCTTCTATGTAATCAAATTCTCATTGCCACTCCCTTCCAGGCACAGATCCTTCTTCAATCCATCTTTGTTCAAATGCCCCATGTGCATGCCCTATTTGCTCTACTCAAGCTCTAACAGGGAATTCCCTGGTAGTCCAGTGGTAAGGACTCTGCACTTTCACTGCTGAGGGTGCGGGTTCGCTCCCTCGTCAGGGAACTAGGATCCCACAAGCCACGTGGCTCAGCCAAAAAGTTAAAAAAGAAAGAAAGAAAGAAAGAAAGCTCTGACACCTCACACCCAACCTTCTCCCACTTGGGTTTCTCCTTAGCCCACTTAGGCCCCAACAGCCCATGCCAGCTGCCCACCTTACCTGACTTGGTCTCTGACACTCTGCACTGGACCATATTCCACCCACCACCACCACGTGGATGCTCTCCTCACTTTGCTCAGGCGCCTATGCTACGCCTTTCTCCTCCAGGGTGTCCTCATCACCCTGCTCTGACTCTGACACACCACACCAGGCTGCCCTGTGCATAGCTGCCCTCCTTGCCCTGTTCAGGCTCCAGCTCCCAGACTGCCCATCTGCATGGATGTCTTCCTCACCTTTCTTGGCCCCAATACACAGCACCAGGCCTTGTCCTCCTGTGAACTCCTTTCTCCCTTTACTTGGGCTCTTACACTTCAGGATGAGGCACCTGTGTGTGTGGGGACCCTTCTCTCTCCACACAGGCTCTACCTCCCCACACTGGGGCTTCCCTTGTGTGGACACTCTCCTCACCTAGTTGGGCTCCGATATCCCACACCAGGCCACCCCTCCACATGGATGCCTGTCTTGCTCTGTCCCACCTAATGGTTTTAGGACTGACAAGAAGAGAAGGGAATGAAGATGAGGAAGAAGAATGCTGCTCTATTCTTTATTGTTCCAAAGCACTTATCACTTTTGTATTAGTCTGCTAGTTTCTGCCATTAGTTTCACAATAACAAAATACCACAGACTGGGTGGCTTAAACAACAGAAATGTATTTCCTCACAGTTCTGGTGGCTGGGAGGTCCAACATCAAGGTGCCAGGAAAGCAGGTTTCTGGTGAGGCCTCTCTTCCTGGCTTGCAGATGGTTGCAGTAAGACTGTGTCCTCAGACAGTCTTTTCTCTGTGCAGCACAGAGAGAGAGAGAGAGAGCTCTCTGATGTTTCCCCCTCTTCTTATGAGGACACCAGTCCTAATGGATTAGGGCCCCATCCTCATGACCTCATTTAACCCTAATTACCTCCTTAAAGGCCCTGTCTCCTGATATAGTCATGCTGGGGGTTAGGGCTTCAACACATGAATCTGGGGGACACAATTCCGTCCATAACACCTTTCTAACAGGCTTTCTACCTTGCTGGTTTACTATGTTTACTGTTCATCACATCTTCCTCTCCAGCCCTGCATGTCAGCATTTAAAGGTGCTCCTCACCTGCAGGATCTTGCCTCTGGCTCACGGTGGCAGCCCCCAAACCTGGAAGGGCAACTGGAGGAACTCCTACATCTGGGCACAGAGACACGTTTGTCTGAGGAAGCTCACGTGAGGAGCCTCACTCCCACTCTCCTCCACCCGTCAGACCTCGGCAGGGAAAATCAGAATTGCTGGGACCAGGTACAAACGGTTTATTTTTCTGTAAAGAGCAAAGTACAGAGAGGTGGGGGAGGGCAGCTGGGCCTGGAGGAGCAGCAGTGGGCAGGCCCCATGCCCTGGCTGAGGCCAGAGGAGGCCCTGGAGGCTGCCCCAGGAGTAAACAGGTACTGGAGGCGCAGCTGGTCAGGGCGGCCTTCAGCGTGAGGCTAGAGAAGGAGCAGGGGAGGCGAGGCAGAAGCCCACGACCTGATGGGGTCACACAAAGCCAGGCTTCATGGATGAGCGGTGGCAGTTGGGGCAGCTCCGCGTCCCGTTGTTCTGCAGACACCTTGGGAAGCAAAGGGCCCTGTCCATTCAGCGGGCCTGTCCTCCCATCCTGGGCCTGGCCCTCTCTCTTCCTCCTTCCTTTGCAGGTGCAGGAGGTATCCACAGCCACCCCCCCACCACAGGCTCCTGCCAGCAGCCCTGCTGGCCCCTCGCACTCTGCCTGGGGAGGCCTCCAGGGCAGAGCCTGGGCTGGGAGTCAGGAGGTTGTGATGGAGGCAGCTCTGGCCCTGGGCATCTAAATCCCATGACCTTTGAGATGCCTCTCTGGCCCTCTTTGGGGAGAATAATAGAACATCCACTTCATAGGGCTACTGGGAGGATTCAATGAGTTAATAGGAAACGCTTGGAACGGGCATGGGATGCCGAAAGCACTGTGTAAGTCTTTGCTGTTCGTATCACTATTGTGACTAGGCCCCAGGGAGGCCCCGAGTGCCTCGTGCCCACCGGCGGGGCACTCACCTGAGGTGGAAGATGTGGGAGCAGGGCAGAGCCTGCAGCCGGCTGTTCTTCTCGCCTATGGACTCGCCGCACAGGCCGCAGTAGAGCTCTGTCTCCTCCACGCACTCGTGGAAGCGCACGACGTGGGCGCGCAGCTCCCGCTGCAGACCTCTGCTGCGGTAGATGCTCTCGCTCAGGCAGTGAAGCTTGAGCTGGCTCAGCTGGGGCCGGTGCGGCCAGGAGAGCGGGACGTGGGGATGAGACAAGTCAGTGCTAGTGAGCAGCTGCCCTGCTTCCCTCCTTGCCCAGCCCAAGAAGCTGTCCCCACAGGGCCACCGGGTGGTCAGTACACAGGGGTCCTGTCCTGGCTGCATTCCTGCCTTGCTGGTGGGCCTAGGAAAAGCGTCCTGCCCTCTCTGGGCCTTGGTTTCCCCTCACGCAGAAAGGAGGTAGGTGAGATGGGTGATCCTTCCTCCTAGAACCCGCTGGGGACTCCATGCTTTTGAAGGATTTTATTGACCAAACCTGCTGCACTGACCTCATAATAATTAATTTTCTTTCCTGTTTTTGTTAATTAAATACACACAGCAGCTCATCAGCGCTTCTGAAGAGCCCGAGATATCTGAGTAAACCGGAGCAGGTATCATCCAGCCAAGGCACATATATTTAGCATGTTCAATTGGACTGTGCACCTGATCCCTGAGAAATGCACATCTTCTAGAAGACTTCGAGAAACACTGAGGTTATTTTCAACATTTAAAGGTTTGGATATGATTATCAAATTTGGAGGGGCCACATGTACTATGAAAGGAACACGGGCTTTGGAGTTAGCACCTCTCTGAGCCTCACTTTCCTCATCTGTAAAATGGGGCTTGCTGTACCCACCTTGCAGGGAGCCACTGAGGCCTGGAACCGATACCTAGAAGAGCCCTGTGATGCCCACCTCTGTATGAGTGGAGGCCACTGTTAGGAGTTTTAATGACCATCAAGAAACCTCTGAGGAATTCTGATATCCCCTGAGCTATGGAATTCTTGCCCTGCCCTCCGAAGTGCTCTCTGGGGGGAAGAGAAACAGCCAGGGTCTGGGCACGATGGGGGCGGCTCCTGGAGATCAGGAGAGGCTCAGTGCAGGAGCAGGCTCAGGGGGGCCTCCCCACGCACCCAAGATCCCACCTTGGGCTCTTGACTCCAGACCCAGCAGACGGACTCAGTTCTGACCTTGTTCCCCACCTCCTCGGCCAGGTCCTGGGCTCTCTCGATGGCCTCCAGAGCCTGGAAGGTGAGCACAGGCCAGGGCTGCAGGCAGAGCTGTCTGCACAGGGAAGCACAGGGAAGGAAGGGGTAGGGAGGGGTGGGTCTGGGGAGGGCAGCACCGGTGGGCAGCTGCCCTGTGTGTGAAGATGAGAGGAAAAGGCTGGGGTACAGTCACCAGAGCTGCCTCAGTTTACTCAGATATAGCGTGGGAAGAACATTCCTATTTCACGAGGTGTCGTGAAATCATAGGAGGCAGTTAAAGTGTCCTGAGTGCAAACCCCAGGCCTAGCCCTTTACTAGCTGTTGGACCGGGCAAGTCATGGACCTTCTCTGAGCCTGGAAAATGATCTGGAATCCCCTGGCCTCATGGGACTGGGGTGAGGCTGGTTAGACAAAGTGTCTGAAAGAGTCCAGCCCAGAACCAGACCCACACATTGTTGGTTGACCTACTGGCCTCAAGTGGGAGCACTGGGGAGAGCTGGGAGCTGCAGGAAAGGGGTCCACCTCACCTTGTCCAGCGCCTTCCTGGCCACCCAGCACTTGGCCACACCCAGCAGCACCTGTACCTGCCCCAGGCGGTTTCCAATCTCGGTCATGATGCTCATGGCAGAGTCGTACCTAGGGAAGGCTGTCTGCACAGCCAGGTCAGGGGTGGAGTCAGGCCAGGCCACCAGGCTCGCACCACCTCCCCCTGCATCCCGGTGACCTCACCTCCAGGTCCCCACGGCTCCGGTGGATGTCAGCAAAGCAGAGCAGGCAGAGTGCCTGCAGTGGCCGGTCCCCATGCTGCAGTGCAATCTTCATAGACTCCTGTGACAGAGGCCGGTCACTCAGACCTGCTCGTCTGCCCCCCACCACTGGGGTGCCTTCACCCATTGGGCCCCTCTGATGGGCAGTCCAGGGTCACCAACATCCTCAGAGCCCAATACACCTTTCATGGTGCTGAGGCCCATGCACTGAACCACTGAGGTCTGACAGCACTGGAAACTGAGGCTCTGAGAACAGAAGTGACTTGACCAAGGTCACCAGGTTATTAAGTGGCAAAGTTGGGATTCGAACCCAGACCAGTGGAACTCCAGAGACTGGCTCTCTTCCTACTTAAAGTGCCCCATGAGGGCACTTTTTTTGGCAGGGGTTGGGGGACAGAAGGAAGTGCTCTCCCCTGAAAACAGACTAGAAGGGAATGAGGTTTGGGGCAGGGGGACTGGGGAGCAAACACATCCTTCAGGGGCTCAGCTGTAGAGAGGAGGGGCCAGGGGCAAGGCTTGGGGGCCTCAGTGGGCTGAGTTGGCAGGAAGAGGCACTGGGCCCAGACCCTGCCTACACTACCACCCTCTAACTGCCCCCATTCCCTGCTGCCCCACCTCACAGCACTCCATGGCACTGCCCAGGTGGCCCAGCAGGCGATACGCCACAGCCATGTGGTACTGGCTCATGGCCCGGTACTTGAGGCTCCAGCCTTTGCCATAGTCGTTGACGAGCTCTGCAGCCTTGCAGGGGAAGAACAGGGCTTTCTCGTAGTCCTGCAGGGGACACAGGGAGGGGGTGGGCTGGGAGGGGGCACACTGAATGGCAGGAGCTGCCCCAAGTGGAACGCTCCACCGCGTGTTCATTCATTCATGCATTCATTCTGGTGTCCAGGGAAGGAGTGATCCAGACAGAGGCCACAGCCAGTGCACAGGCGTGGGCTCCATGAACACAGGGGTTTTCGTCTGGTTTGCCGATGTATGGCAAGAGCCTAGCACAGTTCCTGGCACTTAGCCTAAAGCATTTATTGAATGAATGAATGAACGAATGAATGAGAAGGAAGAAAATACAGTTGGCTTCTCCTCTCACCCAGTCCCAGTTGGGCCCCTCGGCTTCAGAGACACACAGAAGGGTGGTGGTGGGGATATCAGAGCCCACTCCAACCCCACTGGAGTTTGCCCCCTGGCACCCAGTCATCACTGAATGTTCGGTGACTGCCAGCACAGTCAGCTCAAAAAACATTGGGACAGACTCACTGAGGCAAAGAAATCATCCTCTCACCTTTCTTTCTCCTCAGACTTCCAAATGTCTTCTCAACCTGTCCATTATTAGCACATGAGCTCACCTTATGCATGCACCATTAAGAAAACAGAAGAGGGACTTCCCTGGTGGCGCAGTGGTTAAGAATCCGCCTGCCAATGCAGGGGCCCTGGTCCAGGAAGATCCCACATGTCGCAGAGCAACTAAGCCCGTGCACCACAACTACTGAGCCTGCGCTCCAGAACCTGCGAGCCACAACTACTGAGCCCGCATGCCACAACTACTTAGCCTGTGCACCACAACTACTGAAGCCTGCGCGCCTAGAGCCCGTGCTCCACAACAAGAGAAGCCACCGCAATGAGAAGCCCGTGCACCGCAGCGAAGAGTAGCCCCCGCTCGCTGTAACTAGAGAAAGCCCGCGCGCAGCAACAAAGACCCAACGCGGCCAAAAATAAACAAATAAATATTTTTAAAAAAAGAGAAGAAAATCAGAGAGGAGCTCCCTTATCCACCTTATCCGTCAAACCCACCAGATCTGTTCCCACACTGCCTCCTTTCCTGCTACTCCCTGCTCCTATCAAATTAAATATGACCCCCTCCATGTGGGCTCTGGAACCCCCTCCCCAGTCTCTTTCTACTGAATCATTCCTATCAATGTAAAATCATAGCCTGGCATTTCTTATCTCATTTGAAAAACAAAACAAAACAAAAAAATCAAATAACCTTCTTTGACCTCATGTCCCATTTAGCTACAGCCCCACTTCTCTGTTCTTCTTTGTAGAAAACCTATTTGAATTTTTATTTAATATCTAACAAGTTAATATGACCAAAAGAGAACTCTCGGTAACCCCAATAAAAACCTGTTCCTAACATACTTAATTTGTACTAGGTACTTTTTATTAATTTATTATTTATTGATTTATTTTTGGCTGCACCGGGTCTTAGCTGTGGCACGCGGGATCCTCGTTGGGGCATGCAGACTCCCGGTTGCGGCACGCATGCGGGATCTAGCTCCCCGACCAGGGCTCGAACCTGGGGGCCCCCGCATTGGGAGCACGGAGTCTCACCTGGACCACCAGGGAAGTCCCTACTATGTACTTTTTAACTTGAAGCCATGTAAATGTTTTACAGACTTTAAAATATTAAATTTAATTTTAAAAACCCTAAAAATAGAAAATGGAAACAAATGACCTTAATGTATATCATTATATTAATATTATAATCAATTCTAATCATAAGTATATATTATAATACAATCAAGGTATATTATAATATTCTATCATAGTATATTACGATTGTTTTATAATATATATTAATATATTATATATTATATTATATATGTTATATATTAATATAGCCATACAGAAAAGTTATTATTTCAAAGGACCTTAAAATATATACTTGAACAGTTCAGTCATAGTGGGATATATCATAAAGACAAAAGAACGGCAAAGAAATCAAACCTCATTCATCATTTTTTTTTTTTTTTGAGTAAGACAATATTGGTATTGTCTTTTGAAATTCTTTTATGTACTTTGTAGGATAAAGTAAATATTTAGAAACCAAGATTTTCAGTCTAAGAGAAAAGAGAATCAAGTCTGAAATAAATTAAGGAAAATCCTGAAACATTGGATATGAATTGGAAATATCAGTATAAAGTCCAGTTGTCCTCACAACAGAAGAGATTTAGTAGCAAAAACAACCCAGTAGCCGCGAGCATCCTGAGAGCCCACGTTTGGTCTTTAAATACCATTTCCTACTAAAAAAGGACCCGGAGGAATGGCTGGCTCCAGGTTTGGAGCAGGAAATAGAGTGGGCCCTCTGGATTCGAGGGTTCCACATCCTTGAATTCAACCAACCGAGGGTTGAAAATATTGGGGGGAAAAAATCCAGAAAGTTCCGAAAAAGCAAAACTGGAATTTGCCACACACCAGTTTATATTTACATAGCATTTACATTGTATTAGGTATTATTATAAGTAATCTAGAGATGAGTTAAAGTATGGGGTGGAGGGAATGTATGTAGATTTTATGCAAATACTACACCATTTTATATAAGAGACTTGAGCACTCCCGGATTTGGGTGTCCTGGAGGATCCTGGAACCAATCCTCCGCAGATACCGAGGGACGACAGTATACAAAACGAGTGTGGGACAGGCTATTGTGCCAGAAAACAAGAATGCTTTCTTTCAAAGACTAAATGAAGTCTCGTCAAAAGGACACAGTAGCCATACTGAAGAGAATTCCACCGACTAAAATTAAGATAATACGAGTATCAAAAGGAACAATGATTGCAACTGACTGACGAGTACTGAATATTTTTTTAAATCCATGATTTCACAACGATACTACAAAAAGAGGAAGCAAAACAAGTAAGCGTGATCATTGAAGGCAACTATCACATCAACTCATTATTCTGGAAAGTGGTAATTAAAGGAAAGGGAAAAAGTATTTATTCTGCCTTTCCTTAAGGAACTGTATTTCAGCGTAATCAACTAGCTCCAGTTAAAGAGGGAAAGTTCTCCCTTATAGAAAAATCCCAGCTAATAATTGCAGAAGGCATGATAGAACTTGGAAATCACCATTTCCTGAGAGTTGAAATGAAAGAATTGATTCAGGCAACAAACATCAATGGATGCTCAAACCATTACGGAAAATGTTGTTGCAGAACTGAATATTCACAGCCAAAGTGTCACCCCACAAGTTAACCTACGGTCGTGAAAGGAAGACAGCAAGGATGAAAACAGTGGGATCAGGTGGTCACTCCCTTAACTACCGATATGATGTGATATGAAGCACGCAGCCTCGCTTGTATAGTATTCTCACCAAAAATGCGTGACCTAAAGCTTACCAAGTCATTATGTAAGTTCTAGTTCATAGAGAGTCATGGAGACAAAGAAACAACTTACATGACTCCTTGAGGAAGCAATGAGACAATGAGATGGAACATTCTACAAGGCAATTAATCCGGCTTCCTCAATAAACCATGGAAAATAAAGGGAAGGGTAGGAATTCTCTATAGAAAGAGACTCGGGAGACATAATAACCACTGCAATGTGTGGTTCTTGTTTGTATTCCAATTCAAACAAGCTGAGGATAAAGGCATATTTTCAGGATAAGTAGAGAAATTTAAGAGATAATTGTTCAATATGGTGTGTGTGATAAATAGTATTGTGATTATGTAAGAAAGTGTCCTTATATCAGAAAACGGTCTTTCTTTCTTTCTTTTTTTTTTTTTTTTTCAGAAATGCATACAGAATTACTTCGGGGTAAAATATCATGGGGCTTCCCTGGTGGCGCAGTGGTTGAGAGTCTGCCTGCCGATGCAGGGGACGCGGGCTCGTGCCCTGGTCTGGGAAGATCCCACAAGCCACGGAGCGGCTGGGCCCGTGAGCCATGGCCGCTGAGCCTGCGCATCCGGAGCCTGTGCTCCGCAACGGGAGAGGCCACAACAGTGAGAGGCCCGCGTACCGCAAAAAAAAAAAAAAATCATGATGTCTATAATTTTGTATCACAACACTTCAGTGAAAAATATGTAAGTCAAATATGGCAAAATATTAATAATTGTTAAATCTAAGTAGTGGGTATATGGAGATTCATTACATTATTCTGCTTTCCTGCATGGTTAATTTTCTTCATAATAAAAAAGGTCATAAAACACCCCTATCCCTCTCCAATCCTATTGCATCTCACTGAATGGCTTCCCCATACATCTGGTTGCTGAAAACAAAATCCTCAGTGTGGTCGTGGATGACTCTCACTTCCTCATACTTCCACCTCTGATCCATCAGCATTTACACTCTCGAGGATTTTTTAAGCATCTACTATGTGCCAGGCACTAACATCCCCCATGGGCCTAGATGCCTAGGGGGAAAGAGAGCAAATGCTCAGGACCAAAAGTCTGAGGTCATTGACCCCATCAGTTTCTTCTCAATCTGCCATCTCCCTTCCCCCTTACCTCTCTGACTCCACCACCGCCTACCTTCTTCTCACACACATGCTGCAGCCATGCTGGCCTCCATCCTTCCTTGAACATACTGGGTAAGGTCCCCCAAGGGCAGAGCTGTGCTTTAACTGTTCCCTCTTTTTCATTCTTTTGCCATATTTCTGCATGGTTCACCCTCTCATTTCTTCCAAGACATCAGACATCACCTCTACAAGGCCTTCCAACCACCCTGTTTGAAATTGCAACACCTCATCCTCAGCACTTCTAACCCCCTTTCCCTGCTCGCCTTTTTCCTAGGCACTTCCCACCATGCTGTATACTTGATTTGCTGATTGCATTTATTTGTCTCTCTCCCCCAGCTAGAATGCAAGGTTCATGAACCCATGGACTTGGCTGTTGTTTTCACTGTTGCACCCTAGGCCAACAGTGTCTGGGATATCATAGATGCTCAGTACATATTTGATGAATGAATCCTTACAACCACGCTGTAAAGTGGGTTTCATTCTCCTTCATTTCATAGGTTCAGAGAGGAGAGGTGACTTGCCCAAGATCACACAGCAAACACGTGGCAGTACAGGTTCACGGCCTGTCCTCACATAGGAGCTTCCCATTCCCCCAGGAAGTCAGACAGATCAAGGCTTGAATTCTGGCTCTGCCCTGCCTGGCCATGTCTTTACTTCCTGGCTGTCTTTTCCCTCCCAGGCTTTCGTCTGCCTCATCGCTACCTAAATGGGAGGACTGAATGAGGTGATGCAACAGGGAGCGTGGCTCACGGGAGACTCTCAGGGAGCCCGAGACTCTACCGCCCTCCCTGGGGGGCCGGGCCCACCTTGACCTGGGCGTAGAAGCTGCCCAGGCTGCAACAGACACGGCACTCGAGCATGGTGTCATCGTTGTTGTGGGCATAGCGCAGGGCCTTCTCGAAGCTCTCCAGGGCCTTCTGGAAGAGGCTGAGGCCCAGGAAGGCGTTGCCCATGCTCAGGCTGACCTGGCCTCCGAGCTGGGTGGCTGCCCGGGTGCCGGGCAGGCCGAGGCAGGTCTTGCAGTAGGAGATGGTCTTGTGAAACTCGCACAGCTTCTCGTTGCTGCGCGCCAGGTTCAGGTAGCTCTCCAGGAGGAAGTCGGCATCCTCCAGCTCCCGAGCCGTGTCGATCTGTACCACAGCAAACTGCCCGCCAGGGTGGCAGGCCGGGAGCGTCAGCCTGGACCCTGAGCCTGGGACCCGAGCCTCCGTCCCTCCAAGCCTCACAGCCCAAAGCCTCAGGCCCAGAGCGTCCACCCCCGGCCTCAGATGCGCTCCCTGCTCCCCAGTCCCAGAAGCCCCAGAAGCTGCAGCCCAGGAGCCTCCACCTCCCAAACCCAGACCCACAGCTTCCACCTCTCCATCCTGAGCCTAGGTCTGCAGTCTCCACCACCCACCCATCCGCAGCCTCAAACCTGGAGCCAGCGCCCCCTAGGCTCATACTCAGAACCCCAAACAGGAAGGCTGGAACCTCGACTCTGAGACCTGGCCTTCAGCTCCCCGAACCCTGAGGCTGAGAACCTCAGTCTCAGAGCTTCAGACACCAGAGTTCAAGGCCACAGGTCCAAATCCAAAGCCAAGACCCAGTGGATTCAGAGCCTCAGGCCCCAGCCACTAGCCTGTGGGATACAGGGGAGCCTGAGGAGGCGGGAGGGGGGCTGGGAGGCCTGGGAGAAATCTCGCCCCAGCCCCGCCCTCCCAGCCCGGCCGTGGCGCTCCCACCTTCAGCATCTCCTTATAGCGGCCCATCTCCGAGTGGGCCGTGACCAGGCAGCCCAGCACGCGGAAACGCCCCACGAGGTCCGAGCTCTTCTCCAGCACCTTCGTCCACACCTGCAGCGCCTTCTCTGTCTGGTTAGACTGGTACAGCTGGAGCCCCTTCGCGATCTGCTGCTTCGTCTGGTCCTGCCCCATCCTCCCAGCGCCGTGAGCCCCCTCCAGAGAGACCCTGGTGGCTCCGTGCCTCTAGACACTCATGGAGGGGGCCGCAGAGCGCCAGCTGCCCACCGAGCCCCCAGAAGGAGCAGGGCCTGGATGGAGAGCCGGCGCCACCCTGCGAACAAAGCTGGTCGTCGCTGTCCGCAGCTGTCCCTGCCAGTTGGGGCCACGTGGCCGCCAAGGAATGTCAGCCACAAGGTCACGCGGGGCCTCTGCCACACCCACCCCCGAGCTGGGAGGAAGGTGCCTGCCCCCCCAGGCATCCCCTTGGGCGTCTCTTCAGCACCTCTGACACTGGCCCTGAGCCTCCTGGCTGGGCAGGCCCTCCCCGCAGCCTCGCCAAGGAGCCGCCCCCAGGGGTGGGCTGAGAGCTGGAAGAAGCAGGGATGAGGCTGGGGCCTCTCCCCATCACAACCTTCCCCCCAGACCCACCGACCCCAGGCTCTGTTCCTGTGAGTCACTGGGCGCCGAGGTCCCTTACCCGTGCACGTGCCCACACCATCCCAACGTGTCCTAACTCACAGTCCGACCCCAGCCACAAGTCGTTCACCTCTCTGGGCCTCAGTTTCCTCATCTGTAAGTTGAGGCTGCAATAGGCTAACAAGTCCTAACCCACAGGCTTGCTATGAGCCCCACAGTGGGGTGGGTAACAGCGTGGACCCTGGAGCCAGGCTGCCAGGGTCTGAATTCTGACTCCGCCGTTTATTATCTGCATGGGCAGCGTGACTTTGGGCGGGAGAATAATGGTTCCTACTTTACTGGATTTTTTTTTTTTTTTAAGATTTCTTTCTTTTTGATGTGGACCATTCTTTAAAGTCTTTATTGAATTTGTTACAATATTGTTTCTGTTTTATGTTTTGGCTTTTTGCCCACGAGCCATGTGGGACCTTAGCTCTCTGACCAGGGATCGAACCCATACCCCCTGCATTGGAAGGCGAAGTCTTAACCACTGGACTGCAGGGAAGTCCCTTTACTGGTCTGCTGGAACTAAATGACTTAGTAATTGACAAGGACTTAGAACAGTGCCTGCCTGACACACAGGAAACACTATGTGACAATAAGCAAGAGGTTATCTAGAGCTGCGTCCGTATGCTCCATGGCAAACTGCCCATGAGGAACAGAAGTTGCCCTTTGAAGGTTTAAAAGATACCCAATTCCAATCCCAGTCCCAGTTTGAAAGGGTCCCTTACAATGAGTTTAAATGCCAGACACAGTGGAGAAGGGCAAAGTCTTGTATAGGGAGCAGACCAGTGAAGTACTGGGGCTCATGGGGTTGAGAGAGGCTCCTGCCATCTCCACCAGCTCGACTCACCCCATCTTTCTCTTCCCTCTCTGCAAACCAGACTCCTTCTTGCCCCAGGGCAAATTTGTCCTTTCAGAGTGGACACTGGCTTTTAGTATACAAGCATATCGTGTTTTATTGCACTTTGCAGATATTTTGTTTTTCACAAATTGAAGATTTGTGGCAAACCAGCGTCGAGCAAGTCTATCGGCACCGTTTTTCCAACAACGTATGCTCACTTCTTGTCTCTGTGTCATATTTTGGCGATTCTCTTTTGGCAATTCTCATAATATGTCAAGCTCTTTATTATTATGTTTCTTATGGTGAGGTGTAATCAGTGATCTTCGATGTAACTACTATGACTCACTGAAGGCTCAGAGGATGGTTAGCATTTTTAGCAATAAAAGATTTTTTAGTTTAGGTCTGAACATTGTGTTTTTAGACATAATGCTATTGCACACTTAATAGACTACAATATAGCACAGACGTAACTTTTATATGCACTGGGAAACCAAAAACTTCATGTGACTTGCTTTATTGTGATGTTCGCTTTACTGTGGTGGTCCCGGACCAAACCTGCCGTATTTTCGAGGTGTGCCTGTATTCACAAATTTGTGCATTGATCAGCACAAATTTCTAATATCAGAACATTTTCATCACCCTGAAAAGAAGTCCTGTGCTCATTAGCAGTCACCCCCCATTCCTTCGTGTTATGGGGTGCTAAATTGTGCCCCCGTTCATATGTTGGTGTTGATATGTAGACCGCACCCCCCAACCTCGGAATGTGCCTTATTGGAGACACCACCTTTTTTTTGGCTGTGCCACCCGGCTTGTGGGATTTTAGTTCCCTGACCAGGGATCGAACCCGGGCCCTCTGCAGTGAGAGCACGGAGTCCTAACCACTGGACCGCCAGGGAATTTCCTGGAGACACCATCTCTAAAAAGGTAAAATGAGGTCATTAGAGGGGGCCCTGATCCAATATGACTAGTGTCATAAGAAGAGATCAGGACATAGACACACAGAGGAGGAAAAAGAGGGTCATCAACGAGCCAAGGAGAGAGGCCTCAGAATGAAACCCACCCTTTTAACACCTTGATCTCTGACTTCCGGCCTCCAGAACTGTGAGAAAATAAGTTTCTATTGTTTAAGCCCTCCAGTCTGTTGCACAGTGTTACGGTAGCCTGAGCAAACGAATACAACCTCTGCAACCACAATCTACTTTCTATGGACTTGTCTATTCTGGACATTTCATATAAATGGAATCATACAACATATGGCCTTTTGTGACTGGCTTCTTTCACTCAGCATAATGTTTTTAAGGTTCATCTATATTGTAGCGTGAATCAGAACTTCATTCCTTTTTATGGCTGAATAGTATTCATTGTACTATTCATTGAATAGTATTCAATACACCATTTTGTTTATCCATTCATTAGTCAATGGACATCTGGGTTGTTTCCCTTTTTGGTTATTATGAATAAGGATGCTATAAACATTACAAGTTTTCACGTGGACACATGTTTTCATATGTCTTGGGTATATACCTAGGAGTGGAATTGCTGGGTCATAGGTAACTCTGTGTTCAACTTGTGAGGAACTGCCAACCTGTTTGCCCCAGGGCCTTTGCCCCTCGTGGTCCCTACCCTGACGTTCTGCCCAGTGAAGTCCTAGTTGAGGTGGATCAGCTTATTATTACACTCATAGAGAATTACATTCCATTCTGATACAAGATTTACCATATTCATTAATGAGGTTATTGGCTTAGTGTCTGTTTCCCCCACTCAGATGTGTGGGCAGGGACTTCATCTCATTCATCACTGACTATGTCTCCAGAGCAAGACCTGGCACACAGCGGCCACTCAATAAATATGTTAAATTAATGGGGGAAAAAAGGGGAGAAGTGAAAGTTTAATTTTGAAATTTAAAGCAACCGCTCCAGGCTTACAGCCGATCTGCCATGTCTGCCTCGGCCTGGGGAAAATGAGTAGAGGCAGAGATGACTTCCTGTTTACTGCGAGCAAAATGGGTCCAGAGTGGGGCAATCTGGGAGTGGGGCGGGGGTGCATGCTCAGCATAGGTCGAGGGGATGGAGGAGGGGCCCTTGGGACTCGACAAGGATACCGGGACGCCCCAGGGGAAGTGCTCTTGAACCGGGACCACAGGAAGCTGGGAAAGCGGGGGAGAGTCGGGGAGCCACTGGCACAGGAGAGTTGGCTGGGATCTTCCTCTCAGCTGGGAAGGTGGGTCCTGGGTTGAAGTTAACCTCCAGAGGGGAAGGAAGCTGGGCACACAGGGCAAGTGCTGAAGAGCCAGCAGATTCTCTCCCATTTGTAGACCAGATATAGTCCAGCCACGAGTTCGAGTCGAGTCTTTGACAGGAGGGAAGGGAGGTGGGCAGTTTGCCTCAGCATCCCAAAGGAATCTGGAACCACAGCCTCACGGTACCTGGGAACGCGAATGATTGCAAAACTCAAAAGCTTGACAGTTTCCTCTGCCCCAGAGTCAGCAATTTGCTGACCACTGCACACAGTTAGGTCAAGGTCATGCTCCTTTAGGGCAAGGGTGTGGTCTTTGTACCACCAGCACCTGCACAGCCCCTGGCAAAGTGAGAGGAAACCAACAGAAGTGTAACAACTAACATTTTCTAAGCTGAGCATTTCTTCCGGTTTACAGATAACTGGGAGACACACAGAGGTAAAGCGACCTGCCCAAGAACACACTGCGACCTAGAGACAGAGCAGGGACTGAACCCAAGCAGTGTGACTCTAGTGGTCCTACTCTCAACCATGATACTGTCCCGGAAAAGAGGAGAGGGAGAAAAGTGAAGGGGAACTGGACAGCTGTCTTCAGGAATCATAGTGATTTTCATCGGACACACCCAAGCCCACTGGGAATGCTGTCCAAGGCTCTGGCCTGGGTGAGCAGAAGAAATGTATACAAAGAAGGCTAAGGAAAAGGTGAACGGAATCAGGCCTTGCTCACCGAAGCCCAGCAATGAAGGCTGACAAAAGGCCCCCAGAACCGGGAGGGCGAGTCACAAAATGAGTCTCTTCTGGACCACTTAACCTCACAGGGCGACGGGACAGCAGGAGCCTGGGGGCTTGTTCCAAGTGCCCGCTGTGTCAGGTACCAGCTACGCGGCCTGGTACACTTCAGATTCCCGTTTTATAATCGAAAGTAGAAAATGAAGTTTGGGCCTGAAGCAGGGCTCACAATCTGGCATTCAAGGGCTGAAGATTTCCACGTTGGTTGGCTACACTTGTTATCTGGGAGATTTCATATAAGAATCAGCATTTCCTGCTTCTGTTGAAGACTGGAAGCTCAGGCAATCCCCGGGCCCATGAGTCTGCATGTCAACCAGTCAAGTGGTTGGTGTCTGGTCTCAAGAGACCAAGAATGTCTCTCGTTCGCCCACAGTCCCCACCTCTTGCTATTCTTGCCTTGACACTGAGCCAACTGTCACTTGTCATCTTAGATCGGCCTCCTTTCACAGGCTTGCCTCCCCTGCTTGGCCCCTGCAGGCCCCTGCATTTATAGCCCCTGCACAACAAATGTAACTGGAGGGGACAGTCCCAGGCCCCTTCTGCCACGATTAGCGGGATCCTTGGGATATCTGTCCCTCTCGACAAATTCATTTTCCTAGTTGTAAATGGAGCTTTACCTTTCTGTCAAAATTTCTGTGAAAACCAAATGAGACGATAAAGTAAGAACTTGCCTTGAAAACAAGATGTTGCACTAATGCCCCTCTAATGGACCTCCTGAACCTTCCTTGAATTGGCTCTTACAGTTTATAATAGTGAAAAATCTAGAAATAACCTGTGTCCAATAGGACAGTCGTTTAGAAACCATGAAATGCTAGGTAGTCTCTAAAAGTGAAAATGGTAAGATTCCAGTGTACATGTCCAGATGGAAGGGTGCCTGTGACAAAGTAACTGAAAAAAAATGCAAACATTCTGTACATTAAGGCATGATCTCATTTTTATTAGCAAACATCATTATATGTGTACATATTTTTGTATATAGAGAGAAATTCTGGAAGTGTACTCCCCCATCTGTTTGACAGTTATCAATGGGCTATGGGATGGGGAAACGCTCACTGTTAACTCTGATGTACTTAGGGTCGTTAGCGACTTGAATGAGCATGTCTGCCAAGGGTGGCAGTGTGCTAAACGTTGGAGACACTCTCTCATCTTCCCAGCCCTGCTGGGTGGGTGTTTTCATTTCCATTTGGCAGGTGAGGAATCTGAGGCTGAATCAAGTCACCTGCCCAAGGTCACACAGCTGCTATTATAATCAGATTAAGACTCCTAAACACAAGCTTTTTCCACCACATGCTAAGTCCTCGTCTGTAACATTGTGTTTTGGAAAAAAAACACCCTCAAACCTTAAAATAACTTAAAAAAATAAAAGCCATTGTGTCATGTAAACCCCAGGCTCTGGGCACTCTCCACTTCAGGAATGACCAGGCTGGTGGCACTCTCAGGGCTGGAGGACCACACGTAGGTTCCCCTCCACCAATTTCCTCACGGGGCAGGAAGCTGTATTAGCAGAATTCTTGTAAAGTGGCTCTAACGGACTCGGCCATCATTTGCTTCACAGCCACTGAGGGCCTACAGAGAATCTGGGTACTGGCTGGTAGCTAGTAATCTATAAACAGGTGTGAAAATAAGTTATTCCCTTTCTTTCTGGAGTGGATGGAAATTTCTAAATAAAACTCGAACGTAATGTAGTTGGGGAAAAAAGCATGTCCGGAAGCTCTTGGACAAAAGCAACTGTCATCTTTTGATATTTATTTGTTCATTTACTCACTCATTAAACGTCTCCTTGATGATTATTATCTACCAGCCCCTAAGGCTCCTGTGAAGAACAATACTTACATGGCCCCGCCTTCATGAAGCTCCACTCTAAAGGTGGAATTTAAACCAGGGCCCCCAAGGTCCACCATTCACTCCCAGAGGAATATGCTCTGCAGGAGTCAGGGTGACCTGGGTTAAAATCCAACTCTCTGGGCTTCCTGGTGGCGCAGTGGTTGGGGGTCCGCCTGCCGATGCAAGGGACACGGGTTCGTGCCCTGGTCCGGGAGGATCCCACATGCCACGGAGCGGCTGGGCCCGTGAGCCATGGCCGCTGAGCCTGCGTGTCCGGAGCCTGTGCTCCGCAACAGGAGAGGCCACAGCAGTGAGAGGCCCGCGTACCACAAAAAACCCCCACTAAAAACCAAAAAAACCCACACCAGACCTGGATGCTTTAAGTGGGTAAATTGTATAGTGTGTGAATTATACCTCAACCAGACAGTATAAAAACACCCAAAACTTCAGGAGGCCTCAGGTCACTGGGACCCTGCCTGGGGGGATGGGGGTGTGGGGAGGGAAGCAGGGCCAAGGTCCTATAGACTTGGCTGCAGGAGTGTCGGGACAGCCGTTGCCGGCTGAAATGTGTTCATTTCCCCATCCCAAGATCTGACTTTGATTAAAAAGAACAACAGTCCTCTCAACAGCTGGACCCTTTACCAGTAAAGAGAAAGCCAATGTATGCAGAAGAAATTAAACACCAGATGGTGGTGGGGGCGGGGGGGGGTTAGAAAGGACTCCCCAGAGAGAAGGAAAGAGCTTGAAAAAGGCAGAAGGTGCAAAAAAAAGCCATCTATGATCCCTCCTGGAAGGACAATGTTATCAGACATTAGTTTGACATTCCCAGAGGTGAAGGAACAAACTTGCTCTTTCATTTCCTTCCTGATGGCTTTTCTTCATCAGGGACTGAGATGCTCAGGTGAGCACAGCATGTAAAGTACCTGGGAGAGTTAGGGAGGCCATGTACTGACCGGGAAAGCCAGTAAGCCGGGAACCAGGAGTGTGGCAATTAGGTGCCTAAGGAATCTATTCAAAGATAAAAGGTGACTGCATGTGGGTTTTTAGAAGAAATAGTTTAAGACACAGATATATGATTATAAAGATGCACAAGTCTAAATTCTGAGGTTAAAAATAGTACCTTTGGCATAGTCCCTTTTTTTGGTAAATTTTAAAGAGAAACAACAGCCTTTAAGTATGATGTTAAACTGGAAGATATTCAAATTATACTTAACATCCTTTTTTTTTTTTTTCTGGCCGCACCACACAGCATGTGGGATTTTAGCTCCCTGACCAGGGATCGAGCCTGCGTCCCTGGCACTGGAAGCGCACAGTCTTAACCGCTGGACCCCCAGGGAAGTCCTCATTCTATTTTTATATCAAGTTCTATCTCAGGAATACAGGAGTCCTAAGACGAAGATCTACCACCTCAATCGTGAGCTACAGAACATCTGTGCTAAGTGGGAGACAATCTCTGGTTCAACCACCCTCTACTCACAGAGGAAACAGGTACGGGAAGGGAGTCCATGGGGAAGCCCCTGACTCTCCACCCTGACCCAATTCCCCAAAGTGTGAAACAGATCTCTTTGAGAAGCCACCCCATGGACATTTTATACATACTGGTTATGCAGCTTAATGTGTATTTTATTTTATTTTGGCTGCACCGCTAGGCATGCAGGATCTTAGTTCCCCAACCAGGGATCGAACCCGTGCCCCCTGCAGTGGAAGCGTGGAGTCTTAACCACTGGACTGTCAGGGAACTCCCTTAATGTGTATTTTATTTTACATTTTTAAAATGTTTATTTATTTATCTTTGGCTGAGTTGGGTCTTCGTTGCTGTGCATGGGATTTCTCTAGCTGCAGTGAGCAGCGTCTACTCTTCGTTGTGGTGCGTGGGCTTCTCATTGTGGTGGCTTCTCTTGTTGCAGAGCACGGGCTCTAGGCATGTGGGCTTCACTAGTTGTGGCACGCGGGCTCAGTAGTTGTGGCACACGGGCCCAGTTGCTCCGCGGGCATGTGGGATCTTCCCAGACCAGGGCTCGAACCTGTGTCCCCCGCATTGGCAGGCGGATTCTAAACCACTGTGCCACCAGGGAAGCCCCAATGTGTATTTTTAAATAATGTGTATTTTACAATTAGGACACCAAACTTGTAACTTCACAAATACTAATGGTCAGAATGAGGTGAAATTATAAAAGGTGGATTTCAAGTTGATTTAAAATATTAGGTGGTGATGGTTGTATAACACCGAATGTACTAAATGTCACTGAACTGTTTACTTAAAAATGGTTAAAATAGAAAATTGCTATATTTATTTTTACCACAATGCAAAAAAAATAAACACGAGGTAAAGAACAGCTTCGGTGGCAACAGATCTAGGAAAGAACTGTGTGGCAGGAGTGACGTTTAAGAAGCACTCCAGTCCTCACGGGAAGTGGCACCTTGCAGGAGCACTATAACAACTTGGAGCACTGAGTTACCCCTTTAGCACCGAGACAGTCACTCTGAGGACAAAGCTGAAACGATGCACCACCGAGGGAGCCACAGAGTTGTAGGCTCCCTTCCCTAGAGCCTAGAGGACAGCATGCAAACCGTGTGTGATGAGACTGTGTAGGTTAACTAAAGCACACTGATTTGCTTTTACGGAGTTACTTCTCCTTGGGAGTAGCTAAGAGAAAGGGCTTGGAAGTCAGGCAGACCTGGTTTGACTCTCAGTGCACACCACTTTCCAGGAGCAACCCAATTTCTTTTTAGTTTGATCCCAGTCTTATTTTTAAAATGTGTGTAGGAAAAAGACTTAATGAAATCTAATAGTAACTTTGGACACAGGGGAACAAGGTCGTGAGGGAAGGAGGTCTTGGTGTGCTGCCGTCATTTCTTCTGTCTTCAGTCTCTGCGCCTGGGATAGAGCATCTGGAGGTTCACAACCTCTGTGGTCCGTAGGAGCCACTAAGAGGAGAGTCCAGGGAAGAATTTGCCATTTTCAGTGGAAGACAAGTGGCGGTTACTGGCTATGATGATTTTGTACTTTGGATCTCGATTTACTGCCCCTTTCTTTATAGTAAGACACCAACTGCTTAAAAAATAATCCATGAGGGAATTCCCTGGCAGTCCAGTGGTTAGGACTCCGCGCTTTCACTGCCGAGGGCCTGGGGCTCAATCCCTGGTGCGGGGACTAAGATCCCACAAGCCCTTGGGTGGGGGGGGTGGGGATGGGGGGCGGGGAATCCATGAGACAGATATGAAGAGGAGCATTTTAAGAGGTGCACTCTCTTTGAAAAAAGGATCAAACTGTTGAACTCAACATACTAGATACGTTTGTAAATAAACTTATGGCATAAAAAAACAGTAACTTTAGTTATTTTTTTGGGGGGGATTGTTTTTTAAACAACCCGATTTTTTTTTTCAAATAAAGTATTTTTATTATTTTTATTTATTTGGCCATGCCATGCAGCATGCAGGTTATTATCTGAGTTCCCTGACCAGAGGGGTCAAACCGTACCCCCTGCAGTGGAAGCACGGAGTCTTAACCACTGGACCACCACGGGATTCCACAACCCAATTTCTTTTAACCTCAGTTTGCTCATCTGCTAAATGGGGATGAAAACCGTAGCTCCCTCCCAGGGGCGTTATAAAGACTAGAGCATATAATGTGTATCGAGTGTTTCCCACAGCACTAGGATGGTGGTGAACAGTCAATGAACATTAGCTAGGACAATTACTGCATAAACATTTCATGGGCTAGTACCCAGTACAACCCCCACTGGGAAATGCTACTCCAGACACACCCCACACAGAGCGACTCTGATGAGAAGGTTGAGGCCTGGCCCACCCACAGGCCATTGCTGGTTGCATGCCCCTAGACAGGCACCAGCTTCACAAAGACTCGCCTCCCGGAGGATGAGGATGGCAGTGGCAGGTAAGGAGCAGACAAACTTATAATTCAGCCAGAGGGCCTGGGACTCCTGGCCCAGGGGCTGACTGAATCTGCAGTTCACAGAGGTTTGAGGAGGCCCAAGTATGGGCCTCACTCAGAGAGTGACCTAGAATTACTGAGTTGTAAACCCAAGAAATCTTAGAAATGCCCTTCTGTGACCCTGTTCTGAGGTCCAAATGAGGGGAAAGGAGCTGCAGCACTTTGGTCTGGAGTCCTGAAGACCTAGAGAGGAAGAGCCCCAAGCTCTGGGCCTCAGTGCTCGCTGGCTGCCTCCCCAGGTGCAGGAACTCCACAGCAGGAAGGGACGTGCACTCACAGGTCTGGGCTAGCTCTGCAAGGTGGCAGCCACTACTGGCAGCAGAAGCACAAAAATGAAGGCTGCCAAAAAACTTTAAAGCGCCTCCCTATTAGCGGGGATGCTGAGAAGAATGCAGGATGATAGAGAAGGCAGTTTTCTGGAAGAAATTCTCTTTCGGGAGCCTGGGGTGGCCCCACTGCATGTTAACAGGTAATTCCGGAGTGCCCACCCCTTCCTCAGGCGTGCCGCCGACTCCTCCAGCCCCCGGCTGCCACCTACCCCAACAATCAGTAACTCTGAAGACAACGTCAGTTCTTCTCAAACAGTTTAATAGCAAATAAACAAAGGAAGGTACCACACTTGGCAGATACAAAATGACTTTTTGTCCGTGTGTCTGTGCAATTAAAACAGATTTAGGTTCCCCATTGGGACAAAAGGAAAAACACACAGAAAAGGAAGGAGATTCCTTTTAGACACATACTCCCTTGCTCGAAACTGGTAACAATTTTTTTTCTTTTTTAATCCACTACACAAACTCTGTGATCAGGTCAGAAAAGCGACAAGGGCTCTTCTTGCCTTTTTTTTAAAACCATTAAAGTAAAATTCATAATTTTCTACATAGTACAACACAAGTTCACACAAAAAAGACATTTTCTTTTGCAAATCAAAACAGGAAAGAAAGGAAAAGCTCAAACAAGGTAAAGAAAAAGCATTTCTACGGCTGAATCACGACTTTGAGTTGATTGAATCCCATTGTTGCTGCAGAACAGACTGTGCGTTTGGTCATAGTGGCAATTTTTTTCTCTTCACATTGTGAAATCACTTTACATTGTTTTCTAGTAGAAAAGGCAAAAAACTGTACAAAACCCCTAGTGTTAAATACAACGTTTGTACCAATAAAAAACTCACACAGGTTTGTCTCCAAAATGTAAAGTTTCTTTTTTTTTTTTCTTTTTAAATTATTCACAAAAAGCAGCTGGAAATCAGAAAGGCAGCTGCCGCTCCAGGGTCTCAAATCCATTAAAACCACCACAGAACAATTAAAACAATCAGAGAGAAAAGGAAAAGGAAACAACGTCCAACGTTTGGCATTTGGTTTTATCCACAGGTTTTCCCAGAGCTCCTCTTGGAATTGAAAGCAAAATATATTGGCAAACATGGGTTCTGAATACACAGGAAGGGGAGCCTCAGCGCCTTCTGCCAAGAGAGGCAGCTCTGTGCAGTCAGACTGTGGGGTGCACGGCAGTCTCGCTCAGGCTGGGGTTCCTGGCCTCTTTCCATCCAATCACCCCTTCGAAGAAATTAAGCAGCCTACCATACACTGGGTCTCCACCTGGCCGCCCTTCCCTTCTAGTAAGAGTGGCTTCAAGCATAATTAATACTAGGCAACCTGCCAGGTCCCAGAGCAGAAACTCTGCCGAGATCCCTTCCTTTATCAACTCCAGCATGGATGATGCTAACAGTGCTTCTACCTTCCCACCCCCCTCCCCCCAGTCCCTTGGCTACCCCTCTCCATCCTTCCCTGGAAATCCTACTTCGCAGCTCTCTCACCCACCAGCAGCTTAGGCCTGGGTGGGATCTATCCCAAACTCCTCCCTCTGCAACCTCGTACCTCCACAGATCCATCATGTGACCTCTCATCTCCTCTGACCTCTCCCTCTGCCCTTCACATTCTTACTCAAGTCCCTAAGACCCTGAGGCTGGATGGTGCCACAAGAGAGGAGGGCAAGTTCCCCTCGGGGAACCAAGGAACTGGCTTGCCTGGCACCCAGGGACAGTAGCTATTTGGCTCTTCACCCAATTAAAAAAAAACAAAACAAAACAAAAACAAAAACAAAACCAAACCCGCCCTAACCCCCACCCCACTAGCTGAGCAAGAGCCGAGCTGCAGTGAGGAGCCAGTGTGGGGTGGCTGGTGCCCAGGGCTGTAAACAGTGTGAAGACTGTAGTATTGTGCTTGTCACCTAGGAGAAGCGCTGCAGATGTACTGCCACTTCGGGCGCAGACGGCCTCCTGCTAGTGGCTAAGAGCGCACTCCTTCTTCGGCGCTGAGGGTGCTTACTAGCCTCTCGCCCACCCACAGCCGCCTTCTGAGTTCTACCTCTGCCCCTGTGCCTCTCTGGACCCCCTTCCCACCCGCCTCTGAGCAGAGCAACCGGCCTCCTGAAGGCCCCGCCGAGACCCGGAGGCCATATGAGGTGACAGTCTAAGTGCACAGGCAAACGCTCTAAGGGCAATAGAGGAGAAAGTTGCCACTTC
The DNA here is from genome assembly GCF_949774975.1 of Lagenorhynchus albirostris. NCBI lineage: Eukaryota > Metazoa > Chordata > Mammalia > Artiodactyla > Delphinidae > Lagenorhynchus > Lagenorhynchus albirostris. The sequence continues at coordinate 12,886,278 of NC_083103.1, read as the reverse complement.
AAAATAAAAATAATACAATCTTGGAAAAAAAAAATTAACCCCACATCAATTTAAAACAGCTTCTTTGAAACCCTTTTAAATCGGTCAGTTTCTGCACAAACTATAGAAAACAGAGAAGTGAAGGTGATATATACGAAGGTGTGAAGAAACAGCAGGAAACATGCAAAACTTGTTTTTTCTGGGCATAATCTTAGTAGGAAAGGAAAAAATTCAAAACAAAAACACAAAAACAATACAAAAACAAAAAAATCAAAGCATCACATTTTGCTGTGGAGACTGTGGGAAGAAGCATGGAGGTGGGCACAGCAGGGCTGAGGGGAAGGGGCCAGAGGGCTCTGCAGACTCCCCGCAGGGTTGCTCCAGGGAAGAACCACACAAGAAAAAGGGCTGGCTGAGGCCCAAACTGCAGCCGGTGGTCAAAAAGGAAAAAGAGTTCAGGTGTTTTCTGCAGTTGAGAACTCAGAAAAACAAAAATGGGAACACATGCGGTCTCCTCAAGCCCCACAAACTATATCAGCAAAATGTGCTCAGGAGCCTCAAAGGTTTTAGTGACATCTTTTATTTCATTGTTTACTTCAAAGTTGTCTTTAAAACTAAGCACACAGAGAAACAAAGCCTAGAAACAGACTGGCTGTGTGTTCACAGAAATACAAACACCACGCGGTATGTGCTAGTAGGGCTGCTCTGAAGACAATTACAAAGAATTGGAATCACAAAATCAAGTGGTTATCTTATGAAGTTCTAGAAAAATAGATTTTTTTATATTCAAATGCAAGTTTAAATATTTCCCCTTCAGCAGTCGTTCTAGCAAAACCAATTTGGCAGCACAAAAGAAAAAAAAAAGGAAAGAAAAAAGAAAAAACAAAGAAAGAAACAAACATAATAAAAATACACGTCAGCATCAAAGGTCAACACAAGGTCAAAGGTGAGAGTTCAAGCATCAGAGAAGCTGAAGAGACAGGGATTTGGACGATGTACTTGACGCCACATCGACATGCTTTAGGCACAACGATGAACAAACGGCAGGAATCTAGAAAAAAAAACAAACCAGAAAGAGGGAGACCCACTGAGTTACACAGAGCAATACATCCAAACGAAGAGAGAGAGAACAGGAACACTCACTGTTGTACAGCCCTGAAATGAGGAGGCGGGCGGGGCAGGGGCTGGGCAATGACAGGGAACTTTTGCACATGCTAACAATGGACACAGGGAAAAGTCAAAAAAGGACATGGAGGACACCAAGAAAACATCCAACTGCCAGAGATAGAGGGAACCTAAGGCTTGGATTTCCCCAGAAGTGCCCAAACACATCCGAAAAGGTCTCTCCGGTGGAGCAGAGCCTCAGCCTCTCCCTCAACCCCTGGTCAAGACTCAGGGAGAAAGTCAAAGCTGCAGGCTGGGGTGGGGAGAATTCTTTAGGGAAGAGGGCCAGGATTTCTCCTCAATCCTATGCGGATGGCCCTTTGTTCCCGGAAATCCAAGCTCTTAGCTTCCACGCAGGCCCTGGCCACTCATGTTGGACCCAGGAGACAGTGTCTGGCTGCATTCAAGGCAAATCACTTTCATGATGAAACCCAAGTAAGAAACAGAACTACAGCAGAAAACACACTTATACACATGAGACCCCCACACAACAGAAAAGGGCTGCTTAAGACTTGACTGCGAGTCTCCACTCTCCGAGCTGACGCTTTCACACCATGAGACTTGTAGAGAAGCAGCTTCTTCACAAAACCATCTTTGGCCTAGGGAGAGAACTGTGCTCAAGGGCAGCACTGCTGTGGGAATTCGCTGGGCGGGGGACAAGAGAACAGAGGGAAGTGCCTGGGCTCACCAGCTGGCCGCTGTGGCAGCCCAGGGCCCTGCTGAGGTGCACGCTTCTTTTAGAAACAAGAACCCACAAGCAGGTATGAAACCTCAGAGTGTGGTATCAAAGTGGGCTGATTACGCCTTTACCTTTCATGTCAATAGGGAAGGGGTTTCATAAGGTCCCGGAGCCCAGGGCAAATCTGTGTACAAATAATAGTGAACTGGGGGAGGAGGGAGAGAAAGGGAAGAAAGTGGGAAGAAGAGTGGAGTTCTGGGCTTTGGAAAACCCCACAGTGGCCAAGGAGGAAGACAGAACAGGTTAGCGATCACAGCACCGGCAGCACCCTGGGGAGCACAGCTCTCTCCTCCGCCAATTCACAGCATTAACTCCTTCCCCCTCTGGCAGATTAGCTGGGCTGCAAACGGCCACAGAAAGTCAGTAGTTTCAATCATACACAGCACCCTGTGTGTACAACAATCACATTCTGGATTCTACAAAATCCTGGCCTTTTCCAGAGATATAATTTAGGTAATAAATATTCTCCACCCCGGAGCTGTATAAAACTTCTATAAAAATAGAAACGACATTCTTGGTTCCAGCTGGTTGGGATTCAGAACAGCGCCTCCCCAACCTAGCATTTTTTTCTTTTTTTGTTGTCTTTTTTCTTTTTTATTTTTATTTTTTGCATTTATTTAAAAAATCCCATCATGACCCTGGAAGCCTTTGGAACAGTTTTATCCTTGAAACACAGGACACATTTCTCCCAGTGCGTGGAATTCAAGTTTACGTGGTTCAGCTTAAGAAGTACGTTTCATGTTTCTTAGAGGACAACAGACCCAAGTTATCACTATGAGAAGGGAACAGCTGTCCCAGCTTCAATGGGATAATCCAACACCACCAACTACCTGCACAACAGCAAGACAGTCAATCCTTGTCTGTGGCCCAAATGGACAGCATGACAAGGAGAGAGCCCCCATCTGACTTAATAGCAAACCAACCCCTTTAATCTCACCTCTGCTGCTAGGGGTCAGGACTGATGTTTGTGAGGTTTAAGATCCCAGGGACCCAGCCCCTGGCCTTGGCTAAAGATCGTATATTAACAGGGACACCTCTGCCCAGGTACACATTCCCAACAGCGTGTCCCTTCTGGTTCTCCACCCCTGCAGCATTTCTGGGAGCAGAGGCAGAGCCCAGAGGCTGTGTGGGTCACAGGCAAGGGCTGCAGTGAGACCTGTGGGAGGCAGCAGGGAGCTAACTGTAAGCACGAGGACAAAAACGAACACGGTGATGCTGAGGTAAATGAACACTAAATCCATATGGAGGCTGTAAACGTCCTGTTGTCTGCTCTGTCGCCAAGAGCAGAAGATGGGGCTGGAGCGGGCAGAAGAGGGGCCTGCCTCCGTTTTGACACTACATCTGGGACATCTCAACCAAGGAGGCAAACATGGATTTCTTAATCCTTTTAAGCACTGAGTGCTGGCCACTGGCAAACGCAGCACTGGCTTAAAGGGACCTTATGATTCAGGTACACCAAGAAGCAGGCTCCTCCTCCCCCAGCTTGATGGCTTTTGATCACTCTGCTCAGGAGAGGTGCTCCCTTCAACTAGATGCTGTAAGCCCTTCTTGGATCTACCCTCGTGAGAAACCCGTGGCTGGGGATGGAAGAGACATTCCTCGCTGTGGTCAACTATAAAGAAGAGACCAGACAGTGCCTTCCCCAGAGGCCTTCTTTAAATGGACCTGGTAGAAATGGCCACGGTCTAATAGTTTGGTGTTGAAATAAACTAAAAACAATCTCTTTGACCGGCTGCTGCTTCCTAACAGCCACCAGGCAGGAGGGCAGGGCCAATCCAACACCAATGGCTGGCTGGGAAAGCTGGTAATGGGTGATATATCCCTGCTTTTTGCATATGTCAGGCTAATTTAACAGGTGCTTTATTTCCAGAGAATTGTTAGCCCCTTCTTAGGAAAGAGGGGCAGAAATCCCAGACAAGAATCTAAAAAATAGGTGGCAAGAACTCAGTATTTCCACAGAAGGCAGCTATGGAGGAGTTTTAGCCTCCAGCTCCCGGGGCTGCTGGGTGTCAAGTCACTCTCACTCTCCAAAGCCAACCCCACCTCCTCCACCCCCCAAAAGCTCTTGGATGTCAGTTCTCATTTCACCCACTCTCGTGCTCAGGAAGATTCTGGGGGTCAATTTTTTGTTTCACTCAGTCCTCTCTCTTCGGGTAGTTTGGGGCAAATTCTGATCTTCTTTTTTAATGTTTCTCCATTCCCCCTCCTCCCCCAGGGCAGTTTGATGTTGGTCCTTCTCAACACACTGGTTACAAACACAGCAAACTTTTAAATAAAGAAAAAAAACTCAGGATATGGCACCTAAACTCCAAAGTAAAACACTGGAAACCAAAGCACAAACTTGTCCTCTGTACGAAGCGAAATTCCCACAGAAGGCAGTAGCCGAGTCTTCAGGGCAAGCTGTGCCTGCGAGAGTGGCAGGGATCAGGGTCCAGGGCTGTCAACACACAGCCTTAGGGCTTCGAATCATTAAGGGTGCTCCTCCCCCACTTACCAGAAGACCCTCTCACTCCAGTCTCAGAGGGGAGCACGCTCAGTAGGGCTTGCTGTCATTCTTCGAACGTTTGAGCTGCACTTTAAGCCGCTTCATGCCAATCTGAAAGCCGTTCATGGACTGGATGGCAGCTTGAGCCGAAACAGGATTGTCGTAACTTACAAAACCTGTGTGTCCAAGCAGAAACCTAGGTGAGGGGCATAACGAGGCAGGAAGATTCTCAATCTTCCTTATGCAAGAGATACCTTAGGAGCTTACTCTCAAATCCCAATTTTTCTCAGCAGGAACAAGAATTCTTGAAATTATATCACATGAAATAAATCAGGTTCCTAACAGCAGCAGTTGACATCTACACAGTACCTTAAAGATTTTTGGCCAAGCCATTTTCCATACATTATTTTTACCTCTGGAGTGACAGTGTGGGTACAAATCATCATTCCCACTACAGAAATGAAAACACTGAGGCTCAAAACGAGGCAATGTAACCTGCCAGAGGCTAAGTTAAACTACAAACTCAAACGCAGCTCTCCTGCTATCAGCCCCTTCTCCCCCTTTCTCTGCTCTCAGCCCCTCCTCCCCCTTTCTAACTGGTGAACGTGCTTAACTCTCCCGACACCAGAAGAAACACCAACGTACCAAAGCACTTGCTCAGGTTTGTCTGCTTGTCTATGAAAACCTTGGCAGACACGACATTCCCAAAGGGCATGAACATCTGCAGCAGGTCCTGGTCTCCAAACTCCTGGGGCAGGTGGTAGATGAACAGATTGGCTCCTTCTGGACCTTCAAAATCCCCATTGATTGAACAGGTCAGTGTCAAGCACACTCATCCCCTGCACCGACTCTCATTTCCACCTGTGTTACAACTCGCAGCATCCCAACCAACAGAAATTCACCTGGAGAACTAAACAGATTCTCTAAATACAAGGCAGGGGGCTGAAGGGTGATCGCTGAAAGAGGTTCCTGCCCTCTTTCCCGTTCACCATTCTCAATCTCTGTCTCATTGACAAAGGTCAGAATTCGACCTTGTGGGAGGATGGTGTGCTGGGACAGTAAGTAGGCAGATTTGCGTGTGGTGCAATAAAACCAGAGACTACAGGGTTGTAGAGGAACAACAGAAAAGGAGGTAGAGATTATAAATAAAACAGGTTTCAAAATTGTGCCTAGAAACAATAGGGACAGCAAAGAGATTGGTAATTGCCAGAGGCAGGTGGGGCAGGGACCTACTATAAAGAGACATGAGGGAATTTCTAGGGGTGATAGAAATGTTCTACATCTGTGGCAGCAGTTACGTGACTACGTGTGTTCGTCAGAGCTCACAGAGCTATATTCCCAAAAGGGTGAATTTTACCTTATGTAAATTGTGCCTCAGTAAAAACATATTTTTAAAATGTGCCTATGATAAACAACTAAGCTCAAAACTAGAATATGCTTTCCTCTTCAACCATTTACACTCACTGATTTCCTGGCCAAAGAAGAGGTGTTTTCTTTAAAAATTTTTATTGGAGTATAGTTGATTTACAATGTTGTGTTAGTTTCTGCTGTACAGCAAAGTGAATCAGTTATATATATATATACACACATATATCTGCTCTTTTTTAGATTCTTTTCCCATTAGGTCATTCGAGTACTGAGTAGAGTTCCCTGTGCTGTACAGTAGGTCCTTATTAGTTATCAATTTTATATATAGTATGTATATGTCAATCACAATCTCCCAAATTATCCCTCCCCACCCCCTTTCCCCCTGGTAACCATAAAGTTTGTTTTCTACATCTATGACTCTTTCTGTTTTGTAAATAAGTTCATTTGTACCATTTTTTTAGATTCCACATATAAGTGATATCATATGATACTTGTCTTTCTCTGCCTCACTTACTTCACTTAGCATGATAATCTCTAGATCCATCCATGTTGCTACAAATGGCATTATTTCATTTCTTATGGCTGAGTAATATCCCATTGTATATATGCAGCACATCTTCAAAACAGAGTTTTATTACAATCGCAGTCCAGCCAGTCTCCAGCCACCCTGGCCTCCCTGCTGTTGTCAAACACATACAGAACCCTGCTGCCTCAGGGTCTCTGCACTTGCTGTTCCTCTGCCCCATTACTCTTCTTCCTCTAGATATATGCATGGCTTCCTTCCTTCCTTCAGGTCTTTACTTAAACATCAACTTAGAGAGACCTCCTTCTCTCTATAAAATGCTATCTTTCTGGCACTCTCTATTCCTCCTTCCTGCTGCTCATCATTCTTCAGAGCACCATTTGGAACACCTCATGCTTCTGTTTACTGTCTATCTCCAGAGTTCCATCAGTTCCCCCACTACCACATCCTAGGGCACATAAATGTCCAATTCAGAGCCGGTAAGGATGCACTGCACCAAGGCTCCTTGCTGCTAAAGCAAGAGAGGATACTTGTCTATTTCCTACATTAGTGCTTAAATCTTGCCAGCTCCTGGTTAAGGAAACCCAGTCATATATGAGCACAGAGATGCTGGCAGCACCTTCTATTCATACAAACCACTTTCAGGCCTCTTTCTGCTTAAAAAGCCTCTCCTGAATTAATACCATTTATGTCAAGGCACATACTTCCCACTCCATACTTCCCACTCCATCAACTCTTCCTGTCTCATCACCCTTCAGTTTGTCCTCAATTAGGAAAAGCATAGATCAGAAAGTGAGGAAAATGCCAAATGACAGAGCTATAAGGGACACCTAGACAGAAGATAACCTCTGACAGATTTATAATCCACAGAGAAGACTTCCTAACAAAAACAGACTGCCAGTGCTCGCTTCGGCAATGCATATACTAAAACTGGAATGATAAAGAGAAGATTAGCATGGCCCCTGGGCAAGGATGGGACGCAAATTCGTGAAGTGTTCCATATTTTTGTGAAGTAAGCCGGAAAGAGAAATACAAATATCGTGTATCAACACATATATGTGGAATCTAGAAAAATGGTACAGATGAACCTATTTGCAAAGCAGAAATAGAGACAAAATGTAGAGAACAAATGTGAGGACACGGTGGGGAGGGGCGGCGCGGGGGTGTGGCATGAAATGGGAGATTTGATTGACATATGTACGCCGCTTGGTATGAAACAAGATAACTAGTGAGGACCTGCTGTACAGCACGGGGAACTCTACTTGGTGCTCTGTGGTGACCTGGATGGAAGGGAAATCCGCAAGGGAGGGGATATGTGTTTACATATGGCTGGTTCACTTTGCTGTGCAGCAGGAGCTAGCACAACATTGTAAAGCAACTATATCCCAGTAAAAAACAAAAACAAACAAAAAAACAGACTGCAGACTGCCAAATGGTGTCAGACACAATAAAGCCAATATGTTTCTTCATCTAAAAACTGCAGCCCCATCTCAGGAGAGAATACAGAGGTTCTGACCTGAGCCACATCCAGAAAGCAGATCACAGTTTCTCAGTCTACCCTTGACATTGCCAAAGAGAAGTGTTTAAAAAAAAAAAGAGAAGTGTTGGCCTGACCACCTACATGGCTCTCCGGGGCTTTGCCCTGCTTTTCAGTGCTGGTCAGGTGGAGCACCCACCCCTGTCCCTGACTCCAGTTTCCCTTGGCACTCACCTTCCTTCTGGCTTCCAGCAGCACCAATACTCTGCTGTGTCAACAAGTTCTGGTTGTACAGAGTGGGGAGCGCCGCTGCAGCATATTGCTGGATCCCCGAGTAGGCCTGCGTGAGGGCCTCCATGGTGCTCCCAGTGCCATTAGAAAGGCCACTGCTGCCCAGCCCACCATTTAAAGCAGCCATCCCTTGGTTGGGGGTGAGGGTGGGGGGAAGAACAGGATTAACAGATTGGAAAGACTCAAGCGATGCCAAAGACAAACTCCAAAGTACGCCCTTTCATCTCCTTAGCTTCTCCCTGAGGAGGAATATTCCTCTGACTGGTCAGATTTTAGGACACTCACCAGGCCTTGTAGCTAATGGGGACATTTAAAAATGCCACACCCAGGTGCAGCTCTCCCCATTATCTTCTTCCAATCTGTGCGAGAAGTGATACCACTTATACGACTTGCCCCATTTTTTTCCTTGGCTTTGCTGCCATTTTCTCACAAAGAGCTGGAATGTGGCAAAATAAGAGTCCCAAGACTGGGGACTAAAAGGGATACATATAGTCTATGACAAGATGTGGGCAAATCCTATCATCAAAATAGCTGCTAACATTTACTGAGCATGTACTAGTTGCCAGACACAGTACTAAGTAACGTGCTCAGCACTTTACCTATGTTCTCATTTAACTTAATAACCCTCAAAGTATTCTACTCCCACTTCACAGATGAGAAAATGATCTTAGAAAGGTGGTCTTAAGTTACAGGTAGTTAAGGGGCAGAGATGGGATTTAACTCAGGTCTGACTCAAACTCCCATGATCATTTCTAACTTCACTGGGCCACCCCAATCATTCATTCTAACGGCACCCCTACCAGAGTTGTTTAAAATGTGCTATCTGCACAAAGAATGGCTCGATGACATTCAGGGACTGGCCCTCACCTGCCAAAGAGCTGACGTTGAGGCCTGCTGTTGCTCCAGCTAGTGTCTGTAGAGCTCCAAGGGAGGCGATGGGATTGACAGAGCTGCTGCTGCTGGAGCTGGGTGAGGACCCTGCTGTCAGACATCCATGAGTTAAACTCAGACCAACACTTACCTTCTCAGGTCAACAGGAACCAAAGCACAAGTTATGTTACTCAAGTATTCTCTTTATAAAGAGGTTTTTCAGTTACTGATTTCCCCCCCCCAGCTATTGATTTTGATAACTGTCCCTGCAGGACATAGAAGCAAGTGATGATTACAACCGACTAAAAACTACGAGATTTCTCTTAAGTCAGAAGATGACATTTGAGGGCTTCCCTAGTGGTGCAGCGGTTAAGAATCCGCCTGCCAATTCAGGGGACATGGGTTTGAGCCCTGGTCTGGGAAGATCCCACATGCCGCGGAGCAACTAAGCCCGTGAGCCACAACTACTGAGCCTGTGCTCTAAAGCCCACGAGCCACAACTACTGAGCCCGCATGCCACAACTACTGAAGCCTGCGCACCTAGAGCCCGTGCTCCACAACAAGAGAAGCCACCTTAATGAGAGGCCTGTGCACCACAATGAAGAGTAGCCCCCGCTCACCGCAACTAGAGAAAGCTGGAGTGCAGCAACAAAGACCCAACACAGCCAAAAATAAGTAAATTAATTAAAAAAAAAAAATGACATTTGAAAATTTACTGTTCATGATCTGACCCCTTTGGAAATGGGTGTTAACTACTCTCCAGAATGACATACTCCTCTCTTGGGATTCTGCCCAAGGCACACAAGGGCACAGTGGCCCTATTATACATGCTTACCTGAACTGGTGAGTACGCTGAGGGGACTGCTGGATGTAGTGAGAGCATTGGTACCACTTGGTGTGTTCTGAGCTGCACTAGCTGCAGCAGCTAGTGCAGCCAAATTCTGTAACTGCATTGCATTTAACCCTGCAACATCCAAAGCAAGAGATCAGCCAACAGATAAGGGTGCCTCATATCCACTCCAGCAATGACCGTGCACACTGGCAGAAGGCTGGTCCCAAAGAGGAACTGTTCTAGATACAGGCAATACTACAGAGCTCCAAAAAGATTCAGATCTCACTCAACTCATTCAGAAACTGAACATTTCCTCAGATAACAGATGTCTAATCCAATAGCATACCAGCCCAAATGGATGGGCAATTAGGAAACCAGAAAAGAGAGGTGGATTCTGTGTTCTACCATGGAGCCCGGTGTCTAAGAGAGCAATGCCAAACCCTGTGGAAGAGAACGAGTCTGCATCTGAGCCCCTCACTCACACTTTACAGGGGATCTGTTCTCTGCAATGGAGGTGAAAACGCAGAAAAGGTAGTAGAGATCCAGAAGGCAATGGAGGAGATGACAGGGGGATACACGTGAAAACAGCAATAGTAGAGAGAACAAAGAAAAAACCACCACCTGAATAGTAGATTAATTATCAGAAAAAGAAGAGAGAAAAAACACTGAGGAAAAGACTTCCAAGTAGAACCTAGGCAACACAGGTATAAGCAGAGCAAGAAATCTGAACTGCACTGACAATGTGTGGCAAACTTTTACTAGATAATGAAAGGCAGATGGGTGAGGGTGGAGAATTAATGAGAATAAAAAGGCTACAACACAGATTTACAATCTAGCAACTTTTTGAAAACACAGCAAACTTTAAGTCCCTGGGACAAAAATGAACCACTGCAGTTTTCCTAAGATCATCCCTTCCTCAGATGCACCTGCCTAGCCCTATCTCGCTGCAGCAGGGCAGAGGGAGGCAGCTCTGGAATGGTCCCCTCCCTGCTTCCTTAACTTTCCTGACAGCCCCTGCCTCAGGTTTGTCTGTGGAGTCTCCTTTTGTTATAAACTCAGGTATTTGGCAATTAAGTTTTCTGTGCATGTTAACACCAAAAAAGGTAATTCACCTAAGAAATAACATGTGTAAGACAGTAACTGCCTGGGTTCTAGCAGCTTCACGGAAAGCCATGCACATAGAAGCCATCTTAGACTTTTCCTCAGAGTCACTGAAAAAGTCACTTTATTGTGGAAATAAAGAATTCCTGCAATTTTCTCCTTATCAAAGTAGCTGCAGATAGTCTGCAGATGCTAACAGCTCTTTTCCATCTTCCTCCTTAATAGAGACTTAAGCGGGTAGGGAGCAGCAGACAACTGCAGAGCAATATGATATCAACAGCTAAAAGAGCCACCTTCTACAGACAAGGTAGTTGAATCCTAGGAGGTTCATCTTATGTCAGGTTTATGTAATGAGTGGGAAAAAAAATTTTTTCTGCACAAACGGTAGAAAACCCTCAGACTGTTGTCAGCCGGGTCTGCTGGCTTGGCTGCTGCTGCTCCTCCGCAGCAGTGAAACACTTACCTCCCATTGGGTGGAGGCTGCTCAGGGTGTTGAGGTTCCCAGAGGAGGCAGTCTGCTGAAGGAGCTGCAAATAAAGCTAGACATTACACCAAAAACAGAACAAGAGTGAGAGTGAGGGCTGGTTCTGCATCTGGGGTAACTCTACAGCACAGCAAAGCGAGAGTGCAGAGGCCCCCAGAGAAGAAAGTTGAAGACAAGAACCCAAGCCAACACAACAAAAACATAAGGCTTATGACAGCACAGGACAACACAACACAGCTAAAGCCCTGGCCCAGAAGACAGTTGTGTTTGTTGAGTACAAAGCCAAGCTCGAGTCCCTGGCAACAGAATGCAGCACAGCAGAGGACAGAGGTAGAGGAGAGAACTAAACTCAACTCAAGCAGCCATGTAGTCCACTTAGAGGAGTGTCTGCATATTAGTGACTGCCATTTCTAGTTCCTCTTCCAAATGCTCCTTTGTTAGGTCCACATATCTTATTTTGTAATTTGTTCCCACCTGGAGACCTAATTTCTGCTTCACACAACTATTTAAAATACCAAACCTGACCATTTCAGAGTATTTCTTGGAGTCATCCTTTACCGGCCACAATGAACCTGTGACTAGATCAATCTTGTCATAACTAGAATGCTACACATTCATCTAGCCTCATTCATCTCACTGTTGCAGATGACCAAGTGATTGCTGGATCAGTCCATATCCGTTCAGCGTACATTCTCTTTCAATGGTTGTTCCATAACAAATAAAACAAGAGGACCTGTCCATGAGCTTATGACCTCCATGACCTTACTCTGTACCTTAGCAAACTGCAACCCTCATCTAACCAACCTGCTGAAACCTTTTGTTCCATTCAAACCCAATCACTGTTCCTTATGAACAGATGGTATTCTGGTTTCTGGATTCTTTATTCAATCTGTTATTCATTCCCATAAACATCTGACCTGGTTCCTCTGTCATCAGGAATCTCTCTATTCCACAAGTGTTTCAGCAAGTCCACAAACCTCCAGAGGCAGAATGAAAAAGTGTCCATACACAGAATATTTACCAGCTTCTGAAAGGGGTCTGCTACCTCAAAGATTAAGAACTACCTGCTCTAGTTCTAAGTCCACATATTCCAGTACCTCATAATTAATGATGATGTACTATCACTTTCACAGTCCATTAGCACTCACATGTCTTCATTTCTGTCTTCTTAAATACTCTGGGCAACGAGTTCAGTCCCAACTGGTGGACTGTGCATATTGTACTTGGCACTTCACTTCCTCCCTAAATGAGAAGAGCTCTTAGGGCGGGGATCATGTCTAACTGAAACGAAGAGACCACAGCTCTCAACATACACCATCATGTGCTTGCTAGATGTGGCAATGACAACAAAATGGGGAGTCTTCCCTAGAAGAAGGCTCCAAAACTCTCCAAAAGCAAATGCACATCATGGAGATAATTTTCTAGGCATTATTTTGGCAGAAGACCGAAAATCTCTCTGAATTTTCTCAACTTACAAGCAATGTTCTAGCACCGAGAAACAATTTAATTTGTAGGAATATAACAACCATCTATACTTTTTGACTTCAGAGAATTACTAGTGAGGGTAAACTGGGATTTCTTCTAACATTTTAAAAACATGGAAACCAGAGGGAATCAAATTAGCCAAAACCTAGTACTGGGGGACAGAAAACATTGCCTTTCTTCTGTTTCCATATAAAATAATATTTTAAAGGATGAGGAGTGAATGACTATATTTCTATGTGTATATTTCTAACTATCCATACTAATCTAGTAGTTTCACCATTTATTTTCCTTCCTTGGTAACTTCACAGATGACTTGTTCTTTCTGATTCAAAGATGAGACAGTTTTAAGTGTCTTGTGCTATCTGCAATTCTTTTAAGGGTTAAAGCAGTGATAATCCCCCGTAATATACATTGCAGATCTACTAAATCTAACCAATTGGAGCCTGCCCGTCTTCTGGATTCGATGACTCAAACACAACAAGAGAGAAATCAAAGGAAACCTATTTACTATTTAGTGAATTCAAATATACACCTGTAATACTCATTTAATAATGTCCATGTTAATCTCTTGATCTCTCAGTCAGTGGAAACATTTACTATCATACTCTACAGGGAAGACTCAATAAGGATTTTAAGGATGCCCTCTACAATCTACTAGAAAGAGATACGGAGAAAGAATATTTGATAGCTAAGATTTCCTCAGGAATTTTTTTTCTTGGGGGCAGGAACATATGAGATGTTCCTAAATTTTTTTATTAGAAAATTAGGATTTCACTGTAATTTGAGCAGAAGCTCAAGATATAACCAAAGATGCGCGATGAGAGAGAGAGAGTGTGCATGCACACAAGACTAACGTGACAAAGAACATTTCACTGCCTGAATTTTTATGTAAAATTTTGATATGCTAAAAGTTGTGACTGCCATTATGTATGTTAGCTAGGGACAGCAGCAGAAGAAACAGCTGGGAGCTTGCACAGCCTGCAGAAAGCAAACCACAAAGACTCACTGCTAAATACTGGGGTCCAAGAGTATTTAGACCAGCAAGGTTTCCCCACACAGATGCTGCGCTGATCTGCTGCATCTGCTGCTGGAGCTGCTGGGCCATTCTCTTCTGCTCTTTGTCCTTCTGTGTATCAGCAAATTTTACCACCATGGGGGAAGAGCAGCCCTATGAAAACACCAAAATCAAAGGGTCAAAATCCTCATTCTGGGTGAAGGGAAAAATCCTCCTTTCTAGTGACGCACAGGCTGCATTCTAATTTCATTCACTGTCAAATGATTCTCTTCCTGATAGACACAAGTGGCAAGACATAATTCAGTTTAGTTCCAATATGCTAATTTTAAAGAAAGCACCAGTTTTTAATTTAAAGATGTCTGGCCTTCTTAACTTTTAGGGCAATCAAATGCTATACATGCTACTGGGCTTCGACTGTCAACTGTCCTACCGCTCTCAGTCCAAGGAACTTCCCCCTTTCATTCATCTGCCCCTACCTCCATGGTCTGTGCTTGGTGCATTGCCTTGATAGCTGTCTGTGCCATGGCTCTTGTTGTGAAGGTCACAAATGCACAACCTGGTAAGAGAAGAATCAATAACTCATCCATTCATTTGTTTAATTATTTATCTTACACTTACTGAGCACCTACTGTGTGCCCAAGTACCATGCTAGCAATACAGACATGGTTCCTGCCTTCAGGGGTTCATGATCCAGTGGAGAATACAGATATGTTATGACAGAGTGATACGTGCTTTAATGAGAAACCAGGGATGCACACAGGGGAAAAAGTGCTTGAGGGATAAAGGAGGAATCATATTCTCTAGCTTCTCTTGTGAAAGAAGTGTCTCCGTTTTGCCATGGAGAACTTCTCCAAGGACTGAAGCAGAGAATTTTAATACATGACACTTAAGTGTAGAATGTAGACTCCTTGAGGGAATTGGGATCAACTGATAGTTGTTGTGACGGGACCTAAATATACAACACCAAACCCAACCCTCTCCATCATGACAGTGCCATGTTGGCTAGAGATCACCGGTTTCCACTGATCCAATTAAAAAGAGACTCCAAATTTAAGATGAGTACTTTTAAAGGCTAAAAATGTACCCACCTCGGCTCAGGCCATCAGGTCCCCTCAATATCCGGCATTCTTCAATCTGTCCGAATGAAGAGAACATGACTCGGATGTCATTTTCAGTGCACTTCTTGGATATCATACCAATAAACAGCTTCCTGTCTTCCACTGCTAAGACAGTAAAAAACAAAAGGCTTGAACATTACTACTACAAGAGGTAGTGCAGCACAGAGCTCTGTGCCTTTATACCAGATTTCACCGATTTTAAGATACACATTTTTCCCCCATAATTTAGCACCTACTCTTACAATCAATGGTATCTTAAAATTGTAATTGGAACCATTTAGACGAAATATAGTAGCTTCATGATCTTGTGAAAGTTACTTAACCATTCTGTACCTGTTTCCTCATGTGATTAATAGAGATAACTGAGTTTACCTCAAAGGTAGCTGTAAGTATTAAATGGCAAGTACTCAGCATCTTGCCTAGCACTTAGCAAAGTCTGCTCTCATTAGCAATACTATTGTACCAAAGAAGGACGAGGTTTCATACTTAATTGATATGACAAGAGAAACAGAACACAAATCTCAGTGAATGTAACTGTCCACTTTCATTTTCTGGTTATTCTCTTGAGGACTAAGTTTTCCTTCCTAATTTGTTCAGTTCCCCATTTCACTCCAGTTCAAAAGAAATTACGTTGATCAAAGGCATTCCAGTTCACTCTAAAATGTTCATGTAATATTTCCCTGTCAACTCTATCTGACTTATTTGCCATACTTATTTTAAAGAAAAGGACAGACAAGTTAGATGACAGATTATTTACAGCACTGATTCACTACCTTGCACCATAAACAAAAGTTAACTCAAAATGCATTAATTATGAGTAAGTAATGGATTAACTGAATGCAAGACCTGACACCATAAGGCTTGGTAAGCTCCTTCGCATGGGTCTTGGCGATGATTTTTTTGGATTTGACACCAAAAGCAAAGGCCACAAAAGCAAAAAATAAACAAGTAGGGCTATATCAAACTAAAAACCTTCTGTACAGCAAAAAAAACCCAAAAAATCGTCAACAACAAAAAAAGGCAACCTACTGAATAGGAGAAAGTATTTGCAAATCATGTGTCTGATAAGGAGTTAATATCTAAAATGTATAAAGAACTTGCAGAACTCAACAGTGAAAGAAAAACAACTTGATTAAAAAATGGGCAGTGGGGGCTTCCCTGGTGGCGCAGCGGTTGAGAGTCCGCCTGCCGATGCAGGGGACACGGGTTCGTGCCCGGGTCCGGGAAGATCCCATATGCCGCGGAGCGGCTGGGCCCGTGAGCCATGGCCGCTGAGCCTGCGCGTCAGGAGCCTGTGCTCCGCAACGGGAGAGGCCACAGCGCTGAGAGGCCCGCGTACCGCAAAAAAAAAAATAAAAATAAAAAATAATAAACTTATTTATTTATTCATTTATTTTTGGCTGTGTTGGGTCTTCGTTGCTGCGCGTGGGCTTTCTCTAGTTGCGGCAAGCGGGGGCTACTCTTCATTGCGGTGTGCGGGCTTCTCATTGCGGTGGCTTCTCTTGTTGAGGAGCACGGGCTCCAGGTACGTGGGCTTTAGTAGTTGTGGCTCGAGGGCTCTAGAGTACAGGCTCAGCAGTTGTGGCACACGGGCTTAACTGCGCTGTGGCATGTGGGATCTTCCCGGACCAGGGCTCGAACCCGTGTCCCCTGCATTAGCAGGCGGATTCTTAACCACTGCGCCACCAGGGAAGCCCTGTACTGCATGTTTAAAAGTTGCTAAGAAAGTAGACCTTAAAAGTTCTCATCACAAGAAAAAAAATTTTTTGTAACTATTTATGGTGACAGATGTTAACTAGACTTACTGTAGTGTCGTTTTGCAATATATACAAATATTGAACCATTATTTTGTACAACTGAAACTACCATGTCAATTATATCTCAAAAGATTAATTACAGCACAATAAAATCCAAATGCCATGAGAACAGCAAATACACGAGAAGAAACCTCATAAGGGGAGGGCTTTATATACTTGCTTACCATTGTTCTTCTCACTGTCGGCAGGTTTCATCTGTATAGGATGATGCATCTAAAAAGGAAAACACATGAATATTACTATTGAACACACCAAAGGAATTCAGAAACATAAATGAAGACTCTACAGGAAATACCAAAACTGACCTTAAGAGTTGTCTCTGAACTCTCGCCTGCCTCATTATTTCCCCTCCACAAAATATCAAAATAGAATGTGAGTCAACAAGTCAAAATTCTCTTGGTTGAAAGAGAATTACTTTCAGCCTATCTTCTTTGAAACATTCCCTTTATGTCCTCCTTTACATCAATTCCTGTGGCAGTCACCCTTTTCCCCAAATGGTTTTCAGTGTGTGCCTGAAATGTATAAGTATGTTCCATATGTCAAAACCACCACAGTTCCACTTACTAGTAGGAGCTTTCTTACCCCTGGGAGGACCTTCATGTTGTGAAGAGCATTCTGAGCTTCTAATGCAGCTTTTCGGGTGTAAAATGTAACAAAACAGCACCCTGCAATAAACAACACTTCAGGAAATCAAACCAGTCCTTCGAAAGCAGATAATTCCTAGAGCACTCCCTCCTCCAGGTATATATTGAAAATTAAAAGAGAGGGCTGGGTTTGTTAAAATTGGGGTGGGGGTGGGGTGGAGGGAGGGAGATGGAGAAAACCTAGCCGGGCGGGGGGGAAGATTTTCTATCATTTTCTTCATTACTATAGTCTCCTGGTTTTATTGAAATTCTTCTTTAACTGCTCTTATAACTTCTTTGGGAAAGATGACTTTTCTTACAAAGGTCACAGCACCATGCCATTCAACCTGCCCTTCTTGCAGCACCAGGTAGTGTGCTGGGCAAGAAGACTGAGCTACAAACGAGACAGACAGAGGACTTGCACTCCTGCAGCCTGTAGTCTACAAATCTTTCTTTCTCAGAACAAGCCTTACACTGTAGCCAATTTCTACCATATGCCTCAAACATAATTATCATTTATTAAATTATAAAATGACATAAGAGCAAGGACCTCAATATCTTTTTTTGGACTCTTGGTTTTCATCAAATGTAATCACATGTCTAACAGCACATGGCACTTGACTGAGGAGATCTGGAGATTTTGTGCTCTGTATATTTACTGGGGATCGGAGGGGGCAAGTATGTCTTGTCCATAGTCCATAGTCCCATAAGATATGGTATAGATTTCTTTCAAAATCACCCTGCAATTAAGATTTTAAATTACTGCATATTATATTGACAGTCATTTTCAGAAACTATAATACTTTATATTTTTGGTTAACTATGCCACAAAGAGAAAATAATTCTTCAGCTTCTAGGTCCTCTGCTATTAAGCTGGTTTCAAACATAAAATCATGCCTGCATACATCTGCACCGTAGAACAGCTTTCACAGAAAATTACTCTGAAATAGGTCGTTTAGGAAAACAAGTGTATGTCTACGTGGTATGGGGCAAAGCTAACAGCTTATCTACCATCAGGCCTATAAAACTTCCACTCTGCTGGGTATTTCTGGAAGCAGCTTGCCTTTCTTCTCCTGTTCATTTATTTATTTATTTATTTGTGGTACGCGGGCCCCTCACTGTTGTGGCCTCTCCCGTGCGGAGCACTCAGCGGCCATGGCTGCCCGTCCGGACGCGCAGACTCAGCGGCCATGGCTCACGGGCCCAGCCGCTCCGCGGCATGTGGGATCTTCCCAGACTGGGGCACGAACCCGTGTCCCCTGCATCGGCAGGCGGACTCTCAACCACTGCGCCACCAGGGAAGCCCTCCTGTTCATTTTGTAGGCTGTAACAGGTCACCTACAAACAAGTTGCTCCTAGTTGCTAAGCTATCCCAGAAGGCCTCTATAACACTAACAGAAACCCACGGGTACCTGGACAGTCTTTCTCTTTCCACTTACTCTAGCCAAAATACTAAAGAAAACCTATGTGGTTGGTTTACTTCAACTTTATTTTTGTCATTCCACTCTCAAGATCAAATGAGACACTCACATGAGTCTGTCTCTTGAATTTACAGATCTCAAAAAGGACTGCCCAAGATCCAATTTACAAATTATCCTCATGATGTCACCTTAAGTTTTTACTTTTAAGCCATTAAACGTGTTTGGACTTGGAGATATAGCTACAACAAAATGACAGGTTTTTTTCCCTCCCTATATGACCACAAGAGCATTCTGGCAATGAGAGAGCGCATGCACATGATTGAAAATACATATAAAAGTCAGAAGTCCTTTACCTTTGCTCTGAGGAGGGTTTTGGCTCCTATCCCTTAGGACGTTGATTTCGTAGACAGCACCATACTGTTCAAACAGTTCCCTCAAGTCCTTCTCTGACCAGGTCCTTGGAACCTGGCCCACAAACATCTTGATAGCATCAAGATCCGGTTGGTCTGGGTGGTCCAGGGTGCCGTTCATTTTCTTTGAGCTGCGTAAAATAAGATAAAACTTCTATTATGTATTCATGTTGCTTCCTAGAGAATCTTCTTTTCCTTAAAGGTCTCAACTACTTCCTGATAAAGTAGGGGGAAAAAATTCTACTTCCTTTCACTACTTCCATTCAATTTACCAGAGTTCCCTGGTCCTCCCTCACTACGCCACCCCTTCCATTAGATTCCCAAACTAAATTCACCATTCTGATTACGACACCCTGGGCTTTAACTAAGGAATTGAGTGTCAGTCATTCCTTGTCTATCTAGAGAAGTCTCAGAAGAACTTAAGAAGTAAAGTTCCTAAAGCAAATTTTAATCATTTTTAAGCATAGCTAATAAAACTTTTTAAAATGTCCATAAAATCACAAAGAACTACTGCTTATGGATAAGATTCAGGATTCTCAACCTACACGATGATGGGTGAAAAGTTTTCTTTCAGTAGATGTTAGAGCAGAAGCACACGATTTCCAAGGCCTAAGCTAAGAACTGACTAGAATGTTAGCCTTTGGATGTTGCTGTCTCATGCATAATCCTGATGCTCTTGAGTGAGCCCCCAAGTCAAAACAAAGCTTTGCCTCTTAAACTTTCACAAATGACTTATATAAACAAAAACAATGATGTCATCACTCTAGGGTTTTTTGTGTCTAAGTTATCCAATTTACTGCTATTTCTCCAAGATTTTACCAGTTAATTCCCTTATCAACTGTAATCATTATAATGTCCACAAATTCCTCCAATCCCATATCAAACCTGTAACACTCCTACTTAAATACCTTCATTCCTACCCCTGCCACTGCCAAGAACCATGGGGAACTCCTGCACTGTAAATGTTTCCACTCAAAATGAATCAAAGTCCTTCTCCTACCATCTTTCATGATCTTATTCTTAGCATGTATCCAAACCAATAACAACTTAAATTTCAAATAGCATGTTTAACTTTTGTTAGTGTTTGCTAAATCCAGACATCATATCATCATGTTCCAATGTGCCATGTTCTAATATTCAATCCCAAATAAAATGCCACTTTTCTTTAAAGGAAAAACAACAGTTTTTTCACCACTGCTATCCTTTGAATAGTATTTGAAGATCCTTGAGAATGCTGAATCCAGTAGTTCAACCTCTGTTAAATTCCTAAATCTCTTGTAACTGAATACAGGGCTATTCTCATGTCACCTGTGCTGAATCTAGCACTAACTAAACATCAAAAGCTTTAAGACAAATGTCATACAGATCAACCCTTGCTGCTACGTCTGTGAAGGTTCCTCATACTCTTTCAGGTTAACTCGTCAATTTCATCAGGACTCAAATAGTACTAAATTTCCAACTTCACTGTAGTATTTAACACATTTTGGCATAATCCGGCTCTGTCTACCTCTCCCAAGACTGAGAGCTCCTTGAAGGCAGAAACTGTTTTATTTCCTATTCATTCTTATAGCCACACCTGGTATGGTGCCTGATTCAAAGTAATTACTCAGATGTGGGATGGGAAGAAGTTCTCAACAATTCCCCCATTTAAGCAACTAACAATTCCCCCATTTAAGCAACTAACCTTGATAAAAATGAATGCTGTGCACAAAGAGGGCTCACAAATTAAAGAGCAGATATTATCGCCTATGATTGTTTGACTGTCACAAGATGAACCTACTCTTTTTTCCTTTTTAAGTATTTTGGAATACATTGTTTTATTGGTTTTCCTTTATTAATTTAAAACCATGTATGGTAAGTTGTTGCACAAATATAATATGGCTGCTTCTAGAAGCTTAATCCCAACATTCTAACAGAAATCATTCTACCATGAATTTTTTTAAAAAAGTCTTATGACTAGTGAAAAAATGGGAGTCACTCCCTACAACCCATTCCCAACAACTTTAATTACCAGTTTTAGTATTTTATTAAAATGTCACTAAGTTTAATCACATTTCTATTCTAGGGAGGGTTAACATAGAACCCAAATAAATGGTGCTTAGAATGTTTTGACTATAAAGGAAGCAGACAGTTATTTCTGAAAAGAGGCAGGAGTTTATTAGTTTGTATTACACTGGAGGCAACTGCGCTCAATTTGTCCCTTCCTTCTGTATTCGTGTGCTGTTTCTAAACTAAATATATCACTGTTTAGTGCAAAAGCATAAACACAGTCAATATATGTGAATTGTGATTTACCCAAAAGTTCAGTGGAGACTCAGCATTCCAGACAAGTGCCTTTCCTTTCTCTCTTTACTCTCCAAATCCCTCTCCATTTCTTCATGTCCACCTACTCCATGAATCACCCTTTCCTGCCGTGTATACCAATTCAAAAGCCAGAAGAATCCCCCAAGGACCAGGGGCAATCTTCAAACTTAACCATTAGAAACTTTTATAGCAATCACACTGCATAATTTTAAATATGTTCAATCGAATATTAAAAAGATACGCAAAATGCAAGCTTACACCTCATTATTTTTTCTATGAAATTATCATATTGTATTTAACAAGTTGGGTGGCGGGAGAGACAGGACATGGTCATTCACCAGTTTAAGACGCACTTCTAGAGCACAGCAAATGATCAGGCCAGGCTCAAGGTGCAGTGGACATCATGCAACTGGAGTTATGCACTGACTTATTTCTTCCTCCAATTAATACTGAGCTCTTGGGCTTCCCTGGTGGCGCAGTGGTTGAGAGTCCGCCTGCTGATGCAGGGGACACGGGTTCGTGCCCCGGTCCGGGAAGATCCCACATGCCGCAGAGCGGCTGGGCCCGTGAGCCATGGCCGCTGAGCCTGTGCATCTGGAGCCCGTGCTCTGCAACGGGAGAGGCCACAGCAGTGAGAGGCCCACGTACCGCAAAAAATAAATAAATAAATACTGAGCTCTTATTTATACAGGCCAAGCACTGTGTTAGATGTGGTATATATCAGTGAATAAGGAAAACATGGGGTATTTCTTTGGAGCACATGAAGACACAGTTAGTGCCAATATCAGTGAGAGATAAAAAAGAGAAAAGCAACCACATGTGTACCTATGTATATGTAATAAGCAGTCACAAACTTTCTCATAAACTGTTATTGTGTCTGAAGAGATGAGCAACAATGCTCTTCCATTCTGAACCTCCCACACATACTTCCAGTATGCATGTTGTCCTTAAAAGTAACCACTGCATAAAAGAGTCACCTGGGGACAAGACTCCCAGTGTGATATGCCAAGGATCCCACAACATCCGGGTATGGCATTCAGTCTACGTATCACTGGACACATTCTCAAATTTGTGCCTTACCTCCCCATTGATGGAGAGCTCCTCAGAGTCAGTGATCATAAATTACATACATTTATTATGTTCACTCAAGAACCAATGAATTCAGCAGCCCCTGGAGAAGTACCTATACTGTCCCTGTCATTCCTAAGGGACAAGTCTGTGGAAATTCTTATCTTCTGTGGAAGTACTGCCAGTACTTCAGTGAATTATTAACCTGGGAGTAGGATGGAAGAGAGGAAAAGCATGGCCTGCAGCAGTGAGGGAAGAAGGGAGATGAGAAGGCAGCAAGTATTTTAGGGGAGAGGCATGACACCAACCCACTCCTTTTTATGTTTCTGACCCAGCAACTGGCGAATCATTAAGAATGAGAGAGCAGGACCAGAGGCTGCCTTGTCTACCTGATTCTCGATGGAACATGCCATAGGAAAATGAAACAACCAATTTGGAAGAGACAGGGGAGAGAAAACAAAGAACTTTATTTTCAAAGCACACTTCCATTCAAAACTCTTAAACCCTCTCTTCTCTTTCTCCTTTCAAAACTTCCCAGCACCAGGCCCAGCTCAGAGGGCAGAGTTAATGTTCTATCCCACTTCTTTCCCATTCCTTGGCCCCAGATGACTAGACCAGGAGGTGGATCTTAACCCAACAAGCTGATTCACTGGCTTGCTGGAAACCTAAGACTGTGGCCTATGCTTAAAACAGAAAGATAGGCCTGGCTAATCAAGATCCTCTATAGCTGCACTGAGCAAGACAATAGCCACTAGCCACAGGTGACTATTTAAATTTAATTTTAAAAATCCAGTTTCTCGATTGCACTAGCCACATATGACCAGTGTCTACTGCATAGGACAGCAGAGACACAAGTGTTTTTTTTTTTTTTTTTTTCCTAGCCACATTGCTTATGGGGATCTTAGTTCCCTGACCAGGGACTGAACCCGGGCCCTCGGCAGTGAAAGCCCAGAGTCCTAACCACCGGACCAGCAGGGAATTCCCAGAAGAATATTTTTAACATCACAGAAAGTTCTATTGCACAGGACTGCTCTACAGAGTCTAGAATGGGTTAACAGAAACAGGCAGTCAGTGGTGAAGTTGGAAGAGGAAAAGCTGCAACTCGGGACAGCACGAGTTAAGCTGACAAGATGAAAGGGCAGTGGCAAGAGATAATAGGAGTCATGCTACAATATAGATGAAGCTTGAAAACATTATGCTAAGTGAAAGAAACCAATCACAAAAGGCTACATATTGTGTGATTCTATTTATGTGAAATGAATAGGCAAATCTATAGACACAGAAAGTAGGTTAGTGCTTGCCTAGGAATGGGGATTAGGGGTAGGGAGAAAGGGAGGGAATGATTACTCATGGGTACAGGGTTTCTTTTGTGGGATGAAAATGCTCTGGGGCGGGGGGTGTCAAGACAGCCTGGAAGGGCGATGGCAAAGCCAAGCCGTGCTGCAACCAAAATTATCTGGTAGATGAAGAACAGAAGCAGCAGCACATGCAGACAGAGCAGAACGTGTGCCCTGGGTCAAAAAGATGGAGTTTCCGGGTCTTTCAGCTGTAGAGTTCCTGATTATATTATAGTCCAGTCTACTTGTGTCCTTACAAGAAAACCCTTTCATATATGCTAGCTTGAGTGGTATCTGTTCCTTGCAGACGGGTTGGCAAATACTACCTTCACATCTGGTTAAAAATCATTTCCAAAACCTTTAATAACTCAGTTTTTTCCCTCTCCCCTTCTCATTACTTGTTGACCTCCATTTGCTCATTATACAGACAGAAAAATTTCAAATACTTACCTACCCCTCCACCTCCCCAGCAGGCATAAATACTTGTTGCATCCCAATCTCCAGCCACCACCCACCCCTACCAGGTCCTCTGGCTCACAATGTGCTGTGGAAAAACTAGCACAGAAGAACACCAGAATGAAAAGGACCCAGAAACACTGGCCTAAGTTACTTACCAGATGTTCTCTAGGGGAACAAGACTAGATGCATCTATGCTGGAAGGAAGGAAGGAATTTTAATTTGAATAAAGGGAGATCTTCCTGTTAGTTGAGGTGTTAGGTACTAGAAAAAGCTATCAATATTTTTAAGTCACCATTCAACAACAGAACAGTAACAATCTACTTGTGAAGGTTTTCAGCCTTCTTGCCTGAGGAAGAGAGATAATGTCTGAAGATCTTACCTCAGTAATCATCTCTAATTATTAAGAAAAAAGCCTCACAGGGTTTATCATTCATTCAACTGTACTTCCCAAGCTCCTGCTGTGTATCAGATACTACACACTATAGGGGCTATAAAAGCAGACTGAGCAATACCGGCCCCGTAGACAATGGCATTGAACAAGTGGAAGGACACAACTACAATATGCTACAAATGCTTTAACAGATTTATAAAAGTTCTGTGAAAAAAGTGGCTAATATGGTTTAACTTATTTGGGGCAGGGGGTGTGTGTGCATAGGGATTTAAGCTGAATGGAGTAAGCAGCTGGAAAAAGTGCTATGTAGCATGGAGGTATGAAAGTCTAAGGGGTGATGAGGAAATGGTAAGGACTCAGAAGGGACAGAAGAGTGAGATAACATTAGAAAGGTAGGAAAAGGACTTGAGAAAGTTGGGGGGGCGTATAAAAACATTTTTTAAAACTCAGAAAGAGAAATTTGATGAGAATAAAGAGGTTGGAGAGACCCAGGAAATGGCTTTCCATGTTATACTGATAGGCCTGAACTTTATTCCAAGATTTTTAAACAAGGGGTGATTAGATTTGTCTTTTAAAAGACATCTGGCAATAATCTAGAGGATGAATAAAGTGGGGAAATATGCAGATCAGGAGGCTCTTGCACAAACCAGACCCTAAGATTAGGAACCATTCCCGCAATGTTGAGAAATTTGGGCGGCAGGACTCACTACAACTTGGAGATAATCGATAAAGGAGATGAGGAAAAGAAATTACTGATCACTCTTGGATTCTAGTACAGACAGTTTGGGGAACTGTTTTTACATGGGGAGACCTCCAGATGGAGGTATCCAAAAGGCAGTATTTAGAACAAAGTCATAGAACTCAAGGGACATCTGGGGGATAGATAAAGATCTGAGAATCAGAGAAGCACATCAGTGCCCCCTTAAGCAATGGGAAAGCTAAGAGGAAAAGGTCTGAGATACAATCCCTACAGAACACCTATGACCTAGTGTGCAAACAAAGTAAAAGGAACCAGTGGAAGCTGAAGAGTATTATTTATTACAAATAATAAGTATCTGTAATATCTATTATTATAAATAAGAAAGGGAACTAGGGATCAGGTCCTCCCAGCCCTTCCACAGCTCCTCCAGCAATTTTTCTCTGTTGTAAAGAAATTTTGGAATAGATACATTGCTAGATCATATTCCCAGGCAATATCACTTCAGAGAGAAAACTAATAATTATCAAGCCTACTGCTAAAGTACTGAGTGAAAAGAAGGGCTGAGAGTCCAAGAAAGAGGTGGCAAGCATACACCATTCTGTAGAACTTTCTTCTTCCCAACTCTGTGGGGTTTGGGTGTGTGGTGCCCATGGGAGTGGGCCAGAGGACTTGCAATAATGAGAAGCACTGATGGTTAACTGCTTAGTGACACCTGAGGCAGCCAGGTCTAGGGGGCAAAAATAAAGCAGCTATCATTAAACTTGCATTTTAGGCCCAAGGTTGATACCAACTGTCCTCAGTCAAGTCAGGTATAGCTTCTCTCAACTGGGTTTCTCATCTGTAAAACAGGGGCAATAGTTTATGCCCAATTAACCTCACAAAGCTTTTGTGAAGCTGGATGACTAAAACAAATGTAAAAGCTCTTGGGAAAAAATAATACAACAGTGTACTCCCTGATTACTTGTACTCAGAAAGAGCATTGTATTCAGTCCATTAGTTCTCTAACTTAAGTGTACACAAAAACCACATGGGACATTGTTAAAATAGATTCTTGGGCCCATTCTAGCATGAGAATATCTGCACATGGATCCAGAACCTGCATTTTTATACTCCAGGTGACTTTCACACAGTGGTCCATGATCCAGATTTCATGGGATACTGAATTAGGTCGACCTTGTAAAAGATGAGAAACAGGCTGAGGAAAAATGCTGTATCTAAGGACTGAACACTAGGCAGTTGCAACGCATAGAGAGAAAGTGTTACAGTGAAAGATAATTTGAGCCACAAAGTCCTATTTCTAGGGACCATATATCTGGTACATGGGAATACTTTTATTAAGTCTTTATGATGGGATTCATTGTGATTTCACCTATAATCTACTGCTAAAGTTTTATTTTAGCAGTAAAGAGAACTCTCATAAAAAGACACAACTAAATTACCATTATTTTGGAGACTATAGAGAAGGCATAGGATCCATCCCAAATCAGCAAGCCACCTAACTTTGAGCCCCCCCCCGCCCCAAAACTATTCCACAAAGAACTGTTGAGAATCTGCTATTACAACACCTGTTACACCTAATCCCAGGGCAGACTGATTTGCACATGGAGGCCTAATCTCAAAAGACTTGCACTACTGTTATCTAAGGAGTAGTCTACCATTTAATATTCTTGGCTTTGAATAACCTAAGGCTCTTTTACTTAGGTTCCAAGGTACTATGAAGCCTGGTTAAAGAAACTGAAATCAAGAGTTAGAAGTGTGTTCTTTTCTACAAAGCTCAGAATTCAGGCCCCCTATAGGTATAACTCAGAGCCATGTTGGCGTTTTAGCTGCATACAATGGCAGTGTCACTTCTTGAACAGTAGTACTGCAAACTGATTAGGTTTCTCATT
The DNA here is from genome assembly GCF_949774975.1 of Lagenorhynchus albirostris. Classification (NCBI taxonomy): domain Eukaryota; kingdom Metazoa; phylum Chordata; class Mammalia; order Artiodactyla; family Delphinidae; genus Lagenorhynchus; species Lagenorhynchus albirostris. The sequence goes on along the minus strand of NC_083103.1, from coordinate 12,858,928 downwards.
TCCACATTCAAAATTTATTAAGGCAAATTCCCAATCAAGATTAATCCAGTCTGCCCCCCTTTGGGGGGGCACATCTGATGTCCCCAGAATCATGTACTGTGTTGCATTTTCAATTAGATTGAGGGGTGCAGAAATCAAGGTTCAGGACTAATTTACATGTCAATACAGCGTTCTGTATATACTACTAAATACACCCTAGCTACCAGTCCTCTGTGATAGGAGTCTAAGAATTTGATCATTAAAAATAAACGAACATACAAATAAATAGCTTTCCAAAAGATTATCTGAAGTTGTATACCCAACCCAAAGTAATAAAACTATGGTTTAAAAAAATACCTTGGAATCTATCAGGTGGGAAAACTACAGCTTAAAAGGACTGGAGCCAGCACACTTGAGCTGATGTTGCTGGTCATATATCAAATGCATCCTTATGTACAAAACTTTTATAGCTAGAGGAAATCAGCAGTAATGAGAGAGAATCAGACTACAATAGAAAAATAACAATAGTGTGGACTTTGGCTTCCTCACCCAATTTTTTCTTCCCTCTTTTAAGGAAAGGGACCAGTTTTATCAAATAACAAAGAAAACAGCCCAGTTCCTCTACTTATGATAAAAATGAGACAACAAAAATACTTACACGGGACTGGAATTCAAAGAGCAATGATCCACCATCATTTCTGGAAGGAAATCCAACTTAAACGCAGCCATCACCTCACTCTCCCCTTCAGAAGCCAATGTTATTAACTTGCTGCACTTGTCTGATCCACAAATACACACAGCTTTAGCTTCCTGGGCCCCACAAAAAACACAAAGTGGAAACAGGAGCTCAGGGAAACCAGCAATAAGTGCCACAGAAACAGGCAGGACTGGGGAAGGGGAAGGGAGTATTGGATTAAAAGGGGGATGTGACCATGTGAAGGGAGGCTCAGCCCAGCACACAATGAAAGTGCTGATGCGCCAGGCTTGTTTTGTGTGATTTTCCCTGGCGAAGCAGTACTAAGTGCACTGTCAGATAAATAGTGTCAGATCCATGAAGATAGCAGTGGCTAACAGAGCAGAAGAAACACAAGCTTGTTTCACATCTTCCAAACTCCTCCCTGAGAATCAGTTTTTGAGGACCCCCAAAGCCTGAAACTACCTGAAGCAAAAGAAAAGGGGAAAAAAAAAAGTTCACTTCATGTGGTCTGAAAATGTTATTTTAGAAAGAACTGGGTTGTTAGCCTTGGTTTGAACTTATTTTCCACGTGCCAAAGACAGCAACGAACGCACTATTTGGGTTCCAAACTAACCTCAGAAGACTCATTTAATGGTTCAGACCATCCATCAGAAGCAGGCCAGAGGCAAGCTGGCTGAAGAACTGGCCACCAGAAACATACTGCTCTTATACTACTACCTGCACTGGACCAGCCTTGCTTTCTTGATGGTCTTGAGAGCAAAGTATGCTACCTAATGGTTCCTCATCACAGTGAAAACTTTAAAAATTGCTGTTTCACTGACATTCATTTAGGTAGCACAGGGCAAAACTTCTTTACTAATTCTGAATCTTAATTTGCCAGAAAATTTAAAAAGTGAAAAATAAAAATGGAATAGTATATTCTGCCTCTTGATAAAGTACTAAGGAACACTTTTTTCAGTAGTTTGACCTTTCTAGAGAAACAAAAAACAAAAGAAAACTAAACAAAAGCCACCACAGTGATAATAATGAAAAAGAACTGGGGCCTACCAGGGACAAATACTCAAACACTTAAAGGAAGGAAACAGGAATGTAGACTAAGTCTCTTCAGTGGCTGCCCTCTTTTAAACTGTTCCTAAAACCATGATTAATGAATGTGCACATAAAAATTCTATTATGGGTGAGCAGCAGAGATGGATATATTTAGCAGTCAAGGCAGATGTGGTACTCCCATTCTCAATTTAGCTCCACATCCCTCCAAACAACAAATGGTGGCATTTCAATATTTAGGCAGTGACTCTAAAACTGTATCTCTGAAGGCTCCCAAATTTCACAGGCCTTCTTTCCATTTTTATCATTAGGGTTGCCTTACCTCAAAGACTTCACTCAAGCTCAGTTCACAATACAGGGAACTTTGAAAAAAAGAAGTTATGTTCAGCCTGTAAAGAGGTAAACAGATGAACTCCTAAACATACAGAATGACGTTAAAAAATAATGAAAGGCAGTAATGTCATGGCACAGGCCTAAATGTTCTAGTCTGTGTAACGATGGCTGACACCTGTCTGCATCTGACTGAGGAAGGTAGAAACTGTATCTTCTGTCCAATATCCAGACATAACCACGCAAAATTTAGAACTAAAATAGCAGATAGCTGCTTTTCTGCTTTTTTCAGAGACCCTGCCCATTTGATCTACCACTTTAGAGACAGAAGTGACAGGAGCTCTCTTCCACCCTATTAAAAGAGGAAGCAAAAACAGGCAGCAAGTGAGAGGAGACTGCAACTGACACACAGTACACACAGTTCACCAAGCCCTGATTGCCAGACAAAAAGATGTTAACCCAAGCTGGGGCTGGTTGAGTTACTGGTTAGGCTAGTCCTTGTTTCTAAGTACACTGGAGTCGATCAGAAGCCTCTTCCTATAGAAAACTACCTAGACTAAGGTGCAACTTTGTGAGGCCAGTTAACAACCAAATTAGATTTTTTAGTTCAAGGATTCCTTTAAAAAGGAATCAAGTTTTCAGGAAGGCCACTGGTTGTTATGCTTTTATTATTCACTAGAAATACATGACTACTAATTACATCTCTATTTTAATCAAAATCACATCTATAACAAAAGAGCACTGCTCAGTGTAGGAAAGATGTGCACTCCTTACAGTAATCTTTACCAAGCCAAAGGTTGTAATGTTTTAAAATTCATTTTACGATTTATAAGGCTGCACTGTTTTTAAAACCTACAAGATGGAAATGTTATTACATGAGGGAGGGTGATTCTCTTTAGGCAGGTCACAAGAATTATTTCAGTATAATTAAATTCAACATGCTTGTGTGAAAAGAAAGAACAGAAATTAATCACAAGTCACTCAATTTTAGAAAAGGGTTACAAAGTTAAGTGATGATAAAAAAACAATTATGGAAATACAAAAATGCAGCTGTTAGGCGGAAATTAAAAAGTTATTCACAGAAAACTGTCCATAAGTAGTTGTTTTTTAAAATTTCTTGCTCAGAAACCATTCCAGGCTTATAACCCAGGGTCCACTGCAAAAGAAGACCTTAACTTTCCCTCAGTCTCTTTTTACCACATGTCTGTGAATTTATAGTCATGGTTTTCTCTTCTGTCCCTGGTTGGCTGTCTCAGTTTTCTTTGCCTTGAATACTCTCTACTTTGTTCTAAGGGAAACAATTTAAAGTCTAATTGTGTGAGGGTAGGAGCAGTCAGCCTGCTGTAACATTAATAACCCAAATCATTAAAAATGATCAGAGGATAAGGGAAACCCTCAAAAGAATAGCACACCCTGCATTTAGAATATCAGAAGGGGTGGGATGAATTGGGAGATTGAGTATACATATATACATACATATACATAGTGTATACATATATACGCTAATATGTATAAAATAGATAACTAATAAGAACCTGCTGTATAAAAAATAAATAAAATTCAAAAATGCCAAAAAAAAGGAATATCAGAAGGGAATAAACAGTTTAAAAACTGGATTAGAAGAGAGAAATGCTAGAAATCACAGCATTTGTTTTGTTAAGAGTGAAAGAGCAAAGTAAAGCATAGGTGAGCAAAAAAGCCCAGGTGGTACGTGCGAACAACAGGCTGTCTATCTTGATTGATGTAACCAGGGAATTCAGTGACAGGTGAAGGGATTTTATACTTCCATCTCAATAATCTAAATGTGTTTTAAAGGGCAAAAATGTGAAGTCTGGTTATATGAGCATAGAGGAAATTAGAGCCTACTACTAAATTATAAAAGAGAGCCTATGTCATTAAAAATCCCCACCATTAGTCTATTTAAGGAAAAGTACAAAAACCTAGGGAAAAGTCATAACCTAAGACAGTTAAGTAGACTGGCTTCCCCCCTCCACCCCCTGAGCTTCTGGCAGTTAAATGGTACATAAGGGATGTAGAAAAGAAGCAACCAATTGATACCACTTGAAAATAACCAACCAGAATAACTTAAAATTTAGCCTAAAACCTTTATGGACTTGAATTTCATTTCCAAAATTTAGTACTTCTAATGTAATTAGTGGGTCTCCTAAAACTCCCAAGCTAGTACCTTGCATATGCAAAAATATACTGACCTAAATTGCTAATTATCTCTGTGACATATCACTTTGTGGGAGACTTTTTGCAAAAATGTGACAGTTAAATATAATTTAAAACAAAACAAAAAATCTTTGTTGAGTTTCCATGAGAATCTAGACAATGAAAAAATTCCTGAAAGGGGGGAGAGGGTTTTAAAGAAAAGAAGGAATAGAATTATTATTTTAAAAAAAGTTCCATTTGTATTTGAAATCCCCATGTTTAAAACCTGGCAATAAATTAAAATTTGAAAAACACTGGTGCCCACCAAGGATCTCTGCGAGTTGGATTTTGTTCCTGGGCCTCCCGCCTGCATTTTTTGCTTTTTGGTCTTGTGTGCCCTGCTGGCTAGGCTCAACCACTTCTAGTAATTAAGGACTGCTGATAGGATGTGGGCAGAAAGCCCCCTTCCTCCTTCCCTAGGGCTTATGTTATTTCCAGATTGTGAGCAAATGCATCCAAATTCTGTGACAGGAGTTTCATTCTAGGTTGTTAAGATACCTCCAAGAATTGTAAAGCATATCTTCTCTGGATAAAGTTTCCAGTTTAAAAAAAAAACAAAAAAACTTCCATTCCAAATCTAAAACCACTGTAAGACAAAAAGCACTAAGTTTAGTAATTGTTGTGTGCAAGTTGGTTTGCCTGTAAAATTATCATATATGGTGTATGAGAAGGTAGAACAAGGTTGAAGGGAAGAAAATTTACCTTTTTTGAAATCTTTTTCCATTTCCTCTCCCTATCCTTAATCACTACTATCTTCTCCCCAGTCAGTGTCAAAGGACTAGCAGAAAGACATTCTTCCATGCTTAGTGCTCTCAGCAAAAGTGTTAAGCTCAGAGCCTTCCTTGGAGTTTCTGGGACTAACTAACCCTGACCAAATAAACTGTCCTGTCAAATTGTGACCACCATTCAAATCAGGTCATATTTTCAGGTCCCAAAATAGTTCTGGAACTTAAGTGTAATTGTTAGTTGATAAAAATATAGTGTAAGCTTAAGCTTTATTTAGGCCCCAGTGCTGATTTAAAAATCAGTATGTTGGGCTTCCCTGGTGGCGCAGTGGTTGAGAGTCCGCCTGCCGATGCAGGGGACACGGGTTCGTGCCCCGGTCCGGAAGGATCCCACGAGCCACAGAGCGGCTGGGCCCGTGAGCCATGGCCACTGAGCCTGCGCGTCCGGAGCCTGTGCTCTGCAACGGGAGAGGCCCCAGCAGTGAGAGGCCCGCGTACCGCAAAATAAATAAATAAATAAAAATCAGTATGTTGAACAACTTCTGGTTCCAGGAGGGTAATATTATCTGTGTGAAATCCACTACGTTCTGTCCTCATCCTTGTTCTTGTTTACTTGGGATCTTCCAGCTATGAAGTGCAAAGGGGAAAGAAAGCTAGCTGGGCAGCTGCTGTGTGTAGATGTACATACATATACATACCTCCCCTCCCTCCCCTCTCCCCTCTCCTTCTCCACCCTCTGCCCAGCCCCAGCTGTTAGAACTAGGCAGCAGCTAGTTCAAATGGGAGATAAGCCTGCCTTGGGAAACAGCTAAGGAGAAAGAGTTCAAAAAGAGAAAAAAAAAAATCTAGCTTCCTAGGAACAGGAAATTTATCCCATAATGTAGGAAAAAATCCATCACCTTTCTGAAGGCAATTTTTTCACTTCTGCAAAACAGGCCTCATGCAAGAAGGTTAAAAAGAAAACCACAGAGCACACCCATCCAGCAGTTAGCCCATACCTGTAGCTTTCCACCTCCCTCTCTGGACTACTGTCTTCACTCTAAAAAACCAAGGAAAGAAAAATAAGTGGGCCATGCCTATACTTCTCATAATTCCAGATATGTAGCTTCTTTCCAAGGAAAAGCCCCTTTGTCACCAAGACTGAAGATAAAAAACAAACTCTCCCTCTCCCATTTTTAAAGTATACAATACCTTAACGATAAATTACATTTCACATCTCAAAGTTAATTTAAGAACACCATCAACTTAAAAATGGAGAACTAAAGTACTAAAAGGCTTAAGAAGAGGCTTACCACAAAATGTCACAACAAACAGCAAAACATTGACTAGGATTTATGAAGTTGAACTGTAGCACAGCTAGGTCACCAAAACAATCATTTTTTAGCATCTGCTTTTGGGTGGGAAACTACAGTAAAGCTAAAGGTTGTATAATCCTTTTAGCAATTAACGATCATATTGTTAATGTGAAGAGGCCATGATATTTCCCCAAACCAACCTTCCTGAATAGGCTGGTGCCAGGCATAAAGCTCTTCAAAGGCAACCCCAAGTTCCTGCCTTGTAAATGCATATTGGTGGCCCCAGGACAGTGGTGAACCACTGAAACCAACAAAAAATCGGAAGATGGGGAAGTTAATTGAAGGTAAAAGCAAACAGAGGAACCACAAAACCAGTCTGTTTCATTTTTAAACATTATTGAACAATCTTGCAAGATTGATTCTATAAAAGCTGCCCAAATTCCTACAAACTTCCATCTACAACTCCTGCCAACTGTACTTTCTGCCTGGCCCTGGCTACAGAGAACTGCTGAAAGTCACCAAGTCTACTCTGGAAAGTGTAAGAATTCTCAAAGACAAAGCTAGAACCAGAACTCACTGTGAGACACTACACTCTACCTACCCTCCGTGAACACAAAGACATTTCTTGACTGACATAAAATGGGTGCTTGAGTACTTAATCTGACTTTTCATATGGACCTAATTGGTCTTCAATTTTGCTAATGAAGTAATGATGCTCCCAACCATTTTAATGCAAAGTCTACACTAACAAAAAAAAACTTCTAAAAGCACTTTCTTGGACCTGCCTACATCATCAAGTTATTAAGTGGAAAGGAACTTAACATTTTCTAAGTTCACAACACCTCATTCAATCCTGTATCATTATAACCATTTAAGGTGGGGATTACTCTAAGAATTTAGATGCTACAATAATCTACATGAGGGATTCTAACTCCAGAGCCCATGGTCTATCTCTCTTGAGAAATGTGACCATCTAGGCAGTATAAACTTCTATTGAGACAGTGTGTCTTGAGAGGGCTCTGAAGTAGTTGTTACCTTGGAGGGTAGAGAACAAGTTAAATGTCTACTTGTTAGTTTTATTCTGGAAGATATAAAAGACCAAGGAGTCATGTTTCCCAATATGTTGCATGAAACAGTTGAGAAACACTGCTAGTGTGTGACCCTGTGAGACCAGACTCATACTGCATGCTAGCTGGGGAATCTCCAGGATACAAAGAGCAAAAGGGAGGCCTGGGGTTGTTAAGAAGGGCCATTATATTAAAAGTATGAAGGACACACATCTAGGTCCCAGAGAACATAGCGGCCCTATATACAGGGGGCTAAGGAACAACCTTAGTTGCATAGCCAAGAGAAAAAGGAAAGTGAATTATTTATTTAAAAAACAAACACATAAGTAGGATATTAATCATCCTACTAAGTCACCCGAAGACGTTTTAAAGAAAACTTAAGCACACAAAAAAAGGACACACCATCTTCCTCCACACAGGCCCTAGTCACTTGCAGGAGGACAGTGGGAAGACTAATACACCACACAAGAAGGTATTTTCTTTTTTAAAAAATTTAATTTAGTTTTTTTAGCTGCATCGGGTCTTAGTTGCGGCATGCGGGATCTTTCATTGAGGCACGCGGGCTCAGTAGTTGGTGGGCATGCAGGCTTAGTTGCCCTGAGGCATGTGGGATCTTAGTTCCTCGCCCAGAGATCGCACTCGTGTCCCCTGAATTGGAAGGCGGATTCTTTTTCTTTTTTTTAAGTGAATGGTGTTATTGTTTTTTAAAATTTATTTTATTTTTGGCTGCACTGGGTCTTTCTTGCTGCGCATGGGCTTTTCTCTAGTTGCGGTGAGCAGGGGCTATTCTTCATTGCAGTGCACAGGCTTCTCATTGCAGTGGCTTCTCTTGCTGCGGAGCACGGGCTCCAGAACGCAGGCTCAGGAGTTCTGGAGCACAGGCTTAGTTGCTCCGCGGCATGTGGGATCTTCCCGGACCAGGGCTCAAACCAATGTCCCCTGCATTGGCGGGCGGACTCTCAACCACTGCGCCACCAGGAAAGTTCCAAGTATTTTCTCTAAAAGCTTTGTCATTCCAGTTTTAATTTTCCTACATTTTGTTGCCTTGTCTGTAAGAAAACAGAAATGCTTTGGGGAGAGAGGAAAGCTAAATAGAAACTAAAAGCTTCAGGTTTGAGTTTTTTACATCTTTCATTTCTGTGGGGAACCAAACTAAATGCATTAAGATCTGTGAGGAAGCCTGAACTACCTTTGTCCTGTAATTCCCTGGAGCTCCACAGAGTCTATTTCTATTAATCTTACCTTCATGTTCTTAATCACTATGTGTGGAGGCATAAAGGTGGTTCCAAAGAGGGGTGAAAAGAGTTAGGGGAGGAAAAGGAGCACCAAAAAGTTAGGTGGGGTGGGGAGCAACGCAACAGACGAGGATGGAGGGAAACAAGGAGGACTGTCTGCTCGTGATATGTTTAGATGTTCCAAACATGACCTGCCATGATGTATTAAAATTGTACTTGGCAAGTCAGTGGTACAGGGGACTCTGAAAGGCAAAGCACTTATCCCACAATAAATAATCTGGAAATAATTTATATTTGGTTTTGGAATATATCCTGGAACTTACATGTTTCAAGGATGCAAGAGTGAATGAACAGTACCATCTCTCAGGGCTGATAGGAAAGGTCTCAGATCTCCTACACACCTCCCTTAGTGTAGGCAAGGTAATGAACCTTTCTTATTTTTCAGAGTTTTCTGCTGGCCTGTATCTTGAGTAAATAACAAAACACAGTCCTTTACAGTAAGATAAATGGTCACTGACTCAGTCACCATCAACAGCTCTTACATAGTATGCACTGAACCAAACTCCAGATACAGAGGCTGGTAACAGGCACAGTAATTCTCAATGACCTACATAAGGCCTGAACCCATGACCCTAGCCTCATGAACATGACTCACTAACTTACTAACAATTGTTAGTAAGTGCTCTCAATAATACCTGGATATAAATAAAGCAGGGAGCTAAAGAAGAACTGAACTATCCAGATGAGAGATTTTTGAAATGTTTTTAAATGCAGTGTTTTTCCCATAAACATAAAGGTGAAGCTGTTCAGGTTGAAGACAGAGGGGGGCAAGGCAGATCCTACCTGTTTGCCTCTCCTGGCCCTCAGGGTAACCATAGGTCTCCTGGGAAATTTGAAAACAGGCCTGGATAATTTAAAACAATAGATAATTCACTGATTTTATATCCAGCTTTGAGATGAATAGTTTTTTGCACAGATTTTTCTCTTCGAATCTAACAGGTTATCACAAATCAAGGAATTTAAGATGCCATCAATGGTAATAAATGCGTGCATCCTCAAATTGATGGTATATGGTATTTAAAATCTGCACACCTTATCACCAGAAAGTAGGGAGAAATGTCCAGTCATTAACAAGTGGCTACAATTATAAAAGCTAACATGTTTTGAGTACTGTACGCCATGCGGTGTTTTCAGTGCTTTACATTTAATGCTCCTACCTATTCTATCTCCATTTACAGATGAGAAAAGATACAATGAAGTAACTCTCAAGATCACATGAATCCAGGCAATGAAGGAGTTGGATGGAATGAATATAATGCCAGGCAGTTGGAACCTTGGTTGAAAGCCTGACAGATACACTGAAGCTCACAGTAAACTCCCTTCTCCTAGCCACATCTTTCCCAGAGCATCTCCTTCCACTGTAATAAGTTGCTCTACAATGAACAGTCTGGGTCCTGTAGAACATCAAGTTAAGAACTATCTATAAGGAAGATCATGCACACAAACCACAGAAAAGACCGTTTAAAATGCTGAGCTCCATAAAGTTGAACCTGACCTTTTTTCTTAGGCAAATCTTGTTAAGTAGGTAAATGTCCAAAGTCTCAACTGTCCCGAGAGAGATCTGATTAAAGGTAGTGAAAACTTCCTGCTGTTACTCAGTAGACATGTGACTCTGATCAAGTTCATTAACATCTCTTAAGTGTCAATTTCCTCACCTGTAAAAGAGGAGTTAACTATACACATTATCTCAAAAGGAACCAAATGGATGCCCAGAATACACTCAAGCCACTGTACAAATCTCTAACTGGAAGAGAAGACAAATAATAGGAATGACTTAGGAAAATTGTGCTTTTAAAAAATGTTTGTTACCTTTTAGACTGTTTGCAACGCCCTCACTTCTTTCTTTTTCCTCCGGTTATACGGCTGGCTCAATAAGAAGGTTGGGCTTACTGTTTTGGAAAACTGCATGTCCTCCCACCCCCATACCCTAGAAAGCCAAATAACCAGATGAAAGGATCAACTTTGGAAGCTATCCTAGCTAGCCAAGCTCTTCATGATGCAGAACTCCACCAGGGATTAGTGCTAAATCCAGTTGAGTTTGTCTGGATTAGCCACTCTACCTGTTTTCCCTAGGAACCTGCAGCCAGGGAATGGCAGTTGTTACCAGATTCTAATTCAGGATCCTGGGCACACACATCACAACTAATAGTGAGTAGAATCTACTCAAAGACTAGAGCATCAAATGAAATGTGTAAAAGTGTTCAGCAACAAATAGGTGGACTCAAGACTGAAAAACTAACCACTAACTGTTCTGCTCATCTGTAAAATGGGGGTGATTAGGTGGATTAAACAGATACACTGAAACACACAGTAAATGCCCTTCTTCTATTCTTATCACTCCCAGAGCATCTCCTTCCACAGTAGTAAACTGTTCCATGTTAAACAGCCTGAGTCCTGTACATCAGGCTTAGCTCTGATTTGTCTTGGTCAGCAGGGATAAAACGCGACACTTCCTCTGTGGGGTATATAAAAACCGTTCCCCCCGCCCTTCCGACACTTGCTCTGTGGCTACTATTTCCATGATTCACACTTAAGTTTGGGGCTTCTGATTCTTTACTGACTGAGTCATCTACGTGTGTTCTCTTCCTGACCCTAGGAGAGAAGATTACAAACAGATCTCAACCTCATCTCCTTCGCCACTGGCCAGTATGCTCATCCTCTCTTTAGAGGCAACAATTCTTCCCCAGCTTTAAAAAAAAAAAAATGTGGTAAAAAATACACAGGAACTTCCCCGGCAGTCCAGTGGGTAAGACTCCACACTTCCAATGCAGGGGACACGGGTTCGATCCCTGATCAGGAAACTAAGATCCCACAAGCTGCACACAGTGTGGCCAAAAAAAAGAGAAAAGTTTACTATCTAACCATTTTTGAGTGTACAGTTCAGTAGTGTTAACACTGTTATGCAAAACGGCAACACTTTCTTCATGTGACAATTATAAACATTTTTCTTGTGAGCAGCCCATATTTAAGAATCAAGAGTCAGGGGGCTTCCCTGGTGGCGCAGTGGTTAAGAAGCCGCCTGCCAATGCAAGGGACACGGGTACGAGCCCTGGTCTGGGAAGATCCCACACGCCATGGAGCAACTAAGCCCATGTGCTCTAGAGCCACAGTTGTGGCTAGTTGTGCAAGCCACAACTACTGAGCCCGCATGCCACAACTACTGAAGCCCACACGCCTAGAGCCCATGCTCCACAACAAGAGAAGCCACCGCAGTGAGAAGCCCTCGCACTGCAAAGAGTAGTAGCCCCCCACTCGCGGCAACTAGACAAAGCCCGCATGCAGCAACGAAGACCCAACGTAGTCAAAAATAAATAAATAAAATAAATAAATCTATTAAAAAAAAGAATCAAGAGTCAGAATTGGCATAAAGCCTGACTTTGCCAATATCTTCCTTATCTGTATATCACAAACAATAAATATAACACCTATCTGACAAAGCCACCATCTTTTTTTTTCCTTTTTTAAAAAATTTATTTTATTTATTTTTATTTTTGGCTGAGTTGGGTCTTCGTTGCTGGGCGTGGGCTTTCTCTAGTTGCAACGAGCAGAGGCTACTCTTCATTGCAGTGCGCGGGCTTCTCACTGCGGTGGCTTCTCTTGTGGAGCACAGGCTCTAGGCACGCGGGCTTCAGAAGTTGTGGCTCACGGGCTCTAGAGAGCAGGCTCAGTACTTGCGGCGCACGGGCTTAGTTACTCCGTGGCATGTGGGATCTTCCCGGACCAGGGATCTAACCCATGTCCCCTGCATTGGCAGGCGGATTCTTAACCACTGCACCACCAGGTAAGCCCCAACATAATTATTAAATCCTCTGAAACTGCTACAAAAAGTGGTTCACAAAGTTGAATGGTGGTGAGTTGGACTTTGTTCTTCTTCCTTTCCCTGATCTGCCATCTTATCTCCTGTTTAGTTATATGATCTTTCCATACGACTATGTACACAGCTAAACAAGAGTTCATCTCACCTAAGAGGCATTCCATTTTGGAGGTGCTCAGGTGAGGCAGACAGGGAATGCAAAATACATTTTAAAAAAATCTCTTTTCCTACTTCCTCCCAAAATGCCTACACTCTCCAAGTAATTCTCAAATCCCCATTAAGTATTCCCTCTCTCCTCCCCATACAGCTCTCTATTGCAGGGGGAGGGAGTAGGAATCTCATTCTGTCTTTAGCTCCTCCTGTTTCCTTGGCAGCACTGTCAGCCCTGGGCAACAAAATTGCTGGATGTAGCAGCAGCAATTTACATATGGTAGCTAAGCTAATGTGCAGCTTTCTCCGGGAAGAACTGCTAACTGTCCTATGTATCTTTCTAGTTTGAACCCAATGTTCCAGGCATATCAGTGTTAAATATTTGCCTAGCAGCTTCTACCTCCCAAAGACACAGGGAACCATGCACAGAAGTCAGAGGCAGCAAAGGTTCCCCACTGTGTGGAAGAAGTGGGGGTTCTAAAGATACAGAGGAGGGCTACAAGGATTGAGACACTGACAAAGCACCTAATCCGCACCCAAAGCCTCAGTCATTCCAATTTCCCATAATATTCATGTATCATTTCCTGAAATTTGGCATGTTCAAAGACCACCAGTTCCGCCTTAGTTTCACTGCCCGGCCATAAGGCCAAATCTGTCTCATCTAGTGAGTCACTACTGCTCCTCTCTCCAAATGCATTTTGATTTCAGCCCACTTGTGCAGCTCATCAGGGCTGCACCATATGTTAGTACCATGTAGGCAGAATGTGACTAATTTTTTTTTCTAAAACACTGTCAGAGTTACTTTTTAAATTACCTTATAATCTTGATGTCTCTGAAGAGTCATTTCTATAATACATAACCTTCTGGAAATGACTTTATTCTCCTGAGTGCTCAAAGGAGATTCTTCAGCATTTTCATTCCCATTTTCCAGATGAGGGAACTAAAGTGAAGATAGCAGACTAAGCGACCCAGGTTCCACAAGCAGCCAGTAAGATTTTTACTTTCTGGAGTCACAGCACTCTATTTGGTAAAATAAGCCAGTCTGTAAAATGCTTTTTTGGAGGGGAACTCAAAATATTCGTTTGCTTTTATTTTTCTGAGGTGATTATTAAACTTTAAGCATAACAAGTACTTGGAATTTATAGGCTGATTTTTTTTTTTTTTTTTTGGCCGTACGGGGGCCTCTCACTGTTGTGGCCTCTCCCATCGCGGAGCATAGGCTCCGGACGCGCAGGCTCAGCAGCCCAGCCGCTCCGCGGCATGTGGGATCTTCCTGGACCAGGGCACGAACCCATGTCCACTGCATCAGCAGGCGGACTCTCAACCACTGCGCCACCAGGGAAGCCCCCTATAGGCTGATTTTGATGACTGGTCTCATGATATCCATCTGAGTAGTTTTAAGGGAAAAGGACTGAATGAGACATGGACCACAAATGTTTTTCTAAGGCAGAGATCATAAATGGGTGGAACTAACATTTTGAGAGTAAAAGAAATATATCTGGCTTGCAGATTCAGCTACCATCACCATGTCCCCTAAAATTTTTTTTAAAAGGAGGGGCTACTCCTCCCTACCCTAGGCAACATGCCTCTTCTCCAGCAATAATGGTTGCTGGTTTTGATAGTTCAACTTATTTCAGGACAGTCTCCGTAGGTCTTTTCTTTCAGGTCATATGTTCATTCCAGTAATTGTTTGGGGTAGCAGTTTTTTGTGTTTTCTTTTGCGGTACGCGGGCCTCTCACTGTTGTGGCCTCTCCCGTTGCAGAGCACAGGCTCCGGACACGCAGGCTCAGCGGCCATGGCTCACAGGCCCAGCCGCTCCGCGGCATGTGGGATCTTCCCAGACCAGGGCACGAACCCGTGTCCCCTGCATCGGCAGGCGGACTCTCAACCACTGCGCCACCAGGGAAGCCCTGGCGTAGCAGTCTGACTGACACTGCATTAAGATTTTTCTATTCTGATAAACAAGGTACTACTGTATAGTACAGGGAACTATAATCAATATGCTATGATAAACCATAATGGAAAAGAAGATGAAAAAGAATTCATATATGCATAAATGAATCACTTTGCTGTACAGCAGAAATTAACACAATGTTGTAAATCAACTATACTTTAATAAAATTTACAAAAAAGATCTTTCTAGTCTTCAATTGATAATAGCACTTGCAAAATATAAAAAATGATCTTAAATATCTTATCAATAGTGAAACCTGCACATGCCCTTTGAATCCAGCAGTTCAGCAACTCCAGTTCTAGAAATACAGCCTTCAAATAAGCTTACACCTGATGTACACAAAGGGGCATACATAAGAACATTGTTTATAATAGCAAAAACTGGAAACATATATGCGTATCAGTTGGGTGCTGGTTAAATAAACTATAGTACAGAGACACAATAGAACACTCTGTAGCTATTAAAGAGAAAAAGGCAGTTCCAATGTACCACTAAGGACTGATCAGGAGGATATATTTATATAAGAAAGGATTGGGAATTCCCTGGCGGTCCAGTGGTTAGGACTTAGCACTTTCACAGCCAGGGCCCGGGTCCAATGCCTGGTCGGGGAACTAAGATCCCTCAAGCATCGTGGCGCAGCCAAAAAAAAAGAAAGAAAGGGTTTACACATGGCTTGTACATAAATAGAATATCTCTGGAAGGATAAAGAAAAAATTGCTAACAAGGTTGCAGAAGTGGAATACTGACTGAATTGTCTACATATGGATATGCTATCTATTCTACAGAAATTTTTTTTTAAAGAAAACTCTTGAAATTATGAGGGACAAAGAAAAATCCCAACTCAAGCTCTGTTACAAAACAAGCACCTTGTTTTTGTATTTTTTTTTCCTGCTTTGCCAGAAACTTGTGTGTGGAAACAGCCAATGTCCAGGTTAACCAGCAGTATACCTACCATGTGTGAGCTGAGTAATTATATTATACCATTTGAAATTATCCCAGCAACTCAACTGACTGCAAACATTACAGCTGGACTATTTACAAAGTTTGGAGGTATTTTCAATCACTCAGCTGTATATCTATGTGTACATTTCTTCAATCAACCCTTCTTGCCAGGCAGAGTGCAACATTAGCCGGATTCCAGTAAGGAAGGCAAAGGACAGGGTGAGATAATGTGTCAAAACAAGTTCTATAAATACAGCTTTTGGCCTAGTACCTCAAAAAGGAATCAAAACAGCTTCAAGCTTAAATAGAAAAATCCTACAGTCCTGCAGTATCTTGCTTGAAGGCTCTAGAGAACAAAAGAGGCCAGGGATCTGGAATCTTGTTTCTCACACCATATCTTGTGTCCCCCTCCCTAACCTCAGAAGGAGGTTAAGATCGAATTGCAGGTTATCATTCCAGGTCAGCATCTCCCCACCTTTTCCTTTATCTTACCCCCAACACTACCAAATACATCAATATCCTCTCACTGAGCTCACTCCCAATTCTTAGGCTAACATGCCCAATATATACAACATACAACAGTTCTTCCACAGTACCTAACACCTAACTTCTATCATCTCCAAAATCTTTGACCAAGCAGCCAGGAACCCTGCCTGTACCATCTGCCCCAACCTCACCCTAAACACATGGGCACTCAGCAGGATGCTTCCATATGGTCTTGTCTCAGGAGGTTTGTCCTATTCTGTTGAAAAGCAGGAAACTCTACTCAATCTCTTTCTGTTCTTAAGGTCATAATTCTACAAAACCAGAAACCACTTCTTTCTGTAGAGACGCTTCCTGAGATAGTTAGGTTTTATGCCAGAAAATACAAAAATTACACCTTTGCTTCAGCCAATCAGGGCGTATGTTCAGCATGACTTGATTCATCCCAAAGGATGTGCAGCCCTAGGGCAAATTCTAAATATCTCTTTAATACTGTCACTTTAAAAAAAAGTGACTTCAGTTATCATGCTTTCATCACTCTCAAATTGTGCTCCTAAAAGTGCTTCTCACATTTAAATACCCATTTATATGGTCTCTGTCACCTCCTTCAAATCACTCCTAAAAAAAATCCCACTGTTCCACAAAATTAAACTTGTCAGTGCTTTGATTTCATTTTTACAAAAACAAGCTCTCTGTAAAATGGGAGATCTATCCATCAAAAAACACACATAGAGAACATCCAACTTGATACCTAGAAGCAGAGAGGGTACAAAAAAGGCCCAATCCCCATCCCTATTCAGAAGACAAGATTTACACAAACAAAAAACATAGGACAGGGCTTCCCTGGTGGCGCAGTGGTTGAGAGTCCGCCTGCCGATGCAGGGGACACGGGTTCGTGCCCCGGTCTGGGAAGATCCCACATGCCGCGGAGCAGCTGGGCCCGTGAGCCATGGCCGCTGAGCCTGCGCGTCCAGAGCCTGTGCTCCGAAACGGGAGAGACCACAACAGTGAGAGGCCCACGTACCGCAAAAAAAAAAAAAAAAAAAAAAACATAGGACAGCATATACACAAGGGAAAGCATATACGGTTAGAGAAAATCTGTCATCAATTTGAGAGAGACAAACACCTTAGAAGAACTGATTCTTCCCTGTCTAAATCAAACTTTTGTGCTATTTAATCACGTCTAAGATGGAATAACATTTTTGCTACCCTCCACTGAAATTACTCAGCCTACCAATAATTCTTCCATCATCATTTCTTTTAAACACATCTCCCTATTATCCTGTTACACTAACACAGATCACAGCTAGTGGATTAGGTAAAATCTGCCAGTCTTCCCTTCCCATGCTCCCCTATGAAGGCCTCTCCTTAAGATGTGTAGCGCAGGAACCAAGAGTTAAAGAAACTAAAATTAACTCTGCTTTCAATATCTTCAGTAAACAGTCTGGCACCAGCAGAGATAAATTAGTAATTCTGGGAATGCTTCACAGACTATTTGCCTTCCAGCTTTTTATCATCAAAAAATGAATTAGTTGACAGAGACCTGCAAAACCAAAGTCATATAGTATAGTCATTTTCAGAAGGAAATTCTAAAATGAAACCGGGTTAAACTGATTCATGATTCAAAAATCCCCAAATAAAACTCAGAACGTGTTAATAAAATTAAGAGTCAAATATTGACTATAAGCCTATAATGCACCCTACACTCAGACTCTGGAGTCACACCACTTTTTTTTTTTTTTTTATCTTTGGCTGCATTGGGTCTTCGTTGCTGCACACAGGCTTTTCTCTAGTTGCGGCGAGCGGGGGCTACTCTTCATTGCGGTGCACGGGCTTCTCATTGTGGTGGCTTGTCTTGTTGCGGAGCACGGGTTCTAGGCGCGCAGGCTTCAGCATTTGTAGCACGCGGGCTTGGTAGTTGTGGCTCGTGGGCTCTAGGGTGCAGGCTCAGTAGTTGTGGGGCATGGGCTTAGTTGCTCCGTGGCATGTGGGATCTTCCCAGACCAGAATTCGAACCCGTGACCCCTGCATTGGCAGGTGGATTCTTAAAACACTGCGCCACCAGGGAAGCTCCCACACCACTGCTTTTGAATCCCAGTTTTGAGCTTACTAGCCAGGTTTAGCTTTGGGTAAATTGTTTAACTTCTTTATACCTGTTTTCTCATCTGCCAAATGGTTATGGTAACTGTAACTACTTTAGAAGATGTTTGTTAGAATTTTAAAACTCATGTATGTAAAAGCATTTAGAACACTGCCTGGCACACAGAAACCACTCAATAAACTTTTGCTATCATTATTATTCCAGGCACTAAGGTTGGTGCCTATGGTGGGAGAGGATTGTTTCTCTTCAAAATGGAGGACGTAAGATTTTAATTTAATTTTTTTCTGTTCTTCTTCAAATTCTTTTCCCATTAAGGTTATTACAGAATATTGAGCAGAGTTTCCTGTGCTATACAGTAGATCCTTGCTGGTTATCTACTTTAAATACAGCAGTGTGTAGATGTCAATCCCAACAAAATGGAGTACCTAACATTATACAGAAATATTTCCTATTAGAAGGAGAGGGAGGGGTGTAGATAAGAAGGCAATGACTGGCTGACAAATCTTCAACTGGGCCTGTTCGCGTCCAGTGTAAGTGTAACCTTCATTACGAAATACTGAACCACTTGTTCTAAGAGCACTTATTTATTTATAAACATTTATTTATTACCCTCCCACGTCATATCAAAAAAGGATTTATGGAAGCTTTCAAAAAGCATACAATGAAAAAAATAACAACTAATGAGACCAGGAAAATTATAATTTTTTTAAAGATCAAGAACAAAGGGAAAGCTGAAATAGAGATGTGCTAAACCACAGAGTCCTTTATTGAGGCTGAGCAGTAAAATCAGAGAGCTGCCACTGATTTTAATCTCCAATGATAGACCCTAAAGAGAATATATAGTGATTCATGGTATAAATGAGAAAACATTAGTAGAATGGCAAAATGAGACAGGCACTAAGAGTTGCCAAGGGGAAGTTGAAGCCCACTTAATGCCACACTCAACAGTATTTTATGAAGTCATCAAGTATGTAGGACCCATGAGAGACTCAGCACCAGGTCCTAGGCCCTACACAAACACATACACCTGAAGCCAACAATGGACAAGTCACAGAGCAACAGACTCCTAAGTGATTCAAAGGTGGAATACATCAGTAAATGGTCACATGGAACCCTGCAACCATACCACACAGCCACAGAAGAACCTGCCTCAGTGACTGTATTTCTCCAGCATTTTAAGTCCTTTAGTCTCCTCATGGGCCACAGTTACAAATATGTGCAGAGAACTGTCTCATCCCTACTCAGCTGACAAGTTCTATTCCCAACTCAGCATGCTTATGACTCATGGGGGGGATGGGGGAGGGGAGTAAAAGGAAAGGGTAAAACAAAGAAACCAACTTGAAATCAGACTTAAGTTGATCAAGATCGAGCAATTCATTTCTGTCTAATCAGAATATCTCATAACAAAGCACGAGAGTACTCCTTAAATATATAACAAATCCAATACTCTTTGGAAATAAACTGAAATCTGTCTGCATGTCATGTCCCATACTATTCCTTAAATAGACATGACACCAAAAAACATTACAAGCCCTCTGGTAAGGCTAAACTTTACAAAGCACTCTGAATCTGTGCAAACAGCATAGGCCACTGCAAAGCCCAAAGCAATGGGGCATTTCCCAGTTCCTTTCCCGGCAAAAGGCCAAGGGAAGAGGCTTAGCCCCTACTGTACCCTCTTCCAAAAAGATGTGTATGAGGTCATTTCTTAAGGGGGTAAACGTGTCTCAGCCTTTTCTACTCAAATCTTACATCAGGAAATTTGTGTGCCAGGAAAGGAATTCATTTCCACCCCTAAGAACTGGGCTTTGTGACAAGTGAAAAACAAAAGGGAAAAAACACTACTACTTTAATGAGAAAAGTTTCTAAAAGAACCCAGAGACCATTTCTGACACTATGTTTACCAGTTTGGCATCCTCTCCCTAAAATATATTTTGTTAAATAATACAAATCTTGTCTCCTCACCCCATCCCCAAGATTCTGAAACATTCTTTACCATTTATAATTGACAAAACAAAAAAGACAAACGGGTCACCTCTTCAACTTGAAAACCTCAGTCCTCCACAGAAATGTACACAGACAGACAGATGGACGCATGGAAGAACACAAATTGCAAGCCCTGGCCGAGCCCTGAGCAGGCCAGAGCCAGGATGGGCGCACAGGGCAGCCACGCGGCCGAGCTAGTGGGCTGCTCCTGCTGTTGCTGTACAAATATAGAAAGCTGAAAAGTGGAACAGCAGCTTCAGCAAAACAGGTCCTCCTCCCTGCTCAGAGAGGGAGGAGCAGGGACCTGAACAGCTTTATCCATACATGGTTGCTGAAAGGGGGCCATTAGTGAAAGCCCAATTATCTCACACACATGCACTGTGTTCACATGCTCCAGACAAAAAACAGAAACACACAGGCCGGTACTTGAAGAAAGGTTTGAGATTGTATTTTGGCCGAGGAACTTCCCGATAATTTCAGTCACTTACACCAAGAATCCCTCTGCCACAGCAAACAGGAAAGACACTGTGAGAACTTCAGCAGGCTGCACTCTTACCAGGCCAGCAGCAGCCATGAGGCTTAATTTATCATTTAAATCCTGGAACTTAACATGCAAAAAAGGTTATTCCGCATGTGTGTGAAGGGTCCTAGACTTCACGGGCCCTTTGCTGCTTTCAGAATGAAGGTCTCATTCCAACTCTCAGACAGTTTTAGGTCTCTCTTTTTCTTTTCTTCTGATTTACAAGTTAAAATAAATTTGATACAACTTTTAAAATATATTTCCCAGGATGCTGGCTTATATAATCAGAAGTCAAATGTTTATGTTCTAAAAATTACTTTGCTTGGAACAATTCATTCAGATTCATCTCAATGTGAAATATATGAAAAGCTTAATTTCTGGCCAGAGTGAACTCTCCAAAGATAAGAAATGCATGGTTTAAAAAAAAAAAAAAAAAAAAAAGGCAGGCAACCAAAGAAGGAAAGAAAATGCATGGTTGATGGGTTCAAATGATTCTGTACTTTAGTTCTCAATGAATCAACCAATACTTACTGTGCATTTGAGATCTTTGATTACAAAATACTTGCTAAGTCACCCAGTTGCGAAGGGGAGCTCCAGAGAGGAGAACATTGCCTAGCTCCTTTCCATCACTGACATGTCTGGTATATGTGTGTGCACAATCCTCCAGTTTATGGGACATAAGTAAACATACTAGGTTGCTGGGGGGACATAAATAAACATACTAGGTTGCTGGGGGGACATAAATAAACATACTAGGTTGCACCCCAGCAAAATGCTTTCTCTAAAACTGAAAAAAAGAAAACCCTTCAAATTCTTAAAATTAATTGTTTCACCATAATTATTTACTTTAGTATATTTTATAGGCAAATTGACCATTTGAAATTTTCTCTTTACCTTTTGTAGGTAATGTAGTAATGATGAGCAAATTATGCCAAATTATGGCAAAACTGATCTCTCAATCCCACCACCTAGATCTCACAGTGCAAGGCACAGCCTTGTCCACACTCTGTTTGACGTGCTGAAAAAGAAGAGCACAGGGACTTCCCTTGTGGCTCAGTGGTTAAGAATCCGCCTGCCAATGCAGGGGACACAGGTTCGAGCCCTAGTCCGGGAAGATCCCACATGCCACGGAGCAACGAAGCCCATGAGCCACAACTACTGAACCTGCGCTCTAGAGCCCATGAGCCAGAACTACTGAGCCCGAGTGCCACACCTACTGAAGCCGCGCGCCTAGACCCTGTGCTCCGCAACAAGAGAAGCCACCAAAATGAGAAGCCCACGCACCGCAATGAAGAGGGTAGCCCCCGCTCGCCCCAACTAGAGAAAGCCGGCGCTCAGCAACGAAGACCCAACGCAGCCAAAAATTAATTTTTTTTTTTTTTAAAAAGGGAAAAGACCACAGCAGAATTCCAGCAATGGAGGCATTTTCATGTCCCACAAAACAAGGACATGCAAGTGTTCAACATTTTATTTAAAATCTCTTAACTGTGTTAGTGTCTTATACATTTTTTTAAATACATTTAATTTTTCTGAGCAGGCCTGTTATAGCAACTTTGATTTCCCAAAGTGTATTTTATTGTGGACTACTATGTTATTTTTTGGGTGAGATCACAGCTTTAATTACCCATTAAGATTACTTATGTAAAGATAAACAACACAATGCAAAACACCACAATTGTATACAGCAAGGGTGGTTAAAGTATAACCACAAAATCAAAATGGCTATACACACCTATAGTATGGCCATTGGCAAGTCATTTCTTTCCTGTTACCTGATTCCTCAAGTGAAAAATGGTATCGGACCAGATCAGGAGTCCACATTTAGGGTCCACAGACCTGTAGAATTCATGGATATTTCATGCATGCCATAAACCCCACTATATTATGTGCAAAATTTTATATATATGTAAAATATATTTATGTACTTAATTTATGTTTATAGGGAAATGGGTCCATAGCTTTTTACCAGATTTTCAAAGGGGGTCCATGATCCAAAACAGGTTTAAGAACCAAAGACTAAACGATATATAGTTTGTTCCATCTCTAACATTCTGTCATCTCCTCTTGCACTTCCTAGTCCAATAAGAAGGCAATCTTCATGACTAAACCTAGTCAAGAATAAACAAGTCACCCTGGCCAAGAAATTATTCAAAACAATATATCCCAATTCAAAAGAATCTCAATTGTTTTTAGATGCAGACTAACATAATGCCTTTTAAAAAAAATTCTCAGACTTCCCTGGTGGTCCAGTGGGTAAGACTCCGAGCTCCCAATGCAGGGGACCTGGGTTTGATCCCTGGTCAGGGAGCTAGATCCCACAGGCATCCCACAACTAAGAGTTCCCATGCCGCAACTAAAGAGGCCACACATGGCAATGAGGATCCCATGTGCCACAGCTAAGACCCGGCACAGCCTAAATAAACAAATAAGTATTTCTCAAAAAAAATTCTCAAGCTATTGTAAATCAACCATAACTTCAATTAAAAAAAAAAAAAGCCTCAGGAAAAAAATTTTTTTTTTCCCAAGCAAATTTTACTACCACAGCTCACCTCAGGAGGCTTACAGGAGAGTGGAATTCTGTAGATCTGCTGAGGAACATCCCACTAGATACTTCCTCTCTTACCAGGTGTACTTTTTTTTTTAAGAAGCTAAGGCCTCCAGTTTCCTACTTCTAATTCTATCCTGTAGCACAGAAAGTAATAGGAGACAGGTAGAGAGGGAAAAAACTAGAGCATGGAAGATTGGAATAAAGAAGACTGATAATAGGCAAACAAAGAAGCTACCCATCCTGTCAGCAAGACGTGATATCTGAGAATAGCCACTGCCTAATATCTCAATTTGTAAAAAGTATATTAGATAAAAGAAAAACCTAGCCTTCCTCTAAGACAATAAAGGAAAAAAATGTGTCTGTTACTGAACCATTTAAGCCTAAAATTTTTAGGTTCTCATGGCAACCTAAGTCATCACACTGCACATACTGTATATAAAGTACATATTTAGAGGCTTAACTAGTAAACTCAAAATGTGACATATGTGCAATGTGGGCGACAACATTATTCTGGGAACTTTAAAATCTTCCAACTTTTATTTTGCAGCCTCAAAGATGATATAATACAGTCAACTATGCAGAAGGTGCAAGCTCAAGGAAGAGGTACAAAGAACATAAATAGAAGCAAAGAGATGAAAGACAAGAAAAATCAGGCTATCAGAAAGTTTCTGAACATGGCTCTCCCTCCCACTGTGAATCAACCTGTAAATGGAGACTTAAAAAACAAGATTGCTAGTGAGGACATATATCAAGATAGCATTTGGGACACACTTTAATGTGGGTCCAGTCAAAAGAGAACATGGTCACAGAGCAGACCATTTGGTAAAAATGGCACTGACTGCAAGGTAGCCAAGAGACTGGTGATTTCTTTCTCTCTCTTTTCTAGGAGCTCATGGAATATGGCTGTTTGGAATTAAGAAGCAATGTCAGAGCCAAAAGGATGGCTGTGGGGCATGGGAGTTGGAAGATGGGGACCAGACTTTAAGAAGAAGGGTAAAAAAAGGGAGATGGCTGTCTTTCATGTCACATCATTTCTCACTAAGGAACCAAATAAAGATGTAACATCCAGTTTTCTCACCTACTAAATGACCTGTGGGAGGGATACCCCCACCTATCTGCCCATAGGAACTCCATGCATTTCTTTTTAAAGACACGAAGATGCTATGAATGCTACCTACCTTAAAACCACATTTCCATGCCACTTTCGTTAGGGTTAAATCACTCCTACTTTTCAACAAGAAAACAGGTAAACAGTTTAGGTAAGGTACGCAAACAGTATCTTACCAGGGCAGTTAAAAGATACGCCCATTTTTTCCTAACTCAATGGTAAGAACTTCTAAAATAAGACAATGAATTTACATTACTGATTAACAGTTAAAAATTATACTACTACATGAAAAGGAGTGGTTACAAAAATAAATTATTTCTTTTTTTTTTATTATTTACTTATTTATTTATTTTTGGCTGTGCTGGGTCTTTGTTGCTGCACACGGGCTTTCTCTAGTTGTGGCGAGCAGGGGCTACTCTTCATTGCGGTGCTCAGGCTTCTCATTGCAGTGGCTTCTCTTGCTGCGGAGCACGGGCTCTAGGTGCAAGGCTTCAGTAGTTGCAGCACTCTGGGCTCAATAGTTGTGGCTTGCGGGCTCTGGAGCAGAGGCTCAGCAGCTGTGGTGCACAGGGTTAGTGGCTCCGCGGCATGTGGGAATCTTCCTGGACCAGGGCTCGAACCCGAGTCTCCTGCATTGGCAGGCGGATTCTTACCCA
The DNA here is from genome assembly GCF_949774975.1 of Lagenorhynchus albirostris. Classification (NCBI taxonomy): domain Eukaryota; kingdom Metazoa; phylum Chordata; class Mammalia; order Artiodactyla; family Delphinidae; genus Lagenorhynchus; species Lagenorhynchus albirostris. The sequence continues at coordinate 12,834,019 of NC_083103.1, read as the reverse complement.
CTGCGCCACCAGGGAAGCCCAATTATTACATTATTTTCATGAGGCTTAGCCTCTAGAAGCAAGAAAAGGAAAGGAAAATAGCACAGATTTTGGAGTGTGGACTCAAAGCCCAGCCCTGACCTACAACTTGATAGCTGGATGCCCCCAATAAGTTACTATCCTCCCCCTGAGGTTCCTAACCTCAAGTTTCCTTGTCTACAAAATGGTACGGATGAAACCATCTCTCTCTTCCTCTCTCTCATTCCCTCCCTTCCTCTCCTTTTCGTTTCTCTCTCTCACTCCCCACACCTCCCATCCAAAACGTGAAGTCTAACAGCTCGTTTCTGTCATTACACTGTAATTCAGCATACTTTCTTATCAAGAAAAACTGTATGATGAACTTTTAAGCAAAAATTCACTGGTCAAATTAAGAACCAGAATAATGACAAAAATAATAAATATGTTTTGGACTAAATGAGGGAAAAGGGCACTGGGTTGAGGCTACAATTAGAGATTTCTTTCAGAGCCAGGCCACACCCGCTAATGACTAAAATATTTGATTACCTTAATTACCCTGGCTACACAACAAGAAGTGCTGGTGGTCATGAAATTCCAGAATATTAAAAACTCAGCCACATTTTCATTATAGCATTCTCTACTGTGTTGAAGTCAAGACAGCAAAAGACTGCCAACAGCATTTCCACTTTAACTTTCTGGTAAGACAGAAAGAAAAATTAACATTGGAGCCAAATTCTCCATTTTTAAATATGGTAAATTCTTCGAGGAAAAAGTATCTGTGGGTATAAGAAACTGAAAACATTTCTGTATACCTTATTAGAAAATATGCATTTATGCTTTGCTTAAAAGGTATAAAAAAAACACCTCAAGCTAATAATCTTAAATGTTTACCTGTTACTACCTTTCAAGCAGTTAGGAAAGAAGAAAAGTGAAATAAAAGCTGAAGCACTTACTGAAGGGACATTAAATGACTGGCATATTGAGCAACAATGACATCCAAGAAATGGACCTTAAAAAAAATTCTTTTTTGGTACGTGTAATTAATAATTACCAAAATAATGTTGGTTTTGAATCCAAAACTCACTTCTGTGTAAATGAACCTACTCTAAACAATGACAAAAACAGTCACAAATGCACCATAAAAAATACAAAATAGCTTGCCTATCTGGCTTTTGATTTTATTTTTTAAATATTTTGAGGCCTCTTTGATACTCTTTAGCTCACCATCATCTCATCTTATTAGGCACGCTATAAAATACTTTAAGCTGAATATAGCATTTATCATCCTTCCCTCTCAGCTGTTAAAGGACTAGCTTGTTCCAAATACGGCATTATCTTTTCAAAGTTCTAGAGTTTAGGCATGACATAATTCTTCTAACGAATTATCTGCCTTGTCATGACTGACAAGCATGACTTAAACGGAGATAAACAGGCTAATGAAAAACATTCCGGTCTGATTTTCAATTGCTAATTTATAAGGGGAGAAAAATAAAGCTTATAGCTTTAAAATGGGAAAGCCATGTAAAACTATCTTCTCTTTGAAGTCAGGCAGTGGGGTTTTTGCTAACTAGATAGGTAACCCCCACCTGAGGGAAGAGGCAGAGGGCACCTGCCCAGGATGCTGTAGAAGGGATTCCTCCACTGGGTAGAAAATTCCCCTGCATGACCTCTAAGGTCTTTTCCTAACCTCAGAAACTGATACTTGGTTTCTGAAAAGTAGAGGCATGGCAAATGTGATGTGTGGGCAGAGACAGCAGAACCGTCCTGGAAAATGAGAAGATCTGGGATGGCATCCTGCTTCTGCTTCTATGTGAACTTAAGTAACACATTTCACTTCCCTCATTTGGAAAATGAAAGGTTTAGAGAAGAAAATGAAGGTCCTAACATTCGGAGCCTATGGCTTCTTCCTATGCCTGCCTTGGCCACCCACCACCTTCCCACTACTGCACCTTACCATAATTAGGCAGCTTTTTAAAGCATCTAATTAATGGAACACAGAAACTTTAACTTTCTATTTCTGGCTTGTTGCAAATGTGCAACAGCATTTTACCAAGGAGTAGTTAATGCCACACAGTTCTTGATATACTGGCTTTTCTTTGAACCCCAGTGACAGTTACACAGTGACAAGTTGTAAGCAAGGAGGTTGTTACCATGGGGACCCACGAGGATTCCTGGGGGTGGATCCAGCAGGCTTTTTTTTCTTTTGGTCAGAGCATTTTTTTAATTTTTGGCTGCGTTGGGTCTTTGTTGCTGTGCGCGGGCTTTCTCTAGTTGCAGCGAGTGGGGGCTACTCTTCGTTGCGGTGCACGGGCTTCTCATTGCGATGGCTTCTCTTGTTGCAGAGCATGGGCTCTAGGCGCCTGGGCTCAGGAGCTGTGGCTCGTGGGCTCTAGGGCACAGGCTCAGTAGTTGTGGCGCATGGGTTTATTTGCTCCGCGGCATGTGGGATCTTCGCGGACCAGGGCTCGAACCCATGTCCCCTGAATTGGCAGGAGGATTCTTAACCATTGCGCCACCAGGGAAGCCCGGTCAGAGCATTTTTTGATGGTCTGGATCTAGCAATCCAGAAAGCCTGATCTAATTTTTCTTCAGCAAGCTGCCTTCAAGAAATATAGCAGGTCCAAAAGGGTTATTTTTAAGTAGTTTCCCAATCCCAGCACCACAATCTATAACCCACATTAGTTCAGTAGTTTGCAAGCTTAAAAAAAAAAAAAAAAAAAAAAGGACTTGTAAATGCATCACACAGAGGCTATTAAACAAAAATGGCATATGATAAAAACAATATAATAAACCTGGTGTCTTTCCATGATTATTTCCCATATAGTATACAATTCTGAAGAAATATTAACTGTTTTAGTGACTCTCTTGCAAGAGTTAAATGTATTCCAAGTTTTAATCTCCCTATTCATAAAAACAATTAAATAAATACAGCTCAATAAAGTTTCAGTGACCTACGTATGCTTCCAGATCGTGATACAGCATAAATTATATTCAGTATTTTCCTATCAAGACTTCAAAGTTCTCCAAAGCAAGTTTCTACTCAAGAAATTTCAGCTTCCCTACATGATTATGTCAGAAACATATCACACAAAATAATTATAATAAATAAAACTGATTATAAAATAAATCACACTGATTAGACCAGAACAGAGTTTAAATTGCAAGTCTTGCCTCCAAAATTGCTGTGTATGGACAAAGGGGATGTAATTCAGGGAGATGAACTGTCACTCCCAGCTAAACGTGTGCTGGCACTCAGCTCCCCTGAGACCCATTCTGTTAGAAGATACCTTAAGAAAGCAGATCATTTACAAGTCTAATCTGTGGATCTGGTTTGTTAAGAGAAGTGGAGCAGTCAGAATTCAAAAGAAAACATTCCTCTATGTCTTACTTAGCCCAGAGCAAAGTTACACCAGACAAATTAACATTAATAAATAAAAATAGAACTTGATTTCACAGTAATAATCTAAAACTTCAGCTTTCCTAGGCCTGATAACAACAATAACTTGAGAGCTAGAAAGCAGCTGGAACAAAGCTCAAGAAGTGTCTCTGTGCTCATAAAAATCTTCCCCTGATCTCAAACTAATAATTACTGAAAACCCTAAATATAAATGCCACTAAGATAAAACGTGTTGAAACCAGATTCATAACCGTACTATAAAAGTAAAACACAAATTCACAAGTCTAAAGAGAAAAAAAAATGGACCTAAGGAGACAAGATATACTGTCAGCTAAAGGTAAACAACAGACATCAAGATATTCCACAGAGGGACTTCCCTGGTGGCGCAGTGGTTAAGAATCTGCCTGCCAACGCAGGGGACACAGGTTCGAGCCCTGGTCCGGGAAGATCCCACATGCCGTGGAGCAACTAAACCCATGCGCCACAACTACTGAGCTGCGCTCTAGAGCCCGCGAGCCACAACTACTGAAGCTCATGCACCTAGAACCTGTGCTCCACAACAAGAGAAGCCACTGCAATGAGAAGCCCTCGCACCTCAAAGAAGAGTAGCCCCCCTTGTGGCAACTAGAGAAAGCCCTCGTGAAGCATCGAAGACCCAACACAGCCAAAAATAAACAAACAGACAAACAGATAGATAAATAGATAAAAAAAAAAAGAGAGCTAGAAACTTCTCCTTCCAAAGCAGGGGCTGCGTGTTCTATTCCTAACTCTGGTTGGGGAGCTAAGATCTCACATGCCTCAAGGCCAAAAAAACAAAACAGAAGCAATATTGTAACAAATTCAATGAAAACTTTAAAATTGGTCCACATCAAAAAAAAGATATTCCATAGAAATATTGTATCTGGTTTTCATATATTTACTCACCTAAGCTTTCCTGTAGCAGGTCCCAAAGAGTTATTTTTAAGTAGTTTTCCAATCCCATCACCACAATCTATAACCCAAATTAGTTCAGTAAAGAAGTTTGCAAGCTTAAAAAAAAAAAATTGGACTTGTAAATGCATGCAGACGCTATTAAACAAAAACGGCATATGATAAAAATCATAATGATATAATAAATATGGTGTCTTTTCATGATTATTTCCCATAAACTTTAAATAGGAAGTGCAGAGGACAAGCCCCGAGCATAGTTTTGTCACTTTAGTTTAATATTAGACAATCTAAGAGACTCAGGGCACAGGACATGAGAAGAGGCAAACTCTTGGGTGCTTTATTTGTTTTTACTACTGGTTTACAATTTCCTTGATTTTATTTTTAAATGCATGTCTTGGCCCAGAAAAGCAAGAGAGCATAGACTGCCAGTAGTATCAGATTCTCCTTTTCTTATTTTCTGGAGCTACAGAAAACAGAGCCAGAATCAGGGTTGTCTAGGAGCCTTCTGATTTTGTCCAGGCAATATACAATATGAGGTTTTAAGATACATGAAGGCTTTTACAGTACAAATCTTAGCCAACTTAATGTCTTTGAATGGAAAGCTGCTTACATTTTATTCCCCAGAAAACTCCTTGGAGCTTTAAAGTACTGATTA